>NW_024871288.1:27500-627500 GCF_019054845.1 Dipodomys spectabilis | reverse complement strand
ACAGGCTTTTGCTCCTCTCAATGGTTGAATAATACTCCATCATATATATATGTATATCACCCTTTCCTTTTATCCACTAATACAGCAAGGTAGAGTTAGACTGACTGTAGTGTGATACTGTGAATATACCGGCAATCAACACGGGTATTGCTTTGTTTTCTTCGGGTGCATGCCCAGGAAGATGAGTAAAACGGCCTTTGCTTTGCATTGTTTTGGTTTTGTGCTAGGATGGGGCTTGAACCCAGGGCCGAGGCGCTGTCCCCCAGCGGTTTCATGAGGCTAGTGCTTTGCTACTTGAGCTACAGCTCTACTTCCAGCTCTTCTGGTATTTAACTGGAAATAAGAGTTTCACAGATTTCCTCCCCAGGCTAACTTCAAACTAAGATCCTCCGATCTGGGCCTCTTGAGTAGCTAGGCATGAACCACTGGGGCCAGGCCTGCCTTTCTGGCTTTTTGCTAGTTAATTAGAGATCAGAGCTCCATGGGCTTTCCTGCCCAGGCTGGCTTTGAACCACAATCCCCAGATCTCAGCCCCCTGAGTCGCTAGGATTCCAGGCGTGAGCCCTCAGTCCAGGGCTCACAAGCTCCTTTTTCTTTTTTCCAGTGTCAAAGCCTGAACCAGAGCCCCATACATGCTGGAGATAGCTCTGCCCCCGAGGTACACCTCATTCAGGGCAACAGTCTTTTCTGAACTTACCTGGGAGCTATCTAGCGGACGTAACAGCATCGTTCCTGCACCCAATCATCTCCCAGAACTCAAAAGTGAGTTCTGAATCTAAGCCTCGCTACACTCACATGCTGTATCAATGGAAGCATTAGGAAGGAGTTAGATCCCCGGAAGTTAGGTATTTTTAATTCATAAGTTTTATTCAAGGTTTTATTTCTATAATCTGCTAGCTGTATATTCCTTCCTTTCCCCTTCCTCTATTGCTCCAAGAGTCTAGGGAATAGAAAATAGGCCTAGTATGAAAAGTGGGAGGCAAACATCCTATGATGCTCACTGACCAGCATCCCGCTGACCACGTGAGTCCCTGGTGCAACCAAGACACGGCTCACCGCTGCCATCCGGCCTCCCGGGTGTCGTCGGTTCTGAGGCTGACAGAGGTCTCTAATGGGTCTCTAATAACCCGGAGGGCAAAGGAGTTTTCTAACACAACTGATCCTTGTTCACATGACGAGCAGTTGTCACAACTATTCCTGGATTTCCGGAAAGAAAAAGGAAAACTACAGAGCCCAACACTCAACTCAACAGGTGAGCTTATCTGAGAATAAGCCCCGCCCAACCGACACTGGGAGGCCAATGAAATCTCTCCAAACTCTTCATGGTTTCTTTGGTGCTGGTGGAATTCCTGGGGCTTGAACCCCGGGTCTTTGCGCTCTTGCTCAGCTTTCTTGCTCACTGATAGCACTCTACCACCGCTTGAGCCACACCTCCAGTAGGCTGGTCGACTCAAGTTAAAGCCTCAGGGATCTGAGACGGGCACCGGTGGCTCACGCCTGTTGTCCCAGCTGCTCAGGAGGCTGAGATCTGAGGATCACGGTTCAAAGCCAGCCCAGGCAGGAATGTTGTGAGACTCATATCTCCAATGAACCACCAGAAAACCAGAAGTGGGGCTGTGGCTTATGTGGTAGAACGCTCAACTTGAGCTGAAGAGCTGAGGGACAGGGCCCAGGCCCAGCATTCGAGCCCCATGGCTGGCCCAGTTGACTGAGGTCCTCCAGGTCTCAGCCTCCAGAGTAGTTAGGATTCCAGGAGTGTGTTACCAGTCCCTGGGCAAAGTTTCTCCTTTCTCCAGCCTCGGTTTCCCAGGAGCAAGGTAAAGGGAAATAAGCCCCAGACTCCTTCAAGCATCCATCTGCCATTCCAACCTCCATCCAAATGCATGCGACTTAACAATAAGATCAATCAAATCAGCATCTTTGCCAGCGGCGCAGACACACGAGCAGATGTGTACTTGCAGGCCAGCGTGGCGTCCGCGAGGGGGAAATCGCCAAACAGCTCACGGCACAGCCCTGCCATCACCTGGCAGCTGTGGCCAGGGGTCCCTGTCACACCAGGCTGGCAGCTGTGTCTCCGCTGCCTGAGCCACCGCGTCGATCCACCAGGACTGTTGACACCTGGGTAATTCATTAGCAAAAGAAGACAGAGGCACTCGTGGTGCCGAAGAAAATCCATACACAAGAGGCCTCAAGCGAAAGGCGTTGCTCTGTCTACGCACTCAGGCACGGGCTTCCGAAAAGGACACGCACCCTCTGGGGATGAGCCGGTCGCAGCAAGGCAGCCCGGAGCTGCCAGCAGGCCCCACCGCATCCACACTGCAAGAACCAAGAGCCCCAGGCTGCCCCCGAGGGCCACACAGCATTTGACAGCCTCGTAATTTCTTCTTTCTGAAACAAAGCTGTCCCTTTACCACCTGAGCACACTTGTCCCTTTTTTGATGGTTAACTGGACATATGAGTCTCACAGACTTGCCTGGCTCTGAACCTCGATCCTCAGATCTCAGCCTCCCGAGTAGCAGGGATTGCAGACAGGGGTGAGCCTTTTTTTTTTTTTTTCTGTCAGTTGTGGGGCTTGAACTCTGGGCCTGGGCGCTGTCCCTCAGTTCTTCAGCTCAAGGCTAGTGATCTACCACTTGAGCCACAGTGCCACTTCCGGTTTTCTGAGTGGTTTATTAGAGATCAGAGTCTCACGGACTTTCCTGCCTGGGCTGGCTTTGAACCGTGATCCTCAGATCTTAGCCTCCTGAGTAGCTAGGCTGACTAGTGTGAGCCACCAGCACCTGGTAGGGGTGAGCCATTCTTAAGCAGGCTTGCGTGTTCTTTGATGTCATCAGGAATAGCCATTGCTTACAGGAGAGAAACAAACACACGTCCATGGGTCTCTCTTGGACTTGGATACAATGCCAGATCAGAGAAGAGAATGACTGGAAAAGTTAGAGAGAGCTAGGTTCCAGTCTCTACTTGCCATTTGTTAGCCAGGTTATCTAGGGCAAATTAACTTTCCCCATTTAGCAGAGATGTTACAGTAAAACGGACACTACTATCACCAAACTCACATAGCAAGAATTAAATAAGATAATGCACGTATAACCCTCCACGGGTGTAACTTTGTACACAGCAGGTATACAACAGATGATGATGATGGTGGTGGTGATGGTGATGGTGTGTGTGTGTGTGTGTGTGTGTGTGTGTGTGTGTGTGTGTGTGTGTGTGTGTGTGTGTGTGTGTGTGTGTGTGTGGTCACATTTGTACAAATTATAGAACCTCTCAAACTCTTCTCAAGACAATCTGCCAACTCTAACCCCAGAACCTTGGGTGTAAACCTTACACCACAGGAGCACTCAAGAAAGAAATAAACACAAAAACACAAAAACCCCGACAACAACAAATGGAGAGGGCTTTGCCAACAAGAGGGAAAGAAAAGCCAGAACTAATTACCGTTCATCCCATGTGCCTTGTGCCCCACAGAAAATGAGTTTGTTGCTAGGTTCTTCTGCTGGCCACAATCCACAGTGCAATTAAACGACTAACGTTGTTTTCCGTATTCCAGGAGAGACAGCGTCTCCCTGCCCAGGATTCCAGTAAGAGCCGGGCTCAGGGGGGAAAGCCGGAGCACAAGGTCAGTGATGCCCTCAGACGCTCATCAGAGTGGCCACCTGCCTGGAATCTGGAAGTGCTCTGCACCCTGCAGCCTTCATCTCAGCCCCAATCTTCAGCCTCACGGGGAGGCAAGGAATGGAAAGGAAACGGGCGGCCGCGCTGGCCTGACAGCTGGCCTTGCACGCCCTATCGAACCTCTGAGCTTGTAAAATCAAGGCACCTGACTACCGGTGGCGGTTTCTGTGGAGATGATTCTATCCAGTTACAAAACCCTAGTCGCCGTGTTGGAGAATGCTGTGTTTCCTGTGTGGCCGCACCTTTTTCTGCAAATGGTCTAACTTAAATTCGGCTCAGCCACAGTCACACGGCGCCCCTGCAGTGCGCCGGACCCCAAGCTAGGGACCGCACGGGAGCCGCGGATGCTCACTCGACATGCATAGGAACTTCCGCGCTCTCCACCCTGGGGGTGGAGGAGGGATGTGTCACAGTGTCCCAAAGGAAAGGAAAGGTACTTAAAGAAGAGCACCCCCCCCCCCATGTTCCTCCCCGAGAAAGGTGAATTCGAGGGTGATTTTTCTTTTCCTGGTTACAGAACTTCAAATCCAGCGTCCTCCAACAGCTGGCTCCTTGGAAGAGTTAAGTCCAAAAGGTTGACTTTTACACGCAGCATTGGAATCCCACCTTTGAGGAAAGAAGAGAGTAATGACCCACCCGAGACTTCAAGTACAGGAGAGTGGCTCTGGAAGGTTCCAGACCATTCGTGATCACATCAAGCTCACATTGCTAGTATGCTCTCAAGTGGGTGGTGCCCAGAATCCTGGCACTAAGTAAAGTTCTAGACATTCCAAGGAACCAAAAGACCAAACCAGGTGCCAGTGGCTCATGTCTACCACCCTAGCTACTCAGGAAGCTGAGATCTGAGGGTCTCAGTTCGAAGCCAACTGGGGTAAGAGAATCTGTGAAACTCTTATCTCTCCAGTAAACCACCAAAAATCCACAAGTGGAGGTGTGGCTCATGGTAAAGTACTAGCCTTGAGTGAGAAAGATCAGGATGGTGCCCAGGCCCTGAGTTCCAGAAAAAAAAAATTTTAAGTGCTCACAACTCAAACTAGCACCTCGACACAGCTCTGCCCACCCTGTTAACAACGTTCCTCAAAATTCTCCACTATACAACAAAGGAAGTAAAAATAAAAGCTCTCCAAGTTCCTTCCCAACTCTAAAAACATTCGGTATTCCACATTAAATTATGTGGATGTGGGTTCTACAATATCCCTTTACACTTAAACAT
Source organism: Dipodomys spectabilis (assembly GCF_019054845.1). Classification (NCBI taxonomy): domain Eukaryota; kingdom Metazoa; phylum Chordata; class Mammalia; order Rodentia; family Heteromyidae; genus Dipodomys; species Dipodomys spectabilis. The sequence goes on along the minus strand of NW_024871288.1, from coordinate 622,612 downwards.
CATACCAAGAAGCGGTGCTGGGCGTTTATTAGCAGTAAAAACTTCAAATGATGCAGGGAGAAAAAGAAATGGTTACATTTTATCTTTGGGGAGAGATGAAAGTATGCGCAAACTTTCCCCCTGCCTCGCTCTACTTTGTGTGAAACGGTTAACGGCAGACTCGCTGCAATTAAACCAAACCAAATGCTGCAATTAATCAATGCAGCTGCAGAAGATGGCACCTATGCCAGCATCTGGAGAGAACAGCTGCACCGGGAGAAACACAGCCCTGGCCCAGACAGGAGGAGCGGAGAGGCAGCCCAGCAGGGCCCCGCAGCCCGCGCAGTCTCCTTTGGTCTCTGCAGGCTCTGGAGGCAAGTCTAACCTGTATTCTAGCAATTCTCCTAGGGGGAAGAAGGCATGCAAGATACATGGCAAGAGGGAAATTAGGAAATGTGCCAAAGCCTGGGCAAAGACCAAAGACAGGAGCAAGCCACCAGGCTTGCAGACCCCATGCGATAACTCTTTTTCAAAGGCCTGGCATGGAATTTAGCATCTTCTCCATTTTTTTCAACAGTGTGTTAGCAACACTGTACAACGATGTCCAGAACTCTCTGTAGCTGCCCCACCTCTACAGCCATCCAACAACTCCTCCTCCATGTGTTCTGCCCCAGCACTTGGAAAACCCAATGCCTTTTTTTTTGTTGGATATGGGGTTTGAACCCTGGGCCTGGGCACTGTCTCTCAGCTCTTCAGCTCAAGGCCAACACTCTACCACTTGAGCCACAGTGCCACTTCGAGTTTTCTGAGTGGTTTATTGGAGAGAAGAGTCTCACAGACTGTCCTGCTCGGGCTGGCTTTGAACCATGATCCTCAGATCTCAGCCTTCTGAGTAGCTAGGATGACAGGCGTGAGCCACCGGTGCCCCGCTGCCTTTCTGATTCTCAGTCATATGGTAGCTGTTTGCTTGCAGCTGAAGCCAGCAAAGAAAGCTCTCGTTAGAATCATGTTCTTGGCGTTCATCCTTGCCACGGTAAGTGACAGCATCTCCTTCCTTTCAATGGCTGAATTGTACTCCAGTGTGTGACCCACTCATCCAAGTGTGGTGGATGATGGCTGTCCCCTCTCAGGGCCACGAACAATGCTATGGCCACCAGAGTCAACCCCAGCCAGAATCACAAACAGCCCAAGAAATAAAATCTGACCCGGCTCTGCTCAGAAGCCCTGGGGCTGGATGCCTGGCTTTCCATCCATTAGCCCGTACCCTTTGGAAGCACGTTGAGCTCCTTCAACAGTCTTCTTGACTGAAAGCGTTTTCATCCACCCTCAGAAGCCTTCCTTCCAGCGGGGCACCTGTTTGTGGGAGGGGATGGTACTGGCCTAAGGCCCTCCCACGGGGAAGGATGGGGTCCAATCCACTCAGAGCCTGCTTGGCTGTGGTCCTGACTCCTCAGCTTCCCACACCTCTGTGCACATCTGTGCACAGATGCTCCACACTGCCACCTGGGCCAGCTAAGACCCGGGGCTGGTGCCCAGGAAAGATGTGGGGGTGCACGCGCCTTTCCACACTCCGGTACATCCTCAGAGGGACCCATGTGTAGCAGGGCCATGCTCTCTAATCTTTAACAAGTGGCCTTGCATCTTCATCCATCCTGCACAGCACAGCTGACAGTGCAGCATTTCCCCTCACCGGTTCTCCCTCTCTTTCCAATCGTGGCGCTACTACCTTCCCCACGGCCTGGAACTGAGATCACACAGCCTCTCCCTCCATTCGCCTGTGCAGCTGAAAGCGGCCAGGGGCTGTCTGCTCTCTTACGTGGCGCATCTGTGTCTTCCTACCCATTCCCAGTGTGCTGGCTTGCTGGCCTGCTCCCACCACCCCGACCCCCTCCCTTCTCGTCTCTCCTCCCCTGGGCTCACCCCGCCCCGGGCTCAGACCTTTCAGGAGCTGAATCCCCTGTGATGCCTAGATCCTTATTCTAAAACACAACGGGCTAATGCCTGACTTCGCTCTCCCAGGTCCAAATTCACACTTAATCCGTCCATTTCTGATGACCTCAAGCACCTCTCCTAATCAATAGGAAATTCGTTGGAAGTGATTTCTTCTGGCACATTTGACAGTGTTCTAGCCAATTCAATGTTCTGGGGAATTTAAGGGGAGCGCATTCAAGCTTGCAGGACCTTTGCCATCTTGTCTGCTCTTTTTCTTTTTCCTTTTTTTCTTGCTGGTACTAGGGCTTGAACTCAGTGCCTCACATTCTCGGTTGGTTTTTTTTTTTTTTTTTTTACAATCAAAGCTAGTTCTCTACCACTTGAGCCACAGCTCCACTTCCAGCTTTTGGGTGATTCGTTTAGAGGTAACAGTCTCATGGACTTTACTGCTTGGGCTAGCTTTGACCCATGATCTTCAAATCCAAGCCTTCTGAGGTGCTAGGATTTAGGAGCAGGGCCTAGGCTGAGCTCCCAGCGCCCAGCTTTGGCTCCTTTACTTTAATGGCAAAGTACAAAGAAGAATTACATTACGCACAGACAGACTCTTGGAATCTACCTCCGCCTTACGGGAAAGATCTCCATTAAGCTAGCTAATACGCTTTGCCTCCCCCGAAATCGACCCCGCATTTGAATATTTAACAAGCATCATCTTGGTAAACGTCTCCCTCTAGATCTATACAGAACAAAACAAATGGAGTTAGCCCCATCAGCGCGCATTTTGCTTGTTATGCCTCCCTTTGAGATCGTGATCCTAGTGGCGCACACTAATTCTGGTGTGTGGAGAGCTGTGGGTGAGGAGACTGTATCTGTCCCCAGTATGTACACTGCTTTCCTCTGGTGAGCCCAAGGACGGGTTAATGTGGTAAGTATGGATGTATGGCTGTATGCTTTCCAGGGGTTGAGGGTGGCTTTTTTCATTTTTTTGTTTTGTCACTTGTGGGGCTTGAACTCAAGACCTGGGTGCTATCCCTGAGCTCTTTTGCTCAAGGCTAGCAATCTTTCAGCCACAGTTCCACTTCCAGTTTTTGAGAGATAAGAGTCTCATGGGGACTTTTCTCTCTGGTGTGACTTCAAAACATGATCCTCAGATCTCAGCCTCCTGAGTAGCTAGGATGACAGGCGTGAGCCACCTGTACCCAGCTTGTTTTCCAGGTCTGATTAGTATAATTTCATACCCTACAATAACTTTGCATTTTCTACCACTGGCTACATAAACAACCTTAAATATATGTTAAAAACAAAAAAAAACAAAAAAAAACAAGATCACCAGCCTCAGGCCTATAATCCTAGCAACTTGGGAGGCTGAGATCTGAGGACCACAGTTCAAAGCCAGCCCAAGCAGGAAAGTCTGTGAGATTCTTACGCACACTTGACTAACCAAAAGCTGAAAGTAGAGGTGTGGCTCAAGTGGTAGAGCACCAAACTCAAGCTAAGGGACAGTGCTGTCCCAGGCCCTGAGTTCAAGCCCCAGTACCAGCAAAACAAATCATCGTCTACATAAGCGCATCCTGTGTTCCCCACGTGATTTTGCCCCAGTGATGTTATTATGACCAGTTGCAGGGCTCTTTGCCAATGAGATATATTTTTCATCTATTCTGCTGGCTTATTGTTGCTAAGGAAGTACAAAAACAGAGTCTTTCATCAGGCCATTATGAAGCTGCCACTTTGAAAAGTTAGGGTTAATTGACTCTCTCTGTGTTCCCATTGGAACTGGCTACTATACACTGCCACTTGGAGACAAAATACAAGTGAATCTGACTCAAGGGTTACCAGGGGTGAAGAACTTCCTTCTTGAATTTACATGTGCCTAAAACACACACCAACATGCCAATGCGCTCTCGGTATGCCTGAGAGGAAGGCCCCGTACGATAGCTCATGTCACATTTTTAGGCAAACACAGCGATGACAGATTTCTATGATAGGGCCCCGACCTGCATGTGGGCATTAACTCCACGCGGCTTACACAGCACTCGGGCAATTATTTATCCTTTATCCGTCTTCTCCACTGAGCTCTTATCTCAATCAGGGTCCAGCTGTAAATTCTCAGTAAGTATACATTAAATTGAATATCACTTTCATTTCCCGTACTTGAAGCAAAATGGCACGGCGACGTGGGTAACATAGAAAACAACAACAACAACTCTGTTGTTTCCTGAGAAATTTCTAAGACGTGAGTACCCTAAGAATCCTCCACGCCCATAAATCTGAGTCTTAAGGGGATCATGATGGAGGATGTTAAGACAGAATCAAGCTTAAGTTCTTCCTCACCATACTTGGCTTGTTACCCTCCTTAAAACCAAAGGCAGATGTTAGAACGCTACAGTTTTCTCCTCTATAATGAAAGCTGGCCTGCCGAGCAAAAGAAGCCACACTTTGGAAACTTAACTCAAAACCAAAACCTATTGTTCCTTCCAGAATATGACAGGCCATTGATTCGAACATTACCAGAAATGGCCCCTGGTTACACTACAAGGCACTGCAGAGAACTGAGGACGAGAAGCTGCTTTCTATCCACAGCTCTTATGGGTCAGGGGTACGGTGCTTGCCTTGCATGCAGGAAGCCCTGGGTTCGATTCCTCAGTACCACATACACAGAAAAAGCCAGAAGTGGCGCTGTGGTTCAAGTGGTAGAGTGCTAGCCTTGAGCAAAAGAAGCTCAGGGACAGTGCCCAGGCCCTGAGTTCAAGCCCCAGGACTGTCAATTTGACACTCTGGGGTGGCTACAAGAAAGAAGAAAGGAAAACATGAGCTTTTGCTACCAACAGAAAACAGCCCAGACATTAGAATCTGCCCCAATTTTTAAGACCAAGAGAAATCAGGTTCAAAATATCATTGTGGCTCAAAGCAGGAAAGTGATCATCACCAATTTGCTATGCTTTGCCCTGTGTCAGCACATAACCCTGGAAATGGATATATGGATAAATAGCTATATAGGTACATAGACACATAAACTTTAAGTCATTGTATAAAGGAGTTGCCACTTTACAAAGCCGTCTATGAACACATACAATGTTTCCTGATCAGTGCCACCCCTTTTCACATTCGCACCAGTGCCTCTCAACCGGCTCTTTCCTTCACTGCTCTTAATTTCATTGCAGCTAATGATTCAGCATAACCGAGGCATGGAATCGGCCCAGATGTCCCTCAGTGGACAGATGGATCAAGGAAATGTGGTGTATGTATTCAATGGAATCTTAGCCCATTAGAAAGAACGAAGTGGTACCACTTGTAAAGACATGGGAAGGACCTTGAAAAAAGTTACGCTAAGTGAAGGAAGTCAGGCCTAGAGAGACAAAGGCTGCGTGTTTTCCCTCATATGTGGAGGCCAGAATTAGCTTACAAACGAATAAGTTAGGTACGTGGATACAAATAAATTCACAAACATATGGTAGATTCAAGGGAGAACTCAAATAGTGTAATTCCTTCAGAAAGGCAAGGTCTGGAGTTCAACACAGCACACACCAGGAAGAAGGTACTTGAAACGGGTGCAGTCCGGGGTGAGAATGCAATCAAGAATTCGGTGTACATCCTGTGCTCTGGTTCAGGTACAGGTTCAAGAGCCTGTTCAGCACCGTGGACAGATCCAGAAGCACACATTACCTCCTGGCCCTACTGTGAGGGGTCCCAGCAGTGAGGCCACTCAAGACGGGGATTCGGGCGCCCACCTGTGTCTTGTTTTTTGGTGTTACTGGAGCAGGGCTCTCACGGGAGAGAGCAAATGACAACTACAAGTCTCAGAGGTTTAATTAATGTGACTAGAATGGAGTCCCCAAATCCCCTAGGCTCTACTTTTTTCCAAGCTACATTTACCTGTTTGTGCCTGGATAACGTGCACCAACAACCTACGCTCGTTAGTGGCAAATGCACCATGGTGCATAAGAGTGTCACTGGCAAAACCCGAAGGTACTTCAAGACCAGAAGAGAAATGCAAGGAAAACAAAATCCCAGAGTGCGCCCCCCCCTCCCCCCTTGTTTTAAAGGACAGAACCGATGAGAAGGCAAATATTTATGTAAGAAAGCGCCAAAGATCCACAGCTGCCCCTCCACACGGACCTCAGCCCATGCACACCCAGAAGGGTGAAGCTGACAGACGAACCTGGGCACTACTGGGCACGGGTGACAACTCAGTTCTAAGAGGGCAGCTCTACTACAAGGGTGGATACGGGGCTAAATGCAAAGCTCATCCCCCAAAATAATAACAACAACAATTGGCCAAGCACTGGTGGCTCACGCCTGTCATCCTCACTACCCAGGAGGCTGAGACCTGAGGATCGCAATTTGAAGCCAGCCCAGGGCAGGAAAGTCTGTGAGGCTCTAATCTCCAATCAACCACCCCAAGGCTGGAAGAGGAACTGTGGCTCAAGTGGTAGAGTGCTAGCCTTGAATTAAAAAGAGATAATAATAATGATTCATAATAATAATACCTAGAAGAATAGGAAATACATTCAGGAGAATCCCTGAGCTCCTGTTTGAAGTATTTTAAGAGTATTCTCATGAAAGAGCATTTAAAATCTCTTCTATAGCACCAAGAGAGCCTGTAGCAAATGCCACAGCCCTAAAAGTCCAGACAAGTACCAAAGAACCTGTTGAGAAGGAGAGCAAACAGAGAGACTGCGAGAATAGTGAAGACAGTCTTCCTAGAAAATATTTTTTAAATAATAGTAATAATTCCTCAGCCAGGCACCAGTGGCTAATACCTGTCACCCTAGCTACTCAGGAGGCTGAGATCTGGGGATCACAATTTGAATCCAGCCCAGGCAGGAAAGCCCAGCCCATGAGACTCTTACTTCTAATAAAAGTATCCCCCAAAAAAATACAGAAGTGGAGCTGTGGCTCAAGCGGTAGAGCACTAGCCTTGAGCTAAATACCTCAAAGACAGTCCCCAGGTCCTGAGTTCAAACCCCACAACCAACACATACACACACACACACACACACACACAGATTTCTTACAGCATTCTGAGAAGGACTCACAATAATTAGTACTCTCATTCAACGTGGATAGGATTCCTCCATGGATGGATTAATAAAGATGAAAGTCACATGGCTTGTATGATGAGCATGAACTTGGTTTTGACAAAGCACAGTGAAGGCCCCTCAACAACTCGTGACAGTTGAGGACTTACAGCCGCGAATGACCCCAGACCACATCGCTGTCACATCGCCTCTGTGCAAAGAGAATGGCTTTTGGTCTCTAGGTAACAACGTTCAGAAAAAGATGTCGCACATCATTTGGACCATTTGAAGACTGAGCATAAATTCATCTATTGCTTTTCAACTCAGACACTATGGGACACAGGGGAAAAAAAGGGTTTCTGTTCTCCAAATGAAATCAATTACCCCAACAGACCTCCACTGTGTTGAAGGTTAAGCTTTTTCAGATAGGTGTTCATTTATCTGTGTGTGTGTGTGTGTGTGTGTGCGCGTGTGTTGGCATGCTTGCCAGTACTGGGGCTTGAATTGAGGTCCTGGGCATTGTCTTTTAGCTTTGTCCACTCAGGCTTAGTGCTCTCCCACTTGGGCCACAGCCACATTCCAGCTTTTTGATGGCCAATTTGAGCTAAGAGTCTCACTGACTCCTGCCTGGACTGGCTTCAAACTATGGTCAGCAGATCTCAGCCTCTGGAGAAGCCAGGATGACAGCGGGCATGCGTCCGTGCTAGTCTGTGCTCGATTTCCTAGCTGTTCATTGAGCTGGATGCTCAATGGAGAAATAAAGCTGAGCCTGGCAGCTTTAACAGGCAGTCCCTTACACACGAGAGTGTGCTTGCTCCCTGACATAACTGCCGCACCGCCATCCCCCCAGCACCTTCCTCCAAGGGGACGGTCCTCTACACCCTGCCCCTTGATTCAATGAGGAAGACATCCTCTCCCCAATGATCAAGGTCTCTGGTGTCTGTAATCTGACACGCTCAGTTGAAATCACCTTTGTATAACTACTTGAATTTTTAAAAAAAGAAATGAAACAAGAAGTTCTCCTCCCCAAGTTGGAAGGCTAGAAAAGATGAAGGGATCTGCTCAGGGTGTCAGAGCTGTCATGAAGAGAGATCTTTCCTTCCTACTTCCTGCAGACACCATCCTACTCAAATCAAACGAAGATAGTTGCTGTCAGGATATCCTGCCCGGGCCCACGCTGGTCTAACAGGGTTCTGGAGGAAAGCAACTGCCTTGTGGAGCCTAAATAAAGAGATTACTAAAGACAGGCACCAGCCAAAGCCCTAGCTCTGAGACGGCCCAGGATGAAGGCAGCCATTCCCACACACTCTGGGACCCGCAGGCCCAGCTTTCGGGGCCAGGTCTCCCCTCTGGATCCAGCTGGATCCTCTCTGGATCACAGACTTAAAATTGAGGGACTAGTTTCTTTTTCTTGCACAACTGAATAAGCTAGATGGAGTGGATTTGGGCCACGGTCTACACCTGAGAAGCCCTTGTGTCTGAGCTAGCCACCCGGTGCACCTCTTCCTGCATTTCCTCGTATGTCTCGTAGTTTTCTCACGAGGTCCCTGTCCCATCCTGGACTCGGAGTTCCCTCTTTGACGGGAAGGTACCTGTTAGTTACATAACCAATAACTTGCATGTCACAGTTCATGTAGCCGCTGATGGCCTACTTTTAGCTCCTACACACAGCATGATTTCTTTCCTTTCGGTGAGCTAGGAGCCACGTGCCCTTCTGCTCTGCCCCTAAATCTCCCAATTCTACCAAGTGCTGAAGAATAGGGGGCATTTCTGATCCCAGATGGTATTGATCCCAATAGATCAATGAAAACCCTCAGTGCATTTATGCACTTGACAAGTATTGATGCAACACTACTACAGCGTGGCACGATTATCACCCCTGAAAATGTATATGAAGAAAGGTGACCATTATGAATGAGAGACGCAGGAACACACCATCGGTCAAATGAACCCTAGGAATAACTACCAGTGATCGATTGCAGTAAGACCATAATACCTCGTTCCAAATAAGAGCGAGTCATCTCACGCCAGTGAGAACTTGGTATAGTCTCCAGTTTACCCACAAGACTATAACAGAAGCTACTTTTCTTGATAATTCAACACAGCATCCAACAGAAATTCTTCCTACAGAAGAAAGTCACCGTTACTGCACACCACCAACTATTGCTCATTCATGGGAGCTATATTAACCTTTGTTTGAAGAAAACCACACAACAAATCTGAAGAAAGTCTTCTGGTTGTGTAGTATCGTCTTTGAAAACTCATTCACTTTTAATGGCCCGGGCCTTCCCAGCGTAGTCCACTATCCAGGTGAGAATAAATTTAAACTCGAGAGTAACTCCTCTGATACGAAGAAAATCACTCGCTCAGATGAGGCTTTGCTATCAAGAAGGAGTTTCACATATGGCTGGCTCTGAGCAGCAACCTACGCATCAGCAGACACCTGCAGAGGTCCTTATGAATTTTTCAGAGGAAGATCAAAGAGAAAATAGACATGAATGGGTTGGAGCAGAATGATAGGAAGGGAAGCGGGGCTGGCGTGGATTGGAATTTAGATAAAGCCTACTCAGGAAGGATGACCTTGAGCAGAGTCCAGCGTTCCCAGACTGGAGGAGACCAAAGAACGGGACCGGTGTGGGACGGCGGGTACGCAGAGCAGCTGCAGACGTACAAACGCAGTGCTGCTCTCAGATGCATCTCTCTGACTGGGTTTGGGGTGTGTGTCTTTTCTTTTTTGGTACTGGGGAGTGAACCCAGGATGCTTCACTTGCAAAGCAGGTGGCACTGAGCTACCTCCCAGACCTCAGAAGTATCTTTTTTTTTTTTGGTCAGTCATAGGAGTTGAACTTAGGACCTGGGTCCTGTCCCTGAGCATTTTTGTTCAAGGCTAGCACTCTACCACTTTGAGCCATAGCACCATGTCTGGTTTTCTGGTGGTTCATTGGAGATAAGAGTCTCATGGACTTTCCTGCCCAGGGCTGGCTTTGAACCTCAATCTTCAGATCTCAGCCTCCTGAGTAGCTAGGATGACAGGCGTGAGCCACCGGTGCCTGGCCTCAGAAGAATCTTTAAACCATACCAGACATCAAGTTGGTATGCCAATTTCGTGTCTCAGACCAACTCAAGTCTAGACAAAACTACTGCCTTCAGTCATTCCACAGTGGAGAAAGGACCACTAAAAATGCACCACTGTTTGAGTCAGTAATTCACTTAGCCTTGTTTGAATGCCTACTATGTGCTACAGTGGAGAAAAACATGGAGAAAGCACGTGCTAAATTAAAAACTCTCAAAATGATCCCCTCTCTTTTAGTCCAACAGAATGTGTTGGCTTTCTACTTATCTCAGAGAAATGGGGGTGGGGGAAGAGATTCTTTCCTTGAGCAAGATAAATGCCCTTTGATTTTAAACCAAGTGGGAGCTTTATGTGGGGCAAGAAATCGAAGGGCACCAAGTACGACAGTCCAGAGGAATGAGTCAATCCTGTCTGGGAGTTCCTGGAAATAAAGGGTGGTGGCCGGGAAATAGCAGCAGGTGCTCTGGGGCTTGCTTCCCCACGGACTGTAATACCATTCCTCGCCCCAGATCGGCCTGGGCCTTCACTCTGACGCAGCGTCACGGCTCTCGACGGGGAGAGAGGACCTGGCAGGCCCACGCAGGCGTCAGCTTCTTCCGAAGGCTCAGAGCCCAGGCACTGGGCCAGCAAACTTTCTAACGAAGCCCCAGGCTTCAATCACTGTTTCCAAACCTGGCTCTAGACTTCAAGTCTGTCTTGCCCATGCAGAGCAGTCTCACAGGGAAGGACAAAACAAAAACACAAACAAAAACAAGAGCTGACTCTATTTTCTAAGTTCTTGTAATAAATGTATATGGCAATTAGTTTTGCCATAAGAGAATCTTTTTTAAATGGATGTACTCAATATTGCTTGGGGTGATATCTTTCAGGCCTAGACACACTTGAATTTTGAGAAATAATCCACTCTTCTTGTGGAGAATACATGGGGGGGGGGACACATAGACCTGGGCTTTTGTGCTCAAGGCTGGCATGCTTCCTCTTAAGCAACCCTTCTACTTCCAGCTTTTTCATGGTACAATGGAAAAAAGCGTCTCTCTTTCCTGCCTGGGCTGGCTTTGAACCTTAATCCTCCAGATCTCAGCCTCCTGAGCAGCTAGGATTATAGGCGTGAGCCACCTGGCAGCCCACTCAGGCAAGATACATTTGATGGTAAGATACATTTAAGAACTCGTGTGATGGAATTTAAGAAGCATTATTTTCTTCTGTCATTTCATCGCCTTATATCTAAATTTCTTCGAGAGTTAGCGTTTCATTTCTTGTGTCGATAGCTTTTTCCAATAGAGGTGGGAACACAGCGAATATTCACGGGTATAACAGATCATCCCTTTTAAGGAGCATGTCTGATGGAAAGGCACCAAACCAAATTACGCAGATCAGACTCCTTCCTCTCCCCTGGGGAGCAACACACCACCGGGAAACGGGTATTGGGGTGCGTATCAGGGGCGGCCACTGTGGGTACTTTTATGGTATCCCAAATGCATAGGAATGGGTGGCCAACGAGACTCACAGAAAAACAGAACCCACTGAGGAGGAACTCACACGTGGCCCTCCTCGCCCGGGGACTTTGGTTTCTCGGTGAGTGCGTGTGTACGCACACGTGGCTGGGCGGTGCCGGAGGCAGGCACGCTGCACCCCCGTGGCGACTGTGGAAGCAGGTAGGGGGTGTCCCACGCTCAAGGTGAGGGGGTGGGGATGTCTGCATCCTGTAGTTTCCCGGGCCCTAAAAACTTGCAAGACTCATTGCTGAATCCAAGGGCAGAGCAGCTCCCAGACATCCGAGACCAGAACGTTCATCAAACCAATGCCACCAGCAGGACAGTCCTTGTGACCAGACATGACCATCCACAGAGCTCAGACTCCAAGGGCACCCCCAACGCCCTGGGGGAACCCCCCCCAAGAGTAAGCTGTCCTGGCCAATTCAAGACACAGGCCTTCCATGACAAACTACTCCTCTGGAGCTGATATGTGGCACGAAGACCAAGAACACACTTAGCCTACGGGGCCCTGGGTTCAACCCCCAGCGTGTACAAGCACAGACACATGTACCTGTGCACATGCATGCACACACACACACACATTCATACACACCTCACTTGAAGGCATTGTTTCCACAAGAAACCTTCTCATCTGTAGAGCTGATCAGAACTCTCTGGAAAGTTAAGTGGTGACACTCCGTCCTTCTGGACTGTCCCATCTAGAATGTTCTCCCGCCCTGACCCAGAGGAGAGGGGTGTGGTTTCTCACTCACTCGTAGGTTCTTGCCAGCTCGTAGGCTGTTTTGTGGGGGGCAGGGGCAGGTGGTGGGGTTTGAACACGAGGCCTCACACTCGCTAGGCAGGCGCTCCACCACTTAAGCCACAGCCCCACCATCCTTGAGCCGTGCATCTACAAGCAAGCAGGTGGTGGTCTTCCGGGAGCAAGGTAAACCAGACAGCCCGGTGAGCTCAAGCCGTCGGGAAAGGCAGCCCAGAGGCCCAGGCCCAGAACTGGCCGCTGAAGGAAGCTAGAGAATGGGGAAAGGCATCCATGTAGGCAAGGCTGACCACTCTGCTCCCCCCTGTAACTTGAGGTGCCCATCTGCTTGACGATTCTGGGGGAAGGGGCAGAGGGTGGGACCCTAGGATGGGGGCCTCTGGGAAAACCTTCCAGGTCAGGAAGCAAATTAAAGACTGGCCTATTCCATGCCCTGAGAAGACGCAGACGGAGGGCTGCCTCCTGCCCGTACCCACGTGCCCCAACCATACAGGGCACACAGCAGTGCGTCCAACCCTCCAAGAAGCTCCGGTCAAGGTCAGGACTGAACCCAGGACACGTGAGGAATCATCAGGGACGCTCTCTAAGGTAGCGCTGCAAAACCCTCCAGGCAAATGCACCCAGGTCTCCCACATGCTGCACTTGACTTGGGAGTGCAAGCGAGGAGAGCTCCAACCTTACATAAAACCCATGTCTTGCCAGGCGCCGGTGGCTCACGCCTGTCATCCTAGCTACTCAGGAGGCTGAGATCTGAGGATCGCGATTCAAAGCCAGCCTGGGCAGGAAAGTCCGTGAGACTCTGATCTCCAATAATCACCAGAAAACCGGACGTGGCGCTGTGGCTCAAGTGGTAGAGCGCTCGCCTTGAGCTGAAGGGCTGAGGGACAGCGCCCAGGCCTAGAGTTCAAGCCCTAAGACTGATAAAAAAGGAAGGAAGGAAGGAAGGAAGGAAGGAAGGAAGGAAGGAAGGAAGGAAGGAAGGAAGGAAGGAAGGAAGGAAGGAAGGAGGGAAGGAAGGAGGGAAGGAAGACCCAAGTCTTGACACGGGCCTGCCAGGCCCCGCCTACCCCTCCCACCATGCTTCTGTGTCCCGAGTGGACGCCAGACACTGTGACCCCCCAGACCTTTGGGGAGGAGACGCTCCACTCGACTCCAGTCCAGCACAGCCATCCACACCCTGCTCATCTCCTACCACAGATTCTACCCGCCGTGCTGCATGCTTGGTTTGCTGTTATCCAAATTAGAACACAAAACCCAAGGGAGCAGAGACATCTCAGTCTTGCTCACCTCTGCCGCTCCGGGGTCTACACCAGTGCCTAGCCAATAGCAGTGTTCGATAAATACTTGTTAAATAAATGGAATAATTAATTAATCAATCTATGTCTTATGAGGGGGAAAAAAATCCATGGAAGTTTACCTCCCTGGGTAGGGAAATCTGTTTAGGACTATGTGACACACTCATTTGCACCTCAAACACTGGCAGCTGGGGGGGGGGGGGGGGGGGGGGGTGTGTGTGTGTGTGTGTGTGTGTGTGTGTGTGTGTGTGTGTGTGTGTGTGTGTGTGTGTGTGTGTGTGTGTGTGTGTGTGTGTGTGTGTGTGTGTGTGTGTGTGTGTGTGTGTGTGTGTGTGTGTGTGTGTGTGTGTGTGTGTGTGTGTGTGTGTGTGTGTGTTCACATTAAATGGGAAACTTGCTGAACGCACAGTCCCTGAGAAAAGAAACTTCTAGAAATGTCTTGATTCGCCAAGTGGCTGATGGGGACGGCCCCTTAAACCTGTTGTCGATGTTGATGATGAGATTCCCTTGTTAGCAAGGTCAGGGCTGGAGAGCGTGACACTGCCAGCAGGCCCTAGTGACTGAGCTAAGAGACGTCCTGGAAGCCGAGCGGGAAGTGGCCGTGTGGCCCGGGCCGTGTCTTCATTCCGTCCCCTTCCTTCGGGGTCTAATGAGACTTTATGAAAAGCAGATCTGCCTTTTATGAAACTTCCACATGGCCCAGAAAGCACAAAACGCAGCCAGGTCTCACGGACTGAGGCTAACGAGACGAAAAAGGAAAGCCTTAGATAATTCCAAACCCTCTTCCGGCCAGCCCCTCTCTGATCTAATAATAAACCTGCCTCCATTTCCAGGCGTTTGATCACCACCCCGTCGTCTCCAGACAGTTCCAGCTCTGGAGACGCCACAGGCCGCTGCAACATTGGGGCTGGCGGGAGCCCCGCAGCTCAGAGACCAGGGCCAAGCACCCAGTCCAGTCAGGAGGCTGGGGATCCTTGGACCTCAGCCTGCATCTGCTCCCCCCAGCCCCCCCCCACACACACACCAACCAGGTCACAGCCACTCCAGCCCCAGGAAGCTGGGCACAGCACTGAGGGACAGATTTATCGTTACACTGCCAGGCTCAGAATTCCATCTTGACACTCCAGGGGGACGGGTTACCCGGCCTGGGCAGGAGCTGGGAGCAAGTGGCATATGGAGCGTGGCTTGGAGACACCATGGCAAAGGTGTCATTAAGAAAGGACAGGGCTGGGGAGGTGGCTCAGTGGTATACAGTGCTTGCCTAGCAGGCATGAAGCCCTGGGTTCGATTCCTCAGCACCACCTAAACAGAAAAGGTCAGAAGTGGTGCTGTGGCTCAAGTGGTAGAGTGCTAGCCTTGAACAAAAGAAGCTCAGGGACAGTGCCCAGGCCCTGAGTTCAAGCCCCAGGAATAGCAAAAAAAAGAAAAAGAAAAAAGAAAGGAAGGAAGGATGGAGGGAGGGAGGGGAGGGAGGGGATGGAGGGAGGGAGAGAGAGAAAGGAAGGAAGGAAGGAAGGAAGGAAGGAAGGAAGGAAGGAAGGAAGGAAGGAAGGAAGGAAGGAAGGAAGGACAAGATGCTAAAAGATGGTCCTGAGAGCGTGGGCCTGGGGGGGAGGGTGGGTGACTCAGCCTAGAGACCTGGTGTCTGAGGGAGGGTCGGCAGTGCCCCTGACAGGGACGGGGCAGTAGGAAAGGTCCAGGGATTAAAGGAGGGCAGTTCTGCAGGTACAGAAGGCTGTGGGAGTGGCCAGGCCACTGAATTGGGGGCAGGGAGAGCAAGGGAGGGGGGTCACCAGTACTTCAGGGGCTGAAGGAAAACACCTATCCAGACCAAAAAGAAAAAGAAGAAAACCAGCGCCACAGATACCAGGAAGGCCAGGTCAGAAAGCCACCAAAGCGCACAATGGAAGGGAAGAGTGTCGGATCACACCCGAATCCTGGGCTTGGGGCTGAACAGGAAGAGGTAATCAGTGACACTCAGGCCGTCCTTTGTGGTGGTGGTGGTTGTTAGACTCATAAAATTCCCTGAAGAAAATGTAAGCAGCTCATCTCCATGAACACAGCGCTCCACATTTCACTGGTTAAAGAGATCGGTCAAAGCCAGGCGCCGGTGGCTCACGCCTGTCATCCTAGCTACTCAGGAGGCTGAGATCTGAGGATCATGGTTCAAAGCCAGTCCTGGCAGGAAAGTCCGTGAGACTCCCTGAGAGTCCGTTATCTCCAATAAACCACTAGAAAACCAGAAGTGGCGCTGTGGCTCAAGTGGTAGAGCACTTACCTTGAGCTGAAGAGCTGAGGGACAGGGCCCAGGCCCAGAGTTCAAGACCCATGTCCAACCAAAAAAAAAAAAAAAAAGAGATTGGCCAAACCCAACACACTGATTGCATTCATGCGCAACTTCACTCAGGTAAGAAACCAACGCCAGGATCAAAAGGCTGCCAAAATCATGGCAGCTGAACGGGAAAGGCAAGCAATGCTTTGGACTCTTAAACCTCAAGTTGCATCCAATAAAGCACTAAGACTGGTGCTCATGCGTCTGACAAAGCATAAGCTGATATTTTCCTAAGAGCTGAGACCCGATCGCTGTTTATCTGGTAGAGCTTCTAGGAAAGCATACAGGGTTTCTTGTGTGTTTGTTTGTTTGGATTATGAGATACAGGTACAGCTGCAGAATATAAGGTCTGATCCTGAAGTGAGATTTCCTAGTATACGCTCCCAACAGGTTGTAATCCCAACTCTCGGTTGTCATCTGTGCATGCCTGGCTATTTGTCCATCACTCCAAATGCATCTATTTCAGTGAGCAATTACAATGTGACTCCACAGTGCTCGAGGAGAAAAGCCAAATCGATTCGGAGGCAGGAGGCAGACAAGAACACGAGGAGACACCCACAGGGCCTTGCTCTCCCAGGATTTCCCTGGAACAACGTATATGGTAGAATCTGCGCACAAAATCAGTTCCAAAAGCCAGGCTTTGGAACTGCATAACCTCAACCCTCGGTGATCTCACCCAACATCCATCCTTTCCTCAGAAAAAATCCTTCTTAACTCAGTTGCATTTTTAGATCTGCGGATAAATGTGAGAGGAAAAAAATAAAACCTAAACACATACATTCAAAAAGACTTTATTACTGATGTAAATATTCGCCATGTCACAATCTGCCTCAGACAAATCGGAGTCATGTGGTTCAATAGGCAAACAATTACTCAACTTAATTTCATCATGCGCAAGTTGAAAAACAAGCTCTAATCTCTCGGGATGCTGTTCATTTTATTCCAGAAGCTACCGTCCTTCCTGCAAGCGACTGGATTTTATTCTTAGACACCAGAGGGAGGCATGGTGGACTTGGAAGCGTCTCCCTGGGCTTCCATAGGAAGCGTGCGAATTCTCCAGGCCTTAAAAGGGTTGTGCCTAAATAAAGCGACAGCTGATCTCTCTTACCAGGGCTTAGTCCTGCTTCTGGAAGAGGCAGACCCAAGCTGTCCCTGCCCAAACCCCCACACTGACCAGTGGTGGCACTGCCAGGAGGCCCAGCATGGAAATGGAAAAGCAGCCCGGCCCCCTCCCAGGGCACGCGCTTCGCCCTCGGCCGTGAACGCAGCACACGCTCCACCACCACTGGTGCTTGTCTGCCAACCCCGCAGACGAGAGACTCCACCGCTCAGCCCCGTTTCTCTCATCTGAGAAATGGGGAGAAAAACAGAACCAGGCTCATGCCTGGAGTCCTAGCTACTCAGGAACTGAAGTTCTAAGGACCCTAGTTCAAAAGCCAGCCCTGGCCAAAACCAGTTCTGAGCAAAACAGTTAAGGGACAGTACCCAGGCCCTGAGGTCAATCCCCAGCTCTAACTGAAGGAAAAGAAGGAAGGAAAGGAGAGGAAAGGAAGGAAGGAAGGAAAAGAAAGGAAGGGAGGTAGGGAGGGAGGGAGGGAGGGAAGGGAAGGGAAGGGAAGGGAAGGGAAGGGAAGGGAAGGGAAGGGAAGGGAAGGGAAGGGAAGGGAAGGGAAGGGAAGGGAAGGGAAGGAGGGAGGGAGAGAGGGAGAGAGGGAAGGAAGGAAGGAAGGAAAGAAGGAAGGAAGGGAGGGAGGAAGGAAAGAAGGAAGGAAGGAAAGAAGGAAGGAAAGAAGGAAGGAAGGAAGGAAGGAAGGAAGGAAGGAAGGAAGGAAGGAAGGAAGGAAGGAAGGGGGAGGGATGGATTAGGATGGATTTAGTGACAAGTGCTATAAAGGGGAGGAGGAAAATCTTATAAAATTATAGAATGAATGCTACTCAGAATTCAAAGAAGCCTTCCCAGAGGAAGGCTGAGACCAAAAGATCAAGGAAAAAGAAAATAGACAAGACAAAGCGTAGGGCCAGGAAAGAGAGCCGCTGCTTAGATACAATAGAATCAAGACCACAGGCTGGGAACATGGCTCAGTGGTAGAGCACTCGCCTTGAGCTGAAGAGCTGAGGGACAGCGGCCCGGCCCAGAGTTCAGGCCCCATGACCAACAACAACAATAAAAAGACCTGGCACTGGTATCTCACACCTATAATCCTAGCAACTCTGGAGGCCAAGAACTGAGTACTGTGGTTCAAAACCAGATGGAGTAGAAGAGTCTGAGATTTTATCACCAATTAACCAGCCTAAAACTGAAAGTGGAGATGTGGCTCAAGTCAGTAGAGCTCAAGCCGAGGTACTGGCACACCAGAAAAAGAAAGAAGGGGGGCAGGGGAGGGAAAGAGGGAAGGAGGGAGGACAGACTAGCTGAAATTATCTTGCTCCTGGCAGAGCCAAGCAACAGGAGATGGGCAAGACACTAAGTAGCCCCTAATTCTCAACAAAAGTAAATTTGCACGAAGTCATTCAGAAACTTTGGCCCTCCATAATTTGGGTTATACCCACAAGCAAAGTATCCAGATAAACAGAGGTGATAAAACCCACTCTGGTCTCAACATTCAAGATTCTAAACACCCAGCGCCTTGGGGCCTTGTTATTGTATGATCCTTGACCAGGAAGGTTCCACGGCCCCCAACCCAACGTCAGAGCTCAGGCCAATGGCTACTGCTAACCACCGGGCACTCATGTTCCTCTCTCTCATACATTTCACTAAATTCAATCCATTTTTATATAAATGATGCTACGAAGTGACTCCTGGTGTTAAAGAGAACAGGGCACTGTAGACACCAAGCCGGAGCAAGGCTCGGTCAAAAGCCAAGATGCATTTCTTGTTATTCTCCAAGGTTGGAGTATAGACCAGATGGACGCAGATGCTGCCCAGTGCTCAAGGCTTTGTCCTGTGCCAAACAGCCATCAAAGACATGTTAGAATGCACGGATTACCGTGGTAAAGGAGAAGAATTAGCAGGTTCCCTGTATACCATGCTGACCTTGTCTGAGATAGTTATGACAAATGGCTAGGCTGTAGCCTCAGGCACAAAGGACCTCGTTCGTGTCTTTTCTACTGATTCTGCGCAAGCGTTAGTAGTGAAGTCTTTTGTCAACGGTGGATTCACACCTGGCAATGCAATGGAGACTGACCAGTTCTTGTTTTGTTTGTTTTTGTACTGGGGCTTGAACTCAGGGCCTGGACACTGTTCCCTAGCTTTTTTTCTCTCTTTTTTTTTTATGGTCAAAGCCAGTGGTCTACCACTTGAGCATAAATAGCTTTCTTCAGTGGCCTATTGGAGGTAAGAGTCTCAGAGACTTTCCTGCCTGGGCTGACTTTGAACCGCAATCCCCAGATCTCAGCCTTTGGAGTAGCTAAGAGGACAGGTCTGAGCCGCCGGCGCCTGGCCGGAAGCCTCTTCTGGCTGCAGGCAGGCCTCCATCCCCGTTTCTCTCCCTCCTTCCACTAGGATGGAATTCCCAAAGCAAAGCCCACAGACAGAACAAAGCAGAAGAGATCAAAGTTGCATGCTTTCCGCAGGCAAGAAGCTTCAGTGAGAGAAAACATGGGGAGAAGTTCTGACCACACACAGCACACGCACACGCGTGCACGCGCACACACACACACAGCGCACCTGCCCACACGCTGTTCACTCACCCACTTCAATGCATCTGAGGTTTACCACGTTGGAGAGGAGTCAAGAGGGATGCACTTGGAGTAAACTGCTTAATAATAATAATTTTTGAACAAAGAAGTTCCTTTAGCTTTCAAAGCAGCTTCAGGAAACTGCAGGCGGCTGAAGCCCCTCCAGGCACAGCCAGTTTGGCCGGCAAAGGCTGCCTCTGGCTGCAGATTCAAAGAACTGGTTCCAGCCTCAATTAATTAACTCTTTGGCCTCTAATAAACACCTTCAATCGATCAATTAACAAGTCCTGATTGAGAAGCCGTCAGCAGGCGGGGGCCTCGCTTGCCCTCAGAGGACTTAACATTCTAACTGGGGAGGAAAACCAAGTCCATAGCACCCACAGGAAGGGCGCCGCCACGATCTTTAAAACAAAATTAAATACATAAAAGCTTTTAAAGAGTACGGAAAGTATAATTCTATCTCGTGACTTCCCGAAATATTTTAAAACACAAACACTGGTTCCATTGAGTATTAATTTTGCAAGGGGAAGGGAGAGGAGGGGAGGGAAGGGGAGGGGAGATGGAGGGAGGGGAGATGGAGGGTGGGGAGATGAAGCGAGGGGAAGGGAGGGGAGGGGAGATGAAGGAAGGGGAAGGGAGGGGAGGGGAGGGGTCTCGTGGTGGGTTGGGAAGTTGGGGAGCACACGATGCCCTGCAGAGGCAGCTCACGGGATGACAGACCACTCCGCTCCCCCTCAGCCTGAGTGGCGTGGCCTCCTCCCATGTGCACGCTCTGCTGCCCCAGCCCCCACCCTGGGCCTCGGTCCTCATCGTGATGGGACGTGGAGGAGGAGGAGGAGATGCTCTGTGGAAGGTGTCTCCTCTCCACAGGCCATGGCTGGCTGGGGGGGCGGGCGTTTGTGGGTGGCAGGCCTAGCCACCACTGCATTGTGCTCTGATGCTGAGGGGCAGGCGTCCAGGGCAGAGCCTGGGGCTCCTGACGGCACCAGGTCCCGCCGCGGCAGCCCCTGCAGGGGGAGAGAACACTGCCAGCCCCTCTGGCCCAGCGCCCATCCAGCTGCGGGCCATCTCCAAATCCCTCCTGGTGGTGCAGCTGTGCACCAGCCACGAAACACGAGCTGAGGGCCTGGTGACCCAGCCTGCCTGTCTGCCTGGTGCCGACCACTGCGTGACAGGCTCACCAAGATGGAGAAATCCTGCTCCTGCCTCCAGTTGGCGAGGGGGGGGGGGGCTAATGGCTAGCAAGGAGTGCTGGTGATTTTGACATTGGATCTCACCCCCTCCCCTGGGTGCACACCTGGGCAACCAGGTGTGCATCCCAGACTCCCTGCTGCTGCGGAGTACAGACCAGTACACCCAGCTGCTTCCAGGGAGACCCAGGCCGGTGGAGTTTTCTACCTGGGATGGCCTGGAGGAATGGCGATGGTACTGATCTCTGCCTCCCACGGTGCTGACAGGCGCAGGTCACTGCTCACCGCTGTTGGTGGAGAAGGGGAAGTGGAGGGGGGGGCGGCAATCTCACAAAGTTCTCTGCTCAGGCTGGCCTCGAACCAGGACCTTTCCATTCTCGGCTTCAGAAGGAGCTAGGATCACCAGCTTTTGAGCCACCGAGCACGGGGTCCTTCTGTAGCTATTCTTAAAATACTCTGCAATCACCTGAAAGGGCTGATCCTACTGAGGGCTGCCAGGAGCAGCTGGGTGGATGTGGGGGTTGGTGGGGGGGGAGAGCAATCAGCAGCTGAGACCCAGGGCAAGTTCCAGCCCAGCCCCTAGAGAGCGGCACTCAGCAGCAAAAGAATTTTAAAAAATAAAATCAGCAGCAGTAGCAGCGGCGGCGGCATCTCCCTGAGCAGGAGGGGCTTCGTGGCTCCCAACACCTCTCAGCTCAGACGTCAGAGGCCCGAGAGCAAGGTGATCAGGGAACTCTGCAGCCTTGTAATCAACAGAGAGATAATCACCTGCCACGGCCCCTCGGGCGTGGAAAATGACAGGGCAGAGTGATTTCGTCTCGGTAGAGAGGCAGCTGACGAGAGTGAACAGAAATGAGACACTGGCATCCCTCCATCCGGTCCTGAGCCTTGAGAGTCCAGCTCCCCTCCCTCCCCCCTCCCCCACAGGATGGCCGCGGGTCAGCGCAGCAGGGGCCACTGGGTACTAGAAGACCCCAACCCAAGAGCCACCTCCTGCCCGAGTGCCCACTGGAAATGGGGTCCAGAATGTGTGGGGGGGGAGGCAGGGAACCTCAGGAGCAGGTTGTTCTAGAACAGTGAAGCCCTCGATGAGTTCCGGATCAAAGAGGAGACAGCTCCATCCGGCCACCTTATATTTCATCTCTTAAGACAAAGACCCAAAAAAGTAATAACCCCAGTGGCTTGGCTTACAAAGGTTAAGAAAAAGTAGACATTCACGTACACGGCCAGGCAGAGTGCCCACAGAAGAGAGTAAAATGCATTAATATCCATTAGTGTGCACATATGCTCTAGTGATTTGCCCTTTGACCCGAAAAATCCACCTCCGAAAACTAACTGGCATAGAGAAGTATATGAATAAAATGAAGTTTCCATAAGATTATTCTCTGAGCACTCTTTTGAAGAGTAGAAATTCCAGTCTCTACCAATAGGAAACCAGGTAAATAAAAATGTATGTGCACAATAGTATACTTATGCACCTCTAAAAAAAAAACTTGGCACCCACAGAAAAAGAGGCAAGATTTATAAATAGTCCACAGAAAAGATATCTGAAAAAGATGTTCTGCTTCACTCATGATAAAAGATTAAAACTCAGCAGGCTGAGGACTGAGGATTGCAGTTTGAAACCCAGCTCAGGAAGACAAATGTATGAGACTCTTATCTCCAATTAACCTGCAAAACATTGGACATGAAGGTGTGGCTCAAGTGGTAGAGCACCAACTTCAGGTGGAAAAGCTAAGGGACAGTGAATGCCAGGTCCTAAATTTAAGAGAACAGTACTAGTACAAAACAAGTCATACATATATGTGTATATATGTATATGTGTATATATACATATATATAATAGGTCATATATATACGTATTTTTATTTTATAGCAATTTTATAATTGTGCTCACAATTATTCTAACAAAACAATTATAAGGACAAAGATTTCATCACCAGAATGCTCATCATATCAGTAAACTAACAAAAAATAGTCCAAATGTTTAACCAAAGGGGCAAAAAAGTTTCACATGATTAGACTATCCACCAAAGATTTAAATACTAAGAAGATGTGATCAAAGTCTATGAAAGGACCTGGAAAATGGCCGCCTTTTAAAATAAACATGGAATATACAGTGTGTGTCACTCAGGCGCAAGGATGCGCGCCTGTCATCCAGCTACTTGGGAAGCAGAGGTAGGAGGGCGGCCGTCCAGGGCTGACCTTGGCAAAAACCGAAACTCTACCGGAGAAACAAAGCAAAGCAAAACGAATTGGGGGTGTGCAGCTCAAGCGGTAGAGCAACTTCCTTGAATTCCATCCCCAGTACTGCCAAAACAAGAAAAGCATTCACATATAAATGCATAAATGCACAAAGTGAGCTAGTTATCAGGTAGTGCTGGTGAGGGGTATTTTAATTTTTCCATTTATTTTTCTCAGGTCATTCTGAGGTGGGGGGGGGGGAGTGTTTTGTTTTTAATGGTGAGTTTGTAAATAGGAAAAGCCACATGCAGGAAGTTCTCAGCATGACCCCAGGTCACGATCCCCCCATGCCTCCCGGCTTGCTCCCCTCTTGCTCCCCAAGTCTCCTGCTCAGTGTGAGGTTCTCCACTCAGCCAGCCAGCACACAGCCGAGGACCCTGCAGGATCCCACCCACCCTGGCACCTCCTCCTCCCCACGCGGCAATGGGAGGCTGGCTTCCGGTCACCAAACCGAAAAAGTCCCAGATCCCATCAACTTCCCGTCTGCTGAGCAGGATCCGGGCACCCGAGACTCACTCACACCTGCATGCTAGCTACCTAGGAGACTGAGATCTGAGGATCATGGTTCCAAGCCAGCCCAGGTGGGAAAGTACTTGCCTCCCAATGAAGCACCAAAAAGTCAGAAGTGGAGCTGTGGCTCAAGTGGCAGAGCACCAGCCTTAAGCAATGAAGCTAAGCAAGAGTACAAGGCCCCGAGTTCAATTCCTGGTACAAGCACAATAATTTTTTTAAATAGTCATCCAGGATTAGACACTAACGGATCAGAGACCACAAGCTGGAAGACTGGAGAAACAGTAAGCTGTACCAAGATTCACTGTCTCCAGGAATTAAAAGTTGGCACTCATAACCCCCACCCCAAAAAAAGAAGTTATTGGGTTGGATACTGATGGTTCACACCTATAATCCTAGCTACTAGAAGGCTGAGATCTGAGAAAGGCCAGCCTAGGCAGGAAAGTGTATGACAGTCTTATCTCTAATCCCCAAAAAGTCAGAAGTGGAGCTGTGGCTCAAGTGACAGCACTAGCCTTGAGCACAAAAAGCTAAGGCCCTGAGTTCAAGCATCAGCACTAGCCCCTCTGAGAGAGAGAGAGAGAGAGAGAGAGAGAGAGAGAGAGAGAGAGAGAGAGAGAGAGAGAGAGAGAGAGAGAGAGAGAGAGAGGGAGAGGGAGAGGGAGAGAGAGAGAGGGAGAGAGAGAGAGGGAGAGAGAGAGAGAGGGAGGGAGAGAGAGGGAGGGAGAGAGAGGGAGGGAGGGAGAGAGGAGGGAGGGAGGGAATGAGGGAGGGAGGGAATGAGGGAGGGAGGGAATGAGGGAGGGAGGAGAAAGAAATATGAATTATTGGATTAAACACACCCACAAATCCCTCAGATCAGAGACACTGAAATAATCACTGTTTTACTCTAAATGGAACAGAAGCTAAATGACCCAATAAAATGTTTGTTTTAAGAAATTAAACAAGCGTTCTCCCTGGTTTTTAAACAGAAAAGGAAATTTGCATTGAGCAAAGAATTCAAGGCTAACCAATGGAATACAGGTCAGGAATCCAGAGGCTTTTCGAGCTGGTTTAGCGTAATGCAGGTTCCCGCGAGTCAGAGCCACCGCTGATGCCGAGCCTCGAGTTACGACCCTGCCCTGACAGCGTCATTGAAGGAAGACTTTTTATTTGGCCTCCTACATGTTTAATAAGACCAAAGCTCAGCACCAAATTCCTACATGTTCTTAAAGGAAGGTTAGGGGAAGGTACCAAACTCCCAGATGCTAAAGAACAATTCTTTTTTCTTCAGTCGTGGGGCTTGAACTCTGGGCCTGGGCGCTGTCCCTCAGCTCTTCAGCTCAAGGCAAGCGCTCTACCACTTGAGCCACAGTGCCACTTCCAGTTTGCTGGTGGTTCATTGGAGATAAGTCTCATGGACTTTTCTGCCTGGCCTCGCTTTGAACCACGATCCTCAATCTCAGCCTCCTGAGTCTCTAGGATGACAGGCGTGAGCCACCGGTGCCCAGTACTAAAGCACAACTCTTAACAAGGAGGCTTTGAGGAAGGGGGTGAAATTCACCCCAAACCAGCCCTCCCTTGCTCCCCCAGCCTGAAGGAGCAGAGGGGGAGAGGGGGTCACCAGCCTTTGGGGGACACATGCTCCACAAGGCTTTCCCAGTGGAGGGTTTTCGTGCACTGATGCGGCTCAGTGTCTAGTAGAGCGCTTGCCTAGCATGCAGGAGGCCCTGAGTTCAATTCCTTGGAACCACAGAAATAAAATAAGTAATTTTTTTAAACAAAAGGCTCACTGAGGGGAGAGGGGCTGACTAGAGAATCGCTGAGCCAGAGCAGCCACGAGAAGGAGAGACTCACTTCTGCCATGCCCGCCTGGCTAATCTGACACCTGACTCATCCAACAGGAGAGAGGTGACTCAGGGAAGAGCGGACGGAGCAGGGACAGCGCAGGGAAGCCTTCGAACCCGCTGCTCCAGCAGGGCGACGCATGGAGAGTTATTGAGGAGACAGAGGAACAGCCCTGTCTCTCTCCTCTCTCTCCTTTCCTCTCTACCTCTAGTCTCTCTAAGCCCTCCCCGCCCCGCCCCCCCCCTCCCATCCCTGTGTGTGTGGCCTCCCTGATGTGGGGATTAGTGACCGTAGAGAGTGGAACGCCTCCAGCCTTGGAGAGACACAGAGCACAAGGTGGAAACCAGCTTGGCTGCCGGGGAGCCAGATCTGTGCTTTGTTCTGGAGCCGTCCCCCCGGAGTAACCCACCCCACTAACACCAGGGAACAGGAGGAAGGGGCTGGCCTGGAGTCCAACCACCATATCCATAAATTAGGCAGCTGGGCACCAACGGTGGCTCACGCTGTCACCCTCGCCATTCAGGCGGCTGAGATCCGAGGATCACGGTTCGAAGACAGTCCAGGCAGAAAAGTCTCCGTGAGACTCTTATCTCCAATGAACCTGGAAGCGGTGCTGTGGCTCAAGTGGTAGAGCGCTAGCCTTGAACACAGAGGCTCAGGGACAGCGCCCACAATTGACAAAAAATAATAATATATATACATGTGAGTATATGTATAGAGAGGGGGGGAGGGAGAGAGAGAAAAAAACACCAAGATATTAAAGGAAATTGGCAAATAGAAATAAACAAAAGTATCTCCTGTTGATTTCCCAGATTGAAAGCCCTCAATACAGTGGCCCATACGTGTGTGGTCAATAGGGACATGGGGGTCTGTGACTGGCCTTCGAAAGCTAAGGCTGCTCCCTAAAGGACACATGTACACGTACGTACGTACGTACGTACGTACACACACACACACACACACACACACACACACACACACACACACACACACACACACACTACTGCAATAATTTTCCAAACCAAATCCATACTTCCCCCCAAGACCATGGAAAGGCCTAGAAACTCCCCATATGGCCCCTAGCAATGGGGTGATGGAAAGAGGCCAGAGAGCCACCAAGTCTCTCCTGTGTATCTACTGCCTCATTTAGGCACCATTTATTTGCTATGCATTTGAGTACATTCAAAGAGTAAAGCAAGATCCCAGGGCCGGTTCAGCCAGCAATGGAAGGAAGAGAGGCTTCAGAGGGCTGGGAAGGTGGCTCAGTGGTAGAGTCTTTGCCTTGCATGCATAAGGCCCTAGGTTCGATTCCTCAGCACTACATAAGCAGAAAAAAAAGCCAGAAGTGGCGCTGTGGCTCAAGCAGTAGCGCTCGCCTTGAGCTGAAGAGCTGAGGGACAGCGCCCAGGCCCAGAGTTCAGGCCCCACAACCGGACCCCCAAAAAAAGAAAAGAAAAGAAAGGCTTCAGAACAAACAATAAAACCTGCCAACTTTTGGTGATGCTCAGCATTCTCAACTTCAAGGCGCCTTTGATTTGGGTGTCTTCTGATCTCTCCAGAATAATGAGGCTGGACAACCAAACCAGACCAAACGCCAAGAAGGCAGAAGCGGGCAGCGCCGGCTCTGCAGCCCAGACCCCAGGGCCTTCTTGGCACTCAGCTGCCACTGTCTGCGCCTAAGAAAACACCTCCTGCTGGAGTGGGCACTCTGCTACATCCTCCCTGCCTAACACTACTTTGCCCCCGGCTCCCCGTTCATCAAAACCAAAGGCAAGGTTCAGAGTCAATTCCCCTGTGTTCCTCTGTGCCAAAAAGAGAGCAAATCTTTTTTGGGGGTCAGCCTTGGGCTTGAACTCTGGGCCTGGGCTCTGTCCCTCAGCTCTTCAGCTCAGGGTGAGCGCTCTACCACCTGAGCCACAGCGCCACTTCCAGTTTTCCAGTGGTTCATTGGAAATGAGTTTCATGGACTTTTTCCTGCCTGGGCTGGCTTTGAACCACGATCTTCAGGTCTCAGGCTCCTGAGTAGCTAGAATGACAGGCGGGAGCCACCAGTGCCTAGCAACAAAGCAACTCTTATCAAGAGAAGCAGCAGAAATCAAACCAGACCTGGCTGCACGCAGGCCCTCAGGAGACAGGCTCCTCTCCGCCCCGTCTCCCCACCCATGCCTTCCACTGCACTGATTCGAGCGTGCGGGCATCTCCATGTCCCGGGACTGAAAAGCCAGATGCCATTCCTCCCTGAGCAAACTGAACAGTTGCTTCTCAGATACACAGGAAGATGTGCCCTTTCCGCTGGCGGTGATGGTTGCCCTGCTAGCCTTGGAATAACTTGCTGCGGGTCTTCCAATAAAAAGCCGTTTCGTCTGAGACTGTGCTGTTGGGTGGATTGCATTCTTCACCGGCTCTCTGACATAGCAATCCGTTCCCTTCTGAAGGACGGACCCATGGGAGGGCCCCCTGGGCAGCTCCCGGGTGCCACTGCTGCGGAGGGGTGCTGGGATCCAGGCTAGCAGCAGGTACAACTCTGAAGCCAGCCCGGCCAGGGCTCCCCAAGACTGTCAAGAGGAAGAGGAGGATCCGGTCCCCGTCCACTCTGCAGCACGTCTGTGTTTACCTCGGCCCTGGCGGATCGCCTACGTCGGCCTGGCCTCTCTCTGGACTGAGGCGAGGCAGAGGCGGGAAGGACACCCCATCGGGGTGGAAAGAAGAGCCCCCCTCCACAGAATCTGTGTCAACAGCCACTTGCTGGCCACAAAACCCATCCTGGGAACATGGCGCCGCCATAGGGTGTCGGTCACAGAGCACACGGGACAAACCCATCCACGACTGCCAAGAGCGTGTGAAATGTCCCTCTGTCCTGCCCTGGGCGTGCACGCCACGAGGGAGAGTCCACCTTCAAACATCAAGTGAAACCATCTCCAGAAAGACAGCATCTTCTCTCCAAGTTCACCTGGACACGACGATGCTGCTTCTCAAAGACCCCCCAGACTGTGAACCTGTCTTCCCTCCTCCCCAGGAGAAATGATTCTGCTCAGGGTTGCCCTGGGGATGCAGGCCGGACCCAGGCGCACAGCCCGCCCGCCCGTGGCCCAGGGGTCCAGACCCAGACACACAGCCCACCTGCCCGTGGCCCTGGGGTCCAGACCCAGACGCACAGCCCACCTGCCCGTGGCCCTGGGGTCCAGACCCAGACGCACAGCCCACCCCAGAGTCCAGACCCAGACGCACAGCCCGCCCGCCCGTGGCCCAGGGGTCCAGACCCAGACACACAGCCCACCTGCCCGTGGCCCTGGGGTCCAGACCCAGACGCACAGCCCACCCCAGAGTCCAAACCCAGACACACAGCCCACCTGCCCATGGCCCTGGGGTCCAGACCCAGACGCACAGCCCACCCCAGAGTCCAGACCCAGACGCACAGCCCGCCCGCCCGTGGCCCAGGGGTCCAGACCCAGACACACAGCCCACCCGCCCGTGGCCCTGGGGTCCAGACCCAGACGCACAGCCCGCCCGCCCGTGGCCCTGGGGTCTCCACAGGAGCCTCCCTCTCAGCTGTGATCCCTGAGAGTGGAAGCCTGGCTTTCCCTGTTTAGCCTCCAACTCTGAACCTCCACTGGAGTCTCCCAAGGGTTTTGACCATTTCACGCCTCTCAAAATGTGTGTTCACCCAAGCTGGGGGGAGGGGGGAGGCTTTCCGCAGCACAGAAAACGAGAGCTTGCTCCTCCAGGGTCTCTGAGGGCAAGCCATGCGTGGAAATACCTGGAAATACATCCAGGGCCTCCCCCCCGGGAGCTGACCCCCAGCCTTGGCCTCCCCTCCCCGTGCCCAAGTGCCCGTGTCTCGGTGGATTCCTTCTCCACTACACCTGTGCGGCCATCATTCATCCTTCATCCATCGCTGACGCTAGACTGTAAGCCCCAGGCCCGCAGGAGCCTCACCTCGCTCCTGCCCTGCCCCCTCTACGCTGGGCAAAGCTCTGGGGCTGTCAGCCCTGGAAGACTCTCTTCTAGCCAGCATGGCACCCCCCACCCCCACCCTGCGTCTCCACGGGCCATGGTGAGTTACAGGCCCTGCGGATGGTCTTTAATGAAGAGAGTTGGGTCTCTGGACCAGAAGGAGCAGTGCGGATCCTGTTTGTATTTTCTAGTTGGTTCTACAGCACTCTGGGATTTGGGGACTGCTGGATGCTAACAAGAAACATCTCTAGGCCAGGCGATTTGCTGGGTGACATACAGAGGTCAGACCGGAAAACAAATCCAGGTTTAGTGTGATGCCTAAAACTTCCCCCATCAAAGCCTGCCGGCACTCTGCCCATTTGGGGCCTCACGGCTCCCCTTCCCGGGGCTGGCCAAGGGGTGCACCGGGCGGGCCAATCAAGCCCACAAAACCCTCCTGACCACTGACTGTGTGTGATAGAACTCAGGGTTCTGCCAAGTCCCAGTGGCTCACGCCTGTCATCCCAGCTCCTCGGGAGGCTGAGATCTGAGGATTGTGGCTCAAAGCCAGCCCAGGCAGGAAAAAGTCCATGAAACTCTGATCTCCAATGAACCACCAAAAAAAAGAAGAAAAAGGCAGAAGTGGAGCTGTGGCTCAAGTGGTAGACTGCTAGCCTTGAACAAAAAGGAGCTCAGGGACAGCTTCTAGTCCCTGAGTTCAAGCCCCAAGCCTGGCACAAAATAAAGAACAAAATACCTCAGGCTCTTGCTATCCAAGGAGGGGCAGGGCACAGATGCTCAGTCACAGCGGCTGGAGTTCAGACGCATGAAAGGAACAGCCTCTGCCCTTCTGTCCCCTCCCTAAAACCATGGAACCCCCTGGGGCAACCCTGCATAACACTTGACCAAAATGACAGACCCAAGCCTCGATTCTGGAAGTTTCTTGGCACGGTGGAGGCACAGAACTCAGAGGTGGAACTCTCAGTCACCATGAGCTGCTACGCAGAACAAACCTGAGGTCAAAACCAACATGGGGGCCAGGGGCGTGGCGGGAAGCAAAGCCCAAAGCAGTGGGGGACAGGAGAGAGATCCCGCCAGGCACATCAAAGCCCAGGCCTCCCCCCACACACCCCTGCCTCACATAAAGCCACGCCCATCAATGAGACTTTCCGCCCCATCCAAGGGGCGGGGTCTCGGCACTCAGCAGGGAGAGGGCTGTGACTTCTGCCTGGACGGGTGGGGGGGGGGGGGGCAGCGGCTCAGAGAGGGCAAGCCACCCCAGGCTGCTCCGACTTGGCTTCGCACGATTTGGGGTGAGGGCAGCAAAGTGGTGAGCAGTTGAGCCAAACATCTACACAAGCGCCAGCCTGCGGGAAGGCTCAGGGGATGTCTGTCCCTGTCCGGCCTCCATGGAGGCCAGGATGGACAGGTGGACTATCTCACACAGCCCTCCGCAGCCCCACGTGCAGGCATGGGGGGGAGGGGCAGGGTTGTTCCACTCACCCTCCTGGCCCTGGCTTCTTCGTTAGCAGTCTATAAAATGGTGGCCAGCATTGGTGGCCCACGCCTGTCATCCTAGCTGCTCAGGAGGCTGAGATCAGAGGATCGCAGTTCAAAGCCAGCCCACATAGAAAAGTCCATGAGACTCTCATCTCCAAGGAGCCACCAGAATACCGGACTTGGCGCTGTGGCTCAAGTGGTAGAGCGCGCGCCTTGAGCTGGAGAGCTGAGGGACAGCGCCCAGGTACCAAGTTCAAGACCCACAACTTGGTTAAAAGATGCTTTTAAATAAAAATTACTTGTAACCTTGGGAAATTGCTTGTTGGTAATTATCTTGTGTGTACGTGTGCACGTGTAATACGTCAGAAATCACATAGTATTATAAAATAGATAATGACTTAAAAATTACTTTGTATCCTCAAGCAACATGAAACTGTGGTACTAATGATTAGATCCAAGCTCCTCTGAAAGAGACTCTCACAGACCCAATTATCCAACTGGGCAGAGCTATTTCTCGGCTTTGAAAAGTAGCTTCTGCAGCCTCGGAGCGGGGACCCGGAAGATCAACCAGAGCAGAGAGTTCTACCACTTCCGCCAGGCCAGAGCTGGCTTTTTCTCAGACTGAAGAAGCCAAGAATGCTCTCAATTCACACCATCTGTGTGAATTAATGATTTCTATCGGCCGTCATCTGGCCCAGGGGAGGAAAGATGGTTTCTCATTCCAAACAGTCCAGATCACAGACTGATTCTTGTCTTCCTGAATCTGTTGGATCAAAATGATTTTCTGCTACTTCCTCTCCCCAGCTGAGCTCCTGTGGTGACAGAAGCCAGGCCCCACCTCTCATCACCAGGCCCCCAAAAACAACCAGCCTTGAAATTCATTATGGCTGAGGTATCTGGATTAAATCAACAGATCATAATGTTCACTGCCACCCCCTCCTCCCCCCCCCCCCCCCCGTTTTGCCAGGAAGACCACTGTGGCCCACAGAGAATGTGCCAGAAGGAAGAAGTCCAGAACAAGGGCAGGTCCTTGTAATCTTTCATCACGATTACAAACCCCAGGTCACCGGGGAGTAAGAGAAATGCCAGCCAAAGCAACACTTCTGATTTTGCCAGATTCCTAAAGGTAATTATCCTGGAATTAAATGTCAGGGCGATTTTCATGCGTACAAAAAAAAAGAAAGAAAGAAAAAAGAAAATGCCATATTTACTGTAAGCAACAATATTACTCTAATCTAGCCAGGCGCTGGTGGCTCACACCTGTGATCCGAGCAATTCAGGAGGCTGAATGATGAGCAGGCAGGTTCAAAGCCAGCCTGGGCGGGAAAAAAAAAGTCTCCTAGGACTCTTTTTATCTCCACTTATCCAGCAAAAAGCCAGAAAGGGAGGTGTGGCTCAACGTGGTAGAGCACCAGCCTTGAGGGAAGAGCAGGAGGCTGGGAGTTCAAGCACAAAAAAGAAAATGCATTACTATCATCCAGCCAGACGCTCGTTATTAGAAGATTGAGGCCTGGTATCAGGTCCACACCTGTTGTTTACTTGTTTCCCACACGGCTGTGTGAGAGGTAAGGTTCTTTGCCAGCCACCCTGGACAGGAAGCGAGGAATAGCCCCTGTGTGACCGCACTTTGACTGGCTCCAGCATTGTCATTCCAGCCAACAGACTCAAGCAGCCCCAGGAAATGGGGGGTGGGGAGAGAGGCGGTGCTATGAACACATTTCTTTCCTAGGATGGTATACATGTTAAGTGAAATAATATACATATATATATTCTTCAACAATGCCTGACACACTAAGTGGTCCATAAATGTTGGTTATTTCTGCAATCTCATAATCGTGTGTGTGTGTGTGTGTGTGTGTGTGTGTGTGTGTCTTGAACTAAGGCTCGGACACTGTCCTTAAGCTTTTTTTACTCAAGGATGGAGCTCTACCACTCAAACCACACCTCTACTTCTGGGTTTTGATGGTTCACTGTAGATAAGTGTCTATTGGATTTGCTGGCTTTGAACCATGATCCTCAGGAAAAGAAATGTATTTTTTAAACATATATACACACATACACACACACACAGACACACACATACACATATACACAGGATAAGAAAGGAATGTGTGATGTAAAATAAAGGCACACAAGAAGTTACAATACAGGAGAGACTGTATTAATCTTGTTCGCCTGTAGATTCCAGTGCTTAGACGGTTCTGTTTATTAGAATGAATGAATATGAAGATCTAGCCCAGGAACTTCCGGTTATAGTGAGAGTAAGGAGAAGCCAGAATCACTGAGAATGTCTGCCTTGACTTCTCTGCCTCAAACCAGCCACATGTGAAATTAGTTACACCTCCTATCCCCCCCCCCCTCCCGCTTCATATTGTATTTACGCCTCATTTCTGGCCAAACAACCAGTCATTATCAAAGAACAAGGATCAGCCTAGCAGACTCCAAATGCCTCTAGGAACAATCAGACACAAGTTGGTATTTTTCTCCGGCATCTGTAACTCCAGGAGAGGCCACGGGGCCATTCTGAAGGCGTTACTTCCGGAAAGCAGACCGTGAGCAATGAGATAGTTTAAAGTGGAAAGTCGAGTCTGCCGGACAGTCACCAGCAAGAACACAGCCATGCCTGACGGCTCAGCATCCTCTCCAGCTCACACTGGGCCGTCGTAAGGAGCAGAGCCCTGGGCTCTTCATTTTCCCAGGATTGAAAAAAAAAAAAGATCATTGTCTAAATCTCTCTTTTCCAACCAAGTAACAAGAATGATGAGAAGTTCTTTGCCAAAGTGAGTTTCCAAAAGTGACAACGCATTCCAGCCTCACAGTCATCTTAGGACACAGCCTTTCAAAGCTTATCAGAGACTTTGGGGGGCGGGGGAACAACAGCGGAGAATCTGGGGCTTTGTCTACTTTGAGCAAAGCCTGGCTCCGAGAAAATGTTCAGGCTAGCTAGGCACCAGTGGCTCACACCTGTCATCCTAGCTACTCAGGAGGCTGAGATCTGAGGATCACGGTTCAAAGCCAGCCAGGCAGGCAAGTCTGTGAGACTCTTATCTCCAATGAACCACCAGAAAACCAGAAGTGGTGCTGTGGCTCAAGCGGTAGAGCACTCGCCTTGAGTTGAAGAGCTGAGGGACAGCGCCAGGCCCCGAGTTCAAGCCCCACGACCGACAAAAACAAGATGCGTGGCTCTGTCCTCTTTCATAAAAGAAAACCAGGAAGAGGTTAATGGCATTAAGCGACATCTGAGCCACTGTGGGGGAAGGCGCCAATGAAGCAGAGAAAATGGTGGGTGATGGACGAGGCCTGAAGTTTTGTGGGAACACTTGTCAATCTGTTAATGGCAGGCTGGATCCAATTATCATTTTTCCAATCGATAAGTATTACCTTGACATCTAAAGCAACTCCAGGAAAAAAAAGAAAGAAATGCAACTGAACCTTTTCTCATCTGGGGAAGGGTAAAGCCTTATTCACTTCTTTTTTTTTCTTCTTTTGTCTTCATGCTTTCCAAGATCCTACGAATTGCCTGGCCTATCTGTTTAAAATACAGACCCCAGGAAGTGGCTCTGTGGCTCAAGCAGTAGAGCGCTCGCCTTGAGCTGAAGAGCTAAGGGACAGCGCCCAGGCCCAGAGTTCAGGCCCCACGACCGACCAAAATAACTAAATGAAATAAAATACCCCCAGAAACATGGAATCCACTCCACCCCCCCCCCCGAAAAAAAAAAAGCATTAACCCAAAGCCAGTACCATCCATCCAGAATAAATAAAAATCAGGTGTTTGTTTGTATGTGAAGCTAAATGAGATATTGGGATCACGTGATACACAAAGAACACAACCACACTGAGCGCCAGCCTGAATGGGTGGGAGAGCACCACCCCACAACTCAACTGATCAGCAGCCACACATGCTCCCCTTCCCACACCTCCTTGCAAGGGCCAAAGCAAAACTCCCTCGGCCCCAGGTGACTCTGAACACACACTCCCTGGTTCAGACAGAGGCAAAGGTGCGGGTTCTTCAGATTGCAGCCGAGCCAGGCACTGGGGGGGCGGGGGGGGGGGGGGGGGGGGGGGGGGGGGCTCATGCTTGTCACCCTAGCTACTCGGGAGGCTGAGGATCGAGGTTCAAAGCCAGCCAGGGTGGGAAAAAGGCTGTTTTATCTACAATGAACCACAAAAAAGCCACAAGTAGCAGAGACATAGCGACATCCTGGAGTGAAAAAATGGAGGGAGAGAACTAAGCCTTGAGTTCAAGCCCCAGTACCAGAAGAGAGACAGATAGCTGTTATATAAATGCATATTAATATATGTTATTCATTTAGCCCCTCAAACCCCCCCCAAAAAAAAGAAACACAGCCGCATTTGCCCCTGACAAGCTGTTTTTCTTTGCCGTGGACAGCTTGTTGTTGTTGTTACAGGATTTAAACAAGTCAGAGATGGCAATTCGCAATGCCAAGTGTCCTAGAGGACCAGCCGTGTCCGAGAAGGTGGGGGAGTGTGGGGAGGTGCTGGTGGCCTCTCCCAGGGTGCAGGGGGGAGCTGCGGCCTGCTGGGAGCAGGGTACCAGGTGCCACCCCCCACCGCCCCTGGGGCGCCCCTGGGAAGGGCCAGGGGCTGGAGGCACAGGTGCGTCCATCCTGGGCTCCAGGTGTCCCTTCCCCGCGGGGGCGAGCTGGCGGGCTGTCACCCGCTGTCCCGGCCGTCCCCGCTGCCCCAGGCCTCCTCCTTGGCCTGGGCCCCCCACCCCCGACCCCCGACCCCTACTCACGTCTCGGAAGCGGTTCCAGTACCGGCCCCCGTCGTACTGGGCGGCGGGGCCCAGCCACGGGTCGCTGTCCAGGAAGTTGCCGCGGTGGAGGCCGGCGGCGCCCGGGGCCGGCGCGTCGGGACGGCGGCTCTGCACCTGCAGCACGCACCAGGCCGCGGCCAGCACGGCCAGGGCCGGCATCTGCGGGGGGGGGGGGGGGGGGGGCGGGGGGGAGGGAGGGAGGGGGGAGGAGGGGGGAGGAGGGGGGAGGAGGGGGGAGGGAGGGGGGCCGAGGTGAGCCGACCGACCGGAGAGGGGAGACCCTGACCCCCCCCGACCCCGACATAGGGGGCCCCCCCCAGCAGGCTTGGAGCGTGACCCCTGACCCCCAACCCCGCCACAGGAGGACTCCAGACTCGAGGTGTGACCCCCGACCCCGCCGCAGGGAGACCCCAGACACGGGGCGCGACCTTCGACCTCCGACCCCGAGGCAGGAGGACCCCAGACTCGGGGCGCGACCCCGACCCCGCCACAGGGGGACCCCAGACTTGGAATATGACCTCCGACCCCCGACCCCGCCGCAGGGGGACCCCAGACTCGGGGCGCGACCCCCGACCCCGCCGCGGGACCCGGGCCCGGACGCGACCCCCGACCCCGACCCCGCCGCGGGACCCGGGCCCGGACGCGACCCCGGACCCCCGACCCCCGACCCCGCCGCGGGACCCGGGCCCGGCCCGCCCGCCCCGCCCCCCCGCGTCGGCGGACCCGGCTCCGCGCAGCCCCGGGGCCGAGGCGGGGGTCCCGCCCGGCCGCGCCCGCGGGGCCCGGATGCGGAGCCGGGGCCCCGCCAAGTTGGGCGCGGGCTGGGGCGCGTACCTTGCGGGCCCGCCGGGGCCCCGCGTCCGAGTCGCGGTCGCCGGAGGGAGAGCTGCCGGCCGCGGTGCCGCTCCCCGCGCTCCCGCCGCTCCGCGCGCCGCAGCGCTCTGGCCCCGGCTCCGGCTCCGGCTCCGGCTCCGGCTCCGGCTCCGCTCGGCTCGGCGCCGGCGCGGCGGCGGCGCGGGCGGGGCGGCGCACAGCCGGGGCCTCGCGCGCCCTCTGGCGGCCGTGCGCAGGCGCGGTCGGGGGCGCCGCGCGCAGCCCGGGGAGCGGAGGGGGAGGGCCTCGCGCGCCCTCTGGCGGCCGTGCGCACGCACAGCTTCCCCCAGGAGCCCCAGGAGATTGAGGCCAGAGGATCACGGTTCAAAGCCAACCCCGGCGGCCAAAGGAAAAAGTCTGTGAGACTCTGATCTCCAAGGAACCAGGCCTGGAGCTGTGGCTCACGTCACGGGAGAAGCTAGGGGAAATATAATATAATATAATATAATATAATATAATATAATATAATATAATATAATATAATATAATATATATGCAAGGCATCCGTAAGGCACAACAAATAATGAAGGCAATGGTGTGGAGGGAGGAGAATACACCTGGCTCCAGCCCCCCAGCTTGCAAAACCAACAGGCCTTACAACCCATATGCACTTTCAACAAGTCCCCTCCGTGCTGCTACCAGACAGCGCAAAATTGAGTGAATTTCTGCACCCGCAGAGCCAGGTCCTGCACCAAAGGGCATGCCTGTCATCCATGCTACTCCCTACGGCCGCCTCCGTCTATGCCCTGGGACCGTTTCCTTGCTGTCTCCCCATCCTTGTCCCCACACTGATCCTAAGGAGATCCTTGAGTGTGGGCATCCGGGAGGAAGTCTGCTTCTGTCATCACCTCTTGAGAAGGAAGCAAAATCAGAGCAACATGGTCGCACACAAGTTCAGAGCACCCGGTGAGGCTCTCCTGGCGAAGACCTGGCTCCGTGGCTACAGCCACAGGGAAGGCAAGCGTCCAGCCTCCTGGCCACCGCTCTGGCTGCCTCCGTCCCCTCCTTCCTCCCCTTCCCCTGACTCACAGGACCGGCTGGCCTCGGGCACAGACCCCCGTGGAGACAGGGTCCTGCCAACACTGAGCTCACTTGGGCCTGGACTAGTGTCCGCCCCAACTCAAGCTTCTGCTTACTGACAGAGAAGAGATTCTCACGGAGTCCATGGGCTGAGCCAGGATTCATGCCCTGGGAAACCCTCAAGCTCTCTGCCCTGAAGTCACTCATTTCCTGTGTCAACTCCCGGTGGGCAGGGGCTCCGTGAGCACCCAGAATGTTCCCACGTGGAGTGGCCTCCAAAGCCGAAGGCCCAGACTC
Source organism: Dipodomys spectabilis (assembly GCF_019054845.1). Taxonomy (NCBI): domain Eukaryota; kingdom Metazoa; phylum Chordata; class Mammalia; order Rodentia; family Heteromyidae; genus Dipodomys; species Dipodomys spectabilis. The sequence goes on along the minus strand of NW_024871288.1, from coordinate 584,881 downwards.
CAAGGATGTAGAGCAAGAGACACCTGATGAATGAGAGACTCCCACTCCCCAGCCAGCAGGCCAGCAAGCGCAGGTACGCTCAATCGGACCTCGTGTTGTGGTCCTCCGCTTGGTTTCCTGTATGGCTAGGTTAAGTTGGATCACGACGTTCTTAAAATCGTCAACCGAGGAAGTGGCGCTGTGGCTCAAGTGGTAGAGCGCTCACCTTGAGCGGAAGAGCTGAGGGACAGCGCCCAGGCCCAGAGTTCAAGCCCTAAGACCAACAAAAACAAAACAGATCATCAATCGTCTCAGGCTTCTGGAGGTGACTCGGGGCATACTGAGAGCGTTCTGGGAAGAGAAGGGAAGGGAAGGAGAGCTGGCCCTTTGAGTTTATTTGACATAGAAACATCTCAGGTGTCACAGCCTGGGTGCACCTCCAAGAAAGAAAGGCCCAGGGATGATGGAGAACAATACATTCTTGATGTGTGGAGAAACCCACCCAAGGGGCCCCATTTCTCTGCCCAGTTGGACCAAAAAAGCACCCCAAAGAGTCCCCCCTGGGATTTGCTGTCCAGTTAGCTCTCATCAGCCTATTCTGTCAGCCTAGCTCATTTCCTCTTGGCCACCACACTCAGGCCTGAGTAGTTTCTGTGGCCCGTGGGTCACCTGCCCTCCTAGCTCTCCTGCCCACACAGGGAGCTGCTCTACACCCCGTCATAAATATGCTCTCCAAGAACCACTGGAGTCACAAGGACTTCTGCAGAAGGGCATGCCATCAGCCACAAACATGCCAAGCAAGCACAAGAGCAGACAAGGCCGCACCCCTATTTATCCCTAGCCCCGCAGGCCCCGCCCCTCGGCTCCGACTGGCTGAGCTCAGGTTCAGTCTGCTCGCTATTGGCTAGTCTGAATAGGGTGAACCGTGTTCACATCAGGTGATCTTTTGAAGTGCGATGAAGAGTTTACCAGTGATCTCAACATAGACGGGCACCCTCCAGCTATTTCTTGAACTATCTGGGGGCTTGTGGCGACTCCATCTCTGAAAGAAACCAGTTTAAGATAAAACCTTGCATCTCACAGAGCTTTGCTTATCCCTGACCACATCTTCTTTTCCTTAACAAGAAGAGCCAAGCCGCCTGGGCCAAAGCAGGAACTTGGAAGCAATGCACTTTGATGGAAAGGACAGTTGTTTGTCTCACAACCCTTTACTATCACCTGAGCCATTTCCCTTCCTGTCCTGAGAGGAGAGGGTCAGGGGTATGATCCTGGACCTATAATCCTGGACCTATAATCCAAGGACACTGGCCTCAGATCCCCCAAATTTTATCTCAGCCTGACGGACACACCATCAACACGCGTCTTGCGATTTGCAGAATGAACAGATGGGTCAAACCAATTCCATGACCCCTGCATGCGTGCTGAAGTTTGAAAACCTTCGAGCTGCTTTGAGCACGTGTTTTTTCTCCTTCGGTCTCTGGATCGGAGCCCATTCTGGAGGGGGGTGGGGGTGACCCGTTCCCTCCAGCTTAATCAGAGGGCATTCATTCTTGGCCACACGCCAACCTTACCAGGGCGGGCAGAAAGGGCAGCCAGGGGAGGCGGGGGGGGGGGGGGGGAGGAAGATGAGAGGTGACGGAGCCAAAAAATAACGCTAATAAGGGGTCACAACCTTGAAGTGGGGTGAAGAGGCTAGAAGCTGGACCCCTGCCATCCTCCCAGCCAGACTCCAAGGGAGAAATGTCAGATTGATTCTGCCCAGGACCAAGATCAATACCAGAGCCTCCGAGCTGTATTTCTGCTCTGCATCGGCTCATGCGTGGCGATAATAACTCCTTGTTTTACCGTGGTTCTTACGTCCAAGGAGGCCCGCATGCTTTATTTCCAGTTTAATGCATGCTCCAGCACGGGCTGCCGGCTGGACGGAAGCAGATGTAACTCTTGCCATTTTATGCTGAGGAAGGAGGAGGAGGAGGCCCAGGAAAGTCGAGATAAATGGCGAAGGTCACAGAAAGAGAGGAAGATGGCCTGGCAGTGGAAAGTTCTAGAAGGACTTCAGAATGGAATGAGAGCTCCCCCGGTGGGTTCCTTCATTCTTAGCCCCGTCGTCATCGTTAGCTATGCGCTGTCTCTCCTGCTTCGAACTCACTGTGTCCAATGTGGTGCATGGGAACTGCACCCCCAATCGAGCCTGCTCCCCTCCCTGTGCCCCAAACCCTGCTGACCCCTCTGACCTTCCCCTCCAGTCACGCACACACCGGCCAAGTCCACCTTAGCCCTGCTCCCGTCCTCCCCTCGTCCCCACATCTGAGCCCCTCTCTGCCCTCTTACCTGCCTCCACCCCCCACCCCAGCTCTTACCTTCACTCCCCAGAACCCCCGTCCAGGGTCTCCATCTCTCCCCACGTGGAACGCGATCTCCACACAGAACCAACTCATGGGGTCCCCTCCACATGGAAATGGGATCCCTGCTCTCTACGTCTGTACCCTCAGGATGAAGGCCAGGAGCCCCTCACTTGGTCCCTCCGGACCCTTCTGTCCCCCCAGCTCATCTCCCTGATGCCCAGATCCTCCATCCCCACCCCTGTCCCACAGGCTCTTTCCATGGGCTCCCTGAGGCCTGGACACCCTCCTCCCCACTGTCCGGAGGAAGAGTCCCTGCCCAGCCCCGCACTGTGCCCCCTACCCCAAACCACAGACTCACTCCAACTCCTCGACAAAGCGTTCTCCATCACCGCTGAAGGACGGCTTCACGTCCATCTCCCACCAGATGCTCAGAGGCACAAAGTCAGGGTGGGTCTCACCTGTTACCCAGTGCACAGGGTTCAAGAAAGCTGCCCAGCACCCAGGTGGCTCACGCCCGTCATCCCAGCTACTCTCAGGGCTGAGATCTGAGGGTGGCGGCTGGACGCCAACCCTGGGCAGGAACGTCTGTGAGACTCTGTCTTATCCCCAGCCAACTACCAAAAAGTCAGAAGTGGAGCTGCAGCTCAAGTGGTAGAGCACTAGCCTTGAGTGTAAAAGCTCAGGGATGGTGCCCAGGTCCTGAGTTCAAGTCCACACACACACACACACACACACATATCTCGTGTATAGTAGCCTTACAATCAATACTATCCGAATGAGTGGAGCCGGGTCCCTCAATGGCTTGTCACAGTGCATCTCTCCACGTACCCATCGGCCACTTGTACAACTTCCTTGGAGAAATCTCTCCATGCATCTTCAGCATGTATGTTTTTGTGGGTTTTTTTTTTTCAATCGAGTGAATGATCGTCCGCAGTTGGGCTGCAGGCCTTCCTTAGATACTTTCGGAAGGAAGTCGTTAACTTAAGATGAAATAGTGGAAGGCAGGAGAATCATAGCCCATTACTCTGCCTCTCAGGCTTTGAGAAGCCTGAGTTCAAATCCCGGCTAGAGACCCTCAGATCCACTGGCAATCCCCCCCTGAGCCAATCTGCTTGTGGGAGAAATGGGGGTGACGATGGAATGGGTTCCTTCTAGGTCCACCTACCTGAGGCGTCCATCATCCCTGAGATCACCAGCACCTGCCACCACCGCCAGCTTTCCTTCCGCGGAGATGGAGTCTCCCAGCGTTTTCTGCAGGATGGCCTAGAAGCATGCTTCCTCTCCCTCCCTCCCCCATTTTCCATCTCCCAAGTAGCTAGGGTGGTGATGGGTACCAGTGCCCAGTGCCCAGAAAGAGTTTCCTTCAGGTCAAAGAGTGAGCAAGAATCCGCCTGCCTACACAGACACTCACGTGTAATTTCCAGAACGAAGAGAGACTCGCAGGCAATTTGCAAGTTAAATTTGTGGTCGTGGAACTCATCACAGGAAGGGAAAATGGAATTATCCATCCAGGGAGAATTGCACGGGAGACAGCAGGGGTCCCCGGAAATTCTCCCAACACCATCCATGGGGGGTGGGGGGCGGGGGGAGAAGCACTAAACCCAAGAATTGAGCATCTGCCTAACAAAGGAATATTACGCAGGGAATTAAATTGATGGCTATAAAATCCATGAAGCAACATGGAGAAACGTAGGGTAAAAAATATATATATTTTTTCTAAACATCGTTAGGAAGTTGGTGGTGATTTCGGCAGGGGGAGGAGGAGGAAGAGGGCACACACAGAGCCACGGTGGGTATAGCTTGCCGTTCTGATCATGAACTTGTAGTCTGAACATTCATCAAGACGACATATTATGGCAGAAGGGAGACACGGGTCTTGAACTCAGATCCATCTCTGAGGAAGCTTTAGGAGCTCTGGGCATCTTTCATTTGCTTCCGGTGACTTGGCTAAATGGCGACGATCATCCACACAAAGGCACCGGGAATTCTGAGAAGAGAGACCAGCCGTGTCTGTAACAAGTGCCGGGCGGATGTGACGTGAGTTTACAAGAAGCCCCAAGCCCGGCTCCCTCCCTGCTTCCTCTCTGTCCCCATCTGCCATGAGACTGGAAGAGTGGCCGCCGTTGGAGAGAGAGAAACACGAGGCCTGGGCTCGGGTAATTCTGTGTTTTCCTGGTTGGCCCTGGGATTTCGTTTCTGGAACGTGCATTGTCGGGGGTGGAGGATGAGGGCAAGGGGAGGGAAGTCCATGGAGAGAGGTGAAAGGTGGACCAATGCAGCCATATTGAATGGCTGCGAAGATGGATGGGGGAGAATCAGGGGGAGGGGTGGTGGGGTTGGGAACGATGGGCGGACAATGATGGAAGGGGTGACATTGACCAGGATGTATCGCACTGTCCTCACACACGGACACGTCGGATGGAAACCCCTTGGTACAGCCAAAGATACTCTTTTCATCTAAAATATAATATAGGGTCTGACAACGTTTGATTACAGAATAGAACATTATTCCACCATTAAAAGTGGTATCACGAGGGAATACTGAGCAGTTGTGATCTATCTATCAGGATTCCGGCAGAAGCAGCTCACTGAGGGTAGGCACTAAAGAGAGCAAAGGAAAACAGGAGATGGGTAGATGGGAAGAAAGCCAAGCGAGCCTGGTCACCATGGATACCAGCATTAGTCATCCCTGGAGAACTCTGGACCACAGAGTTGGCACAACTCATTGGTCTCCCTTGAGAAGCTGATATTGTGTCTTGTCATGCTATTGGATGTTGACTGCCAGGCTGGAGGCGAGTATAACCATCCCAGAATATCTCTGCCAAGGACAAGACTGTCAATACAAGGTCACGGCTCATACCCACTTGCTTGTGACGTTAAATTCACTCCAATCCTGTGGCACACCAACTCCAAGACTCCAGTGGATGGAGTACCTTGGAAACTTACGTAACAGGAGTATGAGTTTGTGGTTGCTATATCTGAGATCGAGGACACACTAAAGATGGGATTTGGGTGAAACTCAAGTACTGTTTCTATTTTCATTTATAGTAATGAATCAGTATTTCTTGCGTTTAGCATATGGTTATATATGATTTTAAACAAATGACATCAGATATTGTGAAAGAACTCTCCAGACTGTTTTGAAAATCTTCTATAAATGTAAAATTAGTTCAAAGTGAAAGTTTAAAAAGAAAAAAAAAAAGCCAGGCACTGAAATCCTACCTACTCAGGAGGCTGAGATCCAAAGATCATGGTTTGAAGCCAGCCCAGGCAGGAAAGTCTATGAGACTCTTATATCCAATGAACCACCCAAAAAGTCCAAAATGGAACTGTGGCTCAAGTAGTATGACACCAGCTTTGACTAAAAAAAAAAGTAAGGGACAGCACCCAAGCCCTGAGTTCAGGCTCCAGGACCAACACACACACACACACACACACACACACACTCCCCAAATCCAAGTAAAAACAACCAACCTATAACTCACATCTGTAAAACGAACAAAAGGGGGAAAAAAATCATGTAGGCCCCCAAATAATACAAACTCATACAAGCCCAAGCAAGACAAATAACCCAAGAAGGCAAATTTAAAAAAAAAATCGTGTCCAGTCTTTAAACCAAACAGAAACTGTATTTAGAGTCTCCGCATGCTGTGTTTCTTCTATTAGCATGGATAATTGGAAATTGACTGTGTTTAGAAATATGCCCAGCTCCTCTGTCCGGGTATGACACAAGATAAATTCTCAGGGCAATGGCCTATGATATTGGATCCATTAGTAATTAAGTTAATGTCCCCTCTTGTGTGCGTACAGGTGCCCTTCCGGTGGAACAAATCCGTGACTGCATTCAAATGCAATCGCCGTGTTCATTTTCTCTGTTTGTGATGAGCACAGAGGTTGTAGGGAAATTAGAAAAGGGGATGCTTTATAATTATATTCCTGCAAAGGAGGTTAGTGCTGCTATTCAACACCAGCCTTTCAAGGGCCATGTTTCATTCTGCACACAAGACAACGTCCAGGTAAATAAACACCGGGCTGTGCCGACAAAGCCGGGGAGACCTGTGGCTTTTGTCTGCCCAGGATTCTCGGCGGTTATTTTTTTCTCTGCTTTTTTTTGGTCTTGCGTTAACTATGCCTTGATTTACCGGCTAGTGGACCCCATGGCTTCCAGAAAATGAGGCACAAAAACCTCTCTGTCCCCAGAGAACAGCCCACCTTCTGTTTCTGCATCTGTGACTTCCATCCAACTTAGATCCAAATCATTTGGGGAGAAAAAAAAATTTTTTTTCTAGAAAGTTCCATAGGGTATTCATTGACCAATGCGAGATGCACCGACGTGTAGGAGATGGGACTTGTTTTAGGAGGATGTCCCTAGGTGAATGCATTTTTTTTTAACACAACAAACTCTGGGTGTGTGGGTTTTGATATCACCAGGGCCTGGCACCTCAAAGGGGGACTGGAAGAGGCTCAGTTCTAGAACTTTCCTTGGACTTTCAGGGGAAGATTGGGTCTGTTTTCTCTGATGATGCTTAGGGAACCATGCAGGCTGGGGCAGCACTGCTAGGCACAATCCCCCTCCTTCCTCTTCCTCCCCTCCTCTTCCCCTTCCTTCTTCTTCTTCCTCCCCTCCTCTTCCCCTTCCTTCTTCCTCTTCCTCTTCCCAGCTTTGAGTACTGTCAGCTCCGCCTCTCTGTAGCATTATACAGTGCTTGACCTTTATTATAAACAATTACAAATCAAGATTTCAAGGCCCCCCCAAACATTGGGCTTGTTTGCTTTTGGCCATTCCTGGGGCTTGAACTCAGAGCCTGGGCACTGTCCCTGGGCTTCCTTGTGATCAAGGCTAGTATTCTACCACTTGAGCCACAGCATCGCTTCGGGCTTTTTTTTGAGTAGTTTGTGGGAGTTGAGAGTCTCACGGGGATTTTTCTGCCCACGCTGGCTTCAAACCTCAGATCCTCAGATCTCAGCCTCCTGAGTAGCTGGGGTGACAGAGGTGAGCCACCAGCACCCAGCTCCGAACAAAAATTTTTATTTACAATCTTAGTACTCAGAGCTGTCTCTACAGTCTCCCTCTCTGTTATACAATGATAAACAATCTGATCTTCGTAATGTGAACTTTCATCCTCTCCTTCAGACGGAAAAGGAGAGGCGGAGGAGGAAGGGGAGGGAAGGGGAAGGAAGCATGGCTCAGTGGTAGAGCACCTGCCTAGCAAGCACAGACCCCAGTGCTGCCAGAAAGAATTACAGACAGAACTGCCAGGTAACCCAGCCATTCCATTCGTGTCTGGGAATACAGCCATGGGAACAAAATATGGGGACTGGTATCCATCCATCCACATTCACAGCAGTGTTATTATTCACAATGATTGAAGGGCAGAGATGAATATGTAAATAATATGTACTAGGCACCTAGACAAGAAGATGACTCACCTTAAAAAGGCAGGAGCCCCATGAGCCTTGAAGACACTATTCACGGTGACAGAGTTACTAGGAGCAGAGGATAACGGAAGGGAGACTGAGGAGTTACTGTGGCAAGGGTTCAGAGTTTCGAGCTGGAAAGAAGAATGCAGGATGAAGTGAAGACATTTAGCAAGATCAGAATATGCAGTTAAAACGGTTAAAACAGCAAACCTAAGCCGGGCGCCGGTGGCTCACGCCTGTCATCCTGTCTACTCAGGAGGCTGAGATCTGAGGATCGCAGTTCAAACCAGCCTGGGCAGGAAAAATCCATGAGACTCTTCTCCCCAATAAACCACTAGAAAACCGGAAGTGGCGCTGTGGCTCAAGCGGTAGAGCACTCACCTTGAACTGAAGAGCTGAGGGCCAGAGTTCAAGACCCACGATGGATGATGATAATAGTAATAATAATAATAATAAAATCTGCTGTCACCAGCCCATTGGCCTCTCAAAAGTGAAGTTCCTGAGACTAAGAAGATGCTCTGGGTGGCAGAGAGATGAGGGATCTCCACACGGGTGGCCAATCACCCCCCAAACCCGCAATCAAGGGTGTCTGAGGAGGGGCCACTCGGCTTCTGACCTACAAGGTCCCAAAGAGAGCCCACAACGGAGCGTTCTGGGGGGCAGGGGTAGCAGGCACATGGCTGTGGAGAAGCACACCGCACATTCGGTTTCAGCTGTTGCAGCTGAGCAAGGCAGACATCAGGAAACACAGGCTGTGCTGTGAACCATCTCCACTGGGGAAAGAGCAGAAGAAATGAGAGTTCACATCCAGAGATTACACAATGGCAGATTCGACATGCCTGACTTGGTGTGTGTGTGTGTGTGTGTGTGTGTGTGTGTGTGTGTGCACGTGCGTGCATGCACACGTGTACATACACACGTGTGCGTGTATGTATATGCCAATTTAGGGGCTTGAAGTCAGGGCCTCATGCTCTGCCTTAGCTTCTTCATGCAAGGCTGGTGCTCTACCACTTGAGCCACAACTCTTTCCAACTCTACTTCTTTTTTGCTGGTCCTCAGGCTTGAACTCAGGGCCTGGGCACTGTCCCTGAGCTTCTTTTGCTCAAGGCTAGTAGTACTCTACCGCTTGAGCCACAGTGCCACTTCTGGCTTTTTCTGAGTAATTAATTGGAGGTAAAAGCCTCATAGACTTTGCTGCCTGGGATGGTTTTGAACGGAGATCCTCAGATCTCAGCCTCCTGAGTAGCTAAGATGACAGGCGTGAGACACCAGCACTTGATACTTCCGGTTTTGTTCTGGTTCAGGGCTTCTTCTGATGGTCAACCGGGGATAAGAAGGTTACCGGTTTGTCTGTCTAGGCTGGCTTTGAACCTCCATCCTTGACCTCAGCCTGATGAGTCACCAAGATGACAGGCCTGAGCCACCAACCACCACCTGGTATGACATCATTTGGGAGAGGAGAACAAAAAAAAGCACAAAATGTTATCTGTTTTTCATTTTTCATTTTCACTCATCACCTCCGAACTGATAGCTCCACAGGTCGGTGTCAAGTCTCCTAGGATTAGGGTGATCATGACAGGCCGTTACCTGTGTGGGTTCAAGAACCAGGTGGGATGTGGGGGTCTCCGGAGAGGGCGGGGACCGCACATGGGTCAGGACAGCCTCAGCCAAGACCCAGCATGCTTTGCGACTCTCCCCCAAAACCCCCATAAAGGAAACCACTTCCCACTGGACCACCACAAAGAAAGGCTGGACTCCTCTCAAGGGGTAGCCCGTCTCTCGTGGAACCATGCCAGGGCAGATTCCAAATGTAAGATGTTCTGACGTGTATACAAGATCTAACCATTCATAGATGGCTGCATCCATCCCAAAGTACTTTCAGGGCCTGGGCACTGAACCTGATCTCCTTTTGCTCAAGCGGAGTACTTTACCACTTCTGGCTTTTCTGGTGGTTCATTAGATAAGAGTCTCACAGATTTCCCTGCCTTGGCTTCCTTCGAACACCATCCTCAGCCCCCTGAGTAGCTAGGATGACAGGCGTGAGCCACTTGGCCCAACATTTTCATTCTTTAATGGGTGAAGAAAACAAACAGGCCCCGCTAGAAAGAGGGAGCACACTTCTTTGTCCTCTGAACTTGCTGATTGTGGTCATTGCCTCTTGAGGAAAAAAAGAAAAGAGAAGAAAGAGACTCCTTTGAGACTCTTCTTACTTTTGAGAATTGTTTGACCTCTCTCTTCATCCTTTACATGGATACCCCTGGGAGGAAAAAGTCTACAGTTTACAAGAAGAGAGCGGGAGATGTCAGCCTGCCGTATCTCCCGGCCACACCAGAGCTTGAGCAACATGGAGCGATCTGCTCACGCAGTTGAGAGTGAACTTCTAGAAGGAAGGAAAGCAGGGAGCTCTTGATATTTGCGGGCTCGGACCAAAAGAAAGAAAGAAATATGTTAAGAAAAACAACTCTGGAAGTTACCTATTGGCAGGGTTTTTTTTTTTTTTCCTGATGGCAAAATTCGATTAAAAGGAATATCCATCAGGTCATTCTTCAAAACAGAGCTGGACTTCAGGAAATGAGAGTTTGTGTTCAAGTGGGCACCACAATCTCCTAAGAAATTGTCTTTGCTATTTCTCGACTCTGGACTCTGGAAGATAATGATGTATTTAATGTTTCTCACGATTGTTGCTAGGCAAATTATTCCCGGGGAATAATTGGACGAGGGTGGACAAGAGCTACAGGAATTGGAAAGAAACTGGAGGCCAACTCAGGAAACTTGGGTCCAGAAACTGGAGGTCAACTCAGGATTCTTGGGTCCCCACGTCTGGGCCAACCTCCACTTTGTATCCATTTCCAATTGAGATTCTTCCAGTGGAGTTCAACTAAAAGGGACGAAGTAATCCTAATTACTCAGGAGGCTGAGATCTGAGGATTGTGATTCAAAACCAACCCTGGCAGGAAAAGTCTATGAGACTCTTATTGCTAATCAACTACCAAAAAAAAAGATGGAAGTGGAGCTGTGGCTCAAGAGGTAGAGGGCGAGCCTTGAGCACCAAAACTCAGGGACCTCACCCATGCCCTGAGTTCAAGCTCCAGAACTGGCACAATAATAAATAAATCTATATAATATAATAAATAAATTACAAAGGGATAGACAGCCTGAGTCCATCCTTTACAGAGAGTGTTCACGTGGAAACAGGTACTTTCCAAAGGAGCAAAACTCCCTGGTGTGTGACAAAAGTTAGGATGGACTAAAGCAGTCGAGAGGCCCAGTGAGAGGAAAGATCACCCTGCCTTCCAAGCCAACGTTATTCTATGTCAAGATGATGAGAAATACAAGCCGGGCGCCAGTGGCTCACGCCTGTCCTCCTAGCTGCTCAGGAGGCTGAGATCGGAGGATCGTGGTTCAAAGCCAGCCCGGGAAAGGAAAGTCCGTGAGACTCTGATCTCCAATGGACCACCAGAAAACTGGAAGTGGCGCTGTGGCTCAAGTGGTAGAGCGCTCGCCTTGAGCTGAAGAGCTGAGGGACAGCGCCCAGGCCCAGAGTTCAAGCCCCACAATCAGAGAGAGAGAGAGAGAGAGAGAGAGAGAGAGAGAGAGAATAAGAAATACATACATATATAGAGAGAGATTCGGCAAGAAAATCCAGGCTTTATCCCTTAGCGAAGGAACTTCATTTGCGTAAGTCCTGGAAATGCCTTGCTTTATGAGAACATCAGAATGATCAGAAAATCAAATAAGGAAAATCAGATCCCAGGAACTTCAAGTATTTACTCAAACTGTTCATCTTTGAGTCTGCTAGAGAGGGTGTTAGCGGAGGGGGGGGGGGGGGAGATAAGATTAATATCTCAATCAGTCAGCTGCAAAGCAAATTGATCCTGTCCAATCAGCTGAAGGCCTGAATGGAACATAATAATCATGATAATACTTCCATAAGACAGAACTCTCTTCCTGCCCAACCACTGAGCTGGGACCTTGGCCTTTGCTGTGGGACGTCTTAAGCCTGCTGAGTTATCAAGGGTCACAGGCGCCCCCTTTCACACGGATGTCATGCATTCTGACCTTCCTGGGTCTCCAGGTGCAGATCTGAGGACTTGTCGGCTTCCACAATCATGAGAGCCAGCAACTTGTACTAAATCTCTTTAGAAACACACACACACACACGTGCACACTGCTGTACACAATTGGCTCTGCTTCTCAGGAGTTCCCTGGTTTGGGAGTAGAGAGCTGTCCAACGCCAGGCATGCTGTGACTCCCAGCCCTGAGAACGCTAAGAGAATCCATTCACATGGTGTTAAGCAACCCAGTTTGAGATGATGCACTGTGGTAGTCAAATAACAACAACAACAACAATAACAATAATAATAAAAGGAAAAAATCACCCTTAGGAATCTGATCCCTTCTTTGTGGATGTACAGGAACCTGAACAAACAAGTAAGGGCCTGTCCCTCCCCGGGCCCCTCCAGCCTCTCCCCTGCAGGCTTTGGCAGACAGACATCTGCCGCGTGGATGCCAGGACCGCCCCTCACCTCCCTGGTTGCTGGTGAAGTGCCACCTTCTCAGTGAGCTCTACCCAGCCAGGCTGTTTGAATTACCAAACCCCAAGGCCTGCACCCCTGCTCTACTTTGTATTTTTCCACTACGCTTATCATCGCTCTACATATTATATAATTTCCATATTGATCATATTTAGCATGTACTATCTCCTCCCAAAGGCCCTTAGACTCCCAGAAGACAGGGATTCTGGGCTTGTCTATGCCACGCTATGTCGCAAATGCCTCCAATAGAGCCGGGCACAGAGACGGTAGCCAATCACCTGCTGTGAATGAAATGAATAAATGAGCAGATGAGTGAGTGCACGAAAGAGGCTTTTCTAAGAACACAGAAAACAGCCGGGTTAAAATTCATATGCAAAGCTGTCTGACTGCAAGACCCGTAGCATTCCCAGGCTGCGTTTTCTTCCCTAGATTTTCCTTAAAATTCCACGCTTGAAACATTGCCACTGGATATCCAGGTGGGTGAAAACTCTCCTAGAAGGGGACCCCTGATAGTAACTCTGGCTGTTCTGGTTATAAATGTGCTTGGAAATAGCACCAGGCAAACTGACGTTAGCCACAGAGGAGCTACGCCTCAGAGAGAGGAGAGCAGGGACAAAACACACCTGTCATCAGCAAACAAGCCCACGAGCAATTCCAGCAACGCCGCAGGCAGAGAATCCAATCGCAAAAGCTGACAAGGGCCAAAGGCTACTAAAACCAAGACTCCAAAGCTTCAACGGCCTGTACATCAAGCTCACCAAGACTAATTCAGCCCGTGACTCAGGCCTGTAATCCTAGATGCTCAGGAGGCTGAGGAGCTGAAGAGCAAAAACCCAAGAGACTTTCATCTCCAATTAAAAAGCCAGAGAGTGGAGTGTGGCCCAAATGGTAGAGTGCCAGCCTTGAGCGAAAAAGCTGAAGGACAGAACCCAGGCCCTGAGTTCAAGCCCCAGGACTGGCACACACACACACACACACACACACACACTATATATATATATATATATATATATATATATATATATATACGTGTATATATATATACATATATATATATATATATACGTATATATATATATACGTATATATATATATACGTATATATATATATATACGTATATATATATATATATATGTAAATGAGCCAGATTCAGAGGCTCACACCTGTAATCCTAGCTATTCAGGAGGCTGAGATCTGAGGATCATCATTCAAAACCAGCCCCGGCAGAAAAGCCCATGAGACTCTTCTCTCCAATAAACCACTTCAAAAAAGCCCCAAGTGGCACTATGGCTCAAGCAGTAGAGTGTAGCTTTGAGCAAAGGAAGTTCAGGGACAGTGCCCAGGCCCTGAGTTCAAACCCCAGGACTGGCAAAAAATTAATTAAATAATATATAATATATATTATGTAAATATATATTAATTAATTTATAAATATATATTAATTAATTAATATATTATATAAATATATTATTTATATACTATATATGTGTTGTTTATTATATATTATATAATAGATACAGATATATTTATATACATATATATACATGTATATATATGAATATATAAATAATAGGAACTTGATCCAATTTAAAGACAGGCTAGGTTGTTCAGAATTTGGGAATCTGTGCGTCTCTTTCTTTCTTTCTTTCTTTTCTTTCTTTTTTTTTTTTTTTGTTGTTGGTCAGTTGTAGAGCCTGAACTCTGGGCCTGGGCACTGTCCCTCAGCTCTTCAGCTCAAGGCGAGCGCTCTACCACTTGAGCCACAGCGCCATGTCTGGCTTTTTCTGCTTACGTGGTGCTGAGGAATCGAACCCAAGGCCTCATGCATGCAAGGCAAGTGCTCTACCACTGAGCTACCTTCCCAGCCCTGTGCTTCTCTTTCTTTTGGAAATATTTTTAGGTGAAAACACATTGTTTTTCAATAGGTACCAATCATTGACTCCCTTTCTTATTTTCTCTTAAGATGTTTGATGTGATTTCTACTCGTCTCCTGGGAGAAAAGCGGCTGAGAAGAACCACCCGGCCCGGCCTTGGTGGGGGTCCATCTCAGCTGAGCCCGGGTTCCATGCTGAAGCAGAAAAAGCCCCAACCCTGGGACAGCGGGGAAGGGGAGGAGGTGGGGGGGAGGGGCAGGGGGGATGGGGCACGGGCATGGCATCTCAGCAGCCCAATGTGGCCTGGACTTCTAACCAGATAGCCAGAGACAAGTACAAACTGTGTGTGTGTGTGTGTGTGTGTGTGTGTGTGTGTGTGTGTGTGTGTGTGTGTGTGTGTGTGTGTGTGTGTGTGTGTGTGTGTGTGTGTGTGTGTGTGTGTGTGTGTGTGTGTGTGTGTGTGTGTGTGTGTGTGTGTACTCCCAGCCAGCTACCCAAATAGGATTTGGTATTCATGAGCTTTATATTTGTCTCTGAAAGGATGCTCAGACATAAATGGGCCTTTAATCACCCAAGATCTAAATATAACCCCCTGTCTTTGCACACCAGATCTCACCTCTCAACAAAAACGCACGCATGCGTGCGCTCCGACTCGCACCAGCTCCTTCTGGCTTTCAGGGCAAGGCTTTTGGATGGGTTAGGAAGGAACTTTGAGTGTGCAAAAGGGGAGAGCACCCCCTCCCCATTAGGGTAACCCATCCATTTCTTTCTGAGTCTCCCCCTTTCTAAGAAAAGGGGAAGGAGACAGCGGCTCTAATTATAGCCCATCCATCTGCTATTTGGGAACGCCAGGGTGTCTCGGGCTGGGAAGTCTGCCTCGAAGGGAAGCTGGTGAGATAAATGTAGAGGGCCCCCCCGGGGCTCTGGACCTCCCACTGAGTCAGGATACTGGGCTCAGAGACAAGTGTCTTGGACAGAGACAAGATATCAGGGTCCCCTGTCACACAACCCCAGGAATGGGTCAGGTCCCATTGGCTCACGCCTCTCATCCTAGCAACTCCAAAGGCTGAGAGCTCAAGATGCTGGTTCCAGGCCAACCTAGGCAGACAAATCCATGACTTTTCCAATGAACCAGCAAAAAGCCTGATGTGGAGGCGTGGCTCAAGGGGTAGAGTACCAGCACTGAATAAGAAAGCCAAGCAAGAGCCCTGAGTTCAAACCCCAGTAGTGGCATGGACACACACACACACACACACACACCAAATCAAATCAAGTAAACCGAGGAACATCTCTCAGCTTCTGGTTTATGGCCAGGCTGTTTGGGGGTGGCTCATCCATTTCCTTCAGCATCAAAGCCATCAGCTATTCCGACCGTCTGTTTGAACATAGAGTTGATGCTGGGCTACAAGGGGTTGGAGTAGAGCAATGGCCAGGGGTGAGGCTGGGGTTCTGCGGGAAGACCTGGCTAAGGATGGTGGGTAGATCTCCCACCCAGCCATTGATCAAGAAGCACTGTTCTACCAAATACTACTACTAATAATGTGCATAATGCCACATCACAACCATATGCTTCAGCATTCAGATTCTCCCTTTGCAACCTCCATTTCCTTTCCTTTTATTCCCCCCTGCTTTTCTTCTTCAGAGCAACTCCAATCACCCAAGAGTCAGGCATTGCCGGATTGCAATTTCTCTCCCTGAGCTTCAGACCTGAGCCGTCCTCATCTCCAAAAGCAAAAGCCCCGATAGCTTGCGGGCCATCACAGCCACGTCCCCCCCCCCCCCCTCGCCCCCACCCCTCCACCGCCCTGTGCTGCAAGCATAGGCGATTTGTGTCTCAAAAGTAATAGAGAGTAAATTGCAGGGGAAATATTTTATGCAAATTAACCAAGCTTAACATTTTGATAAAGGGCTTGGGGAGGGGAAGAAAAAGAAAGGGAAAAAAACCACACACACAAAAAAAAATGTGCTAAGCAATCCAACACTCCACTGCAAGTTTAACACAAAAGGAATTTTCAAATCAAAAGCCTGGAATGTTTTAAGTACGAGACCGGCTCCAAAATGAACAAAACCATTAGTTGCAAACACTGTGGATGTGAGTGAGCTCGTGGATGAAGGTATTTCAATAATTTAAATAGTTCTTGCTCTTTTTTTTTCTTTTCTTTCTTTTTTTTTTATGTCGAGTGGACTCATCACTAAGCCAAATTATATTTGCTATGAGATCAGCGTTCTGAGCTGGAACTTGCTTCAGAGGACAGAAAGGGAGAAGAGCAAAGATTTCCTGAGCATGAGCTGTAGGCCAGATCTTGTGCTGTTTGGGGGAGGTGGAGGTGAGGAATGGGGTCACACTTGTTATCTTCTTTAAGCAGACATGCTCCAAATCACTCACACACACACACACACACACACACACACACACACACACACACACCTTCTCTCACAAAATGACAAAGGGTCTTGGGAAAGCCACGTGCTAATTTTTTTTTTCTGGGTTAAAGATGCTTTGATTGGGAAAGAAAATGGCCAAGAAGAGGATGGTATAGATCTTTCTTTCAGCCACTCCTGAAACACTGGAATGAGAACATGGCCTTCAAAACTGAAGAGGGTAGCTGGGAAAACAAAGTTGTTTTGTCGTTTTATTTTTAATCCCACATGCTTCCCTGAAGCCCCAAGTCCACCCACCTTCTCCTAATTCCTAAGCAGAAAGTAGTTTAAAGAAGTAGGGGCCACACAGCGGAAACTCTGCTCCGCCCACAATGGGCCCGTGGCCCAAACTGACCGTGTTACAGGGGCCAGATGGCCACACTCACACCAGCTGTCTCCTCCACACCTACGTCATGCTGGACATAGAGCTTCCTCCTTCTTCAAAACATGGATGAGAGCCATGGTGAGTGGTACAACGGGAATTCTCTTTAAAGGGACTGAATCCTTTGGTGCTTTCTGGTGATTATCTATCCTCTATGATAGATAGATAGATAGATGGATGGATGGATGGACGGACGGACGGACGGACGGATGGACGGACGGACGGACGGACGGATGGACGGACGGACAGACAGACAGATAGATAGATGATAGATAGATAGATAGATGGATAGATAGATGCATAGATGCATACATACACACACACACACACACACATATATATGTATATACAAATACATATCCCTATCTTGTAGACTGTATTAATTATATAATCATATGCTATGAGGACCCACAATTTTTGTACATTAGAAAGAGCTCCTGAACATGACAAGGTTGGAAGACCTTGACATGGAAAGGGCTGGAACAGTGGTTACCAAACACACACACACACACACACGCACACGCACACACACACGCACACATGTAACTCGATTCTAGAGAAGTCTCAAGGTCTGCACTGTGGCCTCATTCACTCTTGCTTTGCTAAGCAATTTCAGGATGTCTCATGATTCATTATTTTTCCCCAGCCAGGATTAAAAAGTTGCAAATGAGGATGTAAAGGAGACACTGGACGGATTTGACCTTAAATGTCTCACAACCTGTGATTCTGGAATGCTCCCTAAAAGCTGGGCACGGTGGATTACGCCTGAAATCCTAGCCACCGCAGACACGGAGATGGGTGGAATCATGGTTCGAAGCCAGCTGAGGCTAGACTCCATCTCCATCTCAATCAATACAATCTGGGCCTGGCATCCCAAGCCTGCCATTTCTGGCTACCCAGGAGGTGCAAATAGGAAGACTGAAACCCAGACGGGCTCAGGCATAAACGTGAGACCCTACCATAAACATGAGACCCTATCTAAACATTGCCAGAGCATAGTTCAACTCTGAGTAATATCATCAAAAACAAAACAAAACAAAAGGAGCCTGGCGCAGGTGGCTCACGCCTGTCATCCTAACAACTCGGGAGGCTGAGATCTGAGGATTATGGTTCAAAGCCAGCCCAAGCAGGAAAATCCTTGAGACTCTTATCTCCAATAAACCACCAGAAAACCGGAAGTGGCGCTGTGGCTCAAGTGGTAGAGCACTTGCCTTGGGCTGAAGAGCTGAGGAACAGAGCCCAGGCCCAGAGTTCAAGTCCCACAACTGACAAGAAAAAAAAAAAAAAAAGGATTGCCTATACAAATTAAAATCAAGGGCTGGGAAGGTGGCTCAGTGGTAGAGCGCTTGCCTTGCATGCCTGAGGCCCGGGGTTCGATTCCTCAGCACCACATAAGCAAAAAGGAAAAAGCCGGAAGTGGCGCTGTGGCTCAAGTGGTAGAGCACTAGCCTTGAGCTGAAGAGCTGAGGGACAGCGCCCAGGCCCAGAGTTCAGGCCCCATGACCGGAACCAAAAAAAAAAAAATTAAAATCAAATCATAAACTGGGTGAAAAGTATACAAAATAACAAGTGACAAAAGACAGTTAATACACACACAAACATGCACAGAAGTACAAAAACTTACAAAAGTTCAAATTTAACAGAATACAGCATGTAAAATAAATAATAAAATTAAAACAATCCTATCAGTCCTTTACCAATTCAATTAATCAATGTTTTAAGATGTATAATAGTCAGAAAGGTCATTTATCTGGTGAGAAAACTCTGATATAATCCTGTGTCATGTGGGATAGCCTTTATCATAACTAACATTACTAAGGTTTAACAAACATACAATACCCACACATATATATTTATACACTAAAACTAAACATATATAATAAATATATAATAAAACTAAATATATAAATATTTATATTATATATATATATATATGTATAATGTGTGTGTGTGTGTGTGTGTATACAGAACCTGGGACTTAAACTCAGGGCCTGGGTGCTGTCCCTGAGCTTCTTTTTGTACAAGGCTAATGCCCTACCACTTAAGGCACAGCTTTACTTCTGGCTTTTTGATTGTCCATTGGAGATAAGAGTCTCATAGATTTTCCTGACTTGGCTGGCTTTGAACCTGGACCCTTAGATCTCCACCCCCTGAGTAGCTAGGACTACAGGTCCTAGTGTCTAGCAACTATCCGCACATTCACCTCTGAGACCATCACCACCATCCAGATAACAAGTAGAACTATCACCCTTAAAAAGTTCGCTAAGACTTCTTCATCTCTGCCTCTCATATACCCAGCTCCCATTCTTTCACTGTGACCAGCCTGCTCTTCCTGAGTTTTATATAAATGGAATCGTTCAGTGGGTTCTCTTTTCGCTTTGGCTTCTTTCACTCAGCAGAATGATTTAGAAAATCATCTGTGTTATGACACATAAAAATAGTTGATTTCTCCATATTGCTGAGGAGATTTCTTTTGTATAGACACACTAACATTTGTTGACCTACTTACGCGCTGATAGAATTGGAGCTGTTGCTGTGTTTTGTCAATTTCAAATAAAATTCCCATTAGGATTCATCTAGAAGTCTCCACAGAGATGAGTATTTCATTCCCCCCTCCTTGGTAAATGACCAGGAAAGGAGATTCCTGGGTCGTGTGTGTGTGTGTGTGGGGGGGGGGGGGGGTTAAGTTTTAAGAAATCAATAGGGGCTGGGAAGGTGGCTCAGTGGTAGAGTGCTTGCCTTGCATGCCTGAGGCCCTGGGTTCGATTCCCCAGCACCACATAAGCAAAAAGAAAAAAGCCGGAAGTGGTGCTCAAGTGGTAGAGCGCTAGCCTTGAGCTGAAGAGCTGAGGGACAGTGCCCAGGCCGAGAGTTCAGGCCCCGTGACCGGACCCAAAAAAAAAAAAAAATCAATAAACTTCTAGGCACCAGGTGGTGCTGGTGGCTCACACCTGTAATCTTACTCAGGAGGCTGAGATCTGAGGACTGTGGTTCAAAGCCAGCCCACACAGTAACATCTATTAAATTCTAATCTCCAATTAAATCCAGAAGTGGATCTGTGGCTCAAGTAGTAGAGTGTTGGTCTTGAACCAAAAAGCTCAGAAGGTGTACCCAGCCCCTGCGTTTAAGCCTAGGACAGGCACAAAAGTAAGTAAAATAAACTAGTGAACTTCTAAGGAGTGTACCTCTTTATATTTTCACAAGCAATATATGAGAACTTATTATAAATAATTATCTCCTCCTTCACCAAAAAAAAATGGTGTGGTCAGCCAAACATTTAGGCCATAAGCATGTATTAAAGGCTAATATATATAATATTATATATATATATATATAATATAGTATATATTATATAGTTTTTGAGCAAACCTCTAAAGTCTGGTCCGTCTCATATCTGAGAATCTATCCTTTAAGAAAAGTCAGACATGAGGATAAAGATGACCCGAAATATTGTTGATCATATAATTTGTCTAAAAATGTAAATCACTTGAAGGGCAAATCCTAAGAAGCAAGGAAAAGTAAAAATTAACATCTAGGAATACACTCTTCGCCCTTTGTAGAAGTTAGAGCTCATCTTCCGTCACTTTAACAGATCACCCGAAGCTGGGTAATTTATAAACAATATAGGTTTGTTTAGCTTGTGGTTCTGGGGGAATGGGAACTCCAAGAACATAACTCCCTGATCTGCTTGGCTTCCAGTGTGACTGGGTGCTGCTTTAGTTCATGACAGAGTAAGAGAGAGGGGTGCAGGGAGGGAGGGAGGGAGGGAGAGGGGGAGGGAAAGACAGAGGGGGGGGAGGGAGGGAGAGACAGAGAGAGAGAGACAGAAGAGCAAGCAGGCTTTGAGAAACGCAAAATGTCCAGGGTGGCCTTGCTTTGCTAACCAGCTCCCTGGAGAAAGACATTAATCCTCCTTTTTCTCCCTCGTTACCATTCACTGGTCCTAAAGCCTGTCCACGTTGTGATCCTGGGAATTAGATTCCAGAATGCACTGGGGAGTCAAACCACAGCATACATGCATGTACCTACTTCTAACATGGCACATGACTGAATCTCCATACAGACACGGAAAGAGAAAGGGAGAGCTGGCATGAGGGGAAAAAGAACATGCTTTCTTCGTTGGACACTGGGTGGCTCATGCCTGTTATTCCAGCTATACCCCATCTCCAAGCCCCCCCCCCCCACACACACACAAAGCCAACGCTTGCTGCTACAAACATTGTGCACCTCCGCTGGGAAGTCTGTGTGATCGGGTGAGCAGGATACAGTCCCATGGAAAATAATCCACAGGATCAAAAACAAACAAACCAACCAACCCAAGGACTTGGAACTGTACGATTGGCATCAGGATTTAAACTCCTGACAGTAAAGACACAGTGACAGCTCACCCTAAGAATCACCGCAATGCTCTCCACAGCCCTGGGTTCACGGACAGAGTTGCATCCGGAAACAAAGCACAGCAAAGAGCAAACAAAACCCCTTTCTCTCCTTTTCCCCTTGCTCGTCCATCGGTCTATCCCCACATCTATGGGAGACCTAGCATGGGACTGTGGATCTTAGATATGTCCTGGTCTCAATAACACACAGCCTAGAGAGAAAGAACAGGTGAATCAATGGATAATTATGGTGCCATATGAAGGTGGATAAATGTGCATCATAAGAGACAGGTTCAATTAATCATGAAACAGCCATACAATGAGAGTCCTATAGAGCCATTAAAAAGAATGATGGCGCACTGCATCCCCTGACATGGAAACATCACAGAATAGTAAGCGGAGAGGGGCTGTAGATGGTAAAGCAGTCTATACAGAATGTTGCTCTCTGAACACAAAGTGCTATTTTTCTACACACATACATATACACACACAAATATTGGGGAAATTTTTCACCAACTTATCTACCAGTTAGATCCCGGTGGTAGGTTTTCCAGCAATCTTTATTCTACTTGTCTTTCTAGTTTGCTTGTATAATTAAATGTGCGTGTGTGTGTGCGTATGTATGTGTGCGTGTGGGTGTGCTTAAATGCAATAGTGATAGAAAAGGAAAAAATGAGAAACAGTCATTTTGGAAATTCAGCCTACTGAGTTCAGGAAGGAGGATACACAAAGCCTCAAATGCACACACCCCTCCCCCGGGCCCTCTAAAGTGTTGGAAAGGCAGGCAACAGCCATCTCTTCTCTCCTCTGGTTTTCTCAGTTAGCCATTAAGAACTATTACGCCCTTGCTTCAAAGCGACAGAACTTGGGAAATTGCAAATAACACCATTCATCCGCACGATCCGTTACCTTCAACAGCAATCATTTAAAAAAAAAAAAAAAAAGTGCTTCAAAAGTGGCTACATCAAACCACTCAGCAGGCACACGCCTATAATCTCCCACTACTCAGGAGGCTGAAATCTGAGGATCTTGGTTCCAAGCCAGCCTGGGCAGGAAAGTCTGTGAGACTCTGATCTCCAACGAACAAAAAAGAAAAAAGAAAGAAAGAGAGAAAGAAAGAGAGAAAGAAAGAGAAAGAAAGAGAGAAAGAAAAGGAGAAAGAAAGGGAGAAAGAAAGAAAGAAAGAGAAAGAAAGAAAGAGAGAAAGAGAGAAGAGAGAGAGGAAGGAAGGAAGGAAGGGAAAGAAAGAAAGAAAGAAAGAAAGAAAGAAAGAAAGAAAGAAAGAAAGAAAGAAAGAAAGAAAGAAAGAAAGAAAGAAAGAAAGAAAGAAAGAAAGAAAGAAAGGGAAAGAGAGAAGAGAGAGGAAGGAAGGAAGAAGAGAGAGGGAGAGAGGGAGGGAAGGAGGGAGGGAAGAAGGGAGGAAGGAAGGAAGGAAGGAAGGAAGAGCTGGACGTGGAGCTAGGGCTCAAGAAGTAGAGCACTAGCCCTGAACACAAAAAAAAAGGAGGGGGCTGGGAAGGTGGCTCAGTGGTAGCATGCTCACCTTGCATGCATGAGGCCCTGGGTTCGATTCCTCAGCACCACATAAGCAAAAAGAAAAAGCCGGAAGTGGTGCTGTGGCTCAAGTGGTAGAGCGCTAGCCTTGAGCTGAAGAGCTGAGGGACAGCGCCCAGACCCAGAGTTCAGGCCCCATGACCGGACCCAAAAAAAAAAAAAAAAAAGAGGAGGGGTAGGGGTAGAGATTGCAGGAAAACAGGCCAAATGGGGAAGAGAAATGAGCTGCATCTAGGGCCTTAAAAGGGGGAGGGAGAATTTTTTTTTTTTTGGCCAGTCCTGGGCTTGAACTCTGGGCCTGGGCACTGTTCCTCAGCTCTTCAGCTCAAGGCTGGCACTCTACCACTTCAGCCACAGCACCACTTCCGGCTTTTTCTGCTTATGTGGTGCTGAGGAATCGAACCCAGGGTCTCATGCATGAGAGGCAAGCGCTCTACCACTGAGCCACCTTCCCAGCCTGGGAAGGTACCTTTTTTAAGGCCAATGAGTCACAGGCACCAACGTCTGTACTCAAGTCTGCTATGGACAGGAACGGTATCCACGGGTCCCAATGCTGGCACATGGCAGCCTACCGTGAGGGGTTACCTCAACTGCTCTATGCCAACGGACCACCTTTCTTCTTATCAGGTGATTAAGGCTGTCATTCTATCTAACTATGGGTGCAGAACTCAGCCATTGGACACCCCTCCCCTCCCCCGCATGCCTGAATTTGCTCCAAGAACAGGCAGCCATTACTTCCTGCCACTTTTACAGGAAGTCGCTGGGGGGGTTCGGTGTGTGGCTCATGGGCTGTGTACCCCAGAACCAGGCTGGTTCACCAGGCCGGACTTTAGCAACCGTGTCCTTCTTCTGCCTCAACTAGGAAACCAAGGAGGGAGCATCAGACCTTGCTTGTCATCCTTTGAAAGAATGGAGAAACTGAGGCCCGTGGAGTTCTGGTATCTCTCCACCATCATCCAACCTCAGAAGCTCAGGGGCAGGAACCAAGATCTAGTCCCTGGCTCCTACCCAGTGGAGGCTCTACCTGGACAGGTCATGGTTTTGGACTAAAACCGGTCCCTGCCAGGGACCAGTGGTTCACGCCTGTCATCCTAGCTACTCAGGAGGCTGAGATCTGAGGATCAAGGTTCAAAGCCAACCCAGACAGGAAAGTCCCTGAGACTCTTATCTCCAATGAACCACCAGAAAACCGGAAGTGGCGCTGTGGCTCAAGTGGTAGAGCGCTCGCCTTGAGCTGAAGGAACAGCGCCCAGGCCCAGAGTTCAAAGACCCATGACCGACCAAAACACACACACACACACACACACACACACACACACACACACACACACACACACGCATCTCTCGTAAGCAGCTACACAGTAGGCAGGGCTGGGAAAGGTAAGATGGACCGTAGAGATGAACCAGCCATAGCTCAAGAGAACCCTCAGCGGCCTGCCAGGAACCTGCTCCCACCTCTGCACAGCTGCTATTACTAGAAGCGCTCAGTTAGCAAACCACAGCCGGACACTTCCAACCCCAAATGCTGACATTGCTGGGAACGAGGCTAGCAGGGAGTCGCTCTGGTACCCTAGCGTCTTCATCGACAGCAAGAGCTGCTCCCAAGCCATGAAGAGGACCCGAAGCTGGTGAATAGCTTTCCAAACAAAATCGGAAATGAGACCCTACTTGAATCCACCCGTGCCCATCACCCAATCTCCCCGTGAGAAAAACGAGACGATCAGATGGCCAGTAGGGTGGAAGCGACAGTCTTTCCAGCTTGGCTGCCATTTAAATCCTCCCCGCCATTCAAAGTCTAGTGGGGACCTGTCTCCCCACGGGCCTCCCTCCAAAGCCTCCTGGGGAAGGGAGAGGCCCCAGGCTCCTCTCCTCTTTCACGGGTGTTATCTGAGGATGCCAGATGTGGGGAGAATCCAGGCCACCCAAGCATTTGCTTTGCCAAGCCAGGTCCTGGAGAGTGTGTCTCACAGAGCACGCAGCGGGGGCAGGCTTCATTCGAGGGGGACAAAGGGCTGTCACGGGACTCTGATTCCTGCGTTCTCAGAAGCTCAGACATAGACACAGCTGCAGCCGGAGCATTTCCAGGACACCCGTGCAAACGGCGCCCTTGCTTTAGCCAGGATTTAGGATCCTGGTGCCACCTTCTAGACTGTTCTAACAGCTAGCCAACTATCTCCACCACCACCCCGGGCCCCTCAACTTTCCAGCTCCCCAATTGGAATCGTAGCTTTTCTCAAACTCATGGCCACAGTGAAGATTCCTCAATAATCACTCTGGGCCCATTCGAGGGAGACTAAGCAAGGCACACGGGGCCTAGTCCTAGGCTCCATCTCCTATGATGGCGGTCATCATGAGGTCCCCTCCCCTCCTCCCCCTGCCCCCAGCTTGTTTCTTCTCCATAGTCTCCATCCTTTCCACCCAACAGAGATGCTCAGCCAGCAACACTTTCACGAGGGGGCCTCAATATCTGTAGGTGTGGGACCCCAACCCCCTACTGCCCACCCAGCCACCCAACTTCTTCCCAATCAACTCTCTTTGGTGTCCCCTCTCCCCGGAAGTCCTCTGGGAGCTCTGATGTGTGACCTCTCCCAGTAGGATCGGCAATGCCAAGTGTTGGTTTACAAGGGGCAAGGCTCCCGCCAAATGGAACCGACCGAGATTGAAATTCCACCCTTTTCCAGCCCCTGGGAGGCCAGCGTGGCGGGTGATCCACAGTGAGAGGTCATCATTCCTGTTTTTCCAGTTGGGACAACCAAGTCACAGTGTCAGCCAGCAGAGTCACGGTCAACAGAGGTCCCGAGGGTTTGGATGCCGCGACCAGACCACAGGGCCCTCCCTAGGCACGGCCATGAATCCTCACTGCCTTTTCCTGGCCTTTCTAGAGAGTTCCCTCAGGTTTCCCCCAGTAGCAGCTCAGCGGGAGCTCATCCAGGCTCCCCGTGTTTTTGAAGGACATCACGCTAAGGAGTAGGAAGGAGCCGAGTTTGGTGGCCTTAGACATCAGACCTGAGGAGAACCTGGACCTACAGGGCTGAGATTGCCCAGATCATTCCCATTGTCTCCACCTCCCAGAGCCCTAAGTGGGGAAGGCAACGGGGAGGGAGATTTTAGTTACCCACAGGCATCCCAGTTAGCAGTCCTTTCCATCGGAAATCATTAGGCTTAATTCCATGTCCCAGGGAACATCTTAATCAAGCAAGCTCCGTCCCCAGCTTTGGAGAGAGCCCAGCTCACCAGTGTGAGCTGGGCTCATCTGGCCCAGACCAAACGGGCTAAATTGGCCTGTGGGGTCAATTTCTGAATGAATTGAACACATCCTTTTCATTGCCCTGTTTTCTGACATCTAACCAGACCAAAGTTCTGGGTTCCTTACACTACTGCAGAGCATGTACTAAAAATGTCCCTCTGTAGGAAGACATCCATTCATACATATACTCTTTTACTAAATAATAATAATAATATGATGATGATGATGATGAGAGTTGGCACCAGTGGCCCAGGCCTGTAATCCTAGCTACTTAGGAAGCTGTGTTCTAAGGATCCTGATTTGAAGCCAGCCCTGACAGGAAAGTCTGTGAGACTCTTTATCTGCAATTAAGCATCCTGAAAGCTGGAAGTGGACCTGTGGCTCAAGTGGTAGAGTGCTAGCCTTGAGCAGGAAAGTTCAGGGACTGGCCCAGGTCTTGAGTTCAAGCCCCAGGAATGGCACATACACACACACACACACACACACACACACACACACACACACGTACATACGTACGTACATACATACATACATACATACATACATGAGTCTAAAACACTCCAGTAAGACAGGGACAAACAAAGGCATACCCTAGTTTCAAGATATGACAAGAGAGCTGCAGGTACCTTCATTGCCAAAGCCAAGGGACCCCACTGCTCCTCCTCTCTTTCACTAGCCCCCCCAAAATTATGAGAACCCAAGAAGGGGACTTCAGCGAAGCAGAGACCTTTCCAGATGCAGATGGCTTTGAAAGTCCCGAGTGTTTGACTCCCACGCTTCAGACGCCAGTTAGGGAGAGCCGCTAGCAGAAGGGCCCAGAAGTGGCCTACCTTGGCCGACAGGATCCGGCAGTGGCCCGTCCTGATTGGCAGGAGGATCCGGAAGTAACAGCTGACATCATAGCCTCTCCCTTGTCAACCCTGAAGCCCACCACTGACCATCATGGCTATCATTGTTTTAGAGCTCTTGTCACCGATCTGTATCCAACTCTCTTGTCCAAGATTAAGGGGGAGCCCATTCTCATGCCCACAAAAGATTTGGGGGTTCACCACCCCTGTTTCCAGCTGGACCTGAAACCTTCCACGCTGGGGCCAGTGTTACCCCAAGACCCTCCTCACCCCAACATGGAGTCTTCTCCCCTCCGGCTGCTCTTTTCCTTTGACTCACACCTCTGGGAAAGGGGAGAGCCAGGGAGGAAAAGCACAAGATGAAATGGGTTCAATCACAATGACAGGCGGTCCCTTGGAAACCTCCCCACGGACATCTTACAAATACATCTTAATTTCCACCCTGAAACCCACCATCAAGTTCAAATCAGATTTTGTTTCTCCTCGTGCCTTTTCTCGTATCCATGTTAATCTCATTCCTACGAAATGGAGCGGGAAAAGTACCCCTCGCCTGGGTTCCAAATTTAATATGGAGATGATTAAAAGTGCATTTGTCATTGTTGCTTGGAGAGCTTCGTGCATTAACGCTCCCAAAATCAGATTAACACCTAACCGTCTCCTGCTGCTCCCCGGGTCTTCTACGCAGTGCCAGGTCTCTACATAATCTTCCTCTGCTGATTTTTCCCAAATTATTGAGTTTCTAAACTTCATAATCAACTTATTTTGTTCCTTTTTTTTCCATGTGGCAGTCCTGGGGCTTGAACACAGGGCACCGTCCCTGAGCTTTTCTGCTTATGACTAGCACTAGATCACTTCGGCCACATCTCCACTTTTGGCTTTTTGGTAGATTATTAGAAGTAAGAGTCTCCTAGACTTTCCTGCCCAGGTTGGCTTTGAACCATGATGCTCAGATCTCAGCCTCCTGAGTGGCTAGAATTACAGGCATGAGCCACCAGAGCCTGGCCTGTTACTATTTTTTAAACATATGATTTTATTGTTATTATTAAGGTGTTATACAGAGAGCTAACCATTTTATAAGTCGGGTAATGAGTTATTTTTAAAACTTTATAACTCAACTTCACCTTAAGTCATTCTCAATGACAAACATCAAATTCTGGGGGAATTTGATTCTAACCCCTCTTAGATTGGTATACATTCATGTACACACACACACACACACACACACACACACACACACACACACACACATTCAGAGTCTGAAATCAATCGTTTTCTATTGGCTTTTGCCATTTCTTCCCTCTCTTCACCAAGGACAAAATTATGTTTCTCTGGTCAAGCAATCTGGCTTGTTAGAAAAGCTGTCATTCTTTGTCCTTTATAGATGTCTTGATTGAAACTAGGGCTGTGACAAGAATACTCGAGAAGTATTTCCCAGGACTGAGCCACAATTTGCCACCAGGTTCAGTTTCAAAGCTTACTGCCCAAGTCAAATTGGGACCCTTCCATTTTGTTCTCCTTAACGAAGTTCCAAGTCACCTCTGGGAATTCAGATAACTTTGGACGTAGGCCTTACTTTAATGATAAAAAGATGGATAATCATACCACAGAAACTGCCACAGTTCATTCTGGAGTCCTGACCGTGTTCTGTGGAAAACTGTTCTTCCTGCATGATCTCTTCTACAACAAATATTACCCACAACTTACTTATAGGAAACTGAAATGACAGAAAAGTAAACTAATTCTCTAAAACACACACACACACACACACACACACACACACACACACACACCCCAGTTAGTAAATGGAAAGGCTCAAGGAAAGCGCCCAGGCCCTAAGTTCAAGTCCCACAATGGAAAATAACAACAACAACCCAGGGGTGTGGATCAGCAATCAGAATGCCTATTTAGCAAGAATGACAGAGCTTTGAGTTCAAAACTCAGGTACAAAAAAAAAACAACTGGATGCCAGTAGCTCACACCTGTCATCCTAGCTACTTGGGAGGCTGAGATCTGAGGTTCATGGTTCAAAGCCAGACAGAACAGGAAAGTCCGTGAGACTCTGATCTCCATTAAACCACCAGAAAACCAGAAGTGGCGCTGTAGCTCAAGTGGTAGAGCGCTCGCCTTGAGCTGAAGAGCTGAGGGACAGCGCCCAGGCCCAGAGTTCAAGCCCCACAACCGACAAAAAAATAAAGAGCAATAAGTTTGGCAATGCCAAGGTGAGCAGAATGCAGCCACCAAGGACCACACATACACACTGTGCTCTGGGATGCCATCCTCCACCAGACGGCAGCGAAAAGGACATGGCTGCCCATCTTGGGCATTGTTGACTAAGAGGTCTTTGTCGCCTTAAATCTGTCCTTGAAAACGGCCGACCTCATCCAAGAGAGGACTACAGAACTGGTGACACAGGTCCGCTGAGACCGAGCCATAGAACCAGGCGGCTGCATCTACCACCTTCTCTCAGTTGCCGTGGATCTGTGAGCTACTGAGGGAATGGACCAAGCTCCCCACGAGCACTCGGCTGGAGGAGCCGCATAGATGCCCCCAACCACAGCGGAGCCGCAGCTCAGCCTTCCACGGCTCTGGCCGCAGCTCTGCGGTATGGGAAAAGCCAGTCTACGGGGAAGCAAGCCCCAACTGAATCTCCCCGCCGAGCCAGGCCTGAATTTTCCTGACCCACAGACTAAGACATCCGATGAAGTGTTTGGCTTTCCTTTTTTTTAATCCTTTTTGATTTTGTGCTGGTCCTGGGGCTGTTCCTGAGCTTTTTGTACTCAAGGCTAATGCTCTACCACTTGAGCCACAGCTCTGTTTCCATCTTTTTTTTTTTGGTGGCTCATGGGAGAGAAGAGTCTCACAGAATTCTGGAACCGCGATCCTCAGATCTCAGCCTCCTGAAGTAGCCAGTGAGCCACTGGCTCATGGCTTCAAATAATTGATTTAGCTGGGTATGGAATGGGTTAGGAGGAAGAACTCTCTGGGCTGTGTGGAGTTGTATACATGACTGATGGTGGCAGCCAAGGGAAGAGAAACCCTGGGTTTTAGGGCTCTGTCAGAAAGCAAGCACACACACAGACTCAGGGCCTGGCTTCTTGGGGGTATGATGGACAGGAGGAGAGTCCATAAAGACGCCCAGTTTCCAGACTTGGATGGCAGGGTAGATGGTGGCGTTGTGATCGGCGACGAGGAAGCAGGGAAGGAGAATACATGAGCAGCAGCAGCAGCAGCGTGGAGAGTTAAATGAGATGGCACTAGAGGCAGAGGACCACCAGCTAGAGGATTCAAGGACTGGGGGGAAGAGGGAGGTAAGGAAGGGGAGGGGAGAGGCCCTTCAGCTTGGGAAGCTGGATTGGAGAGCCATCCTCTAAAAGCCAGCGGGAAACATGCGTGGGAAGAATGGAATGACCGGGGATCTCTGAGGAGAGGCAAACTGAGGGCAGATGGCAGGGAGTGGCCAAGCTGGGGCCGAGAAGGGACAGAGAGCAGATCCTCCCTGTCCCAAAGCTCTTGGTGACGGCCCAACAGTGTCTCCTAACTCATGGACATGGAGAAAAGTAAGGGAGGGGGCGGCCCTGAGGAAGCCAGGGGAGTCGGGTCCCCGCCTGCCGCTCAGCACATGCACACGCGGCCCCGGCCTACTTTTCAATTGAAAATAAAATAAAATAAAATGCCAGGCTTTATCGCCTCCCTCTATTTTCTCTCGGCTGATTGCTTTCTTCTCAAATGTGCCCTGTCTCTTTCCCATTCCATCCTCTTCCATCGGCAACCTGCTATTAAGGTTCACACACACACACACACATACACACACAGCTATTTTGACACCAAAGCAGTTTAATCTATTCTCCTAATTGGCTTGAGACACACACACACACACACACACACACACACACACACACACACACACACACAACCCTGGAGAGGCTGAGAGCCCGCTCAGGAGCATCGGCTTGGCCTCCCTGAATTCCTGAGGTTCCTCGGGCAGCCATCTGAGGCCCCCTCCCACCCCGGGATCTAGATGTGGTTATGAGCTCGTCTCCAGGAAGGGGTTCACGACAGGCGCTAGGTCCCTGTGGACCAACGTGTGATCCCACACGCCTGGATCCTTCCACTCCAAACACCCCAACCCGGGCCTTCACAGATGCTGACAGCCCGCAGGGCTCCCAGCACCGAGGAGGCCGCCCAGGGCATCAGAACCCCACATCACTCACGGCAACCCCATTGGCGGCGGCCTCTTCTGGACCCACATGTTGGGTTTCTGAAGCTCACGTTCCCCCCATCTCGGTCCCAGTTCTTTACAACAGCGCATCACCAACCACGCTCCAACAGGCTCCCTTCCAGGGCAAGGCCTAATATTCTCATCAACAGAGAGAGTGGGTGTGCCCCTGATAATGGCTGTCCCCCCACACACACCCCAAAGCAATGACAGAACACACACAAAGTGCCAGAAGCTAGACAGCACAATCCACACAAGAATACACTGAGCTTAAAGAGCAACACCTTCTTACTCCGCCCTGTCATTGGCTGGCTACTACTTTTGGTTGTATTATTATTATTATTATTACAGTGTGTTATGATGTCTGTCTCAGCGCAGTGTCCAAGCCATGGGTCCAACACCCACTCTCAGTGTCTAGAATCTCTCAAACATTATTGGAGGGAAGCACAGAGTTTGCAGGAAGGTGTTGTTATTTCCCTCAGAGGTAAATGCCCACTGCAAGGGCGGAGCTGTTAGTCCAGCAATGTTGCCTAGGCTGGAATTAAAACTTAGCATGGGCCGGGCGCTGGTGGCTCACGCCTGTCATCCCAGCTACTCAGGAGGCTGAGATCTGAGGATCGCCGTCCCAAGCCAGCCCTGGGGCCAGAAAGTCTATGAGACTCTGATCTCCAATGAAAACACCAAAAAGCAGAAGTAGAAGTATGGCTCAAGTGGTCAAGCACTACCTTTGAGCAAAGAAGAGCAAAGCAAAACAAAACTTCAGGGACTGCATCTAGACCCAGGCACAAAAACAAAACAAAGAACAAGCTTACCAGCTCAGCTACTGGTCCTCCACGTGGCCCAAGCCCAGCGATGAACTTCAGGAGCTCTGCCATCATGAGCCAGCATCCCCGACCCCAACCCCACAACTCTGCTCAAAGTCATCTCTGGATTTTTCTTTTCCCTTGACCTCACCAGCTGTCATCCTGCTCAGATCACAGCTGGCAACAATTAACTTCTGACACAAATTCTGGCTGAGGCTCAACGGCTCCCCTGAGTTCCATATTTCCTTTCCTCGAACGACAGGGGATCTATCCATCTACCTCCAGCTCCGAGACTGCGAGTGAGCCCTAAACTTTTTCCTACACAGTTCAAACTTGCCCGGAAGGGATGTTGCTTGATATGTTTCAAGTTAACAATTAAAATTGATTTGTAAAAGCGTCTACAGGCAAAAGGCTGGTTGCAGTCTTCTTCCTAACCTTGGGATAGCGGTGATCATCAACCTCTTCCAAGATTTCTGGAAAGGAAAGGAGGGAAGGAAGCTGGGCACACTTGTTCATGTCTATAATCCTTGTTACTCAGGAAGCTGAGGTCAAGAGGACCATGGTCCTAGGTCACTCCAGGCAAAAAGTTCAACAGACTCCACCTCAGGTACAGTTATATGAATCTATCAACCCAGCTACACAGGAAGCATAAACAGGAGGATCAAGGTCCAGACGGGCCAGGGCAAAAAGCAAGTCTACTCTAGAATAACGAAAGCATAAAGGGCTGGAGCCAGATACCAGTGGCCCTCATCTGTAATCCCAGCCTACTCAGGAGGCTGAAATCTAAGGACCAAAATTTGAAGTCAGCCCTGGTGGGAAAGTCTGTGAGACTCTTATCTCCAATTAACCACCTCCTCCAAGTGGAAGAGCACAAGCCTTGAGCAAAATAGTTAAAATAGTTTAAGGACAGTGCCCAGGCTCTGAGTTTGAGCTCCAGGACCAGCACACACACACACACACACACACACACACACACACACACACACACACACACACAGAGACACACAGACGTGCAAATGGACACGTTTCTAGGTTGTTGTTTTTCAGCAGATGACGATTCTTCATAGCCTATTTCCAAAACACTTGAACTCGATAATGCATGCCCACTCTCTTACAAGGAATTAGAAAAAGGAAAAATAAATGAAAATGGATCCACGCCTCTTCCATACTGAGAAACAGAATGACCGCTCTTGGCTGGGTTGTTTATGTACCACCGTGGTTTCGGTGGCGCTGAGGGGAAACTGCAAAATTGAAGACAGTTATTCAGCTGGGAAAGGCTTGGAGAGCCTAGCAGGACCTGCGGCTGCCAGGCAATCACGGGCAGAGACACAGAGGTGTCACCGCTGGAAATGAAGGCCGGATGCAGCGTTCTGAATGGGAGATAATTCCGTGCCGGCTCCCGCTATCCCCACCCCCTCCACATAACCCCTCAGGGCTGTGGAAAGTCAGAGCTAGAAAGAGGCTGAAATGAAGTTCATCTTTTCTAAATGTTCTCATGTACAAGTAGACGAGGAAGAGAACCATCAAACCAACCTGAAATCCAACCGGGCACCAGTGGCTCACGCCTGTCATCCTAGCTACTCAAGAGGCTGAGATCTGAGGATGGCGGTTCAAAGCCAGCCCAGGCAGGAAAATCCATGAGACTCTTACCTCCAACGAACCACTCAGAAAACCAGAAGTGGCGCTGTGGCTCAAGGGGTAGAGCACTCGCTCACCTTGAGCTGAAGAGCTGAGGGACAGCGCCCAGGCCCAGAGTTCAAGCCCCATGACCAACAAAAACAAAACAAAAAAAATGAAATCCAGACAGCTCATGTGACCTTCCAGGTCATAGACCCAGTGCAAACCATCAGGGCTTGGAAACCAGTCCTTAAGGTCATGCACGTAATCAACCCAGCTCTACCGCAACTGTCTGTGTGTCCTCAGATGCACTACTTACCTTTCTTGTGCCTGAGTCCTTTAGTGTGTGGAAGAAGACCCAATCAGCACCCCCTTTTTTGTATTCGTATGAGGGTCCATGAGAAAATTCATGTGAAGAAGCAAACATGGTACATCTTCAAATAGTGAAAACGCTCATTATGATTCATGTCATTGTTCACATTTCCATGTCCCCTAGAAAGAAATCTAGGTATCAGAGCTTCAGGAAGGCTTACCTTCCTAGACCACAAGATTCAGGGTTGGAGGCGTGGCTCAGGTGGCAGAGCACCAGCCAGAGAGCGGAAAGTATCATATACCAAGTTTGAGTCCCAGTCTCAGCCCCCAAAATATAAAAAAAAATAAAGGAAGTACTATGACTTGAACTCAAGGTTTCTCCTTAATTCCCTTCTTGCCAGGCAGAGGGTTCTACCCCTTGAGCCATGCCCCGAAGTCTAAAATAATCGCTTTTGAATTCTGAACCGATGATGGGTATATACAGGGCACACAGGGGGTCTTAGGACCTGCGTGTGCAGAAGATGATATGATTTTACCGCCCTCATTCCCCAAAGCACTAGATTCTGGGCTGAGAGGTCCAACACCCACAAAGAAAACAAAATAGTTTCTTCATCATCTAAAGACAGGCTGGGAAATGAAGCCATCAGTAGACTGGAGTTCTTATTATTTTGTGATTCACAAAAAAGAAAAAGAAAAGAAAACCCTCCTAATATTTGTTAATCCTCTAACCTGATTAATGAAGCACAGTAGATGTCTGAGGAGGAATGGCTGTATTAATGAGAACAAAGAGATGGTTTTGCTAAGCGGGTCTGCAAGAGACAGCAGAATGAAAGCCATTTAGAAACATGAAGAAAAGACACCAGGGTTATTGTTGTTTTCGTAAAAGCACCTTGTCCTGGGCACATCAAGTTAAATGGCCTCTTCTCTTGGCAAAATAAATAAAATAATAAACCACAGACTTGCCCGCTCTGTGGTGAAATTCAACCCTTAGCTAATTTGAGTTAGGATGGGATTGTCGCACGGGCTCACAAGTCTGGGATCGTTTCCTGCCGGTTCACCAACACTTCGCGCTTGCTCACAAAAAAACGAAAAAGACAAAAAGAAATCAGGGCCTGCCCAGTTTTTACCCAAATCAGGGGGGAGAGAGAGGAAAGGAGGGGGAACAGTCGCAGGTGGGAATTCATTGGGCTAGCTCGCGGTCTTTACACACTTCTGAGACTCACAGATCACACTGTAAGGCAAACTCCCGTCGGAATTCATTGCTGAAGACTTTGTTCCTTGGACAGAACTTCACCCCCCAACCCCACCGCGTTGGCCACAGAAGAGACAGCAGAAAGAGTGGGAAACAACAATACCCCTGGCTTGGCAGAGCATTTCCTGTCTTACAAGGTCCCCTGGTGAGCGTGGGTCTGCTGCAGCTCTGTATAGACGAAACCAGCTTCCCAAGATGGCTTTGCCCAAGTCAGAGGGCTTTCCCTTAAGTAGTACCAGGACAGAGATCCAGAGTTACAACTTCACGGTTCTGAGACTCTTTTCAGGATGCACACACAAGTAGTACATTATAAGAGAAATCCCAGAGGCCTCTCCTCCCCTACACCCCTTCCCTCTATCTACCCTGTCTCCTCTGGGCTAGAAGAGAAACGGAGCAGAGCACGGGAAGTTACGAGTACGGAGGAAGAGATTTCAATTCACTGAGCACCCAGTGCCTCAGAGAAGCTGATGTCCCTGAGCGTACAGGGAAGGAAACAGACACAGCAAAGTCAAGCGGCTGACTTGGGCACTGGGTGCTCCTTTTTATTAAACTGCATGATTAATTTGGTCAATGCTGAGGCTCCTCCACCTTTCTTTATTGGGTCTAGGCGTCTGTGATTCCA
Source organism: Dipodomys spectabilis (assembly GCF_019054845.1). Taxonomy (NCBI): domain Eukaryota; kingdom Metazoa; phylum Chordata; class Mammalia; order Rodentia; family Heteromyidae; genus Dipodomys; species Dipodomys spectabilis. Next base: position 549,076 of record NW_024871288.1, on the reverse strand, counting down.
AGAAAAGCTAAGAGAGCCTCAGCCCCCACAGGTGGAGGGGATCACCCGCCCAACCCCCGCCAACCCAAACACCACCAGCTCTCTCCTTGGGGGTGCAAGGCCGTCCCCCAACCCCCACTTTCTGAAGGCGGAGGTGAGACCGTCCGCCAAGAAGCAGGAGAGTGGAGGTGGCTTTTTCCTCCCTGTCTAGATGATCCCGGTCCTCCAGCCCATGGTTCCCCAGGGAAATGTGGCTCCCAGCCAAGGGTGCCATATGCCGAGCAGAGCGAGAACCCCAGACTCCCCTCCACCTCCACAAGACATCCCACTAGAACTAACTTCCTGAGGGGTTCCCACAGGGCTGCTGGATTTCTAAGGCCCTCTCACAGAGCCCCCAAACCCCCCCCACCTCAGCCCTCCACCCCTCCCAGCAGGAGCCCACCCTATCCGAGACCCTATCCATTCATCAAAGGATGAATGGAAGCAAAGATTTCCATTTGTGGTGGGGGGGAGACTTGAACTCAGGGCCTGGGTGCCATCCCTGGGTTCCTCAGCTCCAGGTGCGTACTCTACCATTTGAACCACAGCTCCACATCTTATTGGAGATAAGAGTCTCACAAATGTTCCTGCCCGGGCTGGCTTTGAACAGCAATCCTCAGATCTCAGCCTCCTGCGTAGCTAGGATGACAGGCGTGAGCCACGGGCACCCAGCTGTGATGATTTTCCTTTACTGACAGAGCAGGAGCCAACAAGCAAGCTCAACAACCATCAGTGCCGTTTCCTATGAACCAAGCACAGACCCAAGTAATCCACCCCCACCCCCAAGTCCCAGGCCTCAGCACCCCCGATCTCTGCTCTGGGCACTCATCTCCACAGATGGGAAAGCTGCGGGTGAGAGGCGGCGTGAGCTGGCCTGCCATGGCTGGAGTCTAAGGGCCGCCCTGTTATGGGTCTGGCTCAGAGCCCGGTGCTCACCCAGAGCATGTAGGGAAGCGAGGGCGTGGTTCACGGACAAGGAGACTCTCAGGGCCGCACAGAACTCTGGGAGGAAACTGGCTGGCACATGCCCACCACCTTGCCGTAAGGAGAGCAGGGGCCCTGAACCCCGGCTCTGGGAAACCAGCCCCGGCCCCGGCCAAGGTCTGGAGGCCAGACAGAGCCGGAGCTCCATCCCTGGTGATCCACTCACAACACAGACAAAAGGCCAAGTGTCCCAGCAACCTCCACTCCTGCACTCAGCAAACAACTTCGCGCAGCTACCGGGCGCTTGGTTTTTGTTCATGTTGTTGTTGTTGTTTTGTGCTAGTCCTGGGCTTGAACTCGGGGCTTGGGCGCTGTCCCTGAGCTTTTTCACTCAAGGCCTAGCACTCGAACCACTTGAGCCACACCTCCATTTCCAGCTTTTTAGCTGGTTTCCTGGAGGATTTTTCTTTTTTTTTTTTTTAAAGCCAGGCACCAGTGGCTCACACCTGTCATCCCAGCTACTCAGGAGGCTGAGATCTAAAGATCGCGGTTCAAAGCCAGCCAAGGCAGGAAAGTCTGTGAGACTCTTATCTCCAATGAACCACCAGGAAACTGGAATTGGTGCTGTGGCTCAAGTGGTAGAGCGCTCACCGTGAGCTGAAGAGCTGAGGGACAGCGCCCAGGCCCCGAGTTCAAGCCCCACAACTGGCAAATAATAACAACAACAACAACAATAATAAGTGAATACTTGACAGAGGGCCTACATCTGTGTCCTACCAATGTCAGTTCAGCTCTTTCTCAGCTGATGAGACTCAGCTTCATAGCAATGGAACGTGCTAGTGCTTCTTACCCCAGATGCAGAGATCCGAGGATTAGATCGAAACTCCTGTGTCTGTGTGGCAAGAACATACTTCCTCTACTGCCAGATACAAGACTGTGACACAGATGAACAAAGAGACGGGACATATCTTCCAGAAATCCATAAAGACGGCTATACTATACCCCAAAACTTACCCCTAAGCCCAGAGATTTTTGAAAAGAAAACAAGTAATTCAAAGATAACCTCTTGCATGAAAAGAATAAGGTCACCATCTACATGAAAATGGGGAAGAACGGCGCTGGGACCAGCAGGACACTTGGCACGGAGACCGAGGTCGGAGGCCAGGAGGCTGGCGACACAGATGTCACCCTGCTGTCATTTGGCTTCTTCACGGAGGACGGCATCCAGGTCTATTATTAAGTGCCAAGCAAATGGAGCTTTCTCCAGGCCCCAGGTCTACCACCACAGGCTGAGCTTAACGTGCTAAGGTCTAAGATTTTATAGCAAGCGCCCCTCTGGCACCAAGCAAGTCAGAATCAATGCCCCCCACCCCGACCTGCACCCCGAGGAAATCGAATAACTGGGGTGCATCAGACAGGGCAGGCCACATTTCCTCTCGCCAAGTTGGGGCCTTTGGGGACTCTACACAGTTAGACTCCCCATCTAATATTCTTGAGCGCAGAGGAAGCCGAGCGGTTCAGGAGATGGGGAGAGAAAGCTCAAGAAGGCTCCAGAAAACCCACTCCTCCAGCTGACGGGTTTGGGGGCTGGGGGAACCCATGCCAGATTCCTGCACAGCTGGAGAGAAAGCATGCGCGGTGAAGACGCCTGTCCACCACCCCGGGAAGGAAATTCAATTTCTGCCTGGCAATTTCCGCCTATCTCGAGCTCGGTGTAAGACCATCTGACTCCAAACACGCGCACGTGCAATAGTGCTGGAGTTCAAGCCCAGACCCTCTCGCATGCTAAGCAAGAGCTGCACCACTGAGCTACATTCCCCCCACTGTACCCCGAATAGTTAGGTAGTCACCATGAAAACCACAAGAGGTGACGGCTCTTTTTCCAGAACATTCCAAAGTTGCCAAAGGACAACCAATTGATACTTCTTGGGAAAGACCAGGGCATTGTGCAGACACAAAAGGTTTTACTCAGTATAAGTAAAATGAGGAGCCGGGCACGCCCGTCAATCTAGCTATGCGAGAGGCTGAGATCTGAGGATCTGCGGTTCAAAGCCAGCCTGCGCAGGAAAGCCCACGAGACTCTGATCTCCCATGAACCACCAGAAAACCAGAAGTGATGCTGTAGCTCAAGTTGGTAGAGTGCTCGCCTTGAGCAATAAAGCTGAGGGACAGTGCTGGGCCCTGAGTTCAAGCCCCACTGCCAGCACACCCACATACACACACATACACAGAAAGAAAAGACAAGACAAGACACACATGAACACAAATCCATCTCTGATTCTCTCCTCTGAGAGGGGGAAGTTTCTAGAGTCTTCCTGAGGAGGAATCTGTGAGAAACACAGCATATTCCATTCCCTTGAGTATTCCATTCCCTTGTGTAATGTTGCTCAAGGCTGGGATTTTTTGAAATTTTTATAAAATTATAATGGTTGGGGCTGGCATGCATTATTTCACTGGTGTGTGTGTGTGTGTGTGTGTGTTGGTACTAGAACTTGAACTCAGGACCTGGGTGCTGTCCCTGAGCTTTTTGGCTATAGGCTAGTACTCTACCATTTGAACCACAGCTCCATTCCTGGCTTTCTGCCGGCTTTTAACTGGACATTCAGAATCTCACGGACTTTCCTTCCCCGGGCTGGCCTTGAACCTCGATCCTCAGATACTCAGCCTCCTGAGTAGCTGGGATGACAGGCATGAGCCACCGGCTGCTGGCTGGTTCCCTGTTGTCCAGACCCTCCTTCATACCCGCCTGACGCGGGGCTTCGATTCCTCTCTCCACACCTCCACCATCAGGACTGTCAGCACAGTGGATTTTTATTCGAGCCAGAGAAAAGCACAAAATGACAGGTGCTATACAGTGAGCTGACGAATGTGTTTTCACTCTGGTGTCGACTCCTTGATTGACAGGGCCTGCCTGGTGCGGGGCTCATCTTGGAGGTTGTCAGAGAGCCAGCGCATCGTAATTGATTGATGATGTCTGTCTCGGGCTCAGAACAGGCAAGCAGAAGCACGATAGATAGATAGATAGATAGATAGATAGATAGATAGATAGATAGATAGATAGATAGATAGATAGATAGATAGATAGATAGATAGATATTGCTGTATTCTAGAAAATTCTCCAGTATCTTAGGAAGGCAAAAAAATAAGAAATAGCAAGCAGATTCTGCTCAGTTGTGGAGCAAACAGGGAAAAGAATGATGGAGAGAAGCCTACTGTCAGGAGGCAGTAATGCTTTGTTTGTGTCTCTCAGGGAGGAAACTGCAGAGCTGGGACACCCGGGAGGTGATAGAATGTAATGAGAGCTATCCTGAAAAAATAGTATCTTTGATCACATTAATTCCCGGGGGGAGGGGGGGTTGGAATTCTTTTTAAATCAGAAAAAAAAAGTGTCAACAGGTTGTGCCAAGGAAGAAAGAATCAAGAACCCTTAGCTGACAATTTTTCCAAATCTTTGCTGTTCTTAGGAGGGGGGAGAAAAAAAATATCAAGACCAGATGGAAATGAAGGAAGCTGCTCACAGGGACAAGTTCCTGCTATTCTCCTTCAAGCTTGATAAGGATTTTTTTATTTTGATCCTCTCCCACCACCCAAAGATCCTATATTACTCCTTTCCAGTTTAGTTCCATTTTGGTTAGAGGATCTATTTTTTAGGAATCTAAGCCTTTTTTTTTTTAATTTATCAAGACATGAGTTGGGGCTCAGCATATGGTCTGTTGTGATCTATGGTATATACATATATATTTATTTTTGTTGTTGTCAGTCGTGGGGCCTGAACTCTGGGCCTGGGTGCTGTCCCTCAGCTCTTCAGCTCAAGGCCAGCACTCTACCACTTGAGCCACAGCGCCACTTCTGGCTTTTTCTGCTTATGTGGTGCTGAGGAATCGAACCCAGGGCCTCATGCATGCGGAGCAAGCGCTCTACCACTGAGCCACCTTCCCAGCCCTCTACCCACATCTCCATCCTTTGGGCTGAGAGGCCACATGGCTTGGCTTTGGGCAATGGTCCATGAGCAGAAGCTTCCTTTAAAAAGGCCAGGCTTCTCACGGTGCTCTGAAGCCCGAGACTGTGAATGAAATCCAGGTGATGCTACATTGTCCACCCTCTATCAGCTGACCACAGATGTGTGTTCAACCACAGCTGCCCAGCCAACCCTCTACACTAGGGAGCGTTTTCTTACACAGCAGTAACTAGTAGACATGGATGTATATTCAAGTTGTGTAATACACACAGAGTATACCCAAATAATCTGTGTGTGTGTGTGTGTGTGTGTGTGTGTGTGTGTGTGTGTGTGTGTGTACCAGGGACTGAACTCAGGGGCTGGGTACTGTCTTTTAGCTGGCTCAAAGCTAGTGCTCTACCACTTGCGCTACAGCTCTACTTCCCGGCTTTTGAGTGGTTCATTGGAGATACAAAGAGTCTCACAGACTTTCCTAACCAGGCTGGCTTCAAGCTGTGATCCTCAGACCTCAGCCTCCTGACTAAGTGAGGTTGACAGGCATGAGCCACCAGAGTGAAACTCCAAGTTACTCTTCTAGTCTCCTTTTTTGTTTTAAAATAATGGGCTGGGAAGGTGGCTCAGTGGTAGAGTACTTGCCTTGCATGCATGAGAGCGCTCGCCTTGAGCTGAAGAGCTGAGGGACAGCGCCCAGGCCCAGGGTTCAGGCCCCACGACAATAAATAAAATAATTTAAAAAATATATCTTGTATAAGCTGTGGTTCACCCTATATTTAGTCTTTGGGTTAGATGATATCAAGGCAGAACTGTGACCGAGCTAGGTGCATCACCCAGAGCTGCAAGATCTGGTGACACATTGAGGTTTTCATTCTGAGAAGGTGAGCACCTTTTGATGTCTGCCCAGGGGCTCCAAGGAAGCGCGCTGAGGTTGCCATGGTGACTGAGACACAGAGGATGAAGGGGATGAGTGGATGTTGAGTCGCCCGATGGGAGAGATGTGGCAGAACACCAGAACTGAGAGAGGGGTAGAGCCCCACAGAACACAAAATAAAAACTACATTTCCCAGATGCACTTGCAGCTGGCTAGGGTTCATGGGTGCGGTGTACAGGTTACTAATCAGATGCGTTGCAACAAAATGGGGCCTGGGCACCGAGGCTTACAGGGACAGGACACAGGCCAGGGGCACACTCCTGGTGTGTAATGCACACGGCAGAGGTGACATGAGGCAGACTAACCAAGAGTCTGTTTCTTGATCTTTCCGGAACAATTTCACAAGCCATTAAATGTCCCACTGTCTCTCCTTCTCCATGTGGCTGAATTCTGATCAGACTCATTCTCTTCCACACTGAAGATGCCACACTGGGTCAGAGGGAAAAAAACGTGAGAGCTGAGCGAGTCTAAGTGAAGAAGGCTGAGTGCTGGGCTGGCGTATGGCCGTGACTCAGTTTACCCAACTAAAGTTGAAGCATTTTCCCTCCCTCTAGCCAACAAAGTGAGAAAAATCAGAGTGCCCTCAGAGAAACCGAGCATGCGTTTTCTCTGTTCACGTGGCTACATTTGCACCCACACCTGCCTCCTCTGTGTCCTCTTATTTAATATTTCCGACAAACCAAAGTATGGAAGCTCACCACCACCTCATTTCCACATCACACGCCTCCCCCGAGCCTTCCTTTGGCACGTGCCAATCCTGGGGCTCGAACTCAGGGTCTGACTGCTGTCCCTTAACTTTGATTTTTTTTTTCCCCTAAAGGCTAGTGTTCTACCTCTTGAGCCACACCTCCACAGCCAACTTTTGGGAGGTTTAGAGATCAGAGTCTTACGGACTTTCCCATCTAGCCTGTCCTCAAACTGCCATCCTCAGATCTCAGCCTCCTGAGAAGCCAGGATAAGATGACAGGCCTTAGCACCAGCTCTTGGCTAGTCTTATTTACCTTGGTGCCTGTTGCATTGTGGGAATTCCTCACAGAGTCTGAATGCTAGGATTTTATCAGCTAGGTGAGGTGCAAATATTTCCTCCCGTTCCAGGTTTTGTCTTTTTACTCATTTGAAGCACCGGGTTATCATTTCAAGGAATCGCATTTTCTCTGAGTTCTTCCCCCGCCGTTTTTTGACTGTGCTTTAGGTGTTGGTGACTGATTTTAACTTGGTTCCCTGTGTCAACCCCACTAACAGGCCACCCGACAACACAGCTCCCCACAGGACTGGCCGGGACCTCATTTGCTATTTAGAGCTCAACATCTCCCTTGGTTACCTCGTTTCCCAAACCCCTGAGATCTGCCTTCACAACTCAGCCTCTCGGACTCTACTTCTTGGAAAAGAACCACCCATAGATTCTTTTTTTGTGTGTCAGTTATGGGGCTTGAACTCTGGGCCTGGGCGCTGTCCCTCAGCTCTTCAGCTCAAGGCAAGCGCTCTACCACCTGAGCCACAGCACACCTCTGGTTTTCTGGTGGTTTATTGGAGGTAAGAGTCTCACAGACTTTGCTGCCCAGGCTGGCTTTGAACCGGCGATCCTCCGATCTCAGCCTCCTAGGATGACAGGTGTGAGCCCCAGGATGTGACTAGAACCACGGCCAAGCCCAGTTGCCATATCCACCCCATCATGTCTTTGGGGTCTTTGTGCAGTGTGTACGGAACTGGCTCCTAAGTGCTTTGCGGTACTGGGCAGAAAAGAAGCTACTAGAAGCTGCTAGAATAATCAAGCCACCGCTGTGGCCGGGCTGCCTGGAGACAGTTTTACGGGCGGCTTATCGGGACTCTGCAGGTCGGTCACCAGCACTGGGACCGACAGTCCCTTCGTTAATCATTCAAATGGGAAGGCCGAGTTACATTAAAATGATGGATCTGCGGCTGCAAAATACATTTATGCGTCCTCTGCAGATCTGGCCTTTCTCTGTCCGGGTTTCTGGCGGTTCATTAGAGATCAGAGTCTCATAGACTTTCCTGCTTCAGGCTGGCTTTGAACCGTGATCCTCAGCTCTCAGCCTCCTGAGTAGCTAGGGTGACAGGTGTGAGCCACCGGCGCCCAGCAAGCGCCTGCTTCTATTATCAGGACACTGTGGGTTCGTGGCGGGCAGGGCTTGGACTCTGTGAAAGCCCTGTGCTTGCGCTCCTGACACTGAAGCCGCATCTTCCTTTTCTCACAATAGCCCGTCATTCTTACAGGGAGCAGCGCGAAGCTCAGACTCCTCCTTCTGCCCAGCTCCAGACCAAGGCTGGAGTCAGTTAACAGCAGTTAAGAGCAGACAGAACAGTCCCCTGACACCACCACCACACACAGCATTTGTGTGTGTGTGACCTCCTTCGGGTTAGCTCTGCATGGACACCCTTCCACAGGCCACCATTAAGCATGAGGTTGTGTTGGGGGACACAGAGGACAGCCTGGGCAGGAAAGTCACCATGAGACTCTTAGTTCCAATAAACTACTCAGAAAAGAAGTGGCGCTGTGGCTCAAATGGTAGAGCGCTTGCCTTGAGCTGAAGAGCTGAGGGATAGCGCCCAGGCCCTGAGTTCAAGTCCCACAACCGACCAAAAAAAAAAAAAAAAGATGGAAGAAGAGGGGATAAAAAAATATAGATTTATGAATCCAAGAAAGCAAAGTCCACGCTGGCCTGTGGAGAGGGAATCACGGCGCTGATGGTGGCCAACATCTTTAGCTGCCCACGCAGTGTCCACGTTGGCCCGTGCCAAACTTCATAGTTTGTTTGAAGCAACAACATAACCAGTGAAAAGTATCTATCTGCTCACCTCACATGGGATCCGACCCTGCAAGAGCGATCGCCCAAGGGGTTTCTGGGAGGGTTTTGCCTCCCTGTTGCAGACACCACCTAACTCCACCTTCTCCTTCCCTTCTTTGTCATGGCTGTTTTGCACAAACAGCTGTGGAGCCGGGCACAGTGGCTCAGGCCCATCATCCCAGCTACTCAGGAGGCCGAGATCTGAGGATCCCAGTTCAAAGCCAGCCTGAGCAAGGAAAGTCTGTGAGACTCTCATCTTCAATTAACTACCAGGAAAGCCAAAAGAGGAGCTGTGGCTCAAGTGGTAGAGTGCTAGCCTTGAACAACAACAACAACAATAATAACAACAAAGCTCTGGGACCATGCCCAGGCCCTGAGTTCAACCAACACACACACACACACACACACACACACACACACACACACACACACACACACACACACTCTACTGTCTTTTCCTTGAGTTTTATGGCCCCTCAATAAGCTACAACAACTGAATAAAAAGAACAGGAAGCAGATCAGCTCTCTCCCTCTAACCCTGTCTACTTAAATAATCGATGTGCTCTGGGAATTGAGCAAGGATATCTTCACGAAAGATACTTATCCTGGAAAACTCTGAGGGGGAAAAAAATGGCTCTTCTAGGCACCAAAATAAAGGTTCATAGCCAGATGCCAGGGGTCATACCTGTAATCCCAGCTACTCAGGAGGCTGAGATCTGAGGATTGCAGTTCAAAGCCAGCCCCAGCAGGCAAAGTCCATGAGACTCCTATCTCCAATTACCCACCTGAAAGCCAGAAGTGGAACTGTGGCTCAAGCGGTGGAGAGCCAGTCTTGAGTAAAAACAAGCTCAAGGACAGCACCCAGATCTTGAATTCAAACCCCAGGACCAGCACACACAAGAAAGAGGGTGGAGGTTCACAAAGAAAAGTATTCATGGGGCTGAGAAGGTGGCTCAGTGGTAGAGCGCTTGCCTTGCATGCCTGAGGCCCTGGGTTCGATTCCTCAGCACCACATAAGCAGAAAAAAATAAGCCGGAAGTGGTGCTATGGCTCAAGTGGTAGCGTGCTCGCCTTGAGCTGAAGAGCTGAGGGACAGCACCCAGGCCCAGAGTTCGGGCCTCACGACCGGACCCCAAAAAAAAAAAAAAAGAAAGAAAAATATTCATCTCGTGGACAGACACCTGTCCTGAATGGACCATCTGGAAGAAGCTATCCATTGTTTAAATGGATGCACCAACATGTATGCATGAACCAACCTTAAAGTCTCTGAGCCCAATAGATCAGTGTAAACGTGACAGCAAGATCAGACACGCCCCCCTCAAGCAAACTCAAGCCAGACTGCAACCTACAATGACTTCACCATCAATAGTCCTGGCTAGAGAGAGCCGTCTGCACCTGTTACTGGAAGGAGCCTGCTCCCAAGTCTGGACCGTGTGCTCTTTGCTTTGCTAGAAACCTTTCTTAGACTAAGATCCTGTAGATCTTTTTTAAATTTTTTCCTTTTTTTTTTGCAACAATTTCAAAAGTACAGAGGGAGGCAGGCAGGGAATGTCAGCACAGGTGTGGCAAACTAGAAAAGTCAAGTGGCTTCAGGCGATGCCTGGCTCTCCCTGGAGGCTTCTCCTGGGCCTCGTGCAGAAATGAAGTTTAGGTACGGTGCCAGCCAGGACAGCTAGCCCCGTCCGCCTCCTGGAGCATCAACTGGGTTTTACAGACCGGGGCCGGGCTCAAAGCCACGGGACCGCCCGGCCGGCAGCTCACGCGTGAACTTGCATCTCCCGGTGTCCGGGTGAAGGGCTGCCATGCTGAGTTATCTCCCTTCCCAGGCACGATCCCGCCTCTCTCCCTCAGTCCCCCTCTCCCTGTACCCCTGCTGCTGCTGCTGGGTTTTTTTTTTTCCTTCCGGTGCAAAATGTTCAGGTTGTCAAATACACCTAATTACGACAATCCGCTTTTTTTTTTAAAAGAAATCACCCATAAAGTCAGTACAGACGTCAGATGATTCTACTCCACCTCCTTCTGTTTCTCTGGCTGTCTGTCCTTTGACGTGTGCGTGCGTGTGTGCATGCGTGTGAGCGTGTGTGTGCGTGCACTGGTCTCTCCCATGCTGTCTCTCTGGCTGTCAGTCTCTCACTTTCCCCAGGCCTGTCTGTCCTGTGTATGTGTGTGTGTGTGTGTGTTTCTTCCACCAGCATACGGTTTTGTAGCTGCTTGGGGACATGACTCTGACCCTTGTGAGATTCTCACCTCTGCGTCAGAGCGGGGACCCCGTGCACTGGCATCACAAGTGATTTGTACGGCACACGGGGTGGACACAAACTCTATTTTTTGAAATGGGACAGGGACACAGAGAATAATGGAGGGGGGAAAAAAAAAACCACAAAACACAGCCCTAGGAGACTGTCCAGGAGGTAGCTGGGATCTGAGGAGGAGAAGGGAAAGGCCTGAAGCCAAATGTGTCAGCCTCATTGGACTCCATGTCAGCGGATGCGTCAATACATCATCATGCATAGTTTGCTTAATGTCAGAGGATGTGTCAAAACATCATCCTGTGTCGTTTGTTCTGTGCTGTTTTGTGTTGAAGCTCAGCGCCCAAGGGCCTAAGAGATTCAAGTTACACGCAACGCAACGGTCAAAAGCGACTACCACAGAAGACGTGAGTTCAAGCCCCAGCGACCTCCATCTCTTACCTCTCGGAGTGCCATCTCCTGGAGCAGGAACAAGAACTGGACAAGCAGAGGGCAAAGGTCACGCCGCCAGGAACAAGGCCTCCTTCCTCCTCCGGCGAGCGATGCAGGCCCCTGGCACGCCACGGCAGGTCAAGGCCTCTCTCTAGCCGTGCTGGGCGACGTGGAGCCAGCCTGAGGGCCAGACACGGGAACTCCTGCCTCAGGATGTACCTGCAGAAAATGCCCCCCACTTCACCCCCTAGGATTTGAGTGTGACTCAAAGGGGCTGCTGGACATCTCTTCCAGGGAGGAGGAGGTTCAGAGCTTGGGAGTAACACTGAGCTCAACTTGATGTTCTACTGCACACGGGATGCGGAGATTAACCACGCCTGGCACTCTTGATGATGGGACAGCCTCCTCCCCTCCCCCAGCCCCGTGCCCCCTCCTCAGGCCCCTTCCCGATCTCAGTGTTGAGTTCAAAGAGATCATAGCAGCCCTGCGCTGGTGGCTCACACCTGTCATCCCAGCTACTCAGGAGGCTGAGCTCTGAGGATCATGGTTCGAAGCCAGACCGAGCGGGAAAGTCCATGACACTCTGATCTCCCATGGACCACCAGAAAATCGCAAGTGGTGCTGTGGCTCAAGTGGTAGAGTGCTTGCCTTGAGCTGAAGAGCTCAGGGACAGCACCCAGGCCCAGAGTTCAGGCCCCAGGACCAGCGCACACACCTGACCACAGTCCACACCCCCTGACACCCGCTAGAGAGGGTCTCCTCGCCAGGCCTCAATGCTGAGGTCTGACCGTGTGCTGGGGGCAGGTGACGGCAGACCCCATCCCACGGGTCAGGGGGGAGAAATTTATCCACAGAAGACCAGTGGGGAGTTCAGTGTCCATTTCCCGTCGGAGATGATGAGTAGACCCACCAGTGTAGAAATGACGCACAAGAAAGTGTTGCACCACCGTTTGGCTTTTATTAAACATACAGCATGAGAAACCAGAGTGTGGTTCCTGTGAAAATAAGACATCTGAGGGAGGTTTCTTCCACGGTCGCTGTGAGTGATCACACATTCCAGAAGAACCTGGTCCCCTGCATCCATGCAGAGGACGCGGGACCAAAGGCCTGACCTGGGAACTGCGTCGTGCGGCCCGCCAGAGATCCGGGGATGACCCGTCACCCAGCATGGACGGGGACCCAGCATCCACACACATGCATTCCGGGAAAGTGTGTTTTACACACTGCATACCAATTATCATGGGCCCCAAAGGGGTTCTTAGTCCAACAGGGTTCTTTATTGCCACTGAAAAGGGGGGCGGGGGATAATTTACAATTTCAGAGCCAAAGGTAAGCACGCAGCACGAAGGCAATTTGCTTTCTGGCAAACGCCGTGGCCGATACTTGTACCCACGAGTCCCTGGATGCAGGTGGCACCAGGCGCCGGTGGCTGCCCGCCACCGAGGATGCTCTTCTGTCCCCCGATGCCGGATGCCGCTGGCACACAGCTGAACGGGAAGCAGCCAGGACTCTAAGTAGTGCAAATGCTTGAACACAAAATACATTCCAGCCTCCTCCTCGCTCTCATCTGAGTCTGTGCCCCCCCCCGCCCCGCCCCCAGCTCCAAGCAACTTCCCAGGTTAAACACGGAGGCCATTTTGATGACATCTGTCCCCAACATTCATAAAAATATTTTTAAAAAGGAAACAACGAACCGTAACAGGAAGGCTAACAGCAGATCAATACACAGAGGCTAGCTTGGAGTGAAAAGACACATCAACCCTAAGCCTGGTGTGAACCCCTGAAGCGCGTGTGCTTAACATGTTCCCCACAGGTTACCCCCGCAGAACAAGGGAGCAGAAGACCGTGAGGAATAAGCCTGCTGCACCCGGGAAGCCTAAGGGGGTGAGCAAGGAGCCCTCATGTGTCAGGGTCAATGCCAGCCAGGAAAAGCCACCACAAGACGGGTCCGGAAGAAAGCACGATTCCAGAGACCAGACACGCAGCAGTAGAGCGTCAAGTTCAGCTCAGCGTTACGCCCAAGCGATTCAAGAAACACCAGCGCCTGTCTTTAAATTCAGCAGTCTTCTTTAAATAGGGCATGGGAGGAAGGAGGAAAAAACCCGAAAGGAGACTTGTCTGTGGAACTGAGAAATCCATCTCGGGAAGGTGAGAAATTAAGGGAAGGAGGCCACACGCGTGGACAGAACGGAGGACATATACCAAACATCGCGTCTCATTACCGTGGACAATAAAAAGTGATTCAACTATCCTCAAAAGGGATCTTATGAAATAAAAAGTCTACATTAAACTTTTAGCCTGCGAGCTAAACTTTACAAAGACAGCAGGAGAAGAGAGAGAAAGGAAAAGAAAAAATTTGGCTCGGAAATATACAGACATTACACAAGCTATCCAAGGAAGACAGCTCCAGACCCGAGAGGGGGTCGCATGCCGCGGCTTGTCGTGGGAATGATTCTTATTGCATAGGAGAACGTGAGGTCACTTCATTTGCATGATACTGCAATTTTTTTTTTCCAGACGGATGCTATTGGGTACTTGTGAGAAAGAGCTTGGGGACAGAGGTGGGCTTTCTCACGTGTGGTCCAAATCGGTCTCCCAGTGGTGTTGAAGCTGTTTGCAACCAGACCAGACCGGACAAGAGGATGGACAAGACCGTCTGTGTTCACAAGTGGGGGGAGGGAGGGGAGGGGAGGGGAAGAGGGGAGGGGAAGGAAATGAGACTCGGCCAGCCACGTGACCAGCAGGCTTGAAAGCGGATCTGATGGACCTGAGAATCGTACCTGGTATCTTCCCAGGGAGACAGACAGATTAGGAGGGGAAATACAATAACCAACACCCCCAAATCAGAAAACATGGCTAGGATGATGATACGGAGAGACAGGCCTTCCCCACCCAGCTTCTCGGGAAATCCACTTTCATCGGACGTGGATGAGACACCCAACCTCACCTTATCACCCCTGCCCCACCCCCCAAATTTTCCAGATCTCCTTGGGACCAGAAGAGATACATCCAGAACAAAAAGCCCAGTCAACCGGTCTCTAACTTGGAGCCAGGCTGAGCTCTGAAGTCCAGGATCCCCACTGCCCAGAGAGAAGCCCCAGGCTAGAGTGTGGCCCAGACTCCGCACAGCTGGGCACACGCAGCCCGACCCCATCTGGGTGCCAGGGTGCTAAGCCCTCGCTTGATATGGGAGAGAGAGATGTCATCTTCTAGAGAGTCCCACGGCAGTGCCCGATAAACCTACAGTTGATTTGGGGAGGATTCCCGGGTTTCTAACTGCAGGGCCAGGGAGCGCCAGGGCTGCCAACCACCCCAACATCTGCTCAGGAGACACAGCTGGCAAGGCACACCCAACATCAGGGCTCACCACACTCTGGGTGTCCTGGGTTAAGCCCCAGTCCCTCGGTGGGAGTGAGACTGCTCTCCAGACACAAGGCATCCTCTCCCATGCTAGAAACCCCAACACAAGCAAGCTGCTCGCTTAGGAAAGCGAGGTTCCTTTTTTTGGCGGGTGGTGGGGCTTGAACTCTGGGTCTGGGTGCTGTCCCTCGGCTCTTCGGCTCAAGGCGAGCACTCTACCACTCAAGCCATAGTGCCACTTCCAGTTTTCTGGTGGTTCATTGGAGTTAAGAGTCTCACGGACTTTCCTGCCCAGGCTGGCTTTGAACCGTGATCCTCAGATCTCAGCCTCCTGAGTAGTTGGGATGACAGGTGTGGGTCACCGGCGCCCAGATTCTTTTTCTTTCTTTTTAATGCAAACAACACCATTTATGCTCCAAGTTCCCTCTCCACATGGTTGAAGTCCTGGCCTTAATAACCATCACCTGTGAGTTCAAAGCTCTTCTCAAACTCTTGAAATGCTAGGATCACTGGAGGGAGATCTCAAACCCAGGATCTACTGCCATCTTCTCCCTGACTGAGAAAGCCATGGGGGGGGGGGGGTTACAGAGGGGGGAGTGGTGGGTTGTTCTAGAAATTGGAGAGAGGGGTACAGACCCTGAAATGGGAAGATATCACATAAAAAGGAAGACAACAAGATCAGAGGAACTGGAGCATCGTTCCAAAGTGGCAGGGGCCGTCCCCAGCTGGCACGTCGCCTCATACAGCTCAAGAGCACCTTTCACTTATTCATCTCCATACGACCAATCCTCAGGCCTGAGGAGCCTCGCCTGGCTGTCCCAGCCTGGGAAAACCCAGCGCGTTGTGGGTAAGGGCCGACTCCTCATCCACACCACTCCTTGTATTTCTTTTCCTTTTCTTGTATAGATTTTTATTTTTCCTCCAGTGTGTTGCTCTGGGGCTTCTCCGAAGAGTTCCTTTTCCCTGCTGAAGACACACAAGATCTTCACATGGAAGAATCCATGACGTCGGCAACCAGAGAGAGAGAGGCCATGACTCATCTGCTTCCTAGAGGACAGCCCAGGAAGACTGCCGACGGGGTGGCACGTGGCGTGTGCTGGACACGGCGCAGGCGTGAGGAAGAAGCTCCGCTCTCGTGCAGGGCCACGGGGGTCAAGTCACGTGTCAGGCCTGGTCACAGCTGCCTGCCTGGCCGGTTATATTTTTTGGGACATTCCCCGGCCTGGCCAACCAGACTTCCGGAAGACAAAGCATCAGTAGTCTACAGTCCCACGGGACCGCCCTGAGGTGAGGTCACTGAGATTTGATTTGTAGCATGGCGAAAGCATCAGTAGTAAAGAAATCCAGTGGACTCGCACACGTTTCTCTCTCTCTCTCTCTCTCTCTCTCTCTCTCTCTCTCTCTCACACACACACACACACACACACACACACGGGTCTTCTTCCCCCCCCTCCCCCACCCCTGTAGAAATGCCATTAAAAAGTCCAAAGGTGCTGCTGGGGTATTCAGGAATCTATAACCTATAGATTAAAGACGATTCCTATAACCTGTAGGAATCTGCTCAGGACAGAGACCGAAGCACCTCGTTTGGAGCAGGAGCCGGGTCATTAGAATCCACGCTGTGGAGGACAGTGCTCTGGTACCGCATTGGCACCCCGGCGAGTCACTTCCGGCTCTGGTCCTCTGCTCCAAGTGTCTCTCTTTCTCTCTCTCCTCCATCTCTGGCAGAAGTTTGGGTCACAAGGTCTTGTGAATTACAGCGACACCTGAGGGAAAGGAAGTTATCTTAACTCCGCCATAGGAACGAAGGGTCCCTGTTGAGTTCGTGAAGCATTAGACATCCTGTTAAAGTCCACGGGAATGGGCACCTGTCTTTACCAAATAATAAAAGGCCTCTGGGCTGGGGCTGCCAACACTACTAAGTGTTTCTGCCCTGCCAGGCCAAATCAACTGGATCCAAAGGCCCTCCAAAGCTCCAGGCAGATGGTCGCACCCCACATATCATAATGACTCAGATTCCTGGGCCTCCAGGAAGGCTTAACTATGCTGATACCACCAAAGCTGCATTGGATGGTTGATTCACATCTCCTTTTAGAAGACAGCGGAATGAACTGGAAAGGAGAGTAGACTGACTTCGCAGAAACGCGAATTCTAGATCCCAGTCCAAGCTCTGCTACCCACCCTCCTGAGTTCCCACCCGAGTTGACATCACCAAGCTGAGGAGCCCTTCGAAGGGTGGAACTTCTGGTGTGCGTGTGTTTGGCGCTGCTAGGGTTTGAATGCAGGACCTCGTAATTGCTAGGCAGGTACTCTACTGCTTGAGCCACATCTCCACCCTTTTTTTGCTTTCATTATTTTTCAAATAGCAATTTTGTTTTTTGCCTAGGTCTGCCTGCACCTCGGTCCCTCCCGTTATGATTTCCATACAGCTGAGATGACAAACGGATGCCCAGCTTCTTTCCTGGCCAAGACGGAAGTGTTGTGACCTTTTTACCCAGGCCACCCTCCAACAACAATCCTCCTAACGTCAGCCTCCTAAGCGTCCAGGATTATAGGTGTGGAGCCATTATCCATTATGCTAAATCGTTTTTTCCCCCCATGAACTTCCATTTAGCGGTAAAAAGTAGTAAGAATGCTTCATTATGAAAAAGTGAGGGACTGGAGAAGGAGAACACAAAGAAAAAAATCTCTAATCCTTTCATTTGAATGGCAGCACCATAGTCTTTTTGGAATATTTCCTGGCTTCTGGGCACAATGGCAATCATTTCCCAAGTGGCGTCCGGCGCCAGGCAGGCCTTGCGGTCAACGCTGTACACTTACTGTCCTGTTTCTCTCTCTCTTTCTCTAACTCGGTCCTCAGAGGCTGCATCTAATTTATTCCCACTTCACAAGGGAGAGGACTGAAGATTTCATGAGTTGAATGCCTGGCTCAGCTCCCAGGGCTAGTGGCAGAGCTGACCGCAAAGTCCATGTCCAGAAGCAGTGGCTGTCCGGTTTACACACACACACACACACAAACACACGACAGAGCACAAATGGCACATGCCTTGTTACATACTCCCCTGACCTCTCCATCTCCATCTCCAGCATCTCCCGTGCTTTTCACTGGGTAAGCATTTAACCGGGACCTCACCATTTCCCTACTGCCAAACATTAAGTCATTCTTGGGGTTTGGTATGTGTGTGGGGGTGAGGCGGGCAGGGGGTATGGGAGGGGGGCGTGTTGGATAGTTTAAAGTCATGCTCTACTAAATAATTTCAGCCGTGAATCTTTGTGTTTCCGAGAAGTTTCCTCTGTCTTCAGATGCTAGACTCACTTGGCCAGTGGATTTGAACACACAACTGCACGTGTGTCTGTCTCCTTTGGGTCTACCTCTGGAGCCGATAATGAAGAAAAAGCCATGTGTGGGATGCTCATGGGTCACACCGAAGCAGGAAAGCACCTGCTTTGCAGTAGGGCACCTGCCTAGCAAGCCTGAGGCCGAGTTCAATCACCGGGACCGAAAATGACAGAACAGAAAAGTTCTGAGGCGGCTGCATTCAGGCTCCTGCAGCGCCTGCCATGGCACTTCTGTGTGTTGAACCCCAAATCAGCAAGCTCACAACCCCCCACCCGGCTGCAGGAGCACGGGGTGGTCCGGGACCCTGCTGGTGTAGCTCCGCCCAGGGTGGGAGGGACCTGGGGTGCTGATCTGCATGGCTCCACCCAGAGTGGGAGGAGCAACAAGCCCTGATCAGCATAGCTCCACCCAGTGCCCAAAGCACTGACCTGCGTAGCTCCGCCCCGTGCTCATATTGGTGGGCAGCAGCGTCCACTTGTCGGTGACCGGGTTGTAGTACTCCACCGAGGCCAGGTTGCAGGAGCCGTCGTCCCCTCCGACCACGTACAGGAGCCCGTTCACTGCGCACACCCCTGGGGGCCAGCAGCACCAGGGGTGTCAGTGGAAAGCCCCAGAGGGGACCCCGGGGGGCTGAGGTCCCGGGAGGGGGGGCTGGGGCCCCGGGAGGAGGGGGGCTGGGGTCCCGGGAGGAGGGGGGGGGGGCTGAGGTCCCGGGAGGGGGGGGCTGGGGCCCCGGGAGGAGGGGGGGCTGGGGTCCCGGGAGGAGGGGGGGCTGAGGTCCCGGGAGGGGGGGGCTGGGACCCCGGGAGGAGGGGGAGCTGGGACCCTGGGAGGAGGGGGAGCTGGGACCCTGGGAGGAGGGGGAGCTGGGACCCCGGGAGGAGCTGGGGCCCCGGGAGGAGGGGGGGGCTGAGGTCCCGGGAGGGGGGGGAGCTGGGACCCCGGGAGGAGGGGGGGCTGGGACCCTGGGAGGAGGGGGGGCTGGGACCCCGGGAGGAAGGGGGCTGGGGCCCCGGGAGGAGGGGGGCTGGGGCCCCGGGAGGAGGGGGGCTGGGACCCCGGGAGGAGGGGGGCTGGGGCCCCGGGAGGAGGGGGTCTGGGGCCCCGGAAGACGCATTGTCATCTGTTACATCCTGACCCAGAGCTGGTGGAAATGTAATTACCATTCATCAAGACTTTCAAAGGCCATAGTCCAACAAATTGTGTACTTTTAAAGTTAAGGGACTGATGAGGTGATCAAAAGTGGTTATGGTCAGTGTTGAGAGAAAAACTCTGAGAAGTGGAAGATGGCTCAAGTGGTAGAGGACCAACCTCGAATGAAATCAATAAAATCCTGTAAATAAATTTAGTGTTGTCGTGAAGATGTTGGTGGTAACATGCGTTTTTCTTAAGCACCTCATAAAGCAATAGAATAGAATGATTCACTTTTGTCATTGAGTTAAACAGTATCTATATGTGAACATACACACATTTACGTCAGAACATACCCCTCCACATAGAGTGGCTAGCTTTGGGGCTCATGTGGCTTAGATTTATCACATGGGGCAGAGGCCAGGGAGAAAGTCAGAAAGCCTCCTCTGTTAATACTTCCAACAAGTCAGCTCCAAATGGGCTTGGCAAACATATACCATGAGAATAAAGGAAATAAATCCGCCTGGAAGTCGTCTGTGAGACTTTCTAGGCTGGGAAGATGGGCCAAGAGAACTTTCTTCCAGAGCAAGATCGATTACAAAGGACACAACCCAAAAGGCCAAGTTCTAAAAGGAAATTGTTTGAAATATTTGAGCTCCGAGAAATATAAACCTAAATACTCCAGGAAATCATTTCATGGGAAGTAACAGAAAAAAAAAAAAAAAAAAAAACAGGAGAAGGGAAGGAAATATAGCAAGTACAAAGCAGAGGATAAAGGGGTTCTAACCAGACAGAGGTAATACAGAGAATAGAGGAAGTGGTTTCACCAGAGACAGGAAGTACACAGAAGGGGTTAAAGGAGGTGGATCTACCAGAGAATCCATCCGGATTCCGGCTCTCCCTACAAGGAAGGAAATGAGGCTCGCATGGGAGTGAGAGGGGTTTGTCTGGTCCAGAGGAAACAAAGAAAACCCAAGTGGCATGGTCTGGCTTGTGTCCATGAGCCTTGTGCTCAGCCACCAGCAAAGCCACTTGGCATGGGGCAGGCGGTGGCCAGTCAGAGGGCGCGTCTCGTCTGTAGCCATCTGGGTACCGTGACGGTCGCCGTCCCTCCCTGGAGAGAAGGGACCCTTCTGCGCTGAATGGCGGGCCCCGTGATGAGCTTTTTAGATCCCAGGGCTCCCTTCCCCTAACCCAAGGCCGGCTGGGCTCAGTTCCAGGCCCTGTCCTTGTCGTTTTGAGCGAGCACCTGCAGGGAGCAAGGCCACACCCCCCTGCAGGTAACACCTGCATCGCGCGCCGCGCTACCTGCGTTACGTCGACACATGTTCATGTCGGCCACCTGCTTCCAGGTGTTGGTCCCCGGGTCGTACACCTCGACGCTCTTCCTCACCAACGGCCCGTCGTGCCCGCCGGTGGCATACAGCTGTCCGCTGAGCACTCCGACCCCTGCAAGGCAGAGCGCACAGGGTCCCGGCCTAGGTCCAGTGACCTGAGCCAGAAGCCAGGAGGTGTGGGCACCCATCCCACAGGGTGACCCAAGAGTCAGTGCTCACGTCTGACATGCTGCCTGCATGTCAAGACTGGCAGCCTTGCCGGGTGCTGGTGGCTCACGCCTGTCATCCTAGCTACTCAGGAGGCTGAGATCTGAGGATCTCGGTTCAAAGCCAGCCCGGGCAGGAAAGACCGTGAGACTCCTATCTCCAATAAAGCAGCAGAAAACCAGAAGTGGCGCTGTAGCTCAAGTGGTAGAGTGCTCGCCTTGAGCTGAAGAGCTGAGGGACAGCACTCAGGCCCAGAGTTCAAGCCCCATGACTGACAAAAAAAAAAAAAAAGACTGGCAGCCTGGAGATGTCATAACACAAAGCAAATGCGATCTCATTTCTAGTAGTATCCTGTATTAATTATCCTACAGGCCAGACACCAGTGCCCTCCAGAGTTGTAATCTTAGCCACTCTTTGGAGGCTGAGAATGAGAGACTTGAGGTTCGAGGTCAGCTCGGGCAGGAAAGTCGGCCAGATTCAATCACAACCGAAGATGTCGGGCGTGGTGGGATACATCTGGAGCTCCAACTATGCAGGGGTGAAGGGCAGCTTAAAAGAGGAAGATGGTAGTCCAAGCACATGCCAGGGCAGGGAAAAAATAATAATAATAACCAGCACAGGAAAGGATGGAAGGGCTGGGTGGTAGAGCCTGTGCCTAGCAAACACATAAGACCCTAAGCTCAGCACCACCACGTAAATAAAGAGAACATGTACACGCACATATTTGGGAGAGGGATGACACATTACCCTTGTTTTCCCTTTTTTTTTGGGGGGGGGGGAGGCTACTATTTATAGTGCATCATTTCCCCACAGCATTGTATTACTCAGCCTTCTATTCACCCAGTAAGAATGAGAAGTTGAGACTAGGGAGCCGAGATCACCACCACGGAGACCTTCCCAGTGTCACACCAGGGGCCTTTGTTTTTTTCCTCTCCTCTTCTCTCCCTTGGTGGGGACGGCTCACAGGTGGGTCCACCTGAGCTGGTGCCTGAGTGGCCTCACTGACCAGTCCCGGATCCTTCCGGGCAAGCCAAGGAGATGAGCCCCCCCCCACAAAGGAGGATGGCTCTGCTTCCCCTCTCTGGGCCTCAGTTTCCCCTCTTGTAGGGGGAGGGAGGTGGGATGGCCTGGTAGGCCCCTTAGACAACCAGCCCTTCATGAAGAGGCTGCATCCTGGCCATGAGGCCTGTAAACCAGAGGTTGCTGCAGTTCTCCTGAAGAAACAGCAGAGGGCGCTGTCACACCAACAATGGCTAGAAATCAGCAGGTTCTGGAGGAACTTTGCCTCTCCTGGGGACCCAGCCTGCAGCCCTGACACAGACAGGGGACCCAGCCCAGACCAGAGGTCAGAAGGGGATGCCCAGCGGCCAGCAGAGACAAAGCTGCCGTGGCCAGTGGCGTGGGCAGGTCGAACTGGCTCTCGGCGGTGCCCCGATCCTGCTGGGATTGTTCAGGAGCCCCGTCAGGGTCCCCTCCTCCCCTGCTTTGCCTCCCCCTCACCTCAGAGGCCCATGGGAGGGGTCTGAGTAAGACAGCAGAGGCCTTGAGCCTGGGTGTGGGGGGGGAGGCATGGAGATGGAGTCTCAGTCTGTGGGAACCAACCCGAGAGAGAAAACCCTAACCCTTCCAGCTACTAACGCTATGACCTGCAGCCATTCCTAGAACCACACGCTATAACCATGACCAAATCTGTAGCCAGAACATGACCCTGGTAAGACTATTTCAGCCTTTAGAGCTACGGGAAAACTAGCCAGACGGAGACGTGAGGAGGGTGCATCAGGACACGGTCTGTCACCCAGCCGCGTGGCAATCCTTCACTGTCAAAGAGGTACAGATGGGCCTGCTGGGTACCCGTGGCTCATGACTGCAATCCCCAGCTCATCTGGAGGCTGGGATGCCAGCCCGGGGAAGGAAAATCCGTGAGACTCTCATCTCCAATGAACCACCAAAAAGCCGATAGTGGGGACTGTGGTTTAAGTGGTAGAGCACCACCCACCCACAAGACACACACATACACCCACACATACACATGGTGTAGTCCCCAGAGACACTAGGGGTGAGAAGCACTAATGGGATCTTGCAGGGTCCCGGGAAAGGAGGGGGAGGGGCCCAATGGCTGCCACCTGCGCCCCGCGTACCTGCCCCGCTGCGGCGGGTGCTCATGTCGGCCACGTAGGTCCATTCGTTGGTGGCCGGGTTGTACTGCTCCACGGTGCTGAGGCACTGGCGTGAGGCGCCGTCATAGCCCCCGACGGCGTACAGCTTCCCTGGAACACAGTGAGCGGCTGAGGCCGCGTCTGCAACCCACTGGGGCACCTGATCTCAGCTGGGGCCAGGAGCTCTTCAGAAGCCACCCTGAGCCCTTCTTTTCCTTTTTTCTGTCTGTCATGGGGCTTGAACTCTGGGCCTGGGCGCTGTCCCTCAGCTCTTCAGCTCAAGGCAAGTGCTCTGCCACTTGAGCCATGGCGCCACTTCCGGTTTTCTGGTGGTTTATTGGAGATAAGAGTCTCACGGACTTTCCTGCCCGGGCTGGCTTTGAACCATGATCCTCAGATCTCAGCCTCCTGAGTAGCTGGGATGTCAGCCTGAGCCACCGGTACCCAGCTGTGCACACACCTTAACGCAATGGACATTCTGGCTGAGCCCCGCAGCGGGGAAGGTCAAGGGGTCAGCACTGGCCATCCCACTGAACTTCCGCACGTCTATGAAATGCTACCTCTCTGAACCACCAACAATCTGAGGAGTGGAGCTACAGAAGAGCACTGTACGAGGAGTCAGAAGACCCGGGTTGAAGCCTGGCCTGAGCTGGGTACTAGCATCCTCCCCTGGCGCATCCATGAACCCCTCTGGGACTCGGTCTCATGACCCAGGTCTCGCGTCCCTGCAGACGTGGCCTTTCTCACGAGTGAACTGGACCACGTAGCTGAAGGCTCAGCGCCAGGGCAGGCAGAGGACGTGAGGCAGGACCAGCCGCCACCCCCGGCCACCTCCTTACCCTCCACAACGCCCACGCCCACGCTGCTCCGCCGCGTGTTCATCGGGGCCACGAAGAACCACTCGTTGGTCTTGTAGCTGTAGGCTTCCACGGACGCCAGGCCTGGGTGACAAGAACTCGGTGAGATTCCCATGGCACAGGCCTCCCCGCCGCGGGGGGGGGGGGGGGGAGACAGGGAGGAGGCGGTTCTCTGGGCACCGCTGGCTCCCCGCATGGGCCTTGCGCCTGAGACACACCTGCTCTGTCTATCTATGGGGGCTGGGGGGAGGGGGGGAGAAGGCTTGAAGACTGGCACAGGTGAGCTTCGAGAGGGCAGAGTGACTGGCACAGGTGAGCTTCGAGGGGGCAGGGTGCAAATGCAAATAGCTAAACACATGCACCAATTCCACGTAAACGCCTTTCCCACTTCCCTTTCCGCTTTCTCCCGTTAGCTGAGAAGCCAGAAGGCCAAACACTGGCCTTCCAAGATGCCCCTCCCTCGAGGGGAAGGGGGAGGAGACTGAGCCAAGGACACCCGGGTGGAAATGCCAGGGGGGTTTCTGGAACTGGCCCTGCGGCATTACCTCTTCCTGCTGTGTATTGCCTGGGGCAAAAAAATGTGTTGGCTGGAGTTACAGTGGCTCTGTTGTGACCGTGAGGGAGGGCCCAAGGGAACTGTAAATGCCCTGCTGAGGTGCTCTGGTTACAGCCAACAACTTCCCGACTTCATGAGTAAAGAAAGCAATATCCTCCTGTTCAAAGCCATCCGTTTAGTCAGAGATTCTCCAGGTGCTACACGACACACTGTCGCCTTCTGCCCTCTCGTCCCCAGGCTCTGTGTGACACACACAGCCTCAGGTTCAGAGACCCTGAGCCTCAGGAGCGAGGGCGAGAGAAGGCCGGGAAGAAAGAAACGGAATCCAGACGAGCGATAAACACTGATTCTTCCTCTCCCCTGAAGCCAAGGAGGAGGACTTTAGTGTAGTGGAGTTTCTGTCTTCAGAGACAACTATGTAGTGAAACAGAGAGAGACCAGCCCTAGCAGTAGGGTCTGATCTGGGCCTCCTTCAACCGCTGAGCCTCAGTTTCTCATTTTGTGCAGTGGGGTTTGGACCAGAGATCAAGGCTTCCTCCAGCCAAGGGAGCTCTTGTTCTAAGTCTTACCTGCCAAGGAACAGGTTTCTAGACACAGTGGGGACATGGGAAACTGTGGGCGGGGGGGAGGAGATGCGTTGGTTGCTATTCTGTTGCTAAGATGGGTTAAGGAGGATGGCAGTAGAGTTTGGATCCTGGCTGTCCGCACAGGCCCATGTTTGTGGTACAGGCTCGTTCTCCAAGGAGCAACTGGAAAATGGTGGAGTTTTAGGGGCGGGAGAGCTGCGGAAGGGCCTCGAGTCTCTACCGAAAGGGGTAGAGGATCCCAAATAATCATCGTGTGATATATGATTGGCTTCCCAGCCCTGAGGCCAGCCGTGTTTGCTGTCACACACTCCCGCCACGATGCCCAACGCAACGGGGCAAGTCAGTCAGTCGCCCACTGGAACCTCGTGCACCGTGAGGGGGATGGACCGGTCCGCTCCTGGGTGGACGGTGATCCGCGCGCCCCCCAGGTGGCGGCCGCGGCCCAGACCTACCCGTGCTGCCGTCGAAGCCCCCCACGGCGTAGAGCAGGTCATTGAGCACAGCGGCCCCCAGCGTGCTGCGGCGCTCCTGCATGCTGGCGATGGACGTCCACTGGTCCTTCCCGCCGTCGTACACGTCCACCGTCCGCACCCTCAGCGAGCCATTGAACCCCCCCACGGCGTACACGTGGCCGGCCATGAACACCACACCTGGGGAGCGGCCAGCCAAGCGCGTGAGCGACAGACTCGTGACAGAGGCTAATGCGAAACTTTACACACCGGGAAGACATGATGGATCTCTGCACGCTATTTGCCTGGATGGGTTTGAACTCCCAACCACGTGTGTGAGTGGAAAGCGGGGGGGGGGGGGGGGGGGTTGCTAATGTGTGGAAACTTCTCAGGACTCCCAGCATGGAGGGGGGACCAGCCAGGGGCAGGCAGCAGTGATCAGCCGGTGTGGGGCCTGGGGTATGGGGGGAGAGGGGGCCTACCTGCTCGGCATCTCCTGGATGGGAGTTCGGCGATCTGATCCCACCGGTCCTCCTCGAAGTCATAGCACTCCACGCTGCGGATCGCTTTGGGCGCCTGGCCGCCAACCACGATCATGACCTCCAGGAAGACGAGAGCATCTTAGCTGGGTTTCCTCGGCTCTGGGGTTCGTGGGCGAGCCGGCCCTGGCTCGACCACGCGCTCACTGCCTCGGGTTTCTGAGTTTCCAGTTCGCAGAGCTCCCTAGATGGAGATGTCACCCCTAGTCCCCAGTAGGCACGAATATTCCAGAAAAAGCCAGCGTCTCCCCGGGCATTCCCGGAAGCCCCACTCAGCGTGATGGTGGGGGGACACCAGGCTACTTACAGCATCATCGTCTCAGTGCCCATGAGGATTTGGGGGGCTATGTTTCGTATCAAAGCAAACATAAAGCCATGCACTGGTGGCTCTCACCTGTCATCCTATCTACTCAGGAGGCTGAGATCTGAGGATCGAGGTTTGAAGACAAACCAGGCAGAAAAGCCCGTGAAATTCTTATCTCCAATTAGTCACCAATCAAAGCCAAAAGTGGCGCTGTGGTAAAGCACTAACCTTGAGCAGAAAAGCTCAGAGACAGCGACCAGGCCCTGAGTTTAAGCTCCAAGACTGGCACCAAAACAAACAAATGGACTTACACTTTGGAAAAGAGTATACAGAATTTAGATGCATTTATAAGAGAAATTTATTTTTCAAAACTATTCCTCGCTGGCACTGGTGGCGACTCAAGAGGCTGAGATCTGAGGATTGAGGTTGGAATTCAGCTGGTGGCAGGAAAGTTCGTGAGACTCTTATCTCTAATGAACCACCAGAAAACCAGAAGTGGCGCTGTGGCTCAAGTGGTAGAGCGCTAGCTTTGAGGTGAAGAGCTGAGGGACAGCGCCCAGGCCCAGAGTTCAAGCCCCATGACTGACAAAAACAAAAAACAAAAACAGATGGTGTTCTGAAAAATAGGGTAACAGTACCATCCCTCCCCTCCACCCTGTCAGATGACAGCTACCACTGCCCGGCACCAGCAATGGCTAGGAGGTAGACAGAAGTATCCGCTTGGGCGGATGAAGCCTCGAGCTCAGGGAACATATGGAGATATCCTGGGTCACCCAGCTATGTTTTGGGTGACATCTCCTTACTGCAGGGGACTGTCAAAAAATAATAAGTGGGGGGAGTAGGGAGCTACTGCTCTGGTGGTATTAATGGAACTACAGAATTTAACTGTGGTTCTCTGTCACCGTGGGCTTCGTCATATGCTATTAACCAATGTACAATGGTAGAAGCTAACTACAGGGTTCGTATTTTAACAAAACGGGTGTAAGTTCTCATGTCCACCCAGACACAGAACCGTCCCTCAGGGGCATTGTAATATATGTGCAGTTAGAAACAGAAAAAAGAGGTTGACACTGGCCCAGGGCTGACTGACTGTTACCTGTAGTCTGTCTAACTGAGGCTCAGCGTGCATGTCAATCTCCCCCAGGCTGTAAAACCAGACTGCAGGGCTCATCCTGGTTACTGATACAGCTGGTATAGAGGGAGCTGCAGATTTGCATTTTTAACACATTCCCCAGTAAGTTCTGGATTTATACTTGGAAAATCACTTTTAATTGTTTTTGTGTTTTGGAGGTTTTTTTTGTGATCACTGTAGGGCTTGAACTCAGGGCTTGGAGGCTGGTGCTCTACCACTTTGAACCACAGCGCCACTTCTGGTTTTCTGGTGGTTCATTGGAGATAAGAGTCTCAAGGACTTTCCTGGCCTGGCTGGCTTCAAGACGTGATCCTCAGATCTCAGCCTCCTGAGTAGCTAGAAGGACGGGCCTGAAGGGCTTTCCTGCTGACGCGGCATTTGTAACTTTTGCTGCTGAGAAGTATGCATGTTGGATGCAGGAATGACCACCTACACGCGTTTCAAATCCCCAAGAACAAGACCCTCAGCGGGCGTTACCCGACCCCTGCTTAAAATCCTACCCTGCCTGCCTGTCCCCAGATTCCCTACTTGCTCGCTGCCCGTGTGTGTGTGTGGGGGGGGGGGGGGGGGAACGGCTCATTCGTGAGCCCACAGAGTCCACGGCCAAATGTGGGTCGCAAAGCAATTCAGAACTCAGAAGCTGGCTCTAGTGTCTCACGCGCTCCCGAGTGACCGGGCCCAGGGCAGGCCCCACGCCCACGCTGCTGCCACAAATACACGTCCTGCCTGGCTCAGCTCACACCGCCCGCTGCTCCCCATCAAACGCAGCCTCCTTCCAGAGGGTTCTGGATTATTCCCCAGCAGGAATGCTTTGCTTGGGTAGGCCAACCCTGCCTAACCCAAAGGGCCCAGCCCGGCAGAAGGGCTCACCCCGATATTCCTACGCGTCGGTCCTCTCTACCAGCACTGCCCCTAGCTGTGGGCTGGAAACGTTTAAAGTCTGCAGGATTTTGCAAGTGTTTCTCTTTGAAATCGGACTTCTAGAGCGGGGAAGGAAATCAAACCAGACTTGAGGTTTCTTTGCACAGTGATTTCAAGCACCCAGCACCCTGGTGTGTACCATTTCCTGTCCCGCCCCGCCCCTACAAGCACACACACACACACACACACACACACACACACACTCTCTCTCTCTCTCTCTCTCTCTCTTTCTGATCCCTCTCCTTGAAGGTAACTTCAGGTCTCAGTCTACATGTCTTCCCCTCTGAGCCACCTCCTCTGACTTTGCGTCTGAGTTGTGTGTCCCTCCCTCCCTCCCCCGCGAGGCCATCTGCCCTTGTGAACTCCCCACAGTGAAGTGACATTGGTGACGTGTCTGCCCGCCCCCTTGTAGACAGCGAGCCCGACCCAAGTGGGAAAGGAATCCACCCCAGTCTCTGGGGAAGACCTAGGGTCCTTGATGTTACCAGGTAAAAACAGAGGATCCCAAAGCTCAAGTGAAATAAAAACTGATCAGCACATTCAAGGAGGTAAAAGTCGGGGTGTAGGGGGTCGGGGAGAAAAGATGCAAAGCTTTCTTTGCTTAAGTCATACTGGAACACCAGACTGCAATTGTGGCCGCATGCTGGAGGAAACATGTAACATAAAAGAGAAGGACCAAATAACGTAGAAAGAGAAAAGAAGAATTCTTCTCTGTCCGTCTTCTGACTCAACCACCGGGAAAGAAAGATTTGCTCCTGACTTACACAGTCACAAGGCACCTCCTATCAAGGAGACGGGGGTGGGGGTCAGGGGTGGGTAAAAGCCTCTAGAAATTCTTTCCATATATGTTCACTTGGAGAAAAACTCAACCCTGATCACTGAGAATCACAGTCATATGGAAACAGTATTATAGAGATGGACATGTGTTTACATCCAAATGAAGAGTGAGTATAAGGACAAACACAATACAGGTTTTCCGAACCAATTTGGACAAACACAATACAGGACAGGTTTTCCAAACAAATTTGTGTGTGTGTGTTGGTACTAGGGCTTGAACTTAGGGTCTTAGTGCTGTCCCTTAGTTTTTTCCACTCCAGGCTGGTGCTCTACCTCTTGAACCACACCTCCACTTCGGACTTTTTGGCTGTCAAATGGCGATCCGTATCTCATGGACTTTCTTGCTCATTCCAGATTTAAACCAAGATCCTCAGATCTCAGCCTCCTGAATGGCTAGGGTTATGAGCCCGGCTAAGTACTATTCTTCTCTATGGAAAACCTGACAAGCAGCCATGGCGGGGGGGGGGGGGGGGGGGGGGGGGGCAGGGTATCCATTGTGGCTGTGCAGAGTTTAAAAAAAAAAAAGAGAGAGAGAGAGATCAATTCCATTATCTTAACTACTATAGAGGAGTAGTTTCCATAGCTACCAGCTCTTACTGCACGGGCAAGTTCCCCGTGTATTGTTCCATTCCTGCAAGTGCAAACTTCAGCTGCTGGGGACCGCAGGACGTTCGAGCAAGGGAAGATCTGAAGCCTTCTCCTCTTGCACCTGTCGGTCTTGTTTCTGGAAACACTCATGCACAGGTAGTTTCCAATTACTAACGATTTATGATGACTTTAATAGAAAGTATGGAATCAAAACAGCTCATTGGGTGGCTGCTATGGTCATTTCATTTTTAATGGGTCAGGTATCATTTTGTCAACCCAGCCTCTTGGGTTCAAGCCATCCTCCTGTCTCAGCCTCCCAGTGAGCTGGGGCACCCCGTAACGCAGGCCACCTTCCCAGGAATGATCACTTAAAAAAAAAAATTGAGGGGCTGGGAAGGTGGCTCAGTGGTAGAGCGCTTGCCTTGCATGCCTGAGGCCCTGGGTTCGATTCCTCAGCACCACATAAGCATAAAGAAAAAAGCCAGAAGTGGTGCTGTGGCTCAAGTGGTAGAGCGCCAGCCTTGAGCTGAAGAGCTGAGGGACAGCGCCCAGGCCCAGAGTTCAGGCCCCACGACCGGACCCAAAAATAAATAAAAATAAATAAAAAATTGAGGGTTGGGAAGGTGGCTCAGTGGTAGAGTGCTTGCCTTGCATGCATGAGGCCCTGGGTTCGATTCCTCAGCACCACATAAGCAAAAAGAAAAAAGCCAGAAGTGGCGCTGTGGCTCAAGTGGTAGAGCGCTCGCCTTGAGCTGAAGAGCTGAGGGGCAGCGTCCAGGCCCAGAGTTCAGGCCCCACGACCCCCCAAAAAAAATTAGCCCGTCAAGGATTATGGGCAAGAGAGACTGGTCATATGGGAGTCACAAAAGACTGATCGAAGCTGAGCGCCAGTGGCTCACGCCTCTCATCCTAGCTACTCAGGAGGCTGAGATCTGAGGATCGTGGTTAGAAGCCAGCAGGGGTAGTAAAGTCCGTGAGACTCTGATCTCCAATGAATCACAGAAAAAGCTGGAAGTGGCGCTGTGGCTCCAAGGATAGAGTGTTACCCTTGAGTAAGAGCGGCTCAGGGACAGCACCCAGGCCCAGAGTTCAAGCCCCAGCACCGGCCGCCCAAAATAAAAGACTGGTGATGTGAGGCCTGACGTGACACCACAGGCGACGTTCTTGCCGTGTCAGGCTCTGACCCCAGGACCAGCTACAATCCTCACCGCCGGCCGGACTCCGTGCCCCAGGATTGGTGTTAGACATCACCCAAGGAATACACTTCTCTCTGGAAGGCCAAGGGGCTGCTGACTCTGGAGACATTAGTGAGACCGTGGAGAGACTATGGGAGTTTTTGGAAAACACAGGTCCAGCACAGCATGTTTTTAAAATGCATTTTTAACGCATGTCCCTCTTGCTGGTCCTTCCTGAAATGACACCCATGCTGTATCAGCAAGTCCCAGATATCAAATTCACCAGGCAGAGGGGGCGGGGCCAAGCTCTCCAGCTCTTGGTGCAGGGGGCGGAGACTCTAACCCTGACCTCGGGCCATAGGAGCCACTGCGATCTCCACTCAGAGTGTGTCCAGACTCGCTCTTCCACGGCCAGTTGGGTGAGCTGGGCAGAAGGCAGGCCCAGCCAGTCGGTCCCTCGGGCCAGGGCAGGAAATGAGTCTCTCTTACCCTGGTACGTGGGGCCGTAGGGCTAACACCAAAAATTCGTCGGCGGGAGGGCGTCCAGGCGGAGACGGGAGGCTCGTCCACGCAGGTTCCTGACAGGGAGTGGGCGCGTGCGCGATGCAGACATGGCGGGTGGGGAAGGGGGCTGAGAGCCGGGGTGTGAGCAGTGGCGGCTCAAGGGGAGAAAATGGACAAGTGGGGGGCGGGGGGAGGGGGAGGGGGCGCTCAGGCACCAACTCAAGTCAGCGGCACGACCCACGGGCCACACCCAAAATGTCGCCACCACTGCCTGCAACACAGCAGACTGTAGACCAATACGAGAGGGATCCATACAAAGCCACCCGTAGGAGACTGACCACCCAGCGGGCACCCGCTAATCCCAGGGCTGAGGATGGACACCCAAGGGTGTCTGCCAGGGAGCCGAGCACGCTGGGAGGGAGCCGGCTGCCCCCTCTTCCAGCCCTGCCAGGGGTGTGGATCGGAGGAGGCCCCGTGGGAGGGCTGGGGTGGCTGAGAGCCGGCCTCTGGTTGCCCATGGCAACCCAGCTTCTGGGAAAGTGCTGGGTGGCGAACCGGTGCGTGGCGTGGGGGCCAAGATGATGCATCAGCCGTCCCCGCTGGGGTGTGTCAGCGTGATCTGCGTGTCTGCCGCTGGGGGGGACCGGGGGGGGGGACTCAAGGCAGAACCCCGTTCCTTCTGGGGAAGGGACCTGGCTGTGGGACCTTCTCTGTTTGAGAACTGGGAGAGGAGCGGGGGTATTCCGCGCCGCCCCTTCGTTCCTGCACATCTGCTCTGTCCGGAAGCCAATCCGGATTGAATTCATGAAAGCCCAGGCTGGCATTCCCCGGGAACTCCCGGGCTCCTCCTTCAACCAGCCCCACCGTGGCCTCTTCCTTCACTGATCTGCTCTTTGACACACCCTATCTTCCCTTTCTAACAGAGTCTCACAAATCTCCAGAGGGCAGGAGACCTATGTCCTCTACCTCCCCCTTCCCAGCAACCACCTAAAAGGCTTTTTGTGGAGTCTGAAGGGCAATACAGTGAAGAGGCATAGCTCTGGCCTGGTGCCAATCATCCTGAGCTCAAATCAGAGCTCTGCCATCTACCAGTTGTGCCTTGAAGCTGGGTCACAAAGTTCTTCAGTCTTCCTACGCTCAGACATAGAACCTCCTTCCTCATCTCTGGAGTGTGGCTTGGCCTTGGTGATTTCTGTCTTGCCAAAAAAAAAAAAAAGTGATAGGACCTTAGGACAAGCAGTTATTAAAAAAAAAAAAAAATAGTGGAAGCCGGGCACCAATGGCTCACGCCTGTCATGCTAGCAGGAGGCTGAGCTCACGGGATCACAGTTTGAAGCCAGCCTGGGCAGGAAGGTCCATGAGACTCTGATTTCCGATTAGCCACCAAAAAAGCTGAAAGCGGAGGTGTGGTCTGAGTGGTAGAGTGCCAGCTTTGAGCAAAAAAGTTCATGGTCGGGGCTCAAGCCCTGAGTTCAAGCCCCAGTATTGGGCATTAAAAAAAAAAAAATGGCAGAAGCTTCTGGCTTTGGTATGTCTGCTCATTTTCAGACTCTGGAGAACCCTTGCTGTGGGGGGCGGCCAGCAAGCAACGAGGAAGAAAGTGGGGTCTCTCCTCCGTCACCTGAGAGAACTCAGATGCTGGCCCAGCCTTAGACGGATGCACCTGTGAATAGCAGCTCACTGTGAAAGACCCAGAGCCAGGATGGCCCAGAAGGACCACTCTGACTGGGAGGCCTGTCCCACCGGAAATGTGACACAGTCAAGGTTTGCCGGACTAATCTGAAGTGCCAAGATAGATACCTAGCTCCCTCATGGGTAAGCGGTACAACCAAAGACCCAATTTCCTATCGGAGAGGTGAGGATGACTAAAAATTAAGAACGTCCTGCTGGGAGTGAATGTAAACCACTCATCCCAGCGTCGAGCTCATGGGAAAGTCCTCAGTAACTGGAGAACACCACAGTGACAAGCAGTAGCAAGGGGGCTTATAGCAGTGCACCCATGGCTCACGCCTGTCATCCTAGCCACTCAGGAGGCTGAGGTCTGAGGGTCACAGTTCAAAGCCAGCACGGACAGGAAAGTTCATGAGACTCTTCTCTCCAATGAACTACTAATCAGAAATTCAGAAGTGGCGCTGTGGCTCAAGTGGTAGAGCGTTAGCCTTGAGCTGAAGAGCTGAGGGACAGCACCCAGGCCCAGAGTTCAAGCCCCATGATTGACAAATAAAATAAAAAAAGTCTGGCTTCCAGAAATACAGAATTGGATTTAAGTTGCTATACTGCCCATGAAGCTATAAAACACCAAAGCAAGTCAACGTATCTCACTCAATCTCCTCTTCCTCCAGACATCGGGATTTCTAGACTCATTAAGGAGACAAGATAATGTATATTTAGAGCTCAGTGCAAGAGGTAAACAAAGAGGCTGCTCACCAATTAGCATTTAAACAAGACCACTGTAACGGGGTGAATGCTTTGGGCACAGAGGGCAATAACGCTAACCCTCCCTCCCCCTCCCACCCATAAGATACAAAGGATGCTGTACTCAGGCTGGCCGTGAGGGGGTGGGCACCAGTCACCATATATTCACGTTTGCCCGAGAGACAGCTCAGGCCTTGGGACCTGCAGAAAGTCCTCTCTACCCTTCCTTCTCCGTGCCTGTAAAGTTCACAGCTGTACGCACACCCAGACTTGCAGGTGGTGTTCTAAGTGTCCTTTCCTGTCTGTCTCCCCTCCCCATAGTCTGGGAGACCCCTTGATAAGGGATGGGCTCACATGCCAGTCTTCATGCTGACTTCCCAACCAAGGCACGTTGGGTGGAGTGAATAGATGAATGCATGCCTGTGTGCGTGCCTAAGCGACCGTTCACAGCTGGTCACTGGGTTGGGGAGGTGTGCGTCTGTGCGATCTAAGTGCCTTAGGATCCTTCACATCCCACAGGGCTAACAGCTGGGTTCCTTCAGGGTTGAAGGGTGGTGTGCATGGAAGGGAATGTTCTAGGGCCAGCCTACATTACAGCGGCCCAAAGGGGACCTCTGTCCTCGTGTGTAATGACAGTGCGTACACGTGTCTGCGCAAGGGCTGGGTGGTGGGCACTGAAGTGCCGCCGTGCTACTTCTTCTTTGGAAATAGACAGCTCTCAGTCAGGTATTGGTGACTTACGCCTTGAACCGGTGCTAAGCAGGCAGAAAAGTCTGTGAGACTCTTATCTCCAATGAACCATCAAAAACCAAAAAAAAAAAGGGGGGGAGGAGATGTGGTTCACGTAGTAGAACACCAGCTCTGAGTGAAAAAGCCAAAGGACTGCACAAGTCCCTGCGTTCAAGCCCCAGTACCAGCGATGTGTTATCATGAGAAATCATTCCTATTGCCCAACGGGGGCGAGCACCTGAGCTGAGTGGCAAAGACACGGGTGAGGATGCGTGCTGTCCTGCAAGCTGCAGCTCCCCAGACGAGAGCTCTAGACAACACCCCAGGTCTCCATGGAGGCTCCTGAGCACGCTCCAGAAACCACGCCCCCTACGGCTCAGCCGTCCACGACACCACGGCCAGCCTCACCTTCCCTTCTCTGCCATCAGCATTTCTCATCAACCACGTGTGTGCCAATGGGCAAGACACTATTAAAGATTAGTATTTAAAAAGAAGGCAGTTCCAACGGCATCAAAAACTATGGAAAAACATGACCACAGACAAGCGAAACCCGTACTGAGCAACTGTAAAACATCACTGAAACTAAAGGCAGAACCAAATGGAAATCCTGGCTCCATGGATGGGAATATTCAGATCTCAATTCCTCCTTTAGCCACCAAATACACCCCTGATCAAAACATCCACCCCTTATTTGCACAAATAAACAAGCTGACTAACGAAAGACTACAGAACAGTAAAACTCTGAAGAACAAAACTGAGAACTCACACTGCCCCTAGGCTTGCTATAAAGTTACTGAGCACAACGGGGTGTGAGCCTAAGGACAGACACACAAGATAAATGGACCGGGATAGAATCTAGAAATAGATCAACGTGCAACCAACTGTTGACAACAGAAGTAACAAGATAATTAGATTAGATAATTAGGTTAGATAATTAGATTAACAAGATAATTAGAGAAAAAAGTATCTTGCAAATTATATGTAGCAATTACACACTCATATGCAAAATGAATGCAATCTAGTAATTCAGAAAACATTTTTTTTAATTCACAAAATGGACTGGTAGTCCTAAGTGTAAAACCTAAAGCTTCTAGAAAAAAGTAGAGGAAAAACTGTTTGAATTTTAGTTTATGTGGGTGCCAATGGGGCTTGAACTCAGGGTCTAGGCACTGTCCCTGAGCTTTTTCATTCAAGGCTGGTACTAAACCACTCAAGGCATAGCTCCATTTCTAGCTCTTTGGTGGTCAATTGGAAATAAGAGTCTCACGGAGGTTCCTACCCTGGCTGGCTCTTCAAATCTTGATCTTTGGCTCTCAGCCTCCTGAGTAGCTAGGATTACAGAAACCCCACAGATTTTTTATTTTTTATTTTTATTAGATAGAACTCAAACCATAACAGAACAGAACTGAAATATTTTTAAACTTCTGTTCTAAGTTTCTTTTAAGAAAAATATGCAAAATTAAAAAAAAAAAAACTTATCATCCAATAGTCCCATGACTGTGTGGACGTCTAAAGAAAGAACTGGAAATCCATACATCAGAGAGACACCTGCTCACCCACGTTCTCTGTCACAATCCCCAAGAGCTGAGATATGCAACCATGTGTCTATCAGCAACGAAGAGGGAGAGAAAGACAATGCAGTATGCACACACAGTAGAATATTACTCAGCCTCTAAAAATAGGAAATCTTGTCATCTGTCACAGGATTGGACCTTAGGGAATCCTTGGCTAAGGGAAATAAGCCACAGATAGAAAGATAATGCCTGCATGGCCAGGCGCCAGTGTCTCACACCCGTCATCCTAGCTACTCAGGAGGCTGAGGTCTGAGGATCGCAGTTCAAAGCCAGCCCAGGCAGGAAAGGCCACGAGACTCTTATCCCCAATGAACCACCAGAAAACGGGAAATGGCACTGTGGCTCAAGTGGTAGAGCGCTCACCTCGATCTGAAGAGCTGAGGGACAGCGCCCAGGCCCAGAGTTCAAGCCCCATGACTGACAA
The DNA here is from genome assembly GCF_019054845.1 of Dipodomys spectabilis. Taxonomy (NCBI): domain Eukaryota; kingdom Metazoa; phylum Chordata; class Mammalia; order Rodentia; family Heteromyidae; genus Dipodomys; species Dipodomys spectabilis. The sequence goes on along the minus strand of NW_024871288.1, from coordinate 512,638 downwards.
AAAAAGAAAAGAAAAGAAAAAGATAATGCCTGCATGATCTCACACATGAGCAGAGCCTAAAACAACTGAACTCATAGAAGCAGAATAGAATTGCAGTTGCCAGGGGCTGAGGGGAGGGCAGAGAGCCAGGAGACGTTGATCCAAGCATGTGCAATTTCAGTGAGAAAGAAGGAATAGGGGCTGGGGAGGGGGCTCAGTGGTAGAGCGCTTGCCTTGCATGCCTGAGGCTCTGGGTTCCATTCCCCAGAACCACATAAGCAAAAAGGAAAAAAGCCGGAGTGGCGCTGTGGTAGAGCGCTCGCCTTGAGCTGAAGAGCTGAGGGACAGCGCCCAGGCCCAGAGTTCAGGCCCCACTACTGGACCCCCCCCCCAAAAAAAAAGAAGGAATAGAGGTCAGCAGCTCTGTCCCATCGCGCATGGTGCCTACCATAGGTAAGAACATGTATCGTATTGTTGGAAGTCATTGAAAGAGTACATTTGTAAATGTTCTCACCACAAGCAAGTATGCGCTACCTGCTAGTCAGCTCAATCTACCATCCCACAGTGTGTCCAGGCTTCCAATCACACCACACGTGGTAAATACATGCAATGTTAATCTTGTTCATTAAAATAATCTTTAAAACACAGAAAAATCTTCTACTCTTCCAAAGATACCACTGAGAAAATGAAAATACAAAACACAGATGAGACAAAATACAAGTTAAGCAACAGACTACGATAAAATACTTGAAACACACACACACACACACACACACACACACACACACACACACAGAGGCCTAATCTCTTTAACGTAGAGAAGATCTACAGTGACAGATAAAACACACACACACAATTAAACAGAAAAATGAGAAAAGAACACAGAGAACCCCCCCTACAGATGCCAATAATCACATAAAGCCAAGATTATTCTCATTCGAGGTTCAGGAAATGCAAACTACAAGATGTTATCGTATGAAAAATATTAAACACAAAAATGTGATGCTACAAAAATATGGAAATGACTCAAAGGCCTATTACTAGAAGACAACAATGCAGACATATGTCAAAATTTCATGTGTCCAATACAACTGTAGCTCCGAACTCACCCATACCAAGAACATTAAAGCAGTGATAGACTGAAGGCATGTTTCAAGTGGCAGAGTACCTGCCTAGAGGAAGAATGAGGCCCTGAGTTCAAAGCCCTATAGCTTCAAAATAGTCTGTCGCTATGGTAGAGAGATTTCAGGTGGTTTTTAATTTCTAAGTTGCCATGTCTTTCTAAATAACATACAACGAGCACTTATTTGTAGAGTTAAAGAAAGCCAAGTTCAGAGAACTGCTGGTCTTGGGCAACAATGTGTTTTTCTATATCTTGTGACACCTTCTTAAAAGAAGGAGGGAGAAGGAGGGAAGCCAGCTGGGGAGGGAGAGGGGGGAAGGAGGGCGAGAAGGATAGGGAGGAGGAAGAGGAGACCACAGCAAGGGTCTAAATAATGTCCTAGTGCTGCCTTCGGCGTGGTTGGTGAGCCCGCTGGCTCCTCCTTCCCCTGCCTTTCCTCAGACACCGTGTGTTAGACTCCTAGACAGACGACCCGATGCCAGGCCACAAAGAGCTTTAAGGACCCCTGAGAATCACATCCCTCATTCTGAGGATAGGGCCAGGCAGGGGAGGGGCCTCCTCAGCAGTGAGCACCAGGCTGAGACTCTCCACTTCCCTCCCCTGCTGCTACCCCCTCCCTTGCTCTGCTTCCCCCTTCCCCCCACCCAGGGCCCTCCCCTCCCAGTCTGTGACTTTTCCACCTCAAAGAATAGCCTAGAACCAGGGTTGTGGTGGTCATCACTCAGTCAAGACAGACATAGGCCATGTCTCTGCTTCCAACAGAAACCGAGAGCAGAGAGAAGAGGCCAGAGTGGCTGGAGGCCGCTCTGGATGAAACTCTGAGGCAAGGAAAGCCCAGCGGAGAGAGGACACGGTCAGATTCGAGACGGATGAGCGGACCCCATCCCTTAAGTCATAAATGCGACAAGGCGCCGGGGCCCGGGCAGCGCAGGGTCAGGGGAGAGACTTGGCGGTAGAAGGGGAAGAGCGGGGACGCAGCCCCAGCCCCTGGCGAGCGCAGGCTGGGACTTACCTTGGGCAGGCTGACGGGAGTCCGGGGCTTGGTCCTGGGGTTCCTAATCAGCAGCCTCTGGTCCAGGGGGAGCAGGTGGTATTTCATGGCCTCGATGAGGAAGTCCTTACAGGTGCTGTTGTTCTTTATCAAAGCTTCTTCCTCCACCGTCTGCAGACAGCCACGGGTGACCGCGGGGCGGGGCTAGGCCCTTTCATCCATCCCCACACGGCCTCACCCCAGACCCAGAGAGCCAGGGCGGCCCAGGGACGACCCGGTCAGCCCTGGATTTCCACAGCCCAGGGGCGAAGGCATTGAGTGCTGACCGACTCAAATACGGGCTTTGCCACTTAAGGCCTCGGTTCCTCAGTTTCCCCATTTATTTGTAAACCGTGCACGCCAGAGACGTGTAACCACCTCACTTGGCGGTGTTGGTATCTGGGGCTTCAATGAGTTCATGGAGAACAAAAGATGGGCAAGTTGTCCTGAAAAGCCTCTTCCCATGTTTCCTCTGCTCTAGCTGTGTTACAATGTGTAGGACAGACAGACAGAGATCAGTGCGGAGGTAAGGGGGGGAGAGAAGGAAGAAGGTGGCGTACTAATGGTCAGCCTTTGAGTGAAATAAGGGGCTGATTTACACCGTGTGTGTGTGTGTGTGTGTGTGTGTGTGTGTGTGTGTGTGTGCGCGCGCGCGCGCGCGCGCGCGCGCAGGAACTACCTCTTAGCTTTTTCCACTGGCTGGCCCTCTACCATCTGAGCCACAGCTCTACCTCTGATGTTTTGCTGGTTTATTAATAAGAGTCTCACGGACTTTCCTGCCCAGGCTGGCTTCGAACCACAATCCTCAGATCTCGGCCTCCTGAGCTAGCTAGGATGACAGGTGTGAGCCACTGGCACTTGGCTCCCGTTTTCTTATAGTCCACGTCTCAAAGAGAAAAACTGCCATGCAGGAAGAATGTCCTGTGCCAAGTCCCACCTGTTGGTGCCACCTTAGGCCCCATCTAAGCTAGGACGTGGGCTCTCCACCTCATACTCCAGGGCTCAGGACTTGGGCAGGACTTCAACAGATGTCAGCCTAAGTATTTTGCAGGCCAGGCTAAAGGGGAAGGCGTTCAAGCTCTGATTCTCAAACCTGCCTCTTCTGTGCAGGCCAGAGGGTCATGAGACGAATCTCAGAAGGGACGATGAGTCTTTGGAAGCTACATGGTGTGGGGATGGACTGCCTCTTAGCTGGACCCCATGAGGAAACTGATGAGCAAGACCAGGTTCCTGAGCGGAGGAGCTCACAGGCAGTCACGGAGCGGGAAGGCTTCCATCTCAATGATACCGGCCCTCCCGCCGACCATGCACAGGGCCTGGGGAGCCTCCCCTGGGCCCTCCACTGTCACGGGGAATGACACTGTGGCCACGGCGTCACTTGCTGGCCAGACACTGGAGTTAGGCAAGACAAGGTATCTGTCACCTCCGGGCACTTCCCCAGAGGCCGGGGCTGGTCTGTTTCCTAAAAAGGTATGTGTGTGTGTATGTGTGTGTATGTGTGCGTGTATGTTTTTTTCTTAAACTTTCTCCACTAGGAAGTGAAACCAGATTGAAATAAATCATAAATGTTTAGGGTTAGAGAAAATGGGAGTGAGAAGCTCTGTCCAGGAAAGAGCAACACTTGGGGAGCTGCTTCTAACGTGTATGGAGACATAATGATGAAACTTTCTCCTGTGTAACTAATATAAGGTTATTTTAAAAAAAAAAAAAACAGCCAGGCTCACACCTATAATCCTAGCTACTCAGGAGGCTGAGATCTGAGGATCGCAGTTCAAAGCCAGGCTGGACAGAAAAGTCCAAGAGACTCTTATCTCCAATGTTCTACTCAGACAACTGGAAGTGGCGCTGTGGCTCAAGTGGTAGAGCGCTCGCCTTGAGCTGAAGAGCTGAGGGACAGCGCCCAGGCCCAGAGTTCAAGCCCCACAACAGACAAGGAAAAAAAAAGACTGTCAGGAATCACATGGGGTCTTCCATGGTCATCAGTAAACAGAGAGATGTCGGATGGACACTCACACCGTCCTCAGACCTTATCGTCTATCTGGGGAGGGACTTCATCTGGGGTTTGGGACGCGTGGCCCCAGAGTATGTTTTGTGGTGAAAGGAGAGCCACGTTGGGGGTGAGGGAGGGGGGAGAGGAAGAAGGGGGGGTTACATGGGAGATAAAGCCAGGCAGTGTCATGCTGGGCTTTCCCCAGCTCTCCTCACCCCTGCTCCTCCATCAGCTAGTTGGACTCGCTTGGAGTTTCAAGGTCACATGAGTAGGAATGAAACATCCTCTCCCGGAGGTGAGGCCTGACTTTTCTTGTTAATACTTTCAATGAGGGGGAGGGACACAATCGTTCTTCACTTCCCGACTTCCTTCCCGGTCAGATCCAACCCCCTTTTTTTTCCATCACATGGTTTCCTAATGAATTTGGTGAGTCTGGGCTATGGACGCCTGTGGGCAGTGAACTGGTGGTGGAGGCCAGAGGCCCACCCCAGCCCCCATCCGCCTTAGCATCCCACGGGGCAGGGGAAGGTTTAAGGGGTGACCCTGGGGGCCTGGGGGTCAGGCCCAGTCCCTCCTTTTTACGGACCTCTCACCTGAAAGGCTATGTGGCCACCAGGTGGTGGCAGTGCGCCTCCCCCCCCCCCACCATCCCCAGCTCCATGGCTAGTCCGGGGTGGAGGGGCACTTGCAAAGGAGATGGAGAACTCATTGCTGATCCCTTGGGGTCCACGTGGCCCATGGCGTCAGGCAGAACACTTTAGGTACGCGGTGTCGCCAGAAGTCACAAAACACTACTGGTAAGATTTTGTGTGGATTGTCTCATTCTGACCCCTACCAGGGTAGAAACTACTGTGGCCAAATGAGAAAAAGGGGGGTCTCAGTGGGCAGGCACGGTAGGGAGGAGCCAGAGCTGGCCCCCTTCCTTCCCTTCCCCGCAGAACCCCAGGGGGACAGTTCTGTGACGGACAAACAGGACAGAAAGCAGCCCCCGTTGTGGCTCACAGAGCTGTGTGCCCCAGGGCCAGGCTGCTGTGGATTTGAACCCTGATCCCCCTGCCTGTGGCCCGAGGAGTCCAGATCAACCCTCAGCTTCACGGCCTGAGGCCCTCGGCTGTAAAAAGGGGAAGCAAGTGTCACCTCGCAGGAGACCACACGAGAAGACTTGGGGCCTCACCAGGCACTCCACAGTTCTCCTTCCTGCCTTGGAAGAGGTAAAAGCACGCATACATGCAACACACATGCGTGTGTATTTATACAGAGATACACCTACATGTAAGTGTATATATGTTATCCAGCATATGCAGTGCTTATATATATGTCTGTCTGTGAGTGAGTGTATCTATGCACAGGGCCTGGGCACTGTCCTTTAGCTGACATTCTACCACTTGAGCCATACCATGCTTCTGGCTTTTTTAGGGGGGATGGGGAGGACTGTTAATTAGGGATAAACATTCCACAGACTTTTCTGGGCTGATTTCAAATCTCAATCCTCGAACCTCAGCTTCCTGAGTAGCTAGGATCCTAGCATGAGCCCCCAACACCCGACCCCTTGTGCTTTGCTTCTCTACTAGAAAACTTGCTCTGCAGGGCTCCCTGTCTGTGCACACAGACCTGGCTGTGCACACGGACACTTCCCTTAGTCCCTGCTGGGGACCTACATAACTGCTGCCTATAGAAGATGACACTTGGGGAGGTGGAATAACTCAAAGCCCTGAGCAGCTGAGCAGAGTCGGAGACCTAGGTGTCCACCCTGGGATCGGTGCTGTGAACGTACCCCTGGCCCAGGCCCCAGGCCCACCCCGCTATCCCTTGAGGTGTAGGGAAACGGGCCGGCGCCTACCTGAACGAGGTAATCTCTAGGCAAGAGAGGGAGTCGGACATGTTCCATGAGCTTGGCCATGTGTTCCAGGCGGGTCTCCTTCTCATAGTTGATCCAAGAAATGACGGCTTCGAACACCTGTAGAGAAGAGACACCAAGGGATGGGCTGGGAAGGTGGCTCCGTGGTAGAGCGCTCGCCTAGCGTGCGTGACGCCCTGGGTTCGATTCCTCAGCACCACGTATACAGAAAGAGCTGGAAGTGGTGCTGTGGCTCAAGTGGTAGAGCGCTCGCCTTGAGCAAAAGAAGTTCAGGGACAACTGCTCAGGCCCTGAGTTCAAGCCCCAGGACTGGCAAAAATAAAATAAAAATAAAACCGAGACAGAAAAGCAGGCCCGGGAGAGAGTGCATACGTGTGCACAAATACAATGACCCACCTGATACATCCCAAATGGAGACTCACGTGGGTCAGTCTACTATTTTTTTTTAAATCAGTTGTGATGGGTATTTACAGGTAGAGATGCAGAGCAGTAACAGTGACCCTCACGTATGGGGAGTGCTCAAGGGGGCCGGAAACCCGGAGGACATGTCATCTTCCCCTCATTCGTATCCTGTGAACAGCTGTTGTAGAAGGAAGCAGGAAGCAAGTTCCCTGCCTGCAGCTGACATCCTGAGGAATGTGACACTGAATGACAAATGGAGGTTGGGGATGGGGGGGGGGGGGGGGAGAGGGAAAAGATTTCATTTCTATACAAATTTAAGCTAGAGGGCTTGGGAGTCGGGCACTGGTAGCTCACATCTGTAATCCACGCTACTCAGGAAGCAGAGATCTGAAACCAGCCCTGGCAGAAAAGTCTGTGAGAGTCTATCTCCAATGAACCACCAAAAAGCCACAAGTGGAGATGTAGCTCAAATGATAGAGCACTAGCTTTGAAAAAACAAAACAAAACTCAGAGACAGCGCCCAGGCCCTGAGTTCAAGGCACATAAAAACACACAAACAAAAAGCCAGAGCGCTGGGATCCAAGAAGAGAGGATTCATGGCTTTGGATGTTTGCTTTGCTCAAGGATTAGTCCATATTCAAACTGCCCCCACAACACAGACAAAGACAGAATTCTGTCAGCAAGGGTGAGGCTGTAGGGAAAGCAGCAACTTGAGTGGAGAGTTCTTTCAACACCGCTTCTGAAGAGGAGAGGGAAAGGTCTGGAAAGGTCAATCAATTGAGAGTGAAAGGTTCAGACTCTTTACTCCCACTTCCTGTGATGGGGGGAGGACAGGAAATGTTTGCCCCCTTCTTCCCATTTCTTTCTTTATCCTAACTTACTTAAAAATAAAACTTTGCTAAAAAGTTAAAAGTGAATGCATGCGTACTGCTAGCGTGCTAGGCTATGGAAACACTCAGCCAAGTGTGCAAGTGTGTGTCCAGACACAAGTGTGCAAGTGTTGTATATATTCCCAACAGCGCTGTGTTAAGAGGAGAAGGAAGGAGCAACCTTACTATTAAAACAGCCCCTCTACATTGTGACAGCTCTTAAAAACAAAACAAGGTATCTTCCCAACATACACACATAAACCTTATGGGTATCTTGTCTTGTGTTTTTGTTTGTCTGTCTGTCCTGGGCCTCTTTTTGCTCAAGGCTAACTCTCTACCACTTGAGCTACCGCTCTACTTCTGGCTCTTTCTGAAGTTTATTGGAGAGAAGAGTCTCAGGGGCTTTCCTGCCCCAGGCTGGCTTTGAACCGGGATCCTCAGATCTCAGCCTCCTGAGTGGCTAAGATGACAGGCGTGAGCCACCGGCGCCTGGCTAGTGCATTTTTAAAATTAAAAACCCATTCTAATAAAGTTTTGTTCTGTTCTCCTTATAGTATTATTGGCTGGTACATAATCCACAATCAAATGCTTCTTAGTGGGTGAATGGACAGGTGGGTTTGGAAATCAACTACAAAGGAGATGCCCAGGTTGGAAGAGACACCAAGGCTGGGAAAGGGAGCTGGGATCGAAGCCAGAGACTCATGGAAGGCGGCTGGTTTTCCAGAGGTGGGTGAGATAGGCAGCCACAAACCCGTTCTGTTGAGCCGGGATCCCTGCGCAGGAGTGACCATGAGTGCATGTGCAGACACTCTCCCCTCCCCCCTCCCCAGCCTGCAGCAGCACCCATCCCACGGCTGCCAACGTTTTGCAGGAGGATGAACTACCAGGCCTTGAGCAGGGGAGGGGGAGGCGGGAGGAGATGTTTTACTGATATTTCCCCCACCGACCAGTTCCATCGTACACACGTTACAAAAGCCAAACATCACTGGAGTGGACATTTTGATTTTTCCTTGTTGGCTCGACTCGTCTGACTGGTTCCGCTTCCCTGCTCGGCCGGCCGGCCGTGACAGCCAGGTGCTGGCTCGGCGCAGTGACCTTCTCAGCACTTAGCAAAGGCCACATGGTTATTATTTTTTCCTTTTTCCCTCATTTAGACTTCATGCTTGAGGAAGAAGCAAATAAACTCCCAAATAGCCTTCAGGGTACCTGAAGTCACTCATTCCCCAAAAGCTCTTCCCAGCAGGCTGATCTCCCTCCGCTCCTGGACCTGGATTCTCCCGAGATTCCTGCGGGAGATACTCAGGGGGCCTTCATTTCGTGACCACCCCAAGTCTCTGGGCCAGGAAGAGGCAGACAAGAGCTCTAACGCCCTTGCTCTCACCCGGTATGCACAGCTGCCTCTCAAATGTCTACTGGCCGGGCCGGCGACAGGCAGCCCACAGGCCAAGTCCAGCCTGCACCTGTTTTTGGTAAATACAATTTTATTTGGAATCGCAGCTCCATGCATGGGCTGCTTTCCCTCTGTCACCACGGAGTTGATCTCTCACCCCAACAGGCTACAATATTCACTCTCTGGCCCTTGATAGGAAAAAGTCTGTCCACTTCTGCTCTGTAAAAACCGAAGCAGCGCCAGGCGCCGGTGGCTCACGCCTGTCATCCTAGCTACTCAGGAGGCTGAGATGTGAGGATCTCGGTTCAAGGCCAGCCCAGGCAGGAGAGTCCATGAGACTCTTCTCTCCAATGAACCACTAGAAAGCCGGAAGTGGTGCTGTGGCTCAAGCAGTGGAGAGCCCACCTTGAGCTGAAGAGTGCAGGGACAGAGTTCAAGCCCCACGACTGACCAAAAAAAAAAAACCTAAGCAGAGACACCGCCCAGGCCTGGGCGGTGTCTAGTCTACTCAGTGACAGTATTTTCAAGGGATCATTTTCTGCCCAGAAGGCATACTTGGGGCTGCGCTCTCAACAGAGATGGCATCACTTCCTCACAGGTTGGCTGGGCTGTACCAATCCACAGGTGCCACAGAAAGCTGGAAGGGAGGATTCTGTGGTTTCTGGCCCATCACACTTGAGACGGAAGCACAAGACTTGGCCCGAAACCATCAGACAGTGTCTGTCCTCCTCCTCCATCTTCACCTGCTTAGGGGAGGTGGGGGCGGGGGACGGGACGTGGGGGCTCCCCTGGGCACTCACTGCAGCTTCCAGAACACATTCTGAGAATCAGGACACTTTTAACAGCTGAACACAATGACTGCCAGGAAGATGAAACCTGCGTTCCCTGCGGAGGGTGGAGTTTAAGGGGAGGGGTGACTGGATGGAGAGCGGAAGGGTGGGCAAATTCAGTCACAGTGTGAGTGCCTGTTTGAAGTGGAAGTTGGGAGAGGCGGGGTGGGAAGGAGCATGGCAGAAAGGTAGCACTGATCGCCATGCTTGGCATGCAAAAGCTGATACAGAGTTGAAAATCCTTTGTACAACTACTTTTAAAAAAAAATATTAGAGAGACTAGGTATCACTATTCCACAATACTGTGAAATATGTGGAATTTATGTAATCACCTAATAAGAAAAGAAAGTGAGAGAAGGGGTGGGTGAGGAGCGATGGGTGACAATGATGTCAGACACTTTGTATTCATACACTGTTTTGTAGAATGGGAACTTCCTTGTACAACCACTTAAAGATAATTTTTTTAAAAAATAAAGAAAATAAAGTTTAATTCCATTTTTTAAAAAAATAGCTGGGTGCCAGTGGCTCGTGCCTGTCATCCTAGCGACTCAGGAGGCTGAGATCTGAGGATCACAGTTCAAAGCCAGCCTGGGCAGGAAAGTCCACGAGACTCTTATCTCTATTAACTATCAGAAAACCAGAAGTGACACTGTGGCCCAAGTAGTAAAGCGCTCACCTTGAGCTGAAGAGCTGAGGGACAGCGCCCAGGCCCAGAGTTCAAGCCCCACACTAACCAAAAAATACCAAAAAGTTAAAGAGAGTAAACAATGAGGGTTTTTTGTTTTGCTTGTGTTAGTTGTGGGGCCTGGGCACTGTCCCTGAGTTCTTCAGCTCAAAACAAGTGCTATACCACTTAAGCCACAGCGCCACTGCGAGTTTTCTGGTGGTTCACTGGAGGTCAGTCTCAGGGACTTTCTTGCCCAGGCTGGCTTTGAACCTCGATCCTCAGATCTCAGCCTCCTGAATAGCTAGGATGACGCGCGTGAGCTTCCAGCGCCCGGTTTTTTATTTTTTAAGATGAGAAAGCAAGAGTTTACAAAGCAGGGTGCTGACTTGGCGAAGGGAGAGATTCGATAAAGGGCAACTCTCATACACAGAGATGCTAGTGTGGCTGGGCATCTAGAGAGAACCAAGCGCCCGCCCACTGGTACTATTTATTCCCTGCGAGCGGAGGGGGGCTAACTTCATCGATAGCATTTGACGCACGTGATCTCACTGGATCCACAAAGCAAACCTGTGTGGAGGAGGAACCACTGCACACACTTACTTAATGAGGAAACAGCCTGAGAGGAGCAACAGCGCCCCAAGTTCACACAGCCAGGAGATCACCGACAGGGGACAGGAACTCCCCGCTAACCCTGCAGCCCCAAGCTGGTCGGCCACACAAGAGGGCATGTCCATGGTGCACACACTGGCTGGATGCCTTGGGCAGACTGTTGAGTTGGGAGGCCAAGTTCTGAAAGGCGGGGTGGGAAGCGCAGTCTCCCATGCGCGCCTGGATGTCACCCTGCGAGTCTGTCTCCTTCCCACAGATGGAAGGGGACGCGCTCGCCAAGCCTGCCGCCGTGCTCTGCCATCGGGAGGACGGCCCTCCCAGTCCGCCGTGGGCCCTGCGGGACTCCCGGCGTGGGTCGTGAACAAAGGCCTGGCCAGCGGTTTGGTGGCCCCGCTGCTCCTCACTATGCGGGCAGCAGCCTCAGTGGTGCCCGGAGCTGGGGCTCACTCTGTGTGCGTCCCGCTCCATGTGTGTGCCAACGGCACACTGGGTGTGTTAGTCTGCAAATGGATCCGCAGGCCAAAAAAAAGGGCTTTGTGCAGAGTGGGGAAGGGCAGGGAGCCGGTGGTTAAACCACTGGCCGGGACATACCCTGTCTGAAGAGCCCGGACCCCAAAACTTATCTCGATGGGTCAGTATTAGGAGGAAGGGGAGCGGGGGAGAAGAGGGGGAGGAAAAAGAAGAGGAGAGGGAGGAGGAAGAAGAGGAGGAGGAAGTAGAGGAAGAGGAAGAAGACGAGGAAAAGAAGGAGGAAGATGTGGAAGAGGAGGAGGAAGAAGAGAAAGAGCAAGTGGAGGAGGAGGAAGAGGAAGATGAAGTGGAGGAGGAGGAAGAGGAGGAGGAAGATGTGCAGGAGGAAGAGGAGGAGGAGGTGGAGGAAGAAGAGAAGAGGAAAGGAGAAGTGGGAGAGGGAGGAGGTGAGGAGAATGAAGGAAGAAGAGGAGAAGGAAGAGGAGGAGGGGAAGGAGGAGGAGGAGGAGGAGAAGGAGGAGGAGGAGGAGGAGGAAGAGGAAGAGAAAAGGAGGAAAGGTAGAAATGCCTTCAAGCTTAATTGCTTCTTCAGGGTTCAACCCAACTCTGGCCTGGAAAATCCTACCTGTCTGTATGGCAGGCTTAGTGATCTTAGAGGAAACCTCTTCCCATACAATGTATAAAAATGATACATGTCACAAGAATAATGAATACGTAGACTTGACCTACACTCACAAGCAGGAAGGGAATACGCAGCAAAGTTCTTCCACCAGGAAGAAATGCAGGTCAAGGTGTTGAGCGGAAAAGGAAGCCAACATGAGATTCAGAAGTGGGTGGAGTGTCTACACACAGCTCCCATGGGGACATGGTCGCACAGCCACTGAACTTGAATAGGGGCACCCTGCCCATCTGCTTTACTCTTGAGAAGCAGAAACAAAAAAACAAAAAACAAAAAAGACCCTGAGGAAATGTAAGCCTCAAGCCCATCCCATGAACTGGGGGTTTGAATGAATCTTTTTTTTTTTTTGGCCAGACCTGGGGCTTGAACTCAGGGCCTGGGCTCTGCCCCTGAGCTTCTCTGTGCTCAAGACTAGCGTTCTACCACTTGAGCCACAGTGCCACTTTCTGGCTTTTTCTGTGTATGTGGTGCTGAGGAATGGAACCCAGGAGCTTCATGCCGGCTAGGCAAGCGCTCGACCACTGAGCCGCGATGCCAGGCCCTTGAATGAATCTGATCCTGGGGATCAGGCGTTTCCCGAGACAGACGCTCCAGCACTGTTTTGCAAACCGCAGAGCCTCTCTCCTCAGCACTCTTCACAGATTCCTCCTCCATTCCCAGCCGCTTCTCCCTCTACCCGCCTCCAAGGATTGTCTATTCATGTCGCACGGTCACTGTGCCCTCAAAGACAAGCTCTCCCTGACTTCCGTGTCTCCATTCTGACGACTTTTCTAAGCAAAATGGCTTTCCCACATCCTCCTCTTGTCTCTCGGGTTTCAGCTCAGAAATCTTCCTCCTCAGCCGGCCCTGGCTGACGGCCCAAACACCCAGAGTAAGGCACAGCAGCAGCCTCTCCTCGGCCTTTCACTCCCAGCAGCGACATCTTTCTGCCATCTGGTATGGATGCATGGGTTCGGGTCCGTCTGCCCACCAGCCCCTGAGTTCTGGAAGCGTCCTGACTCATCCTTCTCACCCTCCTCCTCCACGACAAGCGGAGAGAGGCAGACACGCACTCAGCTTCAAGTCCTGGCACCGTCTGTTGCTAAGGAACGGTGTCACCTCCCTGGGCCTTAGCATTCCTTCCTTCTAAAAGGAGTGGTACGAACAGGGGTCTCGGTGGACGTAACGGCATCATTCATCAGTGAACGCTTTCCTGCCCGCTAGGTTCATATTCTGAGCCTCACACTGCAAGGTCAAGGCCCGCCACCATTATTGCTCACCATGAGAACATGGAGCTTGAGAGAGGGTCTTTCTTCACTTATTTGACAGATTCTCTTTTCAGCGCCTAACACAGACCTAGCACCGTGCAGCGAGGTAGAGCCAAGACATATCTAGTTATTATTCAGTGAGAGTTGGTGAAGGAAGATAGGATTCAGATTCAGCCAAATCAACATTCCCAGAGAAGCCAGCTACCTGGTCCGCACGCTGCTCTGGGGACATTCATCCTCAACTGTGACACACCACAGCTCCTCCATCTAAGCATGCATAGCGCCCTGCCTCCTGAATGTCTGCCATCTGGCCGTATAATCCATGTAAAAAGAAAACCTGTGTTCCACAGGCAGGGAGAAGACAACCACACTGCTGATAATGTGGACTGAACCAAACACAGTGATGATGCACTCCGCTGAACCCCGGGGTGAGGGTTAACATTAAATGAAGTTGCATCCTAACCTCAGATCCCTGACATGACTTCAAATACGTTCCAGAAATCCCACTATAAAACAGTAGCCCATGGAAAAGCTATTGGGCACTCGAGAGATTACTTATCACAGAGCCATGTGATTAGAACGAGAGTGGACGTCATGAAACCATGCATAAAACTTGGCACATAATTTGCAAAGCATAAAAGACTCACATGCAGATAACAAAAACCTGATCAGAAGTCTTAATTTGCAATCTATTTAGCCTCCAGCAATACTTGATCCTCTCGGGGGAAAACAAAACATGGTTCTTCGCTCGCAAAAAAGAAAAACCAAATCTGACAAGTGAAAAACAGCCAGGCCCCAAAATTCCACTGCCGATATTTAAAAAAAAAAAAAAAAAAAAAAAAGCAGGCAGTAAAAGTTAGGGAAAGCAGCACGGAATCCTGCAGGTGCACATCATTTCCAAGAAGGAATTATAAATGAGAACTCCATTATTGTGTGTGTGTGGGGGGGCAGGGGAACCAACCATTCTGCTTATACAAAGACAGATCAACTCAGATTTGGATTCATGAGAGGCACTCTAGGCCATGTTTTGGGTCAGGTTTTGGGTTTTTTTCCCCCCTGGGACCACTTCTTGGGCACCTGCCAAAGGTGGGGCTTGGTACTGACACCCATCACCTGAAATCTCCAGGATGGCTGTATGAAGGAGGTTCCTACAGCTCACCTTTGACCTTTGGGGAAGCTAAGGCTATGACGGACAGGTCAGACAGCCTATAAGCAGATGCCAGAACCAGGTCTGGCTGGACCCACAGCTCCAGCATGGTTTCCAGGCCACCAGGATGCCTGTCCCTGCTGACAATTGCATCCACAGCCCCACGTGACACAGCAGGCCCTCCCTCACGGGAAGGAAGCACTGTCCCCAAGCAGGGTGGTCTGTATGAGTTCAAGGTAGCATCACCCGAGACACAAACATTCCAATTCAAATCCTGCTCGGGGCTGGGAAGGTGGCTCAGTGGTAGAGTGCTTGTCTTGCATGCATGAGGCCCTGGGTTCGATTCCTCAGCACCACATAAGCAGAAAAAGCTGGAAGTGGTGCTGTGGCTCAAGTGGTAGAGTGCTAGCCTTGAGCTGAAGAGCTGAGGGACAGCGCCCAGGCCCAGAGTTCAGGCCCCACAGCCAAAAAAAAAATTCAAATCCTGCTCATTTTTTAAAAATATTTTAATCATTTCTGCAAAGTTGTGTGTGTGTGTGTGTGTGTTTAAGTTACTGCTGTTGCTTCGTTAAGGTAATTTTTGTTTGTAGGAGTCTATTGTGTAGTTCAGATTGTCTTGAACTCACCTCACCACCCACCCGCCTTCTTCCCTTGAGTACTGGGATTACAGGTGTCCGTCACCATGCTCAGCTACAAAACCCTGCCATTTGTATTACTCGTCAATCTTCTCAACATGCCCTTCTGAATAGGCTCAAATAGGCTCCCAGCTACCTCAGCATGCACACGGACAGTCAGCTGGCTGGTTCCTTTTTCCAGTTGTGCCAGCTTGGTGTCAAAATCCAGAAACAACAGTGAATGCCCTTCGCAAGAGGCAAAAGGCCTGCTTTTCACCTTCTAAGGCTGAGGCAGGAAGGGGCTCTCCTCACACCCAGGATCTCAGAGCAGTGTGTGAATTCCCGCCCAGCCCAGAACTAACTACAGCCATCAGGAAAACGAGGAATGCCACCCCAGAACCCAAAAGAGAGCTTAATTCCAGATGCAGGGTCAAGAATAAACATGGGCCAGCAGGTGGGTGGGGGGGAGAGGTAGGGGGAGGGGGAGACCTCAGACTCAGAGAGTCTGAGACCTGAGGATCGTGGTTCGAAGCTAGCCTGGTCAGGAAAAGTCCAGGAGACTCTTATCTCCAACGAACCACCAAAAAGCTGGGAAGTGGAGAAGTAGGAGAGCATTAGCCTCGAGCATAAAAGCTCAGGGACAGAACCTAGGCCCTGAGTTCAATCCCCAAGACCAACACAAACATGCACACACACACACACACACACACACACACACACACACACACTAACAAACGAATAAGTTAAGACAGACTAGGTACTCTAGTAGGCACATGATCCCATGTGACCCCCCCACACAAGGGTCCTGTGCAGTCCTACCACAATCATTCTGACTTGATAACATAGGAAACAGAGGCCAGGCCCATCCCCCAGGCTACACGCGGAACCTGCAAGCCCAACTAAGGCCCGGGTGTCTGGAAGACATTACTCAATCTCCTAGAGGAAAAAAAAAAGTCTTTCTAGTAGAGGAGCGATCAGACCTGGTCTCCTCTTTCTGTAACATGGGGACCAAGGACACACACTGCTGTCCCAGAGTTAGGGGGAAGGCTGGATGAACGGAAGAGTATGAAGAGCTGGCCCCATGTCTGGCAGACCTGCCATCACAACTGTCACCAGTGCCACTTCTTACAGGGTCATTGGCCCTTAAAGTCTTTAAGGATTAAAAAATAAAGGAAGCCAGGTGCTGGTGGCTCACGCCTGTCATCCTAGCTACTCAGGAGGCTGAGATCTGAGGGTCACGGTTCAAAGCCAGCCGGGGCAGGAAAGTCCGTGAGACTCTTACTGCCAATGAACCACTCAAAAACTGGAAATGGTGCTGTGGCTCAAGTGGTAGAGCGCTTGCCTTGAGCTGAAGAGTTCAGGGACAGCACCTAGTCCCGGAGTTCAAGTCCCATGACCAACCAAAAAAAAAGTAAATGAGGCTCTCTTGTTCAACAAGGGCCGGGCCATACCTTCTCTTCTGAGGAGACAGTCAGCTTGTCGCTGGAGATCAAGCTGCACACCTGGTCCAGAGTTAGGCTAAGAAACTCTTCCCCCAGCATCACCTCTGGGAAGTGCTGCTCTGTTCCAAAAAGAAAAAGAAAGAAGAAAGAAGAAGAAGAAGAAGAAATTAAGAAAACAAAGTTATAGCATACCTTGGCTCTCCCACAAGCCAATGCCACGATGACCTACAGGGCTCAGTGTGGAGGCTTGGGGGGGAGGAGGGAGGGAGGGGAGTGGAGGACCACTGAGAGATGAGAGGAAGACAGAGGCATTCTAGCTGGAGGGAAAGCTGGCCTTTTAATTCTACAAGGCAGATGCGTACTGCCCCGCGTGGTCCTCTGACCTGAACGATGACACCGAGATCCAAGTTTGTGTTTTTTTCCACGCTCCTTGAGATTAATACTGCCAAGGGAGAAAGGCCTGCAAGGAATCCACCTACACAACTGAACCCGAGCACAGTGCCCCCTACTGCCTGGCCGAACAAGGAGTCAGAGCAGGTGGAGGGAAGGAACTGTCTCTGGGGTTCTTGTAGGACGTCAACACTGTCAGAAGATGGACCATCCCTTCTTGCCCAATGTGGAGTCCATGGCAGTGAGTCCCTGAGCGCTTAACTACTACCACCACCAGGACCACCACCACCCTCACCACCACCCCCACCATCACCTTCAACATCACCATCAGTACTGCCACCACTACCATCATCATCATCACCAACACCCCCTCTACCGTGATCATCACCACCATCACCAACACCATCACCACCACTACCACCTCTACATGAACATCACCACCACCATCTCCACCAACACTGCCACCACTATCGCTGTCACCACCGCCATCAGCACCAACACCATCTCTACCGTGATCACCAACACCACCATCACAACTACCACCTCTACATCAACATCACCACCACCACCATCACTACCACACCACCAACACCACAATCACTACTACTACCACTAGCATCACCATTATCATCACCTCTACCACCACCACCACCATCACCATCAACACCATGCTGTTCCTAGGTGCCAAGCTGAGCCAGCCATTTTATGAGGCAATTCACCCTGAGTCAGAGGATCGTGTTTCTAGAATATTTTCTTGAACTTGCCTGCTGCCCTTAATTACTTCATTTCGTGATCTCGGCTGACAATCAGTAGAAAGAAAAAAAAAACAGAACGGGCTGCCTCGGCTCCCCGAGCACATGAAAGCGATGGCTTTTCCATCCCGCGGCTGTGAGGTTTCGGCTCAGCACTGGCAGGCCAATGTAAACAACATGTCCAAAGAATTTTAATTGCCATTTCATTAATGAGGTCCCATTACCACCCCTCCCAACCCGCTCTGCTGATGGCCGGGTGCATGCCTGCCCAATTACAATAAAAAACCAGGTCCCCATAAACTTGGCCCTGGCGTCTGAGGTTAAAGATTAAGTAGTCCTCGGAAAGAATGATAATGAGGGGACGATAATAAGGCGCAGGCTATGGAGGAGGTGAGGGTCCCTTTCCCTGCTTCTGGAGAGCCGAGAGGACTGGGCTGGAGTCCGCTTGGATGCAGGGGCTGACCGGGACCTTCCTCTTCCTCCATCAGGAGAAGTCTGGGGCCGGAGGACGCAGAGGGGCTGTCACAGCCAGGGAGATGGGCATTCCAAAAACAATGGAAAGAGCTGACGCTCTAGCATACACAAGGGCCTTTAAAACAAAGTCGCTTTATTTTGTAGACAGAGAAATTTGGCAGTACTCTTTTCTCCCCCCAGTGCTGGCGACCAAACTCAGAGCTGTGTGTGTGCTGGTGAGCACTCCACCATTCCGGCCAATCGCCAGCGCCTCAAGCCTATAATCCTAGCCACTCAGGAGCTGAGAGCTCAGGGCAGTGGTTCGAAGCCAGCCTAGGCAGAAATGTCCACCACGAATCTCTTGCTAATTAACCAGTTAAATAAATAGTAACAAAAACTCTGTTCTGCTAATCATGGTGGGCTGAAGGTTCAAGCCCATTTCTTCTGTCTTCCAAAGATCCCCTTAAAATAACAGCATGACAAGCTCTAGCAAGGGAGCGTGTCTCCCGGCAAAATACATGGAATCAAAACATCATCAGACAGAGATGGGTCCTTTGGTTGTATCTGCCGACAAGAATTCAGTGGTCTTGTCCAAAAGTAAAAGGCACTTATCTGCTGCCTTTAATTTTTTTATTCCAGTCAAAGCAACTAATCATAATATGTGACTTGGCTCAGCTGTGACAGTGACCCAGGGTGATCAAGCAATTTAGAGTACACCCGTGAGAAGTCTGAGGGAGGCCAAGGCTCAGTCTTACACAGAAGTCAACTCACAACACCAAAAATAAAAGCATCAGAAATTGACAGTATATATGAATTGCCTACATAGGTAGAGGTAGAGGGCTGGGGGTGTAGCTCTGCGGTAGAGCACATACATAGCAGCACCGAGAGGGAGGGGGAGAAGGGAAGGAAGGGAGGAAGGGAGGCTGGGGGAAGGGAGGGAGGGAGGGAGGGAGGGAGGGAGGGAGGGAGGGAGGGAGGAAGGGAGGAAGGGAGGAAGGAAGGAAATCACAGGTGACGAGGCTTTTGGCTGACCCAGAGCCTTCATTTCTACTCTTTTAGGACTGAGAGTGTGGAAAGCAAGGCTTCGTGTGAGGAGAAGAGCAGGCACTTCCTTTATCACGGAAGCCTGATGACCACAGGACCCGTCTTGTATTCATAGAACGGCATAACCAAAATAACTGTCTTTTTATTTAGTTTTTATTTTTATTTTTTTGTCAGTCGTGGGGCCTGAACTCTGGGCCTGGGCGCTGTCCCTGAGTTCTCCAGCTCAAGGCGAGCGCTCTACCACTTGAGCCACAGCGCCACTTCCAACGTTTTTTCTGTGTATGTGGTGCTGAGGAATCAAACCCAGGGCCTCATGCATGCAAGACAAGCTCTCTACCACTGAGCCACCTTCCCATGGGGCCTAATTAACTACCTTACAGCTGCTCCCCAGCAGAGGGCGCCTCTCAGAACCTCTGAGGTGACGGCAGGAGGCCGGCTGACCAAATCCCGCAAGCCCAGGGGGGTGCGGGTCCCGGCTCCCATTACCTGCATAGGCGTTCGCCTGCTGCAGAAGGTCGGTGCAGGTGTGCACGTCAGCAAAGGCGCGGATGCCCAGGCAGTTGGTGGGATGCAGCTGAGACTGCAGGAAGTCACAGCAGTTCTGCCGCACGTCCATGAGCTGCAGCAGGCTGGCCGCCGGGAGCAGCACCTGCGGGAGAAGGTGACACCCTGAGACTCTAGGTCCCCCTAAGAGCACGGCTGTGTGCATGCTGCCTCGCCCCCAGGCTCGTGGCTCTCCACTCCTGGCCGGCATGATGTCCATGTGGCCCAGTCGGTCTTCCGGCCTTCTTGCCCACTCCTGTCCTGTACCTGAGCTGAACCCGGCGATCCACTGCACATGAGGGCTACTCAGGAGATCTGAGATCCCAGCAGCAGCATGAGTCAAAATCAGCCCAGACAGACAAACCCAAGACTCTTACTTCCAATTCAATACCAGAAGCGGAGGTCTGGCTCAAGTGGTAGTGTGCCAGCTTTGGGTAAATAAGAAAGAGCTCTGCTGGGCGCCGGTGGCTCACACCTGTAATCCTCGCCACTCAGGAGGCTGAGATCTGAGGATCACGGTTCAAAGCCAGCCTGGGCAGGAAAGTCCATGAGACTCTTATCTCCAATAAACCACCAGAAACTGGAAGTGGCACTGTGGTTCAAGTGGTAGAGCGCTAGCCTTGAGCTGAAGAGCTCAGGGACAGCGCTCAGGCCCAGAGTTCAAGCCCCACGACCAACAGAAAGGAAGAAAGAAAGAGAGAAAGAAAGAAAGAAAGAAAGAAAGAAGGAAGGAAGGAAGGAAGGAAGGAAGGAAGGAAGGAAGGAAGGAAGGAAGGAAGGAAGGAAGGAAGGAAGGAAGGAAGGAAGGAAGGAAGGAAGGAAGGAAGGAAGGAAGGAAGGAAGAGCTCTGAGTTCAAGCTCCAGTTAAGGCCTTGAGTTAAGGCCCTGAGTTCAAACCCCAGTATTGACCCAAATACCAGAAAGAAAGGAAAAAAAAGAAAGAAAGAAAAAAAACAGGACTGGCTGAGTACCAGAGCACCTGCCCAGGTGGCATGAGTTCAAACCTCAGTACTGATCCAGGAGCTCTACACTGGACCCAGAGAACCCAGGCAGTGCTGCCGCCTCTGGTCCAAGAACTGCACCGCGATTTAAGAACCCTAGGCAGGTGCATGCACAGGAAGACCCTGCAGCCCTGGGGCTCCTACTGGCTGTGCCCCGGAGTCTCCCAGTGCTCTAAAGAAGGATGTTAAGGTCTCACCTCCACCGCCTGGCCTACACACGGGACGGAAGGTGACCCTGAGCTCCGAGATGTTTCTTGGTCTCCCCAGGAGCTGCTAACGGTCAGCCAGGTGTGGGAACCACAATCTTAAGGCCCTTGGCATACTCCCCTATCTCAGGAAGGCACTGGTCCATTCAACTGCTTGAGTGTCATGTCCCTGTTTGTGGCAGCCACTGGGCTGGGGGCTCTTAAGATTCCACAGAAGGGGCTGGAAAGGTGGCTCAGTGGTAGAGTGCTCACCTAGCATGCACGAAGCCCTGGGTTTGATTCCTCAGTACCACATAAGCAGAAAAGGCCAGAAGTGGTGCTGTGGCTCAAGTGATAGAACACTAGCCTTGAGCAGAAAAGCTGAGGGACAGCGCCCAGGCCCAGAGTTCAAGCCCCAGGACTGGAAAATTAAAAAGATTCCACAGGAGCAAAATAAATCCGACTCTGTTCTTACATAGCTTACCACCTGCCTGCTTAAGAGACTCATCCACAGGACATGCATCGGGTAATCATATTCTAGTCTCCCATCCAACCAATTAAAAAGAAAAGGACGTCTTTGGGTATACTCAAAGAGAGAGAAAGTCTGGGGGTTGGAGGCATGGATCCGGTG
Organism: Dipodomys spectabilis; assembly: GCF_019054845.1. Lineage (NCBI taxonomy): Eukaryota > Metazoa > Chordata > Mammalia > Rodentia > Heteromyidae > Dipodomys > Dipodomys spectabilis. Next base: position 491,292 of record NW_024871288.1, on the reverse strand, counting down.
GTAGAAAAAGGACATCTGGCTTTATTTTATTCTGCCAGTCCTGGGACTTGAACTCAGAGCCCACGCACTGTACTTTAGCTTTTTTTTTTTTCCCCCTTAAGGCTGACACTCTACAACTGTGCTACCCTTCCACTACTGACCCTCTGGTGTCTAACAGGAGATAAGAGTCTTACGGACATTTCCTGCCCAGGCTGGAGTCCAACTGCCAGCCTCAGATCTCAGCCTCCTGAGTAGCAAGGATGACAGGCATGGGCCACCGGTGCCCAGCGCTGAGTTTCTTTTTAAAGCTCACAGGGGGCACGAGCAGTTTGCCCGTATCCTGAGAGACAGAAGTCGTTCTTGCTCAGGTGTTTTTCCTAAGAGCCAGGAGAGACTGGCCTGAGCAGGCCAGCAGGGCACTCGCTCAGATGGCCAAGCCCTGTGCCAAGACCCTGTCAGGTTTCCCAGGACCTTTCCAGGGTGGCAGAAGCTAGCCCTGCTGATCAAATGTGGGGAAGGCTGCCCCGTCCTTCACACTCACCCCGGCTAACACACGGGCCCAATGATTCTCCGAAGGGAAATTTAGGAGGACTCCTCCCTCCCCAAAAACCTCCCAGAGTAGAACTGTGTGACTTAGATGCTTCACGTGGGTACACCCCACATCTCTTTGCCCTGAACAATCCCCTGGCCAGGCCTCTGATCTCCGCCTGGGGAGAGCGGCTAAGCCGGCCTGGACAGGCTAGGCCCAGGAGGACACGGCCCTGGGCAGTCCTGGGGAGCCCTGGGGCAGGGGAATAACACCTGGTTTCTTTATTCCAGGAATGACATAAGTAGGTTCTGTAAGGGAGCCCTCAGCTCAATCTCTTCAGCCCTGTGTTTCCAAACAAACAAAAAAATCTCCAGCCGGGCACCGGTGGCTCACGCCTGTCACCCTAGCTACTCAGGACGCTGACCGGCAGATGGTGGTTCAAAGCCAGCCTGGGCAGGAAAGTCTGTGAGATTCTTATCTCCAATAAACCACCAAACCACCTTGAGCTGAAGAGCTGAGGGACAGCGCCCAGGCCCAGAGTTCAAGCCCCACGACCACCACCACCAACAAAATCTCTGCCCGCCACCCACCCCCTGGCTTTGGCTCTCCAGCTGTCTGGGAGTCCCTGGGACTTTCCGTGGGAAGCCACAATGGCTGATGGCCATTTATTACCCTGCCCACAGACAGTACCCCCCTCCCCGACTCCCACCATCAGTGCTCATGCTCTGAGGCTCTGCTCATTGCAGAGCCTCCTCCCTACAGCAGCACTATGTCCTTGGAGTTTGCTGCCCACTGATTCATTCCCGAGGGAGAAAATGACAACCATCACCCTTACCTGGGAGGTGCTTGGTTTGGGGGCTCTTTTTGTTTGTTTTGACCATGGTGAACACAACTAGTCCAGATCTCACTCAACACATACACACACACGCATACACGTGTGCGTGTACACACGTGCACAAACACACACACACACCCTCTCCAAGCTCCGTCCCTACCAGGCGGCCATAAACCAGGGAACTCAATTAACCTGGACGCTTCGCGCTCGGCCTGGCCCAGAAGATTCCATGCACAGATTAGTCTCTGCAGGTAGTTAAGTGGAGAGCCATTAACTGTTCTCCTCTGGAACACACACTGGGAGTACAGAGCAGGTCCCCGGTGGCTCCGAGTCCCCGAATGACCTCCTCCAAGTTCAGCGCCTCCCCATCCTTCCCGCACCCTCGCCGGCCCCAGCCACAGAGCCTGGAGCTGGGCCACGGGTGGACCAATCGTCGGAGCATCGCCAGCTTTAACTCTCCATTCTGGGCACCCTAGAGTCGTACTGAATTCACCCCAGGTTGGATTTCTGCGGGTCCAGCACCCCCGTAAGACTGTATCCCCCACCAAGCCCCAGCCGGGGTGTGGCTCAGGTGCCTTCTGCTCCCCAGATCCTCAGCAGGGAGAGCAGCAGCACAGCTTAATCGCCCCGTGACTGGCCGCCCGAGGGCGCCCAGCACCTGCACTTCCGGGACACGCTCCCGTCCTCCCCTCTCCCCAGGACACCTCTGCCCACACAGCTCCTGGCTTCCACCAAACCCACTGGACGGGGTAGGCCCAGATCTCCCAACGCTCCCCACCTCTCTGTGTGGGACTCATTCCTGAGCTAGCTTTCTGAAACCATCCAAAGGGGAGAGGGAGGGCCTTGTGCTTGTGCTCGCTGCCTGCCTTTGATCTCACACTGCCCTGGTGGGTCAAAGGCCCTTTCTCGCCCCTCTTCTTGCTTCCCAGGGAAGGGAGGGCATGAAGCGGAAAGGACACCGGGATGCTTGAGGGGAAGATGTAAAGATGGGAGGTCTCACCGACTCAAATGCTGCTGCCCAACCCTAAAGGGCTCCGGGCCTGGATCTAAGCCCAGGAAGCTCCTCTGGAGCTAAGCCTCCTCCAGGGGCTGCCCTGGTTCCCCCGCCCATGTCAGTGGGGCTCTGAGAGGATTTCCTCTTCTCTTGTCGGGAAACGCCCCCCCCCCCCCCCCACCACCAAGAGGCAGCAGTAACAAGACCAGGACCAGGAGAAGGAGCTAAGGGATAACATGACCATGCAGTAGAGGTATCCCAAGTCCGAGCTTGCTTCCCTTAGCAAAACCAAGAGGAAGTGCTCTGCCTCCCGAAGCACCTACTGCTGAATGACAGGGGCGGGCCCGGGCACCCAGGGAGCCCAGCCAGAGGACCAGGTGACAGGCTAGGGCTTCTGCCCGTTGCTGGGACCAGCAATGGTGCCCGAGTACAACCTGCAGAGAGAAGAGAGCCACAAAGAGAAGTGGAGAGATGAAGAGAAGGGGCAGGATGGTGCTCTCAGGGAATGCTGCTTTAGGGTTTTGTTGTTTGCTTTTCTGGTGGTGCTGGGCATTGAACTCAGGCCGGCACGCTGGCTCGGCAGGCAGTCTTTATCACTTGAGCCGCATCCTCGGCTGCGTGGTTGTTTCTGAGGTGCAGACCCCGGCTGGGGAATTCCTTCTTACGCTTCAGTCCTGTCTCTAGGGATGTCAAGTGTGCATCACTGTGCCCAGACACTCATGGAGATGGAGTCGCACAAACGTTTATGCCCAGGCTGGCCTACAACTGCATTCCCCGTGAATCTCTTGTCTCCCAAGTAGCTAGGATTACAGGCTTGAGCCACCCTACCCAGGTTTGAGTTTTAGACTTCTCTACTTCCTGTCCACTCCCTGCCCGCTTCCTGTCCACTCCCTGCCCACTTCCTGTCCACTCCCTGCCTCTTTCTCAGTAGACACTCGGGAAGATGGAGCAAGGTCAGAGACCAAGGCGGTGGACCGGGGCTTGGAACACAGACAGCATTCTCTGTACATCAACTTCGATTACAGTGAACCTGTAAGGGGCTGAGGCGGGGGCTCTAGCCAAGCAATGGGCTCAGCCAGGCACCCGCGGCTCATGTCTATAACCCCAGCTACTCCAGGAGACTGAGATTGGAAGACCACGGGTCAGAGCCAGCTGGAGCAGAGAAACCTGAGACTCTACTTGTGGCTCAAGTGCTTTAGCACCAGCTTTCTTCCACCTTTCCAATCCACTCCGCTCATCCCTGACCTCACCACAAGTCAAGAACGAGGAGGGCCTGAGCCTAGTCCTTGCTTAAGCGTTCTGGGCACACCCAGGAGGAGAGATCCCCAAAGGCCCCTCTTCCTGGGAACACTCTCGCCACTCCCACAGATGGGGGCTGCCTCGGCGCCCCACGCCGGGCTGGCCCCTCACTCTGGGTCCCCATCGGCTCACAGGCACAGGGGGAGCCGGCAAGGCTTTCCACGTGCACGGGGCAGCAACCCCGCCTGCGTGTTTTAGGTCACAGTGTCCACCAGGTGCTAGGCTCCGGCCCCGGCGTGCGGGGTGAGGCTGGCCCCGCGTAGGGGGTGCACCGAGGCCTACCTGCACGTTGTCCTCCGTCACTTCGATTTCCGCGGTGTAGATGTAGTCGATCAGCTTGCTGAGCGTCTGCCCATCCACATCCTTGATTTCCACCTTCTTGGCTTTACTCTCAGACATGTCGCCTGTGGGTCACCATGAAAACAACCAGGCCGTGAGTTTTGGCACCTAGGGTGTACCTCACTTCTTCTACGTGGCCTCCTGGCTGCAGAGAAGTGGGGAAGGGATTCACCCGTGGTCAGGGATCTACCAGCTGACCCCAGAGGCAGGCCCACATGGACCGAACAATCTTACACAGGGGACCAGCAGTAACCAAGCCCTGCACAGCCAGCGTTAGACACGCGCTGTCCCCCACCCGGGTCCAGACAGACAAGAGCGGCTAAAATATTTATAAAGGTGATCAGAATTCAGCAACGGTGTACTCAGAGCACCTCAGATACGAAGCTGCCACATGTGTAGGGCCCTAAGGACAGCCGAGGCTCACAACACTGGTGAGACTTAAGGATGCCATGCCCGTTACCCGGAGGGGACAGGGCATCCGTCCCTCTGTGGTCGGTCTCAGCTAGGAAGAGGACAGGGCCACAACCCTGGCCTGGAAATTGCTTCAAGGTATCGCAGAGGAGGCTCGTTTGGACTGGCTGGAAGAAGAGGTGCACAGGGCCCAACGGTGACAAAAGGGCAGGCTGGATGTGGGCTCCGTGGGTAGAAAGGGACTGCCAAGAGGAGGACAGGCAGGGTGGGCCAGGACGTACAGAACTACAATGGATGCACCTGAACTTGGACACCAGCGCATGGAGAGGCTCTCCACAGATGGGCATTTCTGAATGAAACTTGGGGTGCAGAGGGGAGACGGGCTGGGAGGCAGGGAGAGCGGTTGGGAAGCCCTGAGAAGCAAGGCAGCACTGGTGGAGGGCAGCGGGTGGCAGCACCCCACGGTCTCATGGTGCCAGGAACCCTGACCACAGACAGCGCCTGGCTGACCCACACAGCCGCAGCTTTCCGGAAAGACAAGATGCCCACACCTGTCTGCAAAGGGGTGAAACAGAGGACAACCCGATTGTGACAAGTGTGGTACCCAGGGCCCTTGCTGTGAGGGTAAAAACAAGAGCGTGGCGGGGGGGGGGGGGGGGGGCTGTGTTCTCTCTGTGGCACTCGTAAGCCAGAGCCAAGGGAATGCGGTACAGTACAGCGTGTGCGCTTACAAGATGCCCACCTCCACGCTGCGTGGATGGCACCAAGTTCCTCACCCATCCACCCTGACACTGTTCTCCATCTGAAAGGAATCTGAGATACAGAGGAAAGAGGGGTTGCTGTCTTCGCTGCCGGGGGTCAGGTGGATCAGGGAGTCTGGCCTCTCCCCTCTCTCCTCTGACAGCTGTGGACAGTGGGGTAGGAGGAAGAAATGGAGGAGAGATGGGGTTCTCTTCCTGCAATCTCCTCTTGCAGACACTGACACAAGGAAATCACACAGTAAACGCTGCTTCTCCAAGTAGCTATTAAAAAGTTCTCCAAGTGGCACCGGTGGCTCACGCCTGTCATTCTAGCTACTCAGGAGGCTGAGATCTGAGGGTTGCGGTTCAAAGCCAGCCGGGGCAGGAAAGTCCATGAGACTCTTATCTCCAATAAACCACCAGAAAACAGGAAGTGGCGCTGTGGCTCAAGTGGTAGAGTGCTCACCTTGAGCTGAAGAGCTGAGGGACAGCGCCCAGGCCCAGACCAAGCCAAAAAAAAAGTTCATTAGGGAAGGGCCAACTGAAAACATATTGCAAAAGGTAATCAAAGGTGGCTAGTTCTTCACTTCAGGTCTTGGGCCTTAGAAAATAAGACCAGAGAAAGAGCAACCAGACTGTCTATAAGGCTACAATTCCCCGGGCAAGAGCGACACTGCAACTGGCTGGCGACGTGGGATTCATGCCTGGGAGTCTGGTTGTGATCTTGTAATTTGGGGGTAAACAAACACAAACTCCTCACATTGTAGAAAAATATTTGTACCCATAATATTTCTACACATAAAAGTCTGGCTTTTCTGGGAAGATGCCATATTCTCTGTTATCAGATTCTTATCAGTTTCTGTAATCCTCAGAGATTATTAATACGGCTTTCTAGACAGAGAAACTTCCAGAGGCTTTTTTCTTGCTTCTCTGAATAACTCCAAAATCTCTCATCTTCTGCATTAAGTTCCTAAGGAACTTCAGTAAGGAAAAACACACTTGAAAGAAAAACCAAGTGGCACTGTTGCTTAAGTGGTAGAGTGCTAACCTTGATCACAAAGAGGCTCAGAGACAGCACCCAAGCCCAGAGTTCAAGTCCCAGAACTGACCAAAAAAAAAAAGGTATTCTGGGAAGGTGGCTCAGAGGTAGAGTGCTTGCCTTGCATGCATGAAGCCCTGGGTTCAATTCCTCAGTACCATATACACAGAAAAAGCCAGAAGTGGCACTGTGACTCACGTGGGAAACTCTAGCCTTGATCACAAAGAAACTCAGGGACCGTGCCCAAGCCTAGAGTTCAAGCCCCAGAACCGGGGGGAGTGGGGGGGGGGGGGGAGGTACTCTGGGCTGGGAATGTAGCTCAATGGTAGAGTGCTTGCCTAGCATGCATGAAGCCCGGGGTTCAATTCTTCCATACCACATAAATAGAAAAAGGAAAGTGACACTGTGGCTCAAGTGAGAGAGAGCTAGCCTTGAGCAAAAGAAGTCCAGGCCCAGAGTTCAAGTCCCATGACTGGGAAAATAAAAGAAGGAAAAGAAAAAGAAAAACCAAGGGCTCAAGAACAATTGTTTACATTATCCTGCCCATGTAATTGTAACCCCTCTGTACAGTATGTTCAAATAAAATAAAATTAAATTAAAAAAAAAAAAAGAACAATTGTTTAGGTTTGTTTTCAGTTGTAGGGTTTGAGGGACTTGAACTCAGGGCCTAGGTGCTGTCCCTGAGCTCTTCTGCTCAAGCACTCTACCACTTTGAGCCACAGCTCCACTTCTAGTTTTCTGGTTAACTGGAAATAAGAGTATCTCACAGCCTTTCCTGCCCAGGCTAGCTTTGAACCATGATCTTCAGATCTCATCCCCTCCAGTAACAAAGATGACAGGTGTGAGCCATGGCACCCACCCCACAATAGTTATTTTCTAAGAAAAATCTTCTCCTTGTAGTAAATGAGAGGCCTGGGTAGGTGTCTGAGACTTGTAGAATTCAGTCATGCTATTTCTTACACCAGTAGAAATGACTACTCCACCAAACAATGATGATGGCTTCAACAGTCCCTGGAAATAGAAAAAGTAACAGTCGCCTCTATGTACCGGGCTCACTGCTAAGGATTTCTACTCATTATTTCATTTAATCCTTGTGATAACTCCTCAGATAAGAATTGGCATTTCAAGAGCCGGGCACTAGAGTCCTACACCTCGTAATCCTAGCTATTCAGGGGGGGCTGAGATCTGAGGATCACAACACAAAGCCAGCGTGGGCAGAAAAGCTCACGAGACACTTACATCCAGCTAACTAGCAAAAAAGCACAACAAGAGGAAATAAATAGAGGCTTGGTGTGGAGCTGTGGCTGGACGAGGCCTCTCTGAGAGGGAGCCAACTCACAAGGTGAGAAGCAGCCCGTGGGACGAGGGCCAGGACACCTGGGCACCAGGCTGGACGGTCAGTATCCTCGGGGCCAGCACAGGGCCCCAGGGCAGCATGTGGAGGGAGGAGCACCTGACCAGCCTGGAGGCGTATGGCTCAGATGGCCTCCTCCATCAGCAGTGTACCTGGTGCAGGGGAGGTGCCACAGACAGGAAGCCCGGTCGTGGGCTTCCTGGAATCCGGCCAGACCCGGCATATGTGAGCGAGTGAGACGTCTTTCCTGGAGACTTGGCAAAGGGGCTCGATTGCAGCAGATCCTGAATATTCATCCTCTCCTCATCCTTCCCCCAAATCTTCCATCATCACAGCTCTGAATCTCCTCCTCCAGAAAGGCCAAGAGAAGGCCCTGCCCTTCAGCCAGAGGGGCCAAGGCATGAGCTTGATGGTCCAGCACCAGGCCAAGGTGCGTGGGCAAATCCATTTCCCTCTCTCGGCCTCAGTAGTTTCCCCAACTGCAAAGTGAGATGCCAGCAGGCTTGGCTGTGAGCCCAGTAACTTTCACGACCAGCAAGCTGCCCTTAAAGACTGTGGTGCACACTGGAACTGGAGAACTAAAGGACATTCACTCTACCTCCTGTTCCCCGTAGTTGAACAAGAGACGACGGGTCCTGCTGACCTGGCTGGGGGTCTGGTTCTAGCGAGTTCCCCATGCAACGTTGAGAACAGAGAGGCTCCTCCCGGTGGGTTCCAGAGCCTCAGTCTTCCCTCCCGAGACCCCCACACACACCCCCTCAATGTCTCCTCTGGTTCTATAGTTTCCATGCCTGCCACCGCTCTCCCCCCACCCCAGCATACCTGTGAACATGGCACAGAAGTAGGGGCTGCAGGCCGCCAGGACCACCCGGTGAGCTTCGATCTCCACGTCTTCTGCCACGATCATCACGTCACACAACAGCTGCTTGCTGTAAGATACCAGCCAGGGGACGGGGGTGGGTCACGCACAGCACGCACACCTGTCTCCTGTCAGACATGGGAGTCATTTTTCCTCCCACCCAGTTCTCAGAGTGGTTGCAGAGGCTTGCTCCAACCCTGTCTGTCAGGGGAGAGACTCAAGGATTCTTTTTTCCCCTCAGTCCCGGATAACCTCCCGTTCGTGCTTTCCTGAGGCACAAAGAAAAAAGCCGAGCTACTGCAACCATGAAGCAGCTTCCTTTGCCTTCATCTCTCTGCTCCCCAGTCCCGCTAGCGCTGAGAACCAGGGAGCAGAGGCAGGGCCTGGGGCTGTCAATCAAGCAGCTGCCAGAGTGCTGAGTGTCCAGGAGCAGGTTCGAGCCCTGAAGGTGTGCCGTAATAACCCAAAAGCGAGACAATCCGCAGAGACACTGTTGAAGGTGACAAAGGAGTTTTATTAGCTGGTCTGCAGCCCCGTCCTATGTTACCTCAGAACTAGGAGCAATTCCAACCTCCAAGGAGGCAGGGTTTTGTTCTTTTTTCCTTTTTCCTCCTTCCTACAAACCTCACCTGCCTACTCTCCACAGGCTTCTCTGCTTTCCAATGACCTCTTTGCCCCTCTGCCTCTCCACCTCTCCATGGGCCTCTCCGATCTCTGCAGGCCTCTCCACCTCTCCGAGGGCCTCTCCAATCTCTGCAGGCCTCTCCACCTCTCTGTGGGCCTCTGTGATCTCTGCAGGCCTCTGTGCAGGCCTCTCTACCTCTCCACCTCTCCGTGGGCCTCTCTGAGCTCTGCAGGCCTGTTGACTCCTTCACAGACCTCTCTACTCTTCACAGGCCTTTCCATAGGCCTCTCAGCCCTGTGCGGGCCTCTCCACCTGGATCTCTTTTCTGGCCCGGGTCTCCTCAGGCCTCTCTGCCGGCCCGGGGCCTCCCCTCTACTCAGTGCACCTCTTCCCATGTGTCTCATCTCCCCTTCTCCAACTCCTCCCCAGAAGCCCTGCCCCCCAGCCACCCTTTGATGGCCTGCCCCACCCCCAGCAGCCTGGTGGGCGTGGCCCGTGGTGACAACAGCATGGAGGCGGGACTTCCTGCCCCTCAGGTTTTCACAGTGCCAGCAGCCAGATGAGGAAGTGGCAGCTCTGCAAGGGCTCCACCACGGAGGCCAGCATGGGAGGGGAGGCCAGGGCCACTACGCCTGAACGCACAGGACTCCCAGAGGCCCGCCACCATCGGTAAGGAGGCCACGACCATCTGTCTCTGCTATGCTCAACTTGGGAAGGGCCTTGTCTCTTTCACACTGTAATCCTAGGTGCCTGACTGCATAACCAGCACACAGTAGGCCCTACACTTTGCTGAATGAATGAATGAATGAATGGAAGGGATCAAGTCACATCCCTGGGAGGGAAGGGAAATGTGAACAGCAAGCGTACAGCCTGGTGGGGTACCACAAGACCCTGTGGGTCTGCAAGGACTTCTTCCAAGTTCTTCTTAAAGTCTATTATGAATGTAACCGACAGCATTTCCTGAGTTACAAGTGTTGGGCGCTGTTCTAAGCACTTGTCTGTACATATGATTTCATTCCGTGTTATTATACCCAATGGCGTTACACCTCGTGGCTAGGTCCTGTGTTACAAATGAGGGAGTCGAGGCTCGCAGAAGTTAAGGAAGTTACCCCAAGTTCACACAGAAAGGGGCGACACGTGAAAGTAGAGACAGGAACGTGGCTTAGCCCCAGAGCCCCGTCTACAGCCTCTCCTCTAGACTGAAGCACCAAGGGCAGAAGGCAAAAGCAGGGGAGGCAAACACATCTCACTGGTGACTCACGGACTGTGGATCAGGGACATCTGAGGTCATGTCTGGGACAGATGGAAGAGAAGCCACACTGGCCAACTGAGGCTCAACTCAAGCCACTGTCAACTCCCAGCTTCCCTTAGAGACAGGGTCATAAAAGCTGCCCCTGCCTGAGCTGCAGATGCCCTTGGAGATTCTCTGGCCATAAAGTCCAGAGGAAGAAAAGGATGCCTGGGGCCACAGAGGCCTAGACCTTGAACCCAGGGCTCTCAGCTCTAGACACGGTGCTTCTCCCAGCACACCTCCTGCTGGCTGATGTGCAGAGTGGGCAGCTCCATCAAGGAGAGTGGCTCACGCAGAACACAGTCCCGGTGAAGAGGATGCTGGGAAGGGCAAGACCACGGGACACCAAGAAGAAAAACCTAGCGTTGGAAGGCTGAGACCTCACCCCCAGCAGGCAAAGTTGACCTCACATGCTCACACGACTGCACTAAACTACAGGACAAATAAGACAGTGTGGTCACCCAGCATACACATCACAGGGACCAAGTGTGGTGGTGTGGTCACAGAACCCAGGGAGGTTCCTCAATGTGGTCAGAATTTACTAGAGGAAGAAAAAATGTATTCCCTATACATAACTAGAAAAGAAGGAGGGAAGGAGATGGAAGGAAAAGAAAAGTGAGAGGAAGAATACAAGGAAGGAAAAGAGGAAGGGTAAGAACCATAAAAAAAGCACAGAACAGGGGCTGGGAAGGTGACTCAGTGGTAGAGCACTTGCCTTGCATGCCTGAGGCCCTGGGTTCGATTCCTCAGCACCACATAAGCAAAAAGAAAAAAGCCAGAAGTGGCGCTGTGGCTCAAGTGGTAAAGCACTAGCCTTGAGCCAAAGAGCTGAGGGACAGCGCCCAGGCCCAGAGTCCAGGCCCCACAACCGGACCCAAAAAAAAGCACAGAACACAGAGACAGCAAAAAAACAGAACTGGGAACCCACAAGTAAGCCCTCACATGGACAACTGGTTTTTCATAAGTGTGTCAAGATCATTCAACTACAAAAGGCAAGTCTTTTCAAGAAATGGTACTGGGACAGCTGGATACAGCATGCAAATGAACTGAGTTGCACCTCTGCCTCTTACCATACATAAAAATTCACTCCACAGGAATCAAAGACCTAGGGGAAACATGAAATGCTCATGACTTCAGACAAAGCAGCAGTTTCTTAGCTATGATGCTAAAAGCACAAACAACAAAAGAAAACATGATAAATGAGACAAATTGAAAACATTTGCACTTCAAGGGACAATCTCAGGAAAGTGAGAAGCCAATCTATAGAATGTGAAAAAAAAGAATTGTAAATCATCTATATTAAAATGGGCTTATACCTAGAATATAAGGTGAACTCAATTGCTTACAAGTTCAATAATAAGGAGAAAACTAAGGCAGCTCATATCTGTAATTCTAGAAGGTGGAAATCAGGAGAATTATGGCTTTGAAAGCAAAGAGGGCACAAGACTCCATCTCAAATAATAATAATAATAACAATAATAATAATAAAGAAGCTGGGCATACTAGAGTCCATCTGTCATCCCACCTGCAGAGGAAAGATGGTCCAGACCAGCCTGCTCAGATGTTGGACTCTATTAGAAAAATAACTAAAGCAAAAAAGGACAGAGGCAAGGCTCAAGTAATAAAATGCCTGTCTAGCAAGCACAAGGTCCTGAGTTTAAACCCCAGGACTGCCCAAATCAGATAAAGAGAGAGGACTCCACTTTTTTTTTTAAAAAGTAGGCTAGGGATCTGAACAGACATTTCTCTAAATAAGATATGGAAACTGCAACCAATGATCAGAGGAAATGACATTAAGCACCATTCGTCTCTAGGGAAATGCACATCAAAGCCACTATAATGTATCTCCTCCCAGTTGGGACAGCTGTGATCAAACACAGGGGTGGCAAGTTGTTAGGGGAGAACTGGAGAGCACGGAATCGCCATCCATTGCTCCAGGGAAGAGTCTGGTAGGCTGTTCCTCCAGAGGTTCGTCATGGAGTCGTCATACAATCCAGCAATCCAAGAGAAAGAAAAACAAGCCTTCACACAGAAATCTGCACGTAGATGTGTCCAGAGCATTGTTCATCAGTGCTACAGGCCAGACGGGACAAGAGAGGTCATGAGGTCATAATAGAGAGCTAGCATGTGCTAGGTCCTGGGTTTGACTGTCAAGATGGGTGGGACAGACTATGGGCTCCAAATACTCATTGGATAATAGTTGCTCTGTTCCCCTGCTTGCTTCATCTCAGGCCTGGGCCAGGGGTACTAGCCCAGGAAGGACCACGCCCCCACTGCCCACTAGATGCTAAGTCAGGAGCCAAGGACACGGTAGGGATTCTTCTACCCAGAAGCTCCATGGTCTGGCCAGAGAGTGGGGCAGGGAAGTACAAAAGGAACGGGAAGGCTGGGCGGTTACCATGCCAACGGCCCATTCCCTACCCTGGAAGAATAGGAAAGTCGGGGATTGTGTGATTCATAAATTACAAAGAACATGTGTGCTTAAACTAAAATAGCTTAAAAATTGAGAGAGGGGAAGGCGAAGACAATACAGGAGAAAGCCCTGGGTCCCCGGAATATCATGTGGCATTTCAGTGGCGTAATCCTGACAGCAAAAGGCTTTTAGACCGTCCCTTCATCAAAAACCGATTATGCCTGTCTCTCCCTGAAAGTCTCCCAGATCAAGAAGCCTGTCAATCCAGGCCCTTTCTCTCTGCCTGACCTATTGTGCTTCTGTTTCCAGAAATTGGCCGGCTGGCTGCCATAGGCTCACACCTGTAATCCTAGCTGCTCAGCAGACTGAGATCTGAAGATCCCACATCTAAACCAACCCAACCCAGGCAGAAAGGTCTGTGAGATTCTAATCACCAATTAACCAGCAAAAAGCTTGGAAGTGGAGCTGTGGTCCAAGTGGTAGAGTATAGCCTTGACATAAAAAGTTAAGGGAGAGCATGAGAACCTGAATTCAAGCCCTAATACCAAAGTGCACACACGCATGCGTGAGCACACACACACACACTTTCATTTGTAAAGAGTTTACTTTCTCCCTCAACAAACACTTACTTCATCACGGCCCCTCACGAGTTAGTTCTTAGGAAGGAAGGATTCTCCAAAGTTCAGGGGACATACTTGCTTCAGGCAGTGACCTTTAGGAAACACACCTGTCAGGTGCACGGTACCCTTAGGGAGCTTGGGGGGGGGGGGGGGGGAGGAGAGAGTGAGTGAGTAAACAGGTCCAGAGCCAAGAATGCCATAAGCCCACAGCACAGGCGAAGGAAGCTTCTGCCTTCTGGTGAGGCGGTGTCCACAAGGGTTTGTACACAAACAGAAAGCATGGGTGCCTAAACACATCTTCAACAAGTTTGTCACACATGCACGCTGGCTCGCAGACAGTCTGCGGACTCTCACCACCGGGTTCAGGAAACACGAGAGCACGTTTGCGTTTCATTTCTTCAACAGAGAAAGAAATGGAAGTGCATAGCTGGACCCTGGTGGCTCACATCTGTCATCCTAGCTATTCAGGAGGCTGAAATCTGAGGATCACAGTTCAGAGGCAGCCCGGGCAGGAAAGTCCGTGAGACTCTTATCTCCAATGAACCACCAGAAAACCAGAAGTAACACTGTGGCTCAAGTTGTAGAACACTCATCTTGAGCTGAAGAATTGAGGGACAGCGCCCAGGCCCAGAGTTCAAGCCCCATGACCAACAACAACAACAAAAAAAAGAAATGGAACTTCATTTCAAGGGTGAGGAAGCCTTCTATTGGAGTGGACGTACTGCCACAGCAGGCTCAGCCCAAGGAATAAGAGAGCCAGGCCAAACAAAACTAGCATGTTCAATTGTTCATCTGCGTGCGTGTGCGCGCGTGTGTGCGTGTGTGTGCATGTGTGTGCGTGTGCGTGTGTGTGCCCACGCGTGTAGGTGTTGCAATCATTCCATTCTCAGTTTCCAAGCTTTGGTTAGAAATCAAGCTTATGAACAGACCTGCTGTAACCACAAAGGAATTTTCCTCTGTGATTAATCACTGAAATGCTAGGTGTGAAATAAACACCCAGCACCCAGGGAAGAGCGCGCTGGCTGGCAAAGCCACCCTGTCTCAGGATGTGAAAGCGGAAGCCCAAGAGTGGGCGGGGAGAGCCAGGATTCATCGGTGGTGGCGTTCTGATCTGCTCCCACTCCCTGAGGAAACTCAACCCTGCCAAGTTCCCTGGGGGAAAGAGCACAGGCAAAGACAGGAAGAGTACCTCCGCAGTTCGTTCATAGCCTTGAAGGCCTTCCCCATGTGGGCAGGGTTGACAGTGACGGTTCTCTGGTTCTTCTCGTCGTCCTGGGCCTGCGCTGGTGGCTGGGAGCTTGGCTTGATGCTGCAGGAAGGAAGGAAGAGCAGGGAGAGAGATCACACATGGGTAAAGTTAGCCATCCGTACTTCTACCCACCCACGGGAGGCATCTGGGAGGCCGGCCCCCTCGCCACAAACTGGCAGGGAAGGAGACGCACTGGCTGGCACAGCGGACCTGCGGACCTTCTGATGGCACGTGCACTCCATTCTGTAAGTGGAACTTGTTCCATCAAGGGCTGTGTGACTTTGTGGGGGCCTTATCCTCAAAAGGAAGGGGGACGGAGTACTCTATCACCTCCTCACTGCATGGTTAATGGGCTCTGATAGGGGCCAGATACTGTATGTAAATACAAGAGAAACATGAGAAACATAAAGCTTACAGCTCACAGGGGCTGGGAAGATGGCTCAGTGGTAGAGCGCTTGCCTTGCATGCCTGAGGCCCTGGGTTCGATTCCTCAGCACCACATAAGCAAAAAGGAAAAAAGCCGGAAGTGGCGCTATGGCTCAAGTGGTAGAGCGCTAGCCTTGAGCTGAAGAGCTGAGGGAGAGCGTACAGGCCCAGAGTTCAGGCCCCACGACCGGACCCAAAAACAAAAACAAAAACAGCTCACCTAGCACTGATGGCTCACGCCTGACATCCTAGCTACTCAGGAGGTTGAGATCTGACAATCATGGTTCAGAGCCAGACTGGGTAGGAAAGTCCATAAGTCTCTTATCTCCAATTAGCCACCAGAAAACCAGAAATGGTGCTGTGCCTCAAGAGAGCGCTCACCTTGAGCTGAAGAGCTCAGGAACAGCGCCCAGGCCCAGAGTTCAAGCCCCACAACCGGCAAAACATAAAAATAAAAAGCTTAGAACTCACTGGATGAGAAGGTCAAGTAAACTTTCAAACATCACATCTTAATTATTGTGACCCAACAAGGTCAAAATGAAACCCCCTTGTCCAGCCCATCAGTGCTGTTTGTATGTGTGTGCGCATGTGCGTGCACGTGCCAGTGTTGAGGCTTGAATGCAGGGCACTGGGCACTGTCCCTGAGCTTGTTTGCTCAAGGCTAATGTGCTACCATTTGAGTCACAGCTCCATTTCTGGCTTTGTAAAGGCGGTTAGTTGGAGATAAAAATGTCTCGTGGACTTTCCTCCCTGAGCTAGATTTGAACCATGATCCTCAGATCTCACCCTCCTGAGTAGCTAGAATTTTTACAGGGGTGAGCCACTTAGCTTTGATCATGGCAAGCATAGAAGCTAGAGTTCTGGGTGATGGAAAACTATCCCAGTGATGCCAGCCAGGGTCAGGTGAAACTTGCCCGAAGCAGAAATCCAAAGGGAAAGCCAGGTAAAAAAGGCAACTGGGGAGCACTCCAGGCAGGGGAAATGCACAGAGACCTGGAGAGAAAAGGAGCAGTGTGTTCAATGCCTGGCCATTGAGTAAAACTCAAGGAGAACGCAAGAGGGGAGTCTCAGAAGGAAAACCGCAGAGTTTGGGTGTCTCCCTGAAAGCCAAGCAAGCCATCAAAGTTGGCTTTACGCTGAGCACTGGGCCAGGAGGCAGGTGGGCAATCTGTGCCTCACGGAGAACAGTGAGGCTGAGGGAAGGCCGCTAGGAAGCCATGATTCCACGGGAAGACCAGATGGCAGTCATTAGGAGAAGAGGCTGGCGGAGCGGGCTAGGTGATGACCCACAGAGGTCACGTGCAATCTTAGCTCTCCACCCTAAAACCCAGACGCAAAGCAATGCCAAATCCCCATGGAGATCTGAGCCACACAGCTCCCAACCACTCCTGAACGTGCCGCAAGGCAGAGGGGGTTAGGAAGGACGATTCCCCAAATTGGTTAGGGGGAAAAAGAAAAAGGTCATCCAGCTCCAAGGTCAAGTCTGAGACCATGGAAAAACCTCTGCTTGGATGAGGCTCAGCTTTCTTTTGCTAGTTGGAAAATGGAACCCTCTCCCCTGATGTGGATTTGGGGACTCACAATCTAATCCAACTCTAGGACATGGAAAGTAGTCTCCTTTGGCTTTCCCTACCAGGCATGGTCCATGCTTCTGGCTAGCCTTGCCAACTGGCGCGGGCTGATACAGTTAAGATATGGCCTGAGACGCTCCACCGATCTCACGCTGAGATCCATCACTAGTGGAATACGCAATATGAAGTTCATGTCAGACCCACAGTTTGTCTGAGCATAACAGACTCCTTCCTGCCTTCAGCCTAGCAGATCAATGTAAAGCCACGGGCATCTGAGACTAAGGTCTAGGAACAGGAAAGTCAGCTAAGTAAAGGACAATCAATATCAAGGAACACACAATGGAAGACCATTTAGAGTTATGTGTTAAAAAAGGCAAAAAAAAAATCTCAAGGCAGAAAACGTGACCAGAGAAAGCACTCAGTAACAATGAAACATTTCATATCAGAAATATACAGGCAGCCGGGCACCAGTCATCCTAGCTACTCAGGAGGCTAAGATCTGAGGATCATGGTTCAAAGCCAGCCTGGGCAGGAAAGTCCATGAGACTCTTATCTCCAGTGAACCACCAAGAAAACCAGAAGTGGCACTGTGGCTCAAGTGGTAGAGAGCTTGCCTTGAGCTGAAAAGCTCAGGGACAGCGCCTAGGCCCAGAGTTCAAGCACCAAGACCAACAACAACAAAAAAAAGAAATCCACAGGGCTAGGAATATGGCTCAGTAGTAGAGTGCTCACCTAGCATGCATGAAGCCCTAGGTTCGATTTCTTAGTACCACATACACAGAAAAAAAAAGCCAGAGGTGGTGCTGTGGCTCAAGTGGTAGAGCGCTAGCCTTCAGCACAGAAAGGCTCGGAACAGTGGCCAGGCTCTGAGTTCAAGCCTTAGAACCAGCCAAAAAAAAACAAAAAAGAAAAACACAAAAAAAGAAATCCACAAGTACAATAATTTCTTGGTATTCCCTTTCCTTACTCCATAGTCAATAAGATATTAATTTCTACTCTCCAGTAACAGTTCAATAGTTTCATTTTTGATATTTGAGCCCTTATTTTTGACATTGATTTTTTTTTTTTTGCTTGAAATAGCCCTTGTTTTCTGGTCATAGCTTTGATATTAAAGATAGTTCTAACACTGCCCCTTGTGTATATTTGTTACAGGGTTTTTACAGATGCTGTTTACCAAGCTAAGGAAATTCCCTTCTGTTTTTATTGAGTTTTTTATCATAAAGATATACTGGACTTTATCAAATAGGTTTGTATGCCTAATGATTAGGGTTCTTTTCCTTTAATCTTGTAGTGTGATAAATTACATAAGAATAATAAATGATATCTAAAATATAAATACTGTAATGCATAATATAACAATAAATATTACAATAAATTATAGTGTATTATGTATTTATATTTTGTTATATATACCATACAATATATAATATACATGTTATATAATAATATAAATAATAAATATAATAATGCAAACATACTTGAACTACTGGGATAAACCTAGAAACTATAAAATGCTGCACAAATAGTCATTATAAATACTGCCTTCAGACTATGGAAATACTTAGAAACCAAAAGGAGATATAACTGGCAATGAATCAAAGAGCCACTGAAGGTTTGGGGTGGGGGAACCGATGGGAAGTGCTGACAAGGATCTCTAGTATGCCTAATGGGCAGGAAATCTCGCTCTTCCTGTTGCGTTGCTCTTTGCACTTTCCAGCAAGTCTGATGATAATACATGCCCCTGTGAATACCATGCCCTGTTTACTACAAGGTCTCAGGCATGGACTGCCTATCATTGGAGGGTTAAAGTCCCACTAGAGCCTCCCTGAAGCAGTGCTTGATGGTGAACACAGGCCGGCTTGAGAAGGACATAGGTCTCCCAGAGTTCTTCCCGTCCTTTATGTGGAGACAAGTCGTGATGTCTTAGGAGAAACCCCTGCTCTGCAACTCAGTACTTGGCCTCTGGTTTCTGAAAGCCACACGTTTGACAGTTCACTAAACTTGCAGAGAACAAGACATTAAACAGAGTGTCAGGCTCAGGACAGTCAGACTCTCAGGCAAGAGCCCACAAGTAATGAGGAGAAAGACGGGACCTGAGCTCCAATGTCCTCCGGCTCTTCCCCACACAGTCCACCCTCACATGCATGCAGGTGATACACGCTCTACACACACATTCCTCAGTCAAGGGTCAAGTGCCCCCAGAGGAAGAGCTGCCAAATTCCCTCGGTTCCTCCCCCCTATTCAGCAGTCCTTAACTACTTAGTTCCCAATAACCAAGTGCTCAGTCTCAGTTCTTGATCCCAAGTAAGTCTGGGGGATCTCCTCCCTCTACTTGTCTCTCTCTCTCTCTCTCTCTCAATCTCTCTCTCTCTCTCCGTCACACACACACACACACACACACACACCAGGCTTCAGGAATCTCCATCCAACCAAACTGAGATGATTCAGTCTTCAAGGTTTCACAATCTGGCAAGAGGGGACACAGCCTTTTAACGAACCTGCCTAGCCCATGCTAGAGTCTATCTGCTGGACAAAGAAGCCTTCATGGGCACTCCAGCATCCAGAGCTCAAAAACATTCAAGTTGGGCCATGGGAAAACTCCAAGAGGGTCACAAAGACCGGGGTGCTGAGGAAGTACAAGTCCTTCTTTCCTATAGGAACCTGCAGCTATGAATAAGACTCACACTATCTATTAAACTAGTCCGCTTGGTGAAAGGTGGTGTGAACACTCTTAAGTTCTCACACAGTCTGGCTGCTCGTCAGTATAGTTGTGTAACACACACTGCAGTGTGGTGAGTCCACAGAAGCGAATGACACCAACAAGCCACCAACAGCCCACAGACAGAATGTTGGAAGTTGGCTCAGACATACTTCGTGTTCTCCCAGCTGCCCACTGGATCCCACGCAGGCCATGTGTATGGGATGGTCAAGATTCCTAGGAAACAAGGGGAGACACAGCCTCGCCCCTCCTTCTCGGTCTTTTGACTTTTCTTTTTCCCTATTTAGATCGTTGCAAGGGCCTCCAGCCTCCCATCTGGCCTTCCGGATGCCGCACCTCCAAGTGCTTTCTGTGCACCATCTCCAAGCTGGCCAGAAAGATCGCCGGGACTGTGTCCTTCAGAGCCTCGCTGCCCACCGGTCTCTGACAGAGGCAGCGAGGTTATAGGCTGAAGGTTCAGTCAGAGCCCTCGGCTTCCATGTGTTCCGTACACTGTCTGCCCTTGTAAGGTCTTCTTTTAAAGGGCTCTATAGATTATAGCCACAGTAGCACCTCCAGTTTTCTGGTGGTTCAGTGGAGATAAGAATCTCCTGGACTTTCCTGCCGAGGCTGACTTTGAACCACAATCCTCAGATCTCAGCCTCATAAGGAGCTAGGATGACAGGAGTGAGCCACCAGTGCCCGGCTTTGCCTATCTACTATTTAAGCCATCCCTTGGCCTGACCTGAACCTGAGTCCCAGCTTAACAGCACTTACTCAAATATTTGCTTGTTATATACAAATCAGATGAGCCAGTCTTCAAAGTTAGCCACTCAATGAACGTCCACCAATATTCAATATAAAAGCTATAAATGAAAAGTTATAGGGGCGGGCTGGGAAGGTGGCTCAGTGGTAGAGTGCTTGCCTTGCATGCCTGAAGCCCTGAGTTCAATTCCTCAGTACCACATAAGCAAAAAGAAAAAAGCCGGAAGTGGCACTGTGGCTCAAGTGGTAGAACACTCACCTTGAGCTGAAGAGCTGAGGGACAGCACGCAGGCCCAGAGTTCAGCCCCCACAAATGACCAAAAAAAAAAGTTAGACACAACCAGGTGCTAGCGGTGGCTCACACCTGTAATTCAAGATACTCAGGAGGCTGAGATCTGAAGATTGTAGTTTGAAGCAACCCCAGGCAGAAAAGTCCGTGAGACTCTGATCTCCCATGAACCACCAGAAAACCAGAAGTGGCGCTGTGGCTCAAAGTAGTAGAGTGCCAGCCTTGAGCAAAAAGAGCTCAGGGACAGCGCCCAAGCCCTGAGTCCAAGCTCATGACTGACCAAAAAAAAAAAAATACACATTTTTCTAAATGCCTCTTAAATTCCAAGTCTGCGCATCCAATTTGTTACCTGACTTCTACTTAGGTTTTACACATATGTAAGCAAAATATGTCCTCCCACTGCCCCTTAAGCCAGTTCTTTCTGTATTCCCCTCCCTTAGAGGTAGCACCAACTGCCCACCCACCTGTCCAAGCCAGAGACCTGAGCTGGTACCCTGGAGAGCTTCTTTCTCATGAGCATACCCCCACATCCAGCCATAAGCCCTACTGATCAAATGTGTTTCCACAACTGCAACTCACTCCCTCACGCAGACAGGACTATATCCATCTTATTCTAGGCGAATGCAATCTCTGCCTGAGTTATTACGGCCACCCTCCATGAACAAACAGCACTGTGGCCGAGGCCACAAATGAAGTTCAGACACGCGGGACTAATACTGTGTGCTACAGACAGGGGCCCAAGATCATTATTCGTCTAGAGATGAAACCAAGTACAGAGAAGCGAGGTGATTTGGAGCTACGATGAGACTATGCTGACTGCAATCAAGTATCTTTGGAAAAGAAAGACAAAAACCTTAAGTGGGGTGGGTGGGGGGCTAGAAAGGTGGTTTATTGGTAGAGTACTTGCCTAGCATGCATGAAGCTGTGGGTTCAATTCCTCAGCATCACATAAAGAGCAAAAGCCGGAAGTGGTGCTGTGGCTCAAGTGGTAGAGCGCTAGTCTTGAGCAAAAGTAGCTCAGGAACAGCGCCCAGGCCCTGAGTTCAAGCCCCAGGACTGGCAAAAAAAAAAAAAAAAAAATCTTAAGGGACAGATGTCGAAAACCCTGGAGTTAGCTCATCCCATGCTAGCTAGAAAAGAAGGTTATTTAACCATCAGATGATGTTCTTTGCTCAGCCTCAGGTCTGACCCATTTTGAGTGTGAGGCCTGGGAACACCGGAGTGCTGTGACTTGGGCCCTAATGCACCATGCAGACTTTTGATCCATTCGGCCTCCCCCGTGGTTCCCCCAATCCAAAACACCAAAATGACCTAAATTTCATTTCTAAATTGGAAATGATGATCTGTCACTGGAAGACGTCCAGCCAGCAGGATCCAGGCAAATTCTGACACCAAAATACACCACTTGGACAGAGACTACCACATAGCGCTCTGCCCTTCACACCCTCTCTGCAGGGCCTCCGTTGTTGGTTATTTTAAGCTGGCGCTAGAAAACAGTCCAGGTGGACTCAGAAAGTAGAATCCAGAAAGCCACAGTCACAGGAAGCCGATGACAAGGGTAAGCGCACCTCCAGCTCTGTTCTCTCCTCTTCAGAACAGCTCTGTTCAGAGACACGGACATCGAATTCGCTCCAAGACCCCGCCTAAGCCGAAATTGGGGAGCTGATGGTCAAACCCATCTATCTGACGCTGAGGCCTGCTTTCATGTCCGTAACCAAGTCCACCGAGTCAGGCCAAGGAGGAAGCAACCCCGGAACTCTTCTCCATGTAGTCAAAGCAGACCTCATGAAAACAAAACAAAATCTTCTAGAACCTCCCCCAACTCATGGTAGGAAGTCACAGGGTGGACTGGAGTCAATCGATGCTATTAAATGTTCTGAACTGGGGACACTTCATGCTCAGGCCTTCCTGATTAACCAGGATGGCCGGCAGCCACTGGCCCCGTTTACATCCCACACTCCCCCTCGTAAACAAGCTGGAGAGCAGAAATGTGCCTAATCACTTTCCTAAAAGCCCAGTGCACGACTGCTTTCCTAAAGTGCCAAATGTCAGGAGAAACACTCAAGTTCAGACAGAAGTAGATGAGAGAGAAGAGCTAAAAGAAAATGACCCCTCCGTGTGCGGCTTTCGGAAAGCCAGGCTCGTGTTGAGTTTGAACAGCCGGGATGGAGCATTCCCTTCTGGGCAGCTTTCACAGGGGCCACCACAGGCTATCATGAGTTAGAAAGACAACTCCAGGGCCACAGGTCTCTAACCTAAGAGCCATTGAACTTGTTGAAGGGGGGGAGGGGGAGGCCGGGGGCTGCGAATCTTAGAACAAAGCCCGTTCAAGCTATTTTTTTAACATGGTTTATTAATGGTCTATTCAGTTTAACCTAGTTTCAGGGTTCAGCCAGAAATTGAAAAGAAAAAAAAAAAAATAGGTCAGTTTTACAATGGCAAGTTTCATCAGATCAAAGCACTTTGCTACAGAAAACAGACAGAAAATGTGTTCCTGTGTAGATCTGCTTTACAATCTAAAACTTAGCAAGGAAACACACACACACCCCAAAACAATGTCTAGGTGCAGAGATTTCATTTTGTTTTTGAAGTTCAAAAAAATCTTATTTAAAAAAAAAAAAAAGCTGTTACCCAAATGGAAAATTTGGCTTCAGTTAGCATGATTTGGGGAACATAGGCACGTCGGCTCTCCAAGTAGTAACACCCAAAAATTTCTACCTAACTTTCTACTAATGACTTCTAGGGGTAGAAGGGAGTATTCAGTGAGTGGTCAGTAGGAACAGGACGGGGGGGGGGGGGGGGGGGGGTAATGCAGGGTTGTTCTCTCTCTTTCCTCCCTGAGTCCTGCCAGCACCTCACCCGCAGAGCTAAGCATGTAAGGAGCACTGGCTTTCTAAGACGTGTCTCTGAGAATCTGTGTGCTATCCGTGGATAGCACCTTCATCTCAGAAGCTCCCTGGAGTACAGGGGTTGTCTCTCCCTGGAAGAAATCATCAAGTCACGGCCCAGAGTACCTGTGTACCTGTGCCTCTCCCCTGTTAGGGTATCTTGAATGCTTCTAACGGAGAGTATAACACCACTGCAGGAGAACGGGATCACCACCTTCCTCTTTTCACAATGCTGCTTTCTAAATGTTGTGGTTCTCTGCCACTCTTACAGAGCAGCCAAAGTGTGGATGGAGAACAGTGTCTGTGAGTGAAGTATATGGGATGTGAAATCTACATTCCCATCATTTTTAGTTCATCTTGTTCGACAACTGTTAGCTAGCCATCCCCAGAGCCGTGCGGTTTCCCCACACTGAAACTCCATACCCATTCTCCCCTTCCTCTGCTATCTGCCAACCGTTTCACCGTCTTGATGGACTTGACACACCAGCAAGTGGAAAACTGAGTTTAATCCACCCACAAGGCTGATTCTCAAACGGAAACAAACAATCCCAGCAGCCCAGGGTCACGGCCATTCCCATGTCTTCTACCTGCTCTAGGCACGCGGAGATGCCCACTTATCACAGCAGCCGCGGCGAACCAGGGATCTCTCTCCTTTGTGGAACAGAAGGCAAAGTCACCTTCCTGTGATGGATGGAGCCACAGCAGATTGTCCAGTGCAGAGAGGTGGGGCAGACGGAGCACTGAAAGAATCAGCAGAAAGCTAGAGAGCCAGACAAGGCAGCAGAGAAAACAAAACAAAACACAAACTCACAGGTTCTTCTGGCCTTGGCCTGAACAAAGGAGTCTCCAGCTCAGGGCTCCAAACCACAAAGGCTTCTAAATGCCACAGGGCATGTGGAAAGTGAATCTCAGTGAAGCATCAAAGAGAGGCAAATAAAAGTCTTCTATGACTTCCTACAGTAAGGATGGGTTTCGGACCAGGGTGTGCCAAAGTTCACCCTCGTTTTCTCATGGGGATGGCCTCACATAATCACGACATAGCAGGAGAAGAGTTGCCAGCCATGACAGAGACTACCATCGGAGAAAGCACCAGCTACGTACGCAGCGCGTCTCACTCCGGCAGTGATGCCAAGAACTACAGTGCGGTCATTACTCCTTTTAGACAGAAAAACAAATTCGTTCTGTTAAAAAAAAAAAAAAAATGGGACACACTCAAGGTCACCCAGTGTGTGTACACATGACACTGAGTGAGTCTGCGCAGCTCCACAGTCTATGTTCTAATGAGAAGCCTTGCAAGTTAGAAGGCAGACTCATGTCCTTATGGGAAAGTTATTCACCAGGAATCTCTTGATTGAGAAAGCCTTTCAAGCTTAACAGACAGACCTCTACTGCCAGGCAACAGTGGCTCACACCTGTAACCCTAGCTACTCAGGAGGCTGAGATCTGGGGAATCTCAGTTCGATGCCAGTCCCAGCAGGAAAGTCCGTGAGACTCTTATCTCCGATTAAGCACCCTGCCACTGCTTCTCTCTCTCCCTCCCCAGCAAAAAAGCCAGAAGTAGCTCAAGTAGCAGCGCACCAGCCTTGAGCAAAAAACCTCAAGGACTCCAAGTTCAAGCCCTAGGACTGACACCAAAGAAACTCCCCCGTATTAAGCTTTGGCAAGTTAGACGTGAAACAGATCCTGGCTCTCTGATCCCTGAGGGGCTGGACACGTAATCCTGCGCCAGGCACTTGGCCCTGGTGGCCACTCAGTTTCCAGGAACTTAATAAAACAAGGCTACTTCTTCCCTCTGATTCCCCTCTACCACCAAAGCATCTCGTGAGGTCAGTTACCTGTACTGGGATAATAAGACTGATACTCAAAGACGAATCTACTGGGTAAAGATTTCAACCTCGTCTCTGCCAGTTTTCTTGTCGGTGATCTGAGTTTCTCACAAAGGTTATCAGTGAGCCAGGACCTAGTACTCCGTACCCAGCTCTGACACACAGACGAAAGGCACCAAGAATATCAGCCGAGACTAGAAAGGTTAAGATGCCCAAGATAAAGTGGAGTTTTGAAACACTCTTGCCAGTAACTTCTACCAAGAGGAAGAGAAATGTAGCCAGCAAGAAGGGATGCTGGGAACGAGAGATGGGAGGCCGCTCTAGTCGTGGACAGGTCACCACAAAGAAGGGCCAGTAGGGCTCTTGGGGGGGCCTGTGGGCCTGCAGTGGGAACAATCTTGGAAGACTGGAACACTTGGCACATAAGCTAGGAAGACCTGAAGGGGGAACAAAAGCTGGCTTGGAAATGCTCGGCTTGGCTAGCTATTTACTCTGCTTCTAGTAGAGGAAAAGCAGAACATGTGCCACCAGGTGTTCGAAAGCCATGGACCTCAGCTCTCCCCGTAGACCGCAATGCCCCCCCCCCCCAGGAGGAAGGGATTTATATATTTCTGAACACAGAACTTGGGGAACAGTCAGTGCCCCAAAATTGCTCCATTTGTGGCTGGTAGCCTCACACTGACCTTTCAGTCTTATTAGGCCCTGTGTGGTCCAGAATCTCTACACTTCTGTCCAGTCACCCACATCCTCGGCTAGCCAAGGACACTGTCCCCTTTACCCCAAGGCGATTTTTAGATGTCCTGCCACCAGAAAGTCACCGGGGGACTGTCTCAAGGGCATCCATGGAGAGGGGCACTGGGTCTGAAAAGTCCCAAGTGCTTCCCGGGATGGACACACCGGAAAGCCCCTTCAGAGCAGGGGATGGGAAGAGCCCCCTTCTAACAGGTGCTAAACATCTCTCTGCCCTCCTCACCCCCCATGCCAGGCTCAGGTGAACCCGGGAAGCGAAGGCCAGCCCTCCCCGTCCACCTTGCTCTGCAGGTGATGCTGGCTGCGTTGAGCCCACTCCCCTTCTCTCTTAACCAGGGAGCCAGGACTCTACCGCCTTCACAGGGGGAGGGTGGGGGTCCGCGGGTCAGTGTGGAGTGGGGGGTGCGCGAGCCTGTTGGAGGGAAGAGCTAACTCCTGGCCCGGGCGAGCCCTTGACACCCCTTCTGGTGGGAAGACGCCCAGGGGGAGGAGGCCAGGGTTCCCTGAAAGCGGGATAGCTCAGGAACTTTGCAACTGGGGGACAGGTGCCATCTGACTGGGCTTGATTCCTGCCTCCCTGACCATGCATGCGGGTGGGGTGGCGGTGCCTGCACACGCACACACACACACACACACTGGAAGAGAGGCACCAAGATGCAAAACGCGAACTGCACGGCCGGCCGGCCGGGCCCTGCGTTGGCCGGGGCAGGGCGGTCCGGGCAGGGCGGCCCGGGCCGGGCGCTGGGGCCGGCCCCTCGTGGCCCGCCGGGCCGGGGCGCCCCGGGCCCGGGGAGGCGGGGAGGCGGGCGCACGCGGACGCGGAGGCACGCACGCGTCTGCACACCCGCTCTGCACGCACGGGTTAGCACACGCGCGCGCGCACACGCACACTCACATACCTCTGGCCCTCCATGGCGGCGGGCGGGCGCCGAGGCTCCGGGCGGGCCGGGCCGGGGACGGCGGCTCAGCCGCGGTGATTCAGCATGGCCGCGGCGGCGGCGGCGGCGGGCTCGGCCTCCTCCCGCGGACTCGCTCGCTCGCTCGCTCGCTCGCTGGCTCCCAGGCTGGCGGGGCTGGCGGGGCGGGGCGGGGCGGCCCCGCGCGGTTGCCTAGGAGCCCGGGCTGCTCCCGCCCCGCGCCGCGCCGCCGCCCCCGCGCCGCCCAGGCATCCCCGGGCCCCGCCGGCCCGAGCTGGGGGCGCCCGCCCGCCCTCCCCGCCCTCCCCGGCCGGCCCGAGCTGGGGGCGCCCGCCCTCCCCGCCCTCCCCGGCCGGCCCGAGCTGGGGGCGCCCGCCCGCCCTCCCCGGCCGGCCCGAGCTGGGGGCGCCCGCCCGCCCTCCCCGGCCGGCCCGAGCTGGGGGCGCCCGCCCTCCCCGCCCTCCCCGCTTGGCCCGAGCTGGGGGCGCCCGCCCTCCCCGCCCTCCCCGCTTGGCCCGAGCTGGGGGCGCCCGCCCTCCCCGCCCTCCCCGGCCGGCCCGAGCTGGGGGCGCCCGCCCGCCCTCCCCGCCCTCCCCGCTTGGCCCGAGCTGGGGGCGCCCGCCCTCCCCGCCCTCCCCGCTTGGCCCGAGCTGGGGGCGCCCGCCCTCCCCGCCCTCCCCGGCCGGCCCGAGCTGGGGGCGCCCGCCCGCCCTCCCCGCCCTCCCCGCTTGGCCCGAGCTGGGGGCGCCCGCCCTCCCCGCCCTCCCCGCTTGGCCCGAGCTGGGGGCGCCCGCCCGCCCTCCCCGCCCTCCCCGGCCGCCCGAGCTGGGGGCGCCCGCCCTCCCCGCCCTCCCCGGCCGGCCCGAGCTGGGGGCGCCCGCCCTCCCCGCGCAGCCCGAGCTGGGGGCGCCCGCCCGCCCTCCCCGCGGCCCGAGCTGGGGGCGCCCGCCCTCCCTCCCCGCCCGCCCGCGGCCCGGATCAGGTGGTTGCTCCACAGCAGAGAAATCCCCGGCCCCCGTCCTCCCTCCCCCCCCCCCGTTTCCCTCCCCCCGTCCTCCCTCCCCCCGTTTCCCTCCCCCCGTCCTCCCCCCCCCGTTCTCCCCTTCCCTCCTCCCCACAGGCCGGCCGGCCAGGGATGGGGAGGCCATCCACCTGCGGGGTCAGCCCTGGGCTCGGGTTCCTCATCCCCCCCCAGAGAGGGGAAGGAGTCCTGGGGGAGGGACACGGGGGGGGGGGGGAGGGAAAGGGGGGCAGAGACAGGGAAGCAAACCCCTGTGTACTACGGAGACCACAGCCACCCCAGCTCTGCAGACCCCCCACACACACACACAGTCACACTCGCACACACACTCGCACAGTCACACACTCGCACACTCACACTCGCACGCACACTCGCACACAGTCACACACTCGCACACTCACACACTCGCACACACACTCACACTCACACACACTCGCATACACACACACTCGCACACACACACGTGTCTTTTTGTTTGCGACGCTTCCAGCCTTCTCTGCTTATGTAGTGCTGAGGAATCGAACCCAGGGCCTCAAGCATGCAAGGCAAACGCTCTACCACTGAGCCTCCTTCCCAGCCTTAAATGTCTTCTAAAGGCTGCAGTGTGTATGGCCTGCCTGGGCACGGTGGCTCACGCCTGTCATCCCAGCTCCTCAGGAGGTTGGGACCTGAGGATCGAGGTTCAAAGCCAGCCCGGGCAGGAAAAGCTGCAGGACTCTTTATTTCCAATGAACCACCTAAAAACTGGAAAGTGGAGCTGGGGCTCAAAGGGGTAGAACGCTAGCTTTGAGCCAAAAAGAAAGCTCAGGAACAGCACCTAGGCCCCCAAGTAGTACTGATAGCATGCTGTGACTCAAACTGCTCCATCCCTGAGTCATGGTGAAATCCCAGGTTCTCATAACATCTTCCCTAATCACGACAGCCACAACCATCACAGCCAGTCTCATCTGTAACGGCTACCTGCAGAGCACACGGCCCTTTCTGCTAATCTCACACCTGATACACTGTCTGGAACAATTAATTATTTATACACCGTGTCTCCAAAACTAAAACGCAATCTTGCAGAAAGCAGGGAGCTGGTTTGTACCTTCTAGCCATAGCCAAGAGGCTTGGAGGTAGTTGGCAATAACAAAAAGCTGACATCAAAAGCTTCAGAGGACAGGCACCGGTGGCTCAAGCCTATCATCCTAGCTACTCAGGAGGCAGAGGCCTGAGGATGGAGGTTCAAAGCCAGCCCGGGCAGGAAAATCCATGAGACTCTTATCTCCAATTAAACCAGAAAACCAGAAGTGGCGCTGTGGCTCAAGTGGTAGAGCACTAGACTTGCACTGAAGAGCTCAGGGTCAGCGCCCAGGCCCAGAGTTCAAGCCCCACGACTGACCCAAAAAAAAAAGAAAGAAAAAAGAAAAGAAAAGAAAAAAAGCTTCAGAGAAGTCAGACATGAGTGACTACTCCAGGATTTCTCAGGGCTAGCCTGGCTCTGCGAGACCCATCCTTGCATAGCTAGACTCTGTGTGCAACCACTCCACAGGACCAGCTCAGACCAGATCTTTAAGTCACATGAGTCTAAGAAGGTCTCCAATGTTCCATTTTACTTCTCACCTTCATGTTATAATGTTGACCTGTTAAAGTGCTTCAGCGTTATGAAGCTCTGAAACCAGCTGTGAAGGCAGCAATGCCAAAGTACTAGAAATGTAAAATACACAGATATGGAGGACACAGGATGGAGAAATGCTGCAGAGGTACTCACGAGACACTATGTAGAAAAAGAACTTTACAAATTGTGGGTGGAGACAGGAGGGAAAGATTGGGAAAGAGGGCAAAGGGAGGGGTGACATTGTCCAAAAAGAAATAAACTCGTTACCTAACTTAGGTGACTATAACCCCTCTGTACATTGCTGAATGTTTGTTTGTTTGTTTTAAAGAATGGAGGGCTGGGAAGGTGGCTCAGTGGTAGAGTGCTTGCCTAGCATGCATGAGGCCCTGGGTTCAATTCCTCAGTACCACCTAGGCAGAAAAAGCCAGAAGTGGCACCGTAGCTCAAGTGGTAAAGCGCTAGCCTTGAGCAAAAGCAGCTCAGGGACAGTGCCCAGGCCTTGAGTTCAAGCCCCAAGACTGGCTAAATAAAGAAAAGAAAGAAATGTAAAGTAACTTAAACCTTATATAGTCGGCTGCACTCAAACTGGCTAGGATGTAATTCTCGAAGTTTACATCACACACTTCAGTGTTATCTCCGATGGGGCTTTTCCCAGCTCACTCTTCGTCAGGGAAGTGGAGGCCTGGGTGATTTTGTTTACACCCTTCATCCCTGTTATCTCCACTCTACCCTTCCCCAGTACCCCTCCTATCTTCCTCTCTCCCTTTCCTTCCTCCTCTAATCAGCCCTGGGACTGCTCCAGATGCTTCCTTTGGAGGTCAATCACACATGAGGAAACTCAAGTCGCAGAATCCGTGCCAGAGTGCAGACATCCACCGGGAAGGCAGCCGGTGACTCACCGAGGGGCTTGGGAATGAGATGGCGAGTCTTTTGTGCAGACCCTCTCACGTGGGATGGGGGGGGGGGTGCCACACGTCACAACCTCACAGGAGAAATGCTCACAAAGGAAATGCTTAAGGCTTGAGCAGGTTCAACTTAGGAAACACAACTTCAGAATTTCTTCTGCAACCCTACTCTTCTGACATGCTCATCAAAACTTCCTCTTGCTGTGAGACACTATTTTACGTGTTCTACTTATTATACAAAAGTTCTTTGCACCACAACAAGAGCGTGACTCCTGGCTCATCTTTCTGTGACTAGACTTCAGATTAAGGAGCACTACTATTGGATTCCTGCAATCAAAGAGAGAGAAGGAGAAAGAGAGAGAGAGAGAGAGAATCAAAGAAACAAAGGTGGTATTTGCCTATAGGAAAATCTCCATCTTTGGACTGCCCATAGTACTGTCTTCTTCCCATACTCTGTACCCCCATAGAGCTGGAGCACAGCGTATTTGGAGACAGGCCAATTTCCCTTCTTTCCTGGGACTTCATTCTTCATTTGTGTGTGGTCACCGTAACGCGGTTCAGGGGTTCCACATCTGCCCAGCACCCGAACCAGCTTCCCAGCTGGTTTGCGTAGGTTATCAAGGAATCAAAAGGCACAAGGGACCTTTTAGAGTTAGGGAAATGATTCCTATCTTGACTAAGCTGGTACTTTCAAGTCTCTGTACAACTAGTATTTCTTTAGACTATATGCTTACAATGGATAAACATTGCATGGGACGATATTTCTGGAAAATCGAACAAACAGTGCAGGGTCAAGCCCCCGCTCACTCAAACCTCTAGATTCAGAGCCTCTGGGTCAAGAGTTCTGGGTGAATTCAGAGGTAGCTGGAATGTATACGAGATGTAAAGCCACTGAGAACAATAAAATGTGCCTGGGCTATTAACCACCATGCGGGACTCAGTTCAAATGTACTTACCAGAAACATGACCCCGGGTGAGTTCATTTGTGAGCCCCATTTTCCCTCCTGTGAGAAGGTGGGAACAGTAGGCCTCACGGGCCAGCGAGCATGAATATAAAATAGGAACAGCACTTAGCAGAGGGCTGGCCTGTACTGAGCACTGGGTAACCACCAGTGGCCACTTTCATTGTCTGTGACAATGCTGCCACACTCAACTTCTGAAAGCCCTGGGTCAGGTCCGGAGATCAGGAAGTGAGCCAGGGTAGGGCTCTTCCTACAGCCGTATTTACCTCCCAGTGAGATTCTATTAGGCATAGGTCAGGCTACTCATGAGCCAAATTAAAGCCCACTCACACTTTACCACCAAAACTTCCTCTCAGCATCTAGAACACTCACTGAGTGGACTCTTTAAAAACTGCTTAGCGTGCCTTCAGAAAGCCAGGCAGAAACTGAAATGGAACTGAGGCCCAACAAAAGCCAAAAGGCAGAGCTAGGTGCCCGTGACTCACACCTGTACTCCTACCTAGTCAGGTGGTTAAGATCTGCAGGATCGTGGTTCAAACCTAACTAGCACAAGTGGAAAAGCCATCACCAAAATAACCAGCAAAAAAGCTGGGGCTGGAGGTGCGACTCCAGTGGTTAGAGTACCAGCCAAGCAAGCACACCAGCCATGCAAGGGTGAGGCCCTGAGTTCCAACTCTACAAGTGGGTAATAGAAGGACACATGGCCCACAGGGATTCCTGGTTTCTCTTAGGTCTCTCCCTCTGAGGATAGAACAGTCTGTGTCATGAACAGATTCCGTCCATCATCTCCACTTGAGAGAACATCCTCTGAACAGCAACACTGGCCTGTTCTGGGAACATTCACTCTGAGCCAGGCTCGGACCTCCACCGGGCACATGCACAGCTCTCCTTCCATCCTTACAACCCAGTGAGGTTAGTGAATGTAAGAGGACTGAGCCCTGTGGGTTAAATAACCTGCCATGGCTCCACAGGTAGTGAACAGCAAAGCTGGAGTTAGAATCCAGGCCTGCCCACTGTTAACTATCATACAGCGCAAGTACTACCCTTAACCTCTTTTAGAAGAGGCAACTAAGGCGGACACAGATAGCAATTGACAGCCGGGCGCCGGTAGCTCACACCTGTAAATCCTAGCTACTCAGGAGGCTGAGATCTGAGGATTGTAGTTTGAAGCCAGCCCACGGAGGAAAGTCTGTGAGACTCTGATCTCCAATGAACCACCAGAAAACCGGAAGTGGCACTGTGGCTTAAGTGGTAGAACACTGGCCTTGAGCAAAACAGCTCAGGGACAGTGCCCAGGCCCCGAGTTCAAGCCCCATGACTAATCAAAAAAAAAAAAAAAAGCAAGCAAGTAACTGGTTCAAGACAGAAGACAGAAGTCCAACAAGATTTTTAGGCCCTAATGCGCTAACCTCCTCACCCCTGGATGAGAACTGCATTTTTCCCTAAAGAGTCCACACCCAACTAGCACACCATGCTTCCAAACACCTCCTGCATAAACTCTTCTGGGCAACGAGGTCAAACCAAGGACTGATCTTGAAGAAAACTAGAGGTGCACCGCTGATCCTCAAGGGAGTCAAAGAAAAGCCTGAGCCAGTACAGGGGGTTCACAAGGTCCAGGACAAAGCAAGTCTCAAGATCTCCCTGAGAATTCATCTCCCCAGTCTACAACTTGCAACTGGCGCCCTCTGCTGGCAAACATGTTATCTCTCCACAACAAAAGTGAAGTAATTTTGCACCAGTGATTAGAAAGATTAAAAAACAATCTGCTTCCCACACAAATATTCAGAAATGAACATTTATTTTTCCAGCTTTCAACTATCTGCCCTCTCTCCACTGCCCGATGCCTCTCCACGCCTTTCTCTTCTTGGTACTAAGAAAATGGTGTTTTGATGGTATAGCCCCAAAGCCAAGAATACAGTGATGTGTATGTGGGTAACATGTATTGTGGGCGTGGCTAAGTCTACACACCTAGCAGGCAGAGAGCCCAGCAGCCCGTGCATGAAGTAACATAAAACCACATGCAAGAAAGCATGTTTATAGTTCACAACTCTGTAATGGGCTTCCCCAGGGAGCTGCCACATCAATCCTGTATAAACAGCATGCTGGCCGAGGAAATCACACTTAAGACACGTGTATCAATGGGACAAGGGCAGGAGATGGGCTTGACAGAAACTCACTAGAAAGCAACTTCAGATACAGGAAAGGAGAAAGGGGACACAAGGAAGAGAAATATAGTTGGGAACTTAACAAGTAAATCGGTGGCACTTTTACTTCATGTTACGGTTTCTTCTATTGAGATGTTTCAAACTGTGTAGCCCAGGCTGGTCTTGAACTCAATGGCCTTCTTGCCTTTCCGTCCCGAGGGCTGACCTTGTGACAGGTATCTTTAAAGGGATATTTATAATTGTAGATATAATTGCAGCAACATAATCTCAATTTCCCACAATTTTATTTTCAGGTGTACTGTTATATCCCTGTATCTTGATATACTTATATATTACACTAAATATGTTATCACTTTTGTTTAAGTGAAATACACGTAATATAAAATCTTCCGTTATTCATTTTTAAATGTTCAATTCAGTGGCATTAAATACACTAACAATACCTTATAAACTGGGCACTGTATGTATGCTGCTACTATCCATTCCCACAATTTTTAAGTTATCCCCAAAGAAATTCCATACCCCTTAATCAGTCTCTCCTATTGCCTCCTCCCCCACCCCAAGCCCCTGCCAATCTCTACTTATTATTCATTTACTTTTATTATTTCGGCAGAGCTAAGGGTTTAACCACACAAAACAAGGGCTCTACCACTGTGCTATATCCCAGGCCTATTTTACTTGTAACTTCTATGAGTCTTCCTATCCTAGGTACCTCATATAAGTGCAACTGTCAAGCAAATATTTGATCAGTAGGAGCAGGAGGGGAAAAGGATGGGTACTAGGGGGTAAAAAGGATCATATTTTGTGTATGATATATATACATATATGTATATGTTTATGTGTATAAAAGTACATACATATATATGTATATGATATAAATGTGTATATATGTCCCTATGTGTGTGTATATATCCATATATACACACATATATGGATATATACACACATAGGCACATGTATATACATACACGTGTGTATTCATGTGTGTATATATATCCATGTAATATCCATACACACACACACACACACACACACACACACACACACACACACACACACGAAGACACACACGAAGACACACACATGAAGACAGCATAATAAAATCCACCAGGCCTGGGAAGGTGGCTCAGTGGTAGAGCGCTTGCCTTGCATGCATGAGGCCCTGGGTTCGATTCTTTAGCACCACATAAGCAAAAAGAAAAAAGTCGGAAGTGGCGCTGTGGCTTAAGTGGTAGAGCGCTAGCCTTGAGCTGAAGAGCTGAGGGACAGCGCCCAGGCCCAGAGTTCAGGCCCCACAACCGGACCCAAAATAAATAAATAAATAAATAAATTCCACCAAACACTGAAAAGAGGAAGAAGGAAGATTTGAGAGATTAACATGTTCAAAGAACACTATGTAAGTCGTTTAAGGATTCAGGTGGTCCTGTTGCAACAATGAGAAGTACAAAAAGTCATGTCAAAACCAGCTTTACAATGTCGGTGGGGGGGGAGGGGGGGTATGATTGGGTGGGAGGGAGGGGGGAGGCTGGGAAGGGAGGTGAAGGGTAAACAAAGGAGGAGGCTGCAATGCTTGGTAAGAAATGTATGCATTATCCTGCCCATGTAATTGTAACCCCTCTGTACAGTATGTTCTCAAATAAAATAAAATAAAATTTTAAAAAAAAAAAAAAAAAAAAAAAAAAAAGAACACTATGTATTTATGGTATTTGTGCTATTAATGTATGATGTGTTTAATGTCTATATACAGCACATTTTTAATTTGTCCATTCTCCTGATGATGGACTCTGGGTAATTAACTAACTGCCAGACAGTTAGATGGGCTCCGGTTCTTTTGCTGTTACTATGCTCGTCTGTATACACAGATTGTTTTCCTTTCACTGAATTGTTTGCTTAGATTAAATTCCTAATAAGCATCCCAGAGCTTATGGGATGGGCCTGAACTCCAAGCCTGGGCGCTGTCCCTCAGCTCTTCAGCTCATGGAGAGTGCTCTACCACTTGAGCCACAGTGTCACTTCTGGCTTTTTCTGCTTATGTGGTGCTGAGGACTCGAACCCAGGGCCTCATGCATGCAAGGCAAGCACTCTACCACTGAGCCACCTTCCCAGCCCTGGTATGAATATGTTAACAGTTCTTACTAAATAAATGCCTACTTTATTTTACCCTCCTCATTCAACACTTCTCCCAGCCCAACACAGCCGCTGTAACTAGTCATTTTAGTCACACAATACAGAAGTGGGACAAAACACCAGTTGGAGAAAGGAATTAACACAACAGAAACAGCACAGTGGAGCTTGCCACCAGACACGGAGCTGGCTGACTTGGATGATAAGTTCCACTCTACCTAAGCCCTTCTGTTTTCCAAATGTTTGGCTACTACACAAACTAACTCCCCAATTCAGAGGTTTGCTAGGACTCACAGAACTCAGACCTGTCAAGTGGGGCATTTGCATCTACCCAGAGTGACGCACAGTGGGCTGCCATGCGAGAGACACAAGCAGAGACCTCCTTTACCCCTCTACAATCTCTCCCTCCCCCGGGGCTCGCACTCTTGGGCATGTGATGTTTCTACCTGGGGGCTGATTTTTAAGACCACTGGTAACATCCAGAGCACTATCTGGGCACTGCTAGTTCACGCCTGTCATCCTAGCTACTCAGGAGGCTGAGATCTGAGGACTGCAGTCTGGAGCCGGCCCATAGAGGGAAGTCTGTGAGACTCGTATCTCCAATGAACCACCAGAAAACTAGAAGTGGAGGTGTGGCTCAAAGTGGTAGGTTGCTAATCTTGAGCAGAAATGCTCAGGGACAGTGTCCAGGCCTTGAATTCAAGACCTGCAATTGGAAAGAACAACAACAACAAAAAAAAACAAAAAACAAGACCCTGAGTTTGAAGGGTAAGAGAGGGTTGACAGAGAAAAGTGAGATTGATTGGAACACAGTGTACACATGTGTGGAAACATCACAAAGACAACACCCGCCCCCCCCCATACGTATGATAATACGAACAATCCAAAAGAATCGCAAGTGTTTAGGTACCTCTGCCTGGCATGTAACTCCCAGAAGTGAGCGTTTAGCATAAAATACATTGCTTACACAATCTAATAAGCACAGCGAACTGCTCTCATCCATTAGAGAACTGTGCAAACACTAGCTCAATCCAAGTGCCCAGATAAAGAGCCAGCCCTGCATGCAGAGCCCTTTAAAGAGCAGTGTCAGGACAGATATATTCTTTTTTTATTATTATAATGCCATGAATTGAAGATTGAAGATTTATTTGGAAGCCGGGTGCCCAGAGCTCACGCCTATAATCCTAGTTACTCAGCAGGCTGAGATCTGAGGATCGCAGTTTGAAGCCAGCCCAGACAGCAAAGTCTGTGAGATTCTTATTTCCAATTAAGCACCAAAAAGCCTGGAGTGGCGCTGTGGCTCAAGTGGTAGAGTGCTAGCTTTGAGCAAAAGAAGCTCAGGGACAGTGCCCAGGCTCTGAATTCAAGCCTTACAACCAGCACCAAAATAATAATAATAATAATTTTTGTCCAGACCAAAAATCATCCCCTCTCAAATAATAATAAACATTTAACTATGCACATAACAATGGTAGAATTAAAAGGATTTGGGATCTTTTATGTTTTCATCAATCCAAACAGTTCTAATTACTTTCCTCATAAAGCAGCTGTGCCAAAGGAACAGAAGTTCTGGAGAAGCCAGGGCAGCCTTACAATGCGAGACCCCCGCTTGGGTGTGTGGACGGGCATCTTCAGCCCTGTGTGCTGCTCCACCCTCTGAACTCACACAGTAATTCTGTCTCGACTACTAGCCCCGCCTGAGCACTCTCCAGCCATACTGGACTCCCTCGGTCCCTGTCCCAAGCGGGCATCTTCAGCCCTGTGTGCTGCTCCACCCTCTGAACTCACACAGTAATTCTGTCTCGACTACTAGCCCCGCCTGAGCACTCTCCAGCCATACTGGACTCCCTCGGTCCCTGTCCCAAGCCACCTCTGTTTATGCTCCCATTCTCTCGCTTACCCAGTTAACATCAGTCACCCTGCCCCCCGAAACTGCCTGCTGACCCTCCATTTCACTCAGTACTGCTAGAAAACCCTTCCTGAATTCGCTACAACTAGAGCTCTTAGTCAAAAACCTTTAGTGACTTCCACTGCCCACATTCCTCAGCCTTCTGCTCAAAGACCTCAGTACTCTGTCCCCCGTGTGTTTTTCCCAACTCCCTCCTTTATCCTTAGTATACTCTTAATATAATTCGGGCTGCTGTTTCTTGGAAGCCAGTGTTTCGTGTGGAAAGCAAGCCTGCTGGAAAGGCAGTCAGACTTGGCTTTTCACTCCCAGCTCTATCATTTCACCATCTGGGTGGCCTGGGGAAAACTGCTTAACCTTTCTGAGACGAGGCCCCAGCTGTCTTCTCCACGGAGGGGTGAATGAGCAGAGCCAATGGGAACATCTGGGTTTGGGTTTTGGTTTTGTGGCGGTGGGGAATCCAGCCAGGGTTTCATGCAATGCTCAGCAAGTGTCCTACCCATGCGTCCCATCCTGTTCCCCAGTGAAAACCTCTGTAAATGGGCCTGGTGTGTGGTGCTAGTCCACGCCAGACTCACGCCTCTGCACCTGCCCTCACCCTGAAAGGCCCTTCTCCCACCTACCCATCTTCTTTTTTTTTTGGGTCCGGTCATGGGGCCTGAACTCTGGGCCTGGGCGCTGTCCCTCAGCTCTTCAGCTCAAGGCGAGCGCTCTACCACTTGAGCCACAGCGCCACTTCCGGCTTTTTCCTTTTTGCTTATGTGGTGCTGAGGAATCGAACCCAGGGCCTCAGGCATGCAAGGCAAGCACTCTACCACTGAGCCAACTTCCCAGCCCCCACCTACCCATCTTCTAAGCCAAAATGGTTTATGCTCTATAATTTTTTTGCCTAAATCTTCTTTCTACCTGGAAGTCACCTCTCTGCCAAACTCATATTATTGTAGTCACACCAGAGATGGAAGGGCCCTGCATCTAAGCTGACTCAGCAGGTAAAGGGTTAAAACCTGATTGGAGACCAAGTCTTGGTTACTAGTAGTCGCTGTGTGGACACACAGAAGAGTGGGTAAGACACAAGGTAGTGGTTACCACATTCTCTGTGTAAATACTGTGTGGCTGGGGTGGGAGTGAAATAAATGATACCTTTCGCTAGTCAGCCACACCCATCAGCAGTCCCAATATTAACATAACTGTCTACCAGAGACTAAGCTATTTACACACACCCTTGTAAGCCTTACTCTGAGGCAAAGTGTATTTGTAATACAAACATCAAAGATAGAAAGCAAACACCTATAGTATTATATCAAACTAAAAAGTAACCAGCGGCACGGAGGAAAGTCTTTCTTCTTTCCTTTTCCTTTTTTTTTTTGGTGACAGGGTCTCTCTATGGCTATTATCCCAGACCGGCCTCAAACTCCACACTCCCCCCTGCCTCAGCCTCCCAAGGGCTCGCATTACAGGCATGTGCCACCACACCTGGCTAAGAGTCTTGATTTTAATCAAAGAAATGTCTATTAACTAAACAGCAGCAGGACAAAGTCCAATGTGTTTGGATGGCGTACACCATCTGAGGTGGCACCATCAGGCTAAGAGGTTGAAAGACGGCATCATCTCCAAAGAAACTCAGTTCCGCCCAGAACGCAAACTACCGGATGACAGTAGCCATGCAGGTCACACGGATCTGCAAACCCTGGAAGTGGTTTTGCACAAAGAGGGTACTTAGACAACACCTGATGAAAATGACGGCCAATGCCAGGAAAGACGCATACGGCTTTAAATTTGTATTACCAAGTTTTGCAGCAAGAAGTGACTCTAATCTACTTCAGGTAGTGCTTTGTCTTTTAGGAAACTCTACAGCGTAGTAAGAACCAAGAAGCCTGAGTAGAGAAGGGAGCTCGGGGAGAGTTGAGAGAGCAACGCTGGCAAAGGCCCCGAGTCCTTTCCCTCGGAAGACTCAAACCATCCACAATCAAGTGAAGCCTTAAAAAAATGGATGGAAAAGCTGGCTGCAGTCCAGCTTCCTCTGCCTCCCATCCCCTCTCTCCCAACCCCCCCCCACGCTCCACCCCGTCCCGCCCCAGCCTTCCTACTTCAAAAGTCCCTTTTAAACGTTTTTTTTTAAAACATGATTATTATGAATGTTTCATCTTGTAGCACTTAAATTCATATTCTGGGAAAATAGGACGCTTGCTGAAAAATGGTGGCAGTGTCAAAGAGTAATGTCTCCAAACCAGACCTGCGCCTCTCATATAGGCACCAAGTTCAAGTGCCAACATAAAATGCGCCACACATTGTATCAAAAACACCCACAATGTGCTAAATTCAAACCAATTTTGAGGCTAATAATTCATGCCCATTGATTACTTTTCAACTACTTCACTCCCCGCCCCCAAATCTTACAATTGTTAACTTTATTTTACAAATGAAGTTGAGGGCATAAATAACCTTTCGATTGCAGCCACTTTAATTTCATTTTCACCACACCCTGATTTAATCGCTGCAAAAATTATTCTCTATAAAGTTACCAAATCAACAGAGGGAGACGACATAGGAAGGAAACCCAAGAATCAGGTACATACTGCCAACTGCAGCTTAATGAAGAGGGACTCTTTACGTCTCAACTGACTTCTCTTTTTCTACAACTGAATACTTCAAATGCTGCCTCCCAGGGCCAGTGTTTGTGCAGGACATATCACAACATAAAACAAACTAATAAAATGGAAAGGGCTAGCATTGTGGAAGGTCTGTGGACTGGTCATTGAAGGGAAATAGCATAAGCTGCTGCTTCAACCCCAAAGCCAATGTCCAAGCTCACCTAGATTTCTCTTCCAGAATCTTTATCTTGACCCACAAAGTCACTGCTACTCAGCTATATCTGACTAAGATGCCTATACTCGCTTCTAGTAACTAAACTGTGGAGATCTTAAAGGCAGACCACCATCACTGATCCCCATTCAGCTGGATGACAATAATTTTGTTGGTGGTGGTGGTGGTCCTGGGGCTTGAACTTTGGGCCTGGGCGCTGCCCCTCAACTCTTCAGGTCAAGGCCAGCACTCTACCACTTGAACCACAGCATCTCTTCCCCTTTTCTGGTGGTTTATTGGAGATAAGAGTCTCACAGATGTTCCTGCCCAGGCTGGCTTTGAACCATGATCCTCAGAGTCTCCTGAATAGCTAGGATGACAGGCGCCCAGCTAACATGTGTGCATTTTAAGAACGAATCTAAGGGTTCCTTATAAAGGCTGTTACCAAGTGAGCCATTACCAAATGTGAGCAAAGCACATCATGACCCAATTCAAAAGGACCCAAGCAATTAAGAAGTGTAGAAAGTAAGTTGACTTACCAAAATGAAGTAGCAAAACTGAACTCATTTCATTTGGGAGTGCAAATGCTTGGTGTTGCCCACCAACGTTGGCATTGCTCTGAGAGCAAGGCTTTGCCAGTGTACCCTTGGCAGTCTGCTATTTTCTCCAAGTTCTTTAGAGCTTCTTGGTAAAGTGTTTGGTAAACATTTAAAATAGTCAATGAAAGGCAAGTTCTGCAAAGAAAAACTGCTATTAAACACACAGTAACTCAAATACCCCATCACAAGTTTTAGGTGGAAGAAACCAGAAACGAGCAATGTATGGTTTACCTGAGATAAAGTAATCCCAGACCTCCATGTATAGTCCCTTCAGAGCATAAGAGTTCGGATTAAGGCTTGTCTCTAATGGACACAAGAAGTTAGGTATCTTTTAGTCAAGTCTCATTTAAAAATAAATAAATAAAAGCAAAGTGTGTGGGAGGAAGAAAGCAACCCTGAAATATTACAACTACAGATGATCGACCAATTCCTGAGGAGTCCTCATCAATTCCCCGAACACCAGCATGAAGAATGGCTTCAACCAGGCATTTATCAGTTCCATGTGTGTTCTAAAGGGCATGGAAAATCCTACCAAAGGAGTTGTTAGGTTTGGGTGATTTTTTTCTGTTGTTATTTTTTTTTTTTTTTTTTTTGGTCGGTCGTGGGGCTTGAACTCTAGGCCTGGGCGCTGTCCCTCAGCTCTTCAGCTCAAGGCGAGCGCTCTACCACTTGAGCTACAGCGTCACTTCCGGTTTTCTGGTGGTTTATTGGAGATAGGAGTCTCACGGTCTCTCCTGCACGGGCTGGCTTTGATCCGCGATCCTCAGATCTCAGCCTCCTGAGTAGCTAGGATTACAGGCGTGAGCCACCAGCACCAGGCTGTTATTTTTTTTTAAACAGTCTCACTATGTAACAATGGCCTCAAAACTTGCCTTAAAAGCTGGCCTCAAACTTGCAATTCTCCTGCCTCAGCCTCCTACGTGCTGGGATTTACAGACATGTAATAAATGCACATTTGGCTTTCAAAGAGGTTTTTGTTTTGTGTTGGTCTTGCCAGGCCTAGGGTTTGAACTCTGGACCTGGGCACTGTCCCTGGCCTCCTTTTGCTCAAGGCTAGCACTCTACCACTTGAGCCATAGCACCACTTCCAACTTTTTCTGTGATTAACTGGAGATCAGTCTCATGGACTTTTCTGCCCCAGCTGGTTTTGAACCACAGTCCTCAGATCTCAGCCTCCTGAATAGCTAGGATTATAGACATGAGCCACCAGCACCCGGCTTTCAAAGAGTTTTAAATTATAATCAGAAGAAAAACTGAAAATGTGCTAATCAATAAATTGTGGTGCATCTAGAGATTAGACCATATAGGCATATGAAAAGTTATTTATATATAGGTAGAAAGATGTCTTTGATGTAAAACTATACTATACATAGATATATATACTCTATATATCTGAAGGTGTATACCTATACATGCAAATATATGTATATACACTTACATACTTCTGCTTAGAGATGAAGATATGCATACGTAGAAGCATGTACACAAAAACAATGCTTTATGTGTGCTTATCTATGTAAAATCTAGAAAAGGACAAATTACAAATACAGACTATCTGGCATGGCATTTTATTTTTTTTTTTGGTTGGTCATGGGGCTTGAACTCGGGGCCTGAACTCTGGGCCTGGGCGCTGTCCCTCAGCTCTTCAGCTCAAGGCAAGCGCTCTACCACTTGAGCTACAGCGCCACTTGCGGTTTTCTGGTGGTTCATTGGAGATCAGAGTCTCACGGTCTCTCCTGCCCGGGTTGGCTTTGAACCGCGATCGTCAGATCTCAGCCTCCTGAGTAGCTAGGATGACAGGCGTGAGCCACCAGCGCCCGGCTCGACTTTTTTTTTAATGACTTTTAAAAATAAACTAAAAGATCCAGGCGTCGGTGCCTCACGTCTGTCATCCTAGCCACTCAGGAGGCTGAGATCTGAGGATCGCGGTTCAAAGCTAGCCCGGGCAGAAAAGTCCATGAGACTCTTCTCTCCAAGGAACCACCAGAAAACGGGAAGTAGTGTTGTGGCTCAAGTGGTAGAGCGCTCGCCTTGAACTGAAGAGCTGAGGGACAGCGCCCAGGCCCAGAGTTCAAGCCCCACGACTGACATACATACATACATACATATATACATTAATTAATTAATTTAAAAGGCCTCTTGTTCTCATCATCTATGTGACTGTAGGCAGTTTTAAGCTAGCAAGTCTTTAGATAGGGGAGGGGGGGGGAAACTCTTCACAGAAGCAGTGACAACTAAATAATATGGACATAAAGTACTTACTCCAACGCAGGACACACAGCAGACACTCAAGAAATGGCAGCCTTATTACTTCCTCAGACTGCAAGGAAAGCTTCAGTGATGAACATGGCCACCATACTGAAAGCCAAGCAAATATCCCTAAACTACTGGGGAAAGAAAATAGAGACAGTAGTACAATGGTTGTTATGTGTCATTAATACTGCATTAGAAATATAATCTTAAAAAAAATTTTTTCAGTATGTTGAATTTATCTAAAGCAGTGAAAAGGCCACAAGTAAATATATCCATTTCTCTGTGGCTGCATTAAGACTGAAAACATATTTAATGATACCACAAAATTGCTACATATTCATACTTAGTACACCGTAATTCCTGAGCAGCCATTTCTCCAAATGCAGGACCCATCATCACTTGAGAGCAAGAAATGAAAGAAACCTCAAATCCATCAACAGAGGGATATTTTGAGTTATGATACAGTTATACAATGAAAACTATACAGGTTAACAAGAATGAGTTCGATTTACTTGATTTTAAGAGTGTTCGATTTCATGTTGTTAAGAATGTATTTTTTAACAAATACTGACTCACACAAAATAGTTGGCTATGCACTTATAATAGTTATAGTCCATAAGTTTGCTCATTTTAGTAGGGTTATTTGCTTTTTCTTTATTCTGGCTTAGAATGATCAACTGAATCAGTCTCAAGAGCCTATGAAGTTTCTGTATTTTATACTTCCTAGTAATTATCAGTATATTCTGTGCCTTTAAATGTCATTCAAATGTTATGAAACAATATTTTTCTTAAGTAACACATAGTAGAAATTACTAAATTTCATAGGCTTAAAAAATATCTGACAATGGAAAAAAATTTTTTTTAAGTTTTCCCTTTTCCTAACTTGACACAAGGGCTCATAAAAGTAATCCGAGACACTAAGCAAAAAGCAAGGTCCCACCTTGGCTTTGAAGTAGTCTTTGCCTGTTTCAAAAAGCAAAAATAAGGGTGAGGACATTTTTCCCCCCAATGATCACATTGCTACACTGATAACTTGACTAAACCAGAAGAAACTTACCCTCTGGGTACAAATTCACCTCTTTTGAGTAAAATCCATACATGGATTAGTTACGTGAAAGCCAAGTACCCAAATGCCCACTTTCAACTGGCAAAGACACATAGAATATCTAACCTAAAATAAAGATTCTCTAATTTGAGAAAGGTAAATCCACTTAAAAGGTAAATAAGCAAGCCTACAAATGACACTGCCAATTCTGGTCTTGAGGGACCATAAGAATCAAATTCTTCAGTACCCTGTCCTTTCCCTGGCTTGAAAAAAAGAAATCTAACTTAGATG
Organism: Dipodomys spectabilis; assembly: GCF_019054845.1. NCBI lineage: Eukaryota > Metazoa > Chordata > Mammalia > Rodentia > Heteromyidae > Dipodomys > Dipodomys spectabilis. Next base: position 446,916 of record NW_024871288.1, on the reverse strand, counting down.
TAAGGATGAAACATACATCCCAAACACAAAGGAAATGAATTATCAGAATATCCATTCAGACGTGGTAGTTTGCACTTTCAACTTTAATCAACTGCAGGCTTTGAAAGACATTTGAAATTATTACCATTTTAAAAGGCCTCTTTCAAACTAGTCCTTACTTCAGATTTTATACTAATGCAAGTAACATAAATGCAAGAGCTCTTCACATTGGGGAGGCAAGTAAGAGGTTCACTTTCACTTTGCTCATCTTCCAAATGAGATTAAGCATGGAACAAAAAAGTTGTAAACACTACCAGGGACTACTCCAAGTTCTTGTTAAATCTGACAATGGTCAGATTCCTATGGGTCAATCAAAACCAGTAGCCTTCTCCAACTTAAAACACCGTGCGCCAAGTGCTACATAGAAAAATGATGCCAACTCTGGGGCACACCAGGAAAGAGGCAGGAAGACACCACCAGCATGCGTTTTCCCTAAATACCAAAGGAGAGACAAGAATTAATATACATACCATCATCACCTCAACCGTAGGCTGCTTTTCTAATTGCACTCTTCTACATCATTCACTGAGCACCATGTTGTCACTACACTGAACTTAAAAACAAATAACAGCTTTAGACTGAAATGATTACAAAAAACTTACCACCAAAACTAAGTGTAAAACTTAATATTTCTATCCTAGAGAAACTTCCCACACCACCTCCACCTCCCAAAGATTGAACCAAATCATGAAGTATCAGAGTTTAAAAAGCAGCAATTTGGGAAGCTGAACAACTAAGTCACACAAAAGAATCTGTCCCATCTGCTTTTATGGGCTATCCTTTGTCAAAAAAAAAAAAAAAAAAGAGCAGCCATTACCTTCCCTTGGCATCCATGACCTTTATCCATACAAAAAGTAGGGCCTTGGCAGTTCAGAAAAAGACTGTCAATAATTAGATCTCATGGAGATTACACAGTGGGGGGGGGGGGAGGGGGAAGCACTGGGAAATCCACATTAAAATATTTTACTTTAAAAATCCACTTCATGTCCATTTCAGACACCTTCTTATAGATCAGGCTTTTCAACCATGAAACTGAATTCAAATATTTTGTCACATTAAATCAAAATATACTGGGATTGACAAGTGTACTGACCCCCCTCCCGGGGCCCCCCCCCCCCCAAAAACCAGGTCATACATACTCTGACTCAATCATGTAAAGAATTGAATTCTTTATTTGTGATATCCATAAACGCTGCTATTCTATATTTCTATCCAGGAAGGCAATTTTCTCCTATTATGTTTCTTTTTTTTTTTATATAAACAACTTGAATTCTATAGCAGGAAAGGGCTACAAATATACATGTTAACCAAGCAGAATACACAGATAGTTTGCTTTACAACTTGCACCCAAAATACCAGTACACATAGCTGGTTCATTAGCTGTCATAGCTATCTGGGGTAACTGCCCAAGCTATGCAGACCAGTTTACATTTCCAGATCTCACGGAGAGAGGGGGGGGAGACTGTGACAGGGACTGGTCACCAAACTACATTCCTGTGAAGACCATTCTCAGTTACAAGGAAACGTGTAACCTCCAAGTTTGCACAGACTTTGGATGGCAAAACTTCTAAATCTGATGCAATTGTCCCACACAAGTGTCTTGAATCTTCCTGCAGCTATCCTGCCATTCTGCCAGTAGATGGTGCTACAAAGGTAGGGAGGATTTTCATAATGACAACAGTTCAGATGTAGGAGGAAAAAAAAACCCAACACTTTAAACTTACTTGCTCTGAAAATACAAAAATGCATTTAGCAAGGGTAAAAATATAACCCTTTTTTAACCACTCATTACAGACAAAACGGTAGGAGGGATGAAACGAGGCCATCTGAAAACTTTTAACAGTTTATATGAATGAAAACACATGCTTAACACAAACGATTTCTTTTAAAACTACAGTACATACTTTGAATTCTCCTAGAAAGGGACCAACCATGTCATGACTATAAACAAACCGCTCAGTACGATGGATGTACAGAAACTTTAACAAAAAGTGTAAAAGAGCCACAGCCACCATTTCAAAAGTTTTGCCTGTAAGGGAATTTTTTTTTAAAAAAGCTAACATGTCACTAGCAGGATAACGGGGAAAATAAAATTTCTTTCTCTCAAGTTTCTCAAAGCACACATCGAGAATGAACACGTGAGGGGAAAAAAAAAACACCCATCTTTTTCTTAAACTAATATCCCTTCAAACGGTATGGAATGGACCCTAGAAAAAAAATGTTAGACATGTGCGGTCAAACACAATGATTTATTAAAAATAAAACGTAAAAATGATTTTTGTACATATGCTTTCCAAATTTCCAGGCATGGATTCCGAGTAGGTTTCATAGAAAACGCTGTAGCCAGGTATCAAGTCCTTACGACAAAGTAAACTACCCCGCCCCACCCCCGCCCCGGTTTTGCTACAGAATCAGCAAGTTCACGCCCTCCCCCCCCGCACCCCGAAAAAAAACACCAATGAAAACGAAGACATTTTTTTTGCTAGTATAAAAACGACCAAGGTCCAAGTAATAATAAAAAAATAGAGTCCATCAATGACTGTAACACAAAAGTGTGCGCGCGCGGGGCCGAGTCCGTCTGCGGGGCCGGGGGGGGGGGGGGGGGCGGCAGGCAGGCGGCCGGGCCGGGGGGCCGGGCCGGGGGGGCGGGCGAGGCCGTCTTCGGGACGCGCCGGGTGGGGGGGGCGGGGGGCGGGGGGCGAGTCGGGAAGGGGCCCGCTCCGGGCGTCGGGCGCTCGCTCGCTCGCTCGGGCCGGCTCGCGCCGCGCGGCGCCTCGGCGTGGCCCCGCCCTCTAGAACGAGCCGCCGCCGTAGCCGCCGCCGCCGCCGCCGTAGCCGCCCCGGTAAGGTCCGCTGTTGCTGCGGCCGCCCCAGCTGCCGCCGCCGCCGCCGCTCTTCATGGGCCCGTACGACGACTGGTGCTGGCTGTACGAGCCGAAGCCGCCGAAGCCGTTGCCGTAGTCGCTGCCGCCGTAGGCCGAGCCGCCGCCGCCGCCGCCGTAGGCGCCGTAGCCGCCGCCGCCGTAGCCGCCGTAGCTGTTGTAGCCGCCGCCGCCGCCCTTGGCCAGCCCGTTCTGGTCGCGCCCCCCGCCGCGGCCGCGGCCCCGGCCGCCCCGCGCCGCCCGCGCCCCGCCGCCGCCGCCGCCGCCCGCGTGGATGTCCTCCTTGGGCACGGCCTTCTTCACCTCCACGCGGTGGCCCTGGATCGGGTGGAACTTGACCACCGCCGCCTTGTCGGCCGCGTCGTGGCTCTGGAAGTAGACGAAGCCGAAGCCGCGCTTCTTGCCCGACTGCTTGTCGGCGATGATCTCCGCCTTCTCCACCGCGCCGAACTGCGAGAAGTGCTCCACCAGGTCGCCCTCCGCCACGTCGCCCTTGAGCCCGCCGACGAACAGCTTCTTCACCTTGGCGTGCGCGCCGGGCCGCGCCGAATCCTCGCGCGACACGGCGCGCTTCAGCTCCACCGTGTTGCCGTCCACGGCGTGCGGCGACGCGGCCATGGCGGCGTCCGCCTCCTCCACGTTGGAGTAGGTGACGAAGCCGAAGCAGCGCGAGCGCTTCGTCTGCGGGTTCACCACCACCACGCAGTCCGTCAGCGTGCCGAACGCCTCGAAGTGGCCGCGCAGCCCCGACTCGCTCGTCTGCACGTTCAGGCCGCCGATGAACAGCTTGCACAGCTGCGAGTTCTCCATCTCCACCGCCCGGGCCTTGCCCCCGCCCTGCGCGCCCCGCGCCTTGGCCGCCGCCGTGATGGCGGGCTCAGGGCCTCGTCGCCGCCCGCGGCCCGGCCGTTGCCGGGAAAGGGGGGGGGGAGGTGGTGGTGGGGAGGGCGAGAGGAAGGGGGGGAGAAAAAGAGAGAGAGAGGCCGCCGCCGGGGGAGGGAGGAAGGAAGGGAAAGGGGAGGGAAGGAAGGACCGAGGGGGAGGGATAGGGGGAAGAGGCGCCGGCTAGAGGGCGAGCCCGGGACACCGGGAGACAACCGAGGCCGCCGCGGCCGCCACCTCCGCTCCCCTATCTGGGCACCACACAAAGAGGCCGCTGAAGGCGCGCGCACCCTCCCCGAGGCGTGCGTCACCAGCGACGCACGGCGGCCCGGGCGCTGCCGGCCAATCCCCGGCCGCGCTCCGCTTTGGTCCCGCCCCCTCGGTGCCTCCGCCCCCCTCCCCCGCGACGCCCCCGCGCGCCGCGAGCGCCGCTCCGGCTCCCGGCCTCCCCGCCCTCCGCGAGCCGCTCGCTCCCCCCGCCCCCCCCACGCCGCGTCCTCGCCGCGCCCCCCCCCCCCCCCCCCCGCGTCCGCACCTACCGCTCCGTTTTCGCTCTCGGCAGGTCCGCGGGGGGTGGCGACTAGCGGTCTTCTCGGCTCCCTGAGCGCCTCCGAAACTCCTTTCCCGCCCCGCGGCTGTTCCCGGCGGTCCTCCCCCCTCCCCTCTCCTGACTTCTCCCCCCCTCCCCCCTCCCTCGCCACACGCCGCAGCGGCGTTCGCGCCACCCCCGTGAGAGACGTGCGGGCTCAGCCAATCAGCGCCATCCTCCCGCGCTCGCTTCCGCTTCCGGACGGGCGCGCTCCCCGGCGCGCGCGCGAGCGTGCGCGTGCGCTCGCCGGGCGTGCGGAGCCCGCGGGCCGCCCCCGCGCGTCCTCCCTCCCTCCCGCGGGGCCTGGGCGGGCGAGGGCCGCGCCGGGGGGCGGGGGGGGGGGGCCGTTCCCAACGGATGCGGCCCCCCGGGGGGCGCCCCGCGCGGGCTTTTTGAAAACTCGACTGTTGGGGCTGTGGGGGGGGCGGGGGTAGGAAGACCCGGTTCTACCCGCCGCGGCTCGGGCGCCCGAAGGCGGAGGCCCGAGGCCCAGGCCGCGGCCTAGGCCCGGAAGGCGGTTATTAACCGTCGGCCCGGGCCCGCCGCTGAGGGGGACGCCGCGGGGGTCACGTGTCCGGGCTGGGGGGCGGGAGGACGCCGGGCCCGGCGGGGGGGGGGGGGCGAGGCGCGGGGTCACCGGGGGACGGGCCCGTGGCCGGCGTCCCCCCCCCCCCCGCAGCGGGACTCGCAGGCGCGCGCTCCAGAAGGTTCTTCGGAGGGACTCGCAGCCAACACAGGCCTCGGGGGACGGCGATTGTTTGGGGGGGGGGGGAGATAGGAAACGGGAAGTGAGGCGAGGGTCAGGGGTCACGGGGCGTCTCGGGGACCGCCCCTCGATCTCCGGGGAGATCGCTTTAACCCCCGAGGCGCTGCGGCGCGGGACTAGAGAGTCCCGGCTGTCCGGACAGCCCGGGGCGCCCAGCCAGACCTCCACACACACCCCGAAAAAGAAAGGTTTATTGCGCTGAAACACGTCTCTGTGCGTGACTTAAAAAGAAAAAAACAGGGTCAAATTGTGAGCATGCCTGCGGTGTGGCGCACAGCAGCCTGTCCAGCAGCACGGATACCCCGCCAGGTTCGCTAATAATAAGGGACGGATGGAAATCTGTTCTGATGGTGTTGTGGGGAGAGGCAGAGAAGGAACGAGAATGGGAATGTGGCCCTGCGCCAGGAGGATCCCTCACGCCTTGGAATTTGAAGCCAGTTGAGGCAGCATAGTAAAATCTTACGAAAAAGAAGAAAAGTTCAGTGGTAGAACACCTGCTCAGGCCCTGGGTTCAATCCCCCAGCACCACCAAATACACCAGTGTATGGCACATTGGATAGTGGAAAGTGCCATTGAGGAAAAAAAGGGACAATGGCATGATTACAAAAACAGATTGAGAAGTGGTGATAAAAGGGGAAAAAGAAGCGTTCCGTGTTTGAAACGTAGAAGCTTCAAATGTTGGCAAAATAAAACTAGAAAGTCCAAGAAAAGGAACTGGTTTGGAGGGCAGCGGAGCAGGTGAACAAGTTACAGGTGCTTGAGATGATCGTGGTATTGATGTAGGGCAGTTTCCTGCAACAGACAACCATGGATCAGATGAGAGACTAAAATGTTTCAGAGTGGAGGTGTGGCAGGAGTGGTATAGTACCAGCCTTAAGCTAAAAAGCCAAACAAGAACACAAGGTCCTGCATTCAAACCCCAGTACCAGCACTAGAAAACAAAAGTCATGGCTCAGGTCCTGACCAGGCAAAAAGCTTGTAAGAAGACTCTGTCTCACCAGCAAAAAAAAAAAGTGCATATGTTAAGATTGCACTGCTCATCCCAGTTACTGGGGGAATTATAAATGGGATTGCAGTCTAGAATAACCTAGGCAAAAGAGACTGTTATGTCAAAAATGACCAGAGCAGAAGGGGCTCAAGGAATGGTTCAAGTGACAGAGCACTTGCCTAGCAAGTGTGAGGACCTGAGTTCAAATTCCGGAAAGAAAAAGGATCCTTGCCTTAAGTCAATCAGTATCAAAGAAGAGGCCAGGGACCATGCGAAGAAATAGTATACAAGCAGGGCACTAGTGGCTTACAGGTAATCCTGGCTACTCAGGAGGTTGAGATCTGAGGATCATAATTCATTGATAGCCCACCCAGGAAAGTCAATGAGACTTAAAAGACTCCAATAAACTACCCCCCCCCCAAAAAAAAAAGGCAGGAAATGGAGCTGTGCTTCAAGTGGTAGGGCTAACCTTGAGCACAAGAAGTTTGGACAAAGCCCAGAGCCTGAGTTCAAGCCCCAGGACTGGCACCCCCCCAAAAAAGGGCATATAGTTTCCTGAAATGGATTGAAGTAGGCTAAGAATTGGGATTGCATTTTGCCTCTTTTTCTTTTTTAAAATCAAGGAGCCTCCATCAGATTCTTAACACTTTTAGAAGTTGTGACTCACAGTATTACATTTATTATAAAATATGTGAATCCACTCTTACAAGCTCAGTTGAGAGCTTTCTCTTTCTCACATACCCATTCAAATTTGCGAGTGGATTTTTAGAGCCCTAGTATGGTATGGTCTCTGCAGAAGTACAATGAAGTCATTACGAAGGCCCTAATCCAGTATGGCTGGTGTGGCAAAGGAGACTACCGCCCAGAGGACCGTGTGCTGGTACCGGGAGAACGTGGCCATTTGCAGGCTTAGGAGAGATTCCTGGAGGGAAAAAAAAAAATATCAGCCCTACTGACACACTGGTGTCTGCTCCTCAGAAAGGTGAGAATACAAAGTGGTGTTGTGGTTGCCTTGTTATAGCACCACGAGTGTGTTACGAGTGTGAGGAGGTGCCCAGGTCTTCCTGTCCAGGCACCTCAGATGGCATTTATGCCATGATCTTGCCTGGATTTCCCCAAGGCCTGTCTCTTGAGGTAATTCAGACATACTTTACTTAGCTTTTGGCTTAAATTCTTATCACAGTTTAATTATTGTTATATAAATATCCTCAAAGTTTAGTTTTTTGGTGCACTGTTCAACAAGAAGTTTGAAAATTTTTGAACATTTCTCTCACTGATTTTTTTTTGCGGGGAAGGGATGCTCCTAGGGCTTGAATTCGGGGCCTGGGGTGCAGTCCCTGAGCTCTTTTGCTCAAGGCTAGTGCTTTACCACTTTGGCCAACAGCTCTACTTCCGGTTTTCTGGTGGTTCATAGATTTTACTGCCCAGGCTGGCTTGGAATCAGGACCCTTAGATTTCAACCTCCCAAAGAGCTAGGATTACAGGCAAGAGCCACCAGCTCCCCCTTTCACCACATCCACTTTGCATTATGAAGAACATGGCTCCTCCTGGGTTCTAAATACCCCCCTGGGGTATTTAGGGCTCAGCTCACTGGCAGTCAGAAGCCGACACCAGGCTAGCAAACTGCTTCATCCTCAAACCCAGGCACCTTCCTTCCCTCAAGATCCACACCATGTGCCAAGATGCCACTGTCATCAGGCCACTGCAGAAAACCTCTTCAGCACCCTGAGGCTCCACCCAGCACAGCCTGCCCCTCCCCCTCCCAGCATCTTGCCCACCCACCTGCCAGGCTGCCACCACCATCCCCATACCCCTCTGCAGATGTGTACTTTGCTCAGATCCTAAGAGTTTGGGGATTATTTGAAAGGAGGGAAGAGAGCAGAAGAGGAAAGAGGAGATGGAAAAAAAAATTTTGAGGTTTTATATTTGAAATGGCTATAGGCAATTCCTCATCAAGACTTCTTAATGATACATTTTTTTTTAATATTTGCCACCCACAGGAAAATTTATTCATGGGAGGAGGTGGATGAAATTTTAAAAGGGTTCCTACAACTTCTAAAATGAGCCACAATTGAAATTATATTTAAAGAACTGAATGTCTCCTCCTCTTGTGCTGGCAAATGAAAGCATTCAGGGCAGAGGGGACCTTCACAGGAAGAGGGACCAAGGAAGTTCAAAGCTAGACTTAGGATTCCCTACAGAGGAGGAAGGGGGGGTGGCGGCCGGGGAGTAAAGGAAGGGACAGATAGGCAGGTCCTTCTCCATCAGACATACAAATCCAGACTTCAGTGTGTGTTCCAGTGTGTGTATGTGTGTGTGTTATTGAGGGTTGAACCCAGAACCTCTCCTATACTAGGAGGGGCCTAAACAAATCAAGATTTTAAGTGCCTAGAAATTGCATGACAACTGTAAACAAGAAGGTAACATGTACCATGTCTTAATTTTGGGGGTGGAGGGGTCGGTCATGGGGCTTGAACTCTAGGCCTGGGTGTTGTCCCTCAGCTTTCCAGCTCAAGGTGAGCACTCTACCGCTTTAGCCACAATGCCACTTGCCGGTTTCTGGTGGTTTATTGGCGATAAAGAGTCTCAGGGATTTTCCTGCCTGGGCTGGCTTTGAACTGCAGTCCTCAGATCTCAAGCCTCTTGAGTAGCTAGGATTATTGGTGGCTGTAAGTACACCATCAATATCTGGCTTACTTATATTTACTCTTTTTCTTTTTGGTCGGGCGTGGGGCCTGAACTCTGGGCCTGGGCCCTGTCCCTCAGCTCTTCAGCTCAAGGCTAGCCCTGAGCCACAGCGCCACTTCCGGCTTTTTCTGCTTATGTGGTGCTGAGGAATCGAACCCAGGGCCTCATGCAAGCAAGGCAAGCGCTCTACCACTGAGCCACCTTCCCAGCCCACTTGTAACATTTAAAGACATGAGAAGCTAGAGAAGATGTCTCAAGACAGCCCAGGGACACTTCAACATTTAAAACTACATTAGAAGATAAGGAAAATGAGGAGGAGAGGAGGAGGAAGAAGAGGCACCCATATAAAGGAAAAAGAGGAACAAGGGCTGGGTGTGGTGACACACGCCTATAATCCCTAATTTGGAATTTAAAAAGAAAAAACCAGATGCCAAGGCAAGAAAGTATCTCAGTTATGAAGGACAGAATGAGTATTAGGGATAAAATTGGACCCTCCATCAATTTCTTGGTGAGGAGGTAAAATGGTACAACCACTTTGGAAAAATAACTTTGAGGGGGCTGGGAAGGTAGCTCAGTGGTAGAGCGCTTGTCTTGCATGCCTGAGGCCCTGGGTTCGATTCTTCAGTACCACATAAGCAAAAAGAAAAAAATCCAGAAGTGGCACTGTGGCTCAAGTGGTAAAGCGCGGGGCTGGGAAGGTGGCTCAGTGGTAGAGCGCTTGCCTTGCATGCTCGAGGCCCTAGGTTCGATTCCTCAGCAACACATAAGCAAAAAGAAAAAAGCCGGAAGTGGTGCTGTGGCTCAAGTGGTAGAGCGCTAGCCTTGAGCTGAAGAGCTGAGGGACAGCGCCCAGGCCCAGAGTTCAGGCCCCACGACCGGACCCAAAAATAAAACACACACAAAAAAAAAAAAAATCAAGTGGTAGAGCGCTAGCCTTGAGCTGAAGAGCTGAGGGACAGCGCCCAGGCCCAGAGTTCAGGCCCCATGACCGGACAAAAAAAAAAAGAAAAATAACTTTGAGAGTTTCCTAGAGCTACTCTATGAGCCAGCTATCCTACCAGTAGGCATATATATATATGAAAAAAACATAAATTCATACAAAATATACACAAATGTGTAAAGTACTATTCTTAACAGCTAAAGAAGTAAAAATAGTCCAATTATCTGTGAACTGACAAATACATATGGATTGTTATCTGGCAGTTAATAGAGATTTTGGCCCAGCAAGCATGAGGCCTTGAGTTTGATCCTCTGAATGACTATATCATACCTATATATACACATACAGGCATACATACATGGAATGAAGTACTGATGCATGGCTTAACATAAATGGCCCTGAAAATGCTATGATGAAGTCAGTTATGAATGATCACACATTTCATGAAATGTCCAGAACTGGCAAATCTAAAGACACAGGAGGTAGACTGGTGTTTGTATAGGGTTGGAGGAAGGCAAGAGTAATTGGTAATAAGTGCAGAATTTTGGTTAGAAGAGAACGTGTTCTAAAATTAGGTTGAGCTGCACAACTCTATGAATGACTAAACAAAAAAACACTGAATTGCATGAGTTAAATGAATGAAATATGCCATCTGTAGTTATCTAAGAGTTTTGTGTTGTTTTATGTGTGTGCACGCAATGGCGGGGGGGGGGGGGGTGCCTAGGCCCTGTTCATTAGCTTGAGCCATAGCCCTACTTCTGGCTCTTTCGTGGTTAACTGGAGATGAGTCTCATGGATTTTCCTCCCTAGGATAGCTTCAAACCCTAATCCTCAGATCTCAGCCTCCTGAGTAGTTAGCATTGTAGATGTGAGCCATCAGCATCCAACAAAACCTATTTTTTTTGGTTTAATTTTCACATTCCTTGCTTTGTAGAGAAGGCTGAAAAATGTCAAGACCAGTGCAGTCTTTGGTGTGCAAGCATGCATTGTTAGACTAACTTCCTTTCTTCTTTCATAGTTGACTATTAGCAACAAGATGAAAGAGACAGTATCTTTAACATCCTTTCTGGAAATTTCCAGAGCCAAATAACCCACTTCTTTCTGAACTTTTCCTACCTACCACATGAAAGCAAGTGGCAGCTATGTTGAACTTCCTGCTCCCCCATACAAAGGGTCTCCTTCCTTCCTAAAGTCTCCATCTGCATTTTTCTTCCATTTGTGGTTCTATCCACTGCTTCCTGAAAGGCCAGGATATTTTTTTTTTCTAGAAGACTCTTTAATTTTTTTTCCTACCATTTTCCTCTATGTCCTTCCAGCTTCTGCAGTGTGTGTGTGTGTGTGTGTGTGTGTGTGTGTGTGTGTGTGTGTGTGTGTGTGTGTGTGTGTGTGTGTGTGTGTGCATTCATTCATCCTGACACTTGAACTCAGGGCCTGGGCTGTCCCTGAGCTTTTTCTGCTCAAGGCTACCTAGCGCTTTACCACTTTGAGCCACAGTGCCATTTCCGGTTTTTGAATAGTTAACGGAAGGTAAGAGTCTCAGAAGGACTTTTCTGCTCAGGCTGGCTTTGAACCACAATCCTCAGATCTCAGCCTCCATAGTAGCTAGGATGACAGCGGTGAACCACGGGCACCTGGCTCCTTTTGTTTTCCCCCTCTCAAGGTTACTGTTTTACCACTTGAGTCATAGCTCCTCATCTTCCTTTTTGGTGGTTAAGTGGAGCTAAGAGTCTCACAGACTTTCCTGCCCAGGCTGGATTCAAACCGTAATCCTCAGATCTTAGCCTTCTGAGTAGCTAAGATTACAAGGGTGAACTACCAGTGCCCAGCCAACTCGTATATTTCTGAGTATTTATTACAAAGGAATACCATTTCTAAAAAAAAATGTGGACTAGTTACCTATGACACACTACCCCATCTTAGCAGTTTAACACAACAAATACTTATTATCTCCTAGTTTCTGCATCAGGAATCTAGGAATAATGTTTTCACTGATTTTGCTTCTGTCTCTGTAGAACTCATCATTGGGATGTCAGCTGTCTGGAAAATCTGCTTCGGGGACAACTCACTCATGTGGCTTTCGGCAGTTGGCACCAGCTTCTTGCCATGTGGCCCTCTCCACAGGAACACGGGAGTGACACTTGGCTCCCCCAAGGTCAACTGAAGTGATGAGAGTAATGGAAACCACCAAAGAGCAATGGAAACCACAGTGCTTTTTATAACCTGGTCTTGGAAGCCATGGTGGGGGGGGGGAGTGTATGTGGGAGGTGAGGGGGGGTGCCAGTACCTTGAATTCAAGGTCTTGTGCACACTGATTTTATTGGGGGGGAGAGGGGCTGGATTGCCTTTGAACTTCAAGCCCCTGATCTCACCACTAGAGCGGCTGGGATTACAGGCATGAGCTGCCAGTGCCTGACCATCGCACAGGAAGTCCAGGGGGCTATGGGTTGGATCTTAAATGTCTCCCACAGGCCACTGTCAGGGCCCCATGATGATGTCACGGTTGAAAGGCAGTGGGACCTTTTAAGGGGGTGTCTGGTGGAAGAAATTAGATTACTGGAGCCAGTGGCTCACGCCTGTCATCCTAGCTACTCAGGAGGCTGAGATCCAAGAATCATAGTTTTAAACCAGCCTAGGCAGGAAAGTTTGAGAGACTCTTATCTCCCCCCTACCCCAACCCTGAAAAAAAGTCACAGCTGTGGCTCAAGTGGTAGAGTACTAGCCTTGAACCACGCCCTGGATCAACACACATACAAAGAGGATATTAGGACTCTGGACCTTCCTTTCTTCTTTCTCTGTTTTCTGGCCACTATGTGGGAAGCATCTTTGCGCCATCATAAACTTCCTACCGTGATGCTACAGATCTCACTCACCACAGGCCAGAAGAGAACGGAGCCAATCAATCATGGACTGAAACCTCGGAAATCACAGCGACAATGAGCCTTTCCTCCTTTTAAGCAGATTGTCTCTGGCATTCCATCACTTTGTTAGGAAGCCACCTGACACAGAGCCCATAATCCCAAGCAAGAGAATTAGCTCCAACTCTACAAAGAAAGAAGAAAGACCCTGAGACCGAGGGAGGAATGGAGAAGGTTGAGAGATAAGCTGAAGAGAATTGCTTCAAAGAGCAGGAGACTAGACGTGCGATTTCCAGGAAATACTTGGTAGAATTTCCAGGTCATGGAATCTCCATGTCAGTCAGTCCCCTGAGCTCATTGACTGTTGTCAACCTCATGCTCTTACAGCATTCTCTGCCTATGCCTTTACTGCTTCTTGGGCAGATTGGAAGGGTTGGTTTTCTTGTCCATTCCCCTCCCTTAATAATCTTTGCGCAGCAGGGGCCATGAAGTTCTCCTCCCAAAATGGGCATTTAATTCATATTTTTAAAACTACTTAAAGCTCTGAGCCAGGCTTTTGTGGTACCTGCCTGCGATCCTACCTACTCAGGAAGCTGAAATTAGGAGTATCATACTCTGAGGCCAGCCTGGCAAAACGGGTTCAAGATCTCATCTCAACCGATAATAGCTTGACATTGTGGCCAGTGGTGGTGGCTTGCTATCCCAGCTACAGAGAAAGCAGAAATCCACATGAGGGATCATGGTGTAAGCCAGCCTATGTGAGAGCCTATTCACAAAGAAACATAACCAAAGCAAAACGGGTTGGAGATACAGCTCAAGTGGTAGAGCATCTGCCTAGAATATGTAAGACCCATGGCTGGGAAGGTGGCTCAGTGGTAGAGTGCTTACCCAGCATGCATAAACCTCCGGGGCTCAATTCCTCAGTATCACATACACAGAAAAAGCCAAAAGTGGCGCTGTGGCTTAAGTGGTAGAGCTGTAGCCTTGAGCAAAGAAGCTCAGGGACAGTGCCCAGGCCTTGAGTTCAAACCCCAGGACTGGCAAAAAAAAAAAAAAAAAAAAAGCAAAGAAAGAAAATGTAAGACCCTGAGTTTAAACCCCAGTCTTACATGAATAAATACATAATCTGTTTCAAATTCCTACACTTAAGGAAGGAAGGAAGGAGGGAGGGAAGAGAAAGAAAAAATAGAGAAGGTATGTGGACATCTGAAGGACTGTGATGTAAGAAGAGAAGACTGACAATAAATTGGCGAAAGAAATTAGATTATCACCTCCCTTAAGTTCTTCAAGTTTCAGCCGGGCGCCAGTGGCTCACACCTGTCATCCTGGCTACTCAGGAGGCTGAGATCTGAGGATCACGATTCAAAGCCAGCCGGGGCAGGAAAGTTCGTGAGACTCTTATACTCCCATAAACCGCTAGAAAACCAGAAGTGGTGCTGTGGCTCAAGCAGTGGAGCACTCGCCTTGAGCTGAAGAGCCCAAGGACAGCGCCCAAGTCCAGAGTTCAAGCCCACCGACAAAAAAAAAAAAAAAAAGTTTACCAATGACCAAATCCAAGCTTCCCAATCCAGGCTTGTAGGTTTAATTCTCGGCAAAGATGGGGTAAAGCCTTGTGTAAGTTTTCTTTTACCACCATTAAAAAAAAATTATGACACTGCTGGTGGCTTAACAGCAATACACATCTGCAGGGCTGTAGGATGGAATTCCAGGCTTCCCGCATTCCTTGGCTCATGGCCTCTTCCATCTTCAAAGCCAGCAATGAAGAGTTTAGTTCCTTTCTCGCCTGACTTCTCCTTCCCCACCTTTTACCACCCTAGTCAAGGTTCTCTATCTCCTCTGATCCACTCATCCAATCAAGGGAAGGCATCTAACCCCAAACTAATTCAGAATAATCTCCCATCTCTATGTCCTAGCATTTTGGTTTTAGTTTTTGCCTTTTCCAGTTGTGGGGCCTGAACTCTGGGCCTGGGCGCTGTCCCTCAGCTCTTCAGCTCAAGGCGAGCGCTCTACCACTTGAGCCACAGCACCACTTCCAGTTTTCTGGTGGTTCATTGGAGATAAGAGTTTCACAGACATACCTGCCTGGGCTGGTTTTGAATGGCGATTCTCAGATCTCAGCCTCCTGAGTAGCTAAGATAACAGGTGTAAGCCACCACCACCTGATTTACGTCCTAGTTTTAATCACGTGTATAAAGTATGAAGTACTTCTTGCAGCATGAGGTAGCGTATTTTTTAGAGGCTGGCGGTGGTGACATGAGTATCTCTGAGAAGCAACGTCATTAGTCTGCCTACCACAAGGCTTACGGAGATAAAAGAGGAGACACTGCCCAGATGGGAACAGAAGGAGAGCACATATTTGTATATGGGTTGTAGAGTAAACATTGATTTAATTAAGAAATATGCTGAAAGAAAGTCTCCAACTTTGATTACTCAGTGTACTTAGCAGGAGAGAAGGGGATGAAAACATGCCAGATGTTAAAAGCAGAGCGTAGAAGTGGAGAGAAAAGAGCTCAGAAAGTAACAGACAAAAATCCTATTCTTGTGCTTTGGGAGTTGTGAAGTTTGGAATCACAAAGGCACACCACCATATGTCACCCAAAATAGCAAGTTTTTTGGTTTTTTGTTTTTTAAAGCTGGATTTCATTTCTTCCAAATGTAGTGTTCAACTGACATACCACCAGATGGCAGGAAAGAGCCAGAGAATAAATTCCTAAATATCTTTTTTTTTTTTTTTTGTCAGTCGTGGGGCTTGAACTCTGGGCCTGGGCACTGTCCCTCAGCTCTTCAGCTCAAGGCGAGCGCTCTACCACTTGAGCTACAGCGCCACTTCCGGTTTTCTGGTGGTTTATTGGAGATAGGAGTCTCACGGTCTCTCCTGCCGTGGCTGGCTTTGAACCGCGATCCTCAGATCTCAGCCTCCTGAGTAGCTAGGATGACAGGCGTGAGCCACCAGCGCCCGGCATAAATTCCTAAATATCTTTAGAGAAAATCCTTTCCTTCCATTTTTGAGAAATGACATTTTTGAGCAACCTCTGGGTTGCTCAAACCAAAACCTGTTTGAATTAGAAAAAGGAAAAAGAAAATGAACCCTTTTTTTGGGGGGGGGGGGGGCGCGTGTGCCAGTCTTGGGGCTTGAACTCTGGGCCTGGGCGCTGTCCCTGAGCTTTTTCACTCAAAAATAGTGCTCTACCGCTTGAGCCCACCGCTCTACTTCCGGCTTTTTGGTGGTTTATTGGAGATCAGAGTCTCACAGACTTTCCTGCCTGGGCTGGCTTTGAACTGGGATCCTCAGATCCTAGGCTCCTGGGTAGCTAGGATCAGGGAGGCATAAACCACAGCCACCCAGCTTTTTTCTTTTTTTTTTTTTTTAAGAAACCCTACCACCTTGGCTCCCGAGGAAACGTAATAGCTGCTTCCTGAGCAACTCTGCTGGCTGACTCCCCCCACACTTTCAACTCCATTTGTCCAAAGTGAGCTTGCCATATTCTACTTCAGTAAAGAACACCCGCTTTCCCAGTCAAAACCCCTAGAGTCATCTTTGTTAGGTAAATTAAATCGGCAGCTGAGGAAAGAGCAGCACCAGGTATTCAGGCAAGGGAAAGGTTTATTTTCGAGCTGCAGGCCACCTCTAATCAAGTTGGAAGCCTACATAGCAGGGATAAAAACCGCAGCTGGGCCACAACTTACCAAGACCAGGAGTGGGAGAAAGTATGGCCAGTTACCTAGGTGACACAGGTACTGGGTGGAGACTTAACCAAGAGGAGGGAGGAGTCTGCACCTTGCCATCTTTACTGCTTCCATAACCCCCAGCTTGTAAACAATGAGGGCTGAGCCAGGCCCTGGTGGCTCCCACCTGTCATCCTAGCTACTCAGGAGGCTGAGATCTGAGGATCGAGGTTCAAAGCCAGCCAGGGCAGGAAAGGCCACAAGACTCTTATCTCCAATAAACCAGTAGGAAACTGGAAGTGGTACTGTGGCTCAAGTGGTAGAGCACTCGCCTTGAGCTGAAGAGCTGAGGGACAGTGCCCAGGCCCAGAGTTCAAGACCCACGACCCACAAAAAAAAAAAAAAAAAAAAAAAAGAATGAGGCTGAACATGTAGCTTAGTGGTAGAGTACTTGCCCAGAATGCATGAAGCCCTGGGTTCAATTCTTCAGTACCACATACACAGAAAAAGCCAGAAGTGGTGCTGTGGCTCAAGTGGTAGAGTGCTATCCTTGAGCAAAAGAAGCTCAGGGATAGCGCCCAGACTTGGAGTTCAAGCCCCAGGACTGGCAGAAAGGAAGGAAGGGAAATATTTTATCATCCTGTTTCTATCATCCATTGGTTTGAAAATATTTCTCTGTCTTTATTGTTATCCTAGAAATTACCATATGCGTTGTGTGAGTGTGTGTGTGTGTGTGTGTGTGTGTGTGTGTGTGTGTGTGTGTGTGCCGGTACTAGTATTGGTTCTAGGGCTCACATCTCTTATATAGTGAGGGAGTTTTTGCATCAAACATACTCACTTTCTCCCATAGATTTAAATTACCTTGAGATTCTAATACCTCATAACTGTAAATAGCCTTTAGACTGTTCTGTTTAAGGAATGACACCCCCTAAAAATCTGCGCATGCTCAGTACAGACACTTTATTCTGCCTCCCCCCCCCCAAATGTTTTCAATCCTTGATGGATTTGAATCTCTGGGTACACAGCTCTCAAGGACACGAGGTTCATCTCTACATCAGGCCTAGATGAGGTTTATTGTAACCTAGCAGGTTACATATTAATATCAGAAAAAAATCTCTCATCCACTCCAGCACATCTAGAATATGCAGCAGTGAGCTAGAGTTGGGATAATTGTGATCGACACAACTCCCTGGAAAGGAGAAGGGGAAGCAAGGCTAAAACCCCACCGAGTGGACGATTGCCCAGCCTGGGGTGGGATGCGGGGCAGGATATGTCTTTTTCTTTTTTTTTTGTCAGTTGTGGGGCTTGAACTCTGGGCCTGGGCGCTGTCCCTCTGCTCTTCAGCTCAAGGTGAGCGCTCTACCACTTGAGCCACAGCGCCACTTCTGGTTTTCTGGTGGTTCATTGGAGATAAGAGTCTCACAGACTTTCCTTGCCCTGGCTGGATTTGAACTGTGATCCTCAGATCTTAGCCACCTGAGTAGCTAGGATGACAGGTGTGAGCCACCACCGGCGCCCGGCTAAGGACACGTCTTGACTGGATCTTGATTTCACTCCCTAGGAGAAACCCCTAGCTTCACTCTCCCCACAGCCCTTGGTTCAGCCCTCAAGGCAAGAGATTCCCTTCCCACAATTACTCTTCTTATTGAAGAAAGTACCAGAAAACTGCCTTCCCTGGGGATTGAGTAACTTTCTCTGCTTGCTTCCTTCCCAGGGAGGTTGGAAGTCAATAGTCACAGACTCTTAGTCCAGGCTGCATGATTCTTTCTCACTTTGAGTGTGTATGTGTGTGTATGTGTGTGTGTGTGTACACATGTACTGATCCTGACACTTGAATTTGGGGCCTGGATGCTGTCTCTGAGTTTTTTTACTCAAGGCTAGAGCTCTATCATGTGAGCCACAGCTCCATTCTGGCCTTTCTGCCCAGGCTCACTTTGAACGTTAATCCTCAGATCTCAGCTTCCTGAGTAGATAGGATTACAGGAAGGAACTACCAGCACCCAGTTCACAATTCTTTATCAAAAGCATGATTGATTTATGATTTATTTTAGTATGCTACTGTTTGCAATAATCACACACAATTCTTTTCAACACAATTCTCATTAAAGTTCATTTAGATACTCAAATTCTACTCAGATTCTGTAATATGAAAACGCATAATAATATACTTTAACCTATTTGGAAGTTTTAAACGAATTATTTCATATCCTGATACAATCCTTGTGTTTTAGGCTCAGCACTTTATGATTATTATCATTATTTAATTTTTTTGCCAGTCCTGGGGCTTGAACTCAGGGCCTGGGCACTGTGCATGAGCTCTTTTGCTCAAGACTAGCGCTCTACCACTTTGAGCCACAGCACTACTTCTGTTTTTCTGTTGGCTAGTTGGAGATAAGAGTCTCTCGGGGACTTTCCTGCCCTGGCTAGCTTTGAACTGTGATCCTCAGATCTCAGCCTCCTCAGTAGCCAGAATGACAGGCGTGAGCCACCAGTACTTGGCTGGGCTCAGCACTTTAAATCAAACTATAACATTCACAGACCTTCTCAGTTTTCTTTCACCAGATGTAGATAAAAGTCATGTACCTTTTCCAAACCTGCAAGATTCTGAATATTTATGGGTTAAAAAATTATTACTTTTTAAGGTAAGAAAAAAAATACATTCTCTCTTGGCTTGTAAAGAAGTGAATTCTGTACTAAGCTCATCTTTTTCTTTTTTGTGTGCCAGTCCTGGGCCTTGAACTCAGGGCCTGGGCACTGTCCCTAAGCTGCTTTTGCTCAAGGCTAGCACTCTACCACTTGAACCACAGCACAACTTCAGGCTTTTTCTTTTTCTTTCTTTCTTTTTGCTGGTCATGGGGCTTGGAATGCTGGGCCTGGGCACTGTTGAGCTCTTGAGCTCAAGGCGAGCGCTCTACCACTTGAGCCACAGCGCCACTTCCAGTTTTCTAGTGGTTTATTGGAGATAAGAGTCTCATGGCTGTTCCTGCCAGGGCTGGCTTTAAACCAAGATCCTCAGATCTCAGCCTCCTGAGTAGCTAGGATGACAGGCATGAGTCACCAGCGCCCAGCCACTTCAGGCTTTTTCTGTGTATATGGTACTAAGGAATAGAACCCAGGACTTCATGCATGCAAGGCAAGCACTCTGCCACTAAGCCACCTTCCCAGCCCAGTCCTTGAGACATTATTTCCAATGAGCCACCAAGAAGCTGGATGTGGAGCTGTGGCTCAAGTGGTAGAGTCTACCCTTGAATTATAAAGCTCAGTGCTAGTTCCAAGGCCTTGAGTTCAAGCCCTAGTACCCACATAAAAGAGAGGGCCAAGCGCCAGTGGCTCACACCAGTAATCTTAGCTACTCAGGAGGCTGAGATCTGAGGATCATGATTCAAAGCCAGCCTGTGCAGGAAAGTCCATGAGACTCTGATCTCCAATAAACCACTCAGAAAACCAGAAGTGGTGCTGTGGCTCCAGTGGTAGAGTGCTCACCTTGAGCTGAATTGCTGAGGGACAACGTCCAGGCCCAGAGTTCAAGCCCCACAACCACCACCAACAAAAAAAACTTCTCTCTTCATCAAGCACTAGTAGCTCAAGCTACTCATGAGGCAGAGGTTGGGAGGATCATGATTTGAGGCCAGCCCAGGCAAAATGCCTGTGAGACCCCTTGTCAACCATTAGCCAAGAGCAGTGCCACACACGGTTTATCCCAGCTACACTGGACACGGAGCTCAGGAAGACTGGGGGTCCCATCAGGCCCAGGGAAGAAAGGAGTTGGGAACCACTCCCCTCCCCCATATCACCAGAAAAAGGTGGCAAACACCTGTTACCTTCACTGCAGAGAGAAGTGTAAATAGGAGGGGGAAAATGAGTCTACATGTTACTTTTTCCATCTGTTGAATGAAAAATATGTCTTTCTTCTAATAATGTTACAAATATAGGAAAACAAGCCTCCTTCCTAGCCCCAAATTTGGCTGCTCCGCAGTGGGTTTCAAAGTGGTGGACAGCCCTCTTGTATTTATCGTACAGAACGTTCCTGGGAAACATTAGGCCTGGTTCCCATTTAGAAGGAGCTTTAGCGAGGTGCCAGAGGCTCAGGCTTGTAATCCTCACTGCTCAGGAAGCTGAGATCTGAGGATCCTGCTTCAGAGCCAACCTGGGAAGAAAACTGTGCAAGACTCCTAGCTCCAGTTAACCAGCAGAAAGCCAGAGCGGAGCTGTGGTTCAAGGGGTGGAGCACCAGCCTTGAGTGAAAAAGTTAAGGTCCAGTGCCCAGGCGCTGAGTCCAAGCCCCAGTACTCACACACACACACACACACACACACACACACACACACACACACACACACACACACAGCACTTATCACAAACTCTGGAATAAAACCCACCTTTTAATCCTTTTCTAGTAACTTCTTTAAGACTGTTAATAGGTACTAATTTTAATTTTCTAGGAATACATAAATGAATGTCTGATATTGACAAAGCTTAATACTTCAAATGGAAGTATAAATACTACATACATATACAAGAGAGAGAGAGAAAGAGAGAGAGACAGAGAGAGAGACAGAGAGAGAGTATCAGAATGTGTGTCTACCAGTAAGGTGATGGGAAGCGACGTTTTAAAGACATCTCTTAAACAGCTTCAGTTCCTGTTAATAGCCAAGATTCCTGACTCCTCCTCCTAACTCCTCTCCTAGATCCCAGAGCTCCAGACCTGGTACAGGCGAGGAGCCCCACTCCAGGGACAGCCGTGGAAGGAATGCGATGGATAACATAGATTATTCAGGGTTCAGGTAAGCTAAGGGAGAAGGGAGGGCTGGGATAGGGGAGCTAATGCCTATGTCGCCCTTAGATAGATAGACAGACAGACAGACAGACAGACAGACAGACAGATAGATAGATAGATAGGTAGGTAGGAGGGAAGGGGGGGAGGAGAGAGATAGGTAAGCTTTTGAAAATAATTGTGGAGATGGAGAAAGAAAACAGGTAGAAGAGGAAAAGAACAGGAATAGAGCTGGAGATTTACAACAGGTTAAGAGAGTGGGAAACCAACTTCTCAAATGGAGCAAGAGAGAGAGGAAGGAAGGAAAGAAGGGAGGAAGGAAGGAAGGAAGGAATTCAGTCAAATGTGTTTTTTGTTTTTGTATTAACATTTTCTAGTCTTAAAATATGGGAAGAGGATTAAAAATGGAAATTCAAACCTTGAATTTCGTGATCAGAACACATCACTGTGAGGAAATGATCAAAAGAAATTCCCTCAAATTAGTACCTACACGATGAGCAAATACTTAAGCATTTGCTTATCTGTTAGCACATAAACTTTAAAAGCCTCATAGACTTATCTTTATTGGCAGAGGCAAGCGCTTCTTTATTGTTGTGCTTGCTGTGACGTGATTTTAAGAATTGAAAACAACCTCCAAAAGTAAATAGAGAAACTTCAAATAGCCTTACCGTGGAAAACTCGGTCATGAACTGCCAAAGAAAACTCAAGCCAAGTCAGACAATCTAGGATGGCTCCCATCTTAAGATTAGCTCTGGAAAGGAAAAAAAAAAAAAAAGTGAATATTTTCAATGGACGTTTTATGCAGGCTCAACGGTTGACAAATTCAAGGGAAAACATCTAAACTCCGCTGGCAGCAGAGAAAATGGAAGTGCATGGCACAAAAGAAGGAATCAGAGGTCAAATGCAATCCTTAGATTTTAAGAAGTACGCACGTTGCCGACTGATAGGAAATTTGATGGTGTGTGTATGTGGAATGGTGATAATGAATTTTTTTACGATGTTGAATAGCCAGGCCAACTAGACTTTTAATAAGGCTGAGAAGGAAATCAGATAGTATTTCTTTGTTTTGTTGTGGGCCAGTGAATAATCAACTTTTCTTAGGGTAAGTTTTCAATATGTCTTTATAGAGATATAAGTTTGATTAATTTTCATGCAACAGAAATGAGAAGTTTTGACTATTTAAAAAAACAACCAAATGAATATACAAGAAAACATTGTTTTGCGTGTGTGTGTGTGTGTGTGTGTATGTGTGTGTGTGTGTGTGTGTGTGTGTGTGTGTATTTATTTATTTATTTTTGGTCGGTCGTGGGGCCTGAACTCTGGGCCTGGGCGCTGTCCCTCAGCTCTTCAGCTCAAGGCTAGCACTCTACCACTTGAGCCACAGCACCACTTCCGGCTTTTTCTGCTTATGTGGTGCTAAGGAATTTAATCCAGGGCCTCATGCATTCAAGGCAAGCGCTCTACCACTGAGCCACCTTCCCAGCCCCTGTACATGGTTTTGAAAGTCTTATTCTTGGCTCAGCTGCTAAAAATGCAACTATAAATCACTGTCTTAAATTCCATGTTTTCTTCCTTCTGTCCTTCCTTTCTTCCTTTCTTGACGGCCATGGGGCTTGAACTCTGGGCCTGGGCGCTGTCCCTCAGCTCTTCAGCTCCAGGCAAGCGCTCTACCACTTGAGCCACAGCGCCACTTACAGTTTTCTGGTGATTCATTGGAAATAAGTGTCTTGGATTTTGCTGCCCAGTCCGACTTCAAACCACCATCCTCAGATCTCAGCCTCCCCAGTAGCTAAGGATTACCCTGGCTTCGATTCTATGTTTTAAAAACCAGAATTAAAGACTCTTTTCTATTTAGAGTTCAGAGTGGATGTCCAGATCGAGTAAGCTAGTCATCTGTCAGCAGACTTTACTAATGAATAGGGCTGTACTCTAAAAATCATGACGCTCTAAGCAAGCAGGAGATGGTATGGCATCAGCAAACCAAAGAATCTGCATTCCTTGATATTTGAGGATCGTGACAGGAGCTCAAGGTTGTGTGTGTGTGTGTGTGTGTGTGTGTGTGTGTGTGTGTGTGTGTGTGTGTGTGTCTTGCAGTCTGCTTCTCACCTATTTTTCGTCTTAAATACCTAAGGCATGCATCAGACTTCACTAGAGGCCATAGACCCTCTGAAGTAATAAAGATGAGTGTGTGTGTGTGTGTGTGTGTGTGCTTTGTGTGTGTGTTCAAGTTTGGACTCAGGGCCTGGATGTTGTCCTTTAGTTTTCTTCACTCAAAATTGCTGCTCTGTGAGTTGAGTCACAGATCCACTTCTGGCTTTTTTTGTCGAGCAATTGGATATAAGAGTCTCATGGACTTTTCCTGCCTGGGCTGGCTTCAAACCATGATCCTCAGATCTCAGCCTCCTGAGGAGCTAGGATGTCAGGCGTGAGCCACCAGTTCCTGGCCTGGAATTTTTTAATGCACAAGAAACAGGAAGCTGTGCATCTGATCATGCAATATAAAATTTATCGAAATGAACGCCAGGAAAATAAAAAGAAGAGGTTTTTCTTTCTGCTATTTTTGCTTTCTTTTCTTTTTGTTCTCTTTGTCTACCTGTCTTTGGGAGGGGCAGGGGAAGCATAGAAATGGAGGGACAAAGGGTGAACAAATGGCAGCGGTGGTACTCACTGTTGATAATGAACTATACAACTTGTGGGTGAGGATGGGCGGGAAAAACTGGGAGAGAAAGCATGGGAAGAGGTGACCCGTCCAAAAAGAACTGGTGACACACCTAAATACTGCCTCCTCCTCCACACCCCAAGCTAGGATTTTTAGGAATAAAAGAGGAGACACATAGTAACACAGAGCTATTCAGAGAGAGAAATAAATATGCACACAGAGTTTAGTAGGGTAAGGTTCTTATTTTGCTCATCTTTAGAATTATATTTTAAAAACGTAATAGCCAGGTGCCAGTAGCTCACACCTGTAAATCCTTGCTACTTAGGAGGCTGAGATCTGAGGATCGTAGTTTAAAGCCAGCCCGGCAGGAAAGTCTGTGAGATTCTTCTCTCCAATTAAACACCAGAAAATTAAACATTAACAAAGAAAAAGGCTGAGGGATAGTCTTGAAACAAAAAACTCAGGGACAGCACCCAGGCCTGAGTTCAAGCCCCAGGACTGGCACACAAACCCTCCCCCCAAAAAAAAATGTAATTGGCTTAAATGGATCCGGTTTAAGCCAGTCCCTTCATAAGCTAGATATAATGCTGCTAGAAGCCCGCCTGCCTATCTCTGCCATGCATTACTCGTGTTCTTTTGAGCAAAACATTGCTTGTTAAATGAGATAGCACATCCCTGGGTCATTTCTAGCAACGCAAACTAGAGATGAGCTTTCCTAAAACAGCAATGTATCCCAAGAATGTCTTTATGAATCAGAGCTTAGTATTATTTTGCTTCAAGATGGGCAGGATGTAAACATTTCCACTTAATAGTTACCAAGTATGGGAAGCGCAAATCCCACGTTGCCATTTCAAATCCCTCTTTGGGAATCTTCCCATGGAACTTTCTGGAATGGCACTGAGGGCGCTGGGTAGAGGAACCATTGCTCCCCTCTGGTTCTTCTCTGATACGAAATCCACTCAGCCTACTTCTGGCTTTTCCAAGCTTTAAGTTCCTGGAGGAACTTAAGATACTAAGTCGGGGGTCTCCACCGGGTCCAGACCCGAGGCTGCAGGGTAATCCCCACCCACTATGAACACAGCCCAGATCAGCAAGAAAGGGTGGGCTTGGCAAAACTATCTGAATCATTTCCAAGCCGGCGCCCAGGGCTCACGCCTGCAATCCTAGCTGAGCAGGAAGGTAAGATCTGAGGGTCGTGGTTGCAAGCCAGCCTGGACAGACAAATCCAAGAGACTCTTATCTCCAGTTGACCACGCCCAAAAGTTGGAAGTGAGGATGGGGTTCAAGTTGGTGGACTGTCAGCCTTGAGAGAAAAAGCCAAAGGGCACTGCTTGGGTCTTGAGTTCAAGACCCAGTACCAGTGTGTGCGCGCACGCACACGCGCACGCGCACACACACACACAATTATCTGACAGATGGAGAAACTGAAGCTCAGAGAAGGAAGTGGCTTGCCCACACCAACCAATCGGCTGCTTAGCAACAACACAGGGCATCTCTGAGAGCCTCCACTAGCATTCCAAAGCCTATTCAACGATGGTTCTTCCCTTTCTTTTCCTGCCCCCAAAAGAAGTTTATCTGGGTAGGAGGCCTTTAATTAGCAATCAAAGCTTTCTCTCTCTCTCACTGATTGCCCACTAGTCTATCCACAGACACAAAGAACTTAAATCTATCTGGAAATGTCCTTTCAGCCTCTGTCTGTGAACTCTAGGTCTATTAAACTCTAGGTTTATTAACAGGGGGCCTAAACCTTTATGTCAAATGCCACTGTTTGTTTACATGTGTTATTCTTTCTCTGCGTCACAGATAAGTCCCTGAAGTTTTTCTTTATAAACTATCTTGTATTTATCAACCGTTTCTATTCAGAGGTGACATCCTTAGGGCAGTTAATTGTGTCGTGTGTTGGTGGCAGCATTGCGGACCAAGCAAGTATTCTTTGGGTAATTTCTTTCCAAGTTAACAGTCTGCTGGGGTTTTGAAGTCCAGGAGAATGTGAGAGCAGCCAAGGGCCTTTCAAAAAGCCAGTGAAAGTACCTTTTGTTTCATACCTCTTGCTCCCTTTCCTTTTATCCATGTGTATAGGTTGTTTTCTTCAGATTCCTAACAAATAAAGGCTACCACTTGAGCCACAGCACCACTTCTGGCTTTCTCTGTGTATGTGGTACTGAGGAATTGAACCCAGGGCTTCATGCATGCTAGGTGAGCACTTGACCACTGAGCCACATGCCCAGCTCAAGAGAAATGGTTTCTAAAGAAACTTTTAACTCAGGCCTGGGAAGTTAGCTCAGTGGCAGAGTGCTTGCTTTGCATGCATGAGGCCCTGGGTTTGATTCCTCAGCACCACATAAGCAGAAAAAAGCCAGAAGTGGCACTGTGGCTCAAGTGGTAGGGTGCTAGTCTTGAGTTGAAGAGCTGAGGGACAGCACCCAGGCCCAGAGTTCAGGCCCCAGGACCAACAAAAACAAAACTTTTAACTCTAGCAAATCAGCTTCTTGATTTGCTTTCTATAATCTGAGCAGAATTACCACCCCTCCCCCCACCCCCATTTGCTTGTTGGAAGCAAGTTTTCATCTCAGAGAGCTGAAGGAGTGAAAAAGAGAAGAAGGGCACGTATTCTTCTTATTTATTGTCAGTCCTGGGGCCTGAACTCGGCCTGGGTGCTGTCCCTCAGCTCTTCAGCTCAAGGCTAGCGCTCTACCACTTGAGCCACAGCGCCACTTCTGGCTTTTTCTGCTTATGTGGTGCTGAAGAATCGAACCCAGGGCTTCATGCATGCAAGGCAAGCACTCTACCACTGAGCCCCCTTCCCAGCCCCTCTTCTAATTTCTAAAAAAAAAATCATACCAGGGTCTCACCCTTTTTTTTTGGGGGGTCTGATCGTGGGGCCTGAACTCTGGGCCTGGGCACTGTCCCTCAGCTCTTCAGCTCTACCACTTGAGCCACAGAGCCACTTTCTGGCTTTTTATTTTTTGCTGGTGAATTGGAGATAAGAATCTCACAGGGGCTGGGAAGGTGGCTCAGTGGTAGAGCGCTTGCCTTGCATGCCTGAGGCCCTGGGTTCGATTCCTCAGCCCCACATAAACAAAAAGAAAAAAGCCGGAAGTGGCGCTGTGGCTCAAGTGGTAGAGTGCTAGCCTTGAGCTGAAGAGCTGAGGGACAGTGCCAAGGCCCAGAGTTCAGGCCCCACGACCGGACCCAAAAAAAAAAAGAATCTCACAGAATTTTGTCTCCTCACAGGGCCATTGGCCCAGCTCAGGGGCTTGCCCCTGTGGTTGATAACTTGTTCTGGGCTCTGTTTAATTTTCCTTTTTTTTTTTCTTTTGGATTGTGCCAATGGATTTACTGTGTGGTGATTTTTCTCTTTTCTGGTTAATTTTATGAGGGCCTCAGGATAACATGGAAGACATCCATGGCTTCCCCACAAATCCAGCCTGTCCTCAGGGAAGATTAAACCTCCTGACCACTCACGAGAAACTTCAGAGCGAGATGCTCCCCAAATGACCGAAATCTCAAACTATCCGCCCGTCCATGGTACAAGCAAGCTTAGAAGAAGAAGAAGAAGAAGAAGAAGAAGAAAAATCTCTGGTCGTCCTTTTGACACCATGGAAGTTTCTGGAAACCAGCCTGGATCTAATAGAACCGGGGAAGAGGGCAACCACAGCTCTGCCTTCTCCCACTTTGAGTTCTGCCAGCCCTGGTCGGCCTTGCTGCTCTTATTCCTTGTGGCCTACGCGGCGGTCTTGATCCTGGGCCTTCTGGGGAACCTCTCCCTCATCACCATCATCGCGAAGAAGCAGAGGGAAGCCCAGAGTGTCACCAACGTTCTGATTGCCAATCTGTCCCTCTCTGATGTCTTGGTCTGCGTGGTGTGCGTCCCTCTCACCGTCACCTACACGCTGATGGACCACTGGGTGTTTGGGGCTCTCATGTGTAAACTCACCTCGTACATGCAAAGCGTCTCCGTCTCTGTCTCCATCTTCTCCCTGGTCTTAATCGCCATCGAGAGGTATCAGCTGATCGTCCACCCCCGGGGCTGGAAGCCGGAGGTGCTTCACGCCTACTGGGGTGTGGCGTTGGTTTGGTTCTTTTCCTTCCTGCTGTCTGTGCCTCTCTTCCTGGCCTACCACCTCACCGATGAGCCCTTTGCCAACCTCTCTCTCCCCGCCGACCTGGTGGCCTGTGTGGAGAGCTGGCCTTCCAGGACCAACCAGCTCTTCTTTTCCACCTCCTTGTTTCTGCTCCAGTACTTGGTCCCCCTGGGCTTCATCGTGGTCTGCTACCTGAAGATCATCCTGTGTCTGCGCAGGAGGAAGAGGCGGGCGGGCAGGAGGAGGGAGAAGCAGAGCCGGTTCGGCGAGAGCAAGAGGGTCCACGCCACCCTGCTGGCCATCGTGGGCACCTTCGGGGCCTGCTGGCTGCCCTTGAACGTGTTCAACGTCATCTTCGACTGGCACCACGAGATGCTGCTGGGCTGCCACCACGACCTGGTGTTCATCACCTGCCACCTCCTCGCCATGGTCTCCACGTGCATAAACCCGCTCTTCTACGGCTTCCTGAACAGGAACCTCCAGAAGGACCTCATGGTGCTTCTCCGCCACTGCTGGTGCTGGGCATCTCGGGAGAGATACGAGAACATGGTCGCCTGCAGTCTGCACACAGAGGAGTCCAAGGGTTCCCTGAGGCTGGCTCACCTACCGATGGGCGTGTCGTAGCCGCCATGGCCCACCGCCCTTTTTATTTTGTGTGTGCTGGGCAGGGTCTTGAATTTAGGGCCTGGGCGCTGTCCCTTCACTTTGTTGCTCGAGGCTGGTGCTCTGCCACTTGAGCCACACCTCCACTTCCGGCTCGCTGCTGGCTAATTGGAGATAGGAGTCTCACAGATTTTTTCCTGCCTAGGCTGGCTTGGAACTGGGATTCTCAGATCCTGAGTTACTAGGATTACAGGCAAGAACTACTGGTTGCTGGCTATGATTTTGTGCTCTCTCTCTTTCAGATAATAACCCAAGCAGCCTACCTGCCTCCATCTTGGAAGACAGTACAGATAAGAGATGGATAGAGCCGGGCACCAGTGGCTCACGCCTGTCATCCTAGCTACTCAGGAGGCTGAGATCTGAGGATCATCGTTCAAAGCCAGCCCGGGCAGGAAAGTCTGTGAGCCTCTTATCTCCAATAAACCACCAGAAAACCGGAAGTGGTGCTGTGGCTCAAGTGGTAGAGCGCTCGCCTTGAGCTGAAGAGCTGAGGGGCAGCGTCCAGGCCCAGAGTTCAAGCCCCATGACTGACAAAAAGGAAGAGAGAGGGGTGGGGGGAGATAGAGACAGGGACAGAGCAGAGCTGGCTGAAGTTCCCACATCCTGCTATTCAACAAAATTTCCCCAAACAGTGTTACTTGTCAAAAACCCGCATAAAAACAAGGCTACATTCCTCAGCACTGAAGGATTCTACTTCCATTCGGTATGTTAATTAGCCAACTCACCATTTCATTAGCTAGCTACTCAAGTCTGGGTTCAGGTTGAAGGGATGGTTTTAACTCCACATTTAGACTAAGCAGTATAATTACACACAATAGCTGGCCATGGTGGCTCACACCTGTCATCCTAGCTACTTCGGAGACTGGGATCTGAGGATCGCAGCTCGAATTCAGTCTGGGCAGGAAAGTCCATGAGGCTCTTATCTCTACGGAACTACCAAAAAGCCAGAAGTGGAGTTGTGGCTCAAGTGGTAGAGTGCTGGCCTTGAGCAAAAAGTAAAAAACAACTCAGGAACAGTGCCCAGGCCCTGAGTTCAAGCCCAGGACCTGCACTAAAACAACGACGATGATGACAAAAATTACACTACTCCCCACAGTCAATTCAGATCTTTCGTTTAAAACAGTTCATCTCCTTTAAAGTTGCAGGAATGGTCCACAAATTCTTCAGAATTCCAGTTATGCTAGAAGTCACTTGAATTAACTAGTAGAGGTTTCACTACAAAATGGCTTTTTACCCTGAAGTCTTTATTGTATCAAATTGGGGTTGTTATGACTCTATTATTGGGTCTCCATGATGTTGTTAGGAGCAGCTTTATAACTAGCTCCAGATTTGAAATCACACGATGATGTAAACATATATATGTATATATTTATATATATACATATTTTTGGTTGGTCATGGGGCTTGAACTCTGGGCCTGGGCACTGTCCCTCAGCTCTTCAGCTCAAGGCGAGCGCTCTACCACTTGAGACACAGCACCACTTCTGGTTTTCTAGTGGTTTACTGGAGATGGGAGTCTCACAGTCTTTCCTGCCCAGGCTGGCTTTGAACTGCGATCCTCATCTCAGCCTCCTGAATAGCTAGGATGACAGGCGTGAGCCACTGGCGCCCAGCTATGATGTAAATATTTTAAAAGATTTCTCACCTTTGCAGCGTCAACAATTATCTAGATTGTTCTCAAAAACCTTGCCAACGTTATTATTCAAATAACCATTAATTCAGAGACTTGACTAAAAGCAGACTGGCTTTATGACTGTGGATAAACCTGTTAAAAGACGAACTGCAGGTGACTTGTATCATGAAAAGGTGTTTTCTTTTGAGTAAATATTTTCTAGATACCAGTAATTTTTTGCCTCTCTTGAAAAAAATTCCTCTCCCTTTCCTGTTCCTCCCGCCTCCTCAGGATTTCTATTTGCTGTCAGTTGGGGAAACAATGAATAGTAAAAGCACTAGAGGGTACCCATGTGATCAACAACAAGAAAAAAATAACAGTTTTACAGTGCAGGCTGCAGACACGATTACCTAAAACCCAAGTTCAAAGATGGACAACTTGGAAGTCTAAAGACCTAAGGACACCATACTGCTATCTCTCTATGGGTCAGCAAAAAGGGCTGAAGTGTGGCTCAAGTGATAATGTACTACCAGAATAAGCATGAGGCCATGAGATCAAAATCCCATTACCGCAAAAAATATACATAGATACACTATAGACAGATATTCTCTATACAGATATATAGAGCTAGGTAATATATATATATATATATATATACTGTGTAGCATATACTACATATTACATAATGTATAGTGAATAGTACATAATATATATTAAACATATACTAGTAATATATTACCTATCTATATATGGATATAGATATATTTATATGAGATATACACCCATGCCTATGTACTATAGTCAAATATATTTATACACCTATACTTTTACTCTAGTAAATATTTACATTTAATATATATTTACCATAGTAAATATGTAGATGTGTGTATATATATGTATTGAGTTATATATGTATCTATATAGAAATATTCATAGAAGCTGGGTGTTAGTGGCTCACAACTGTCATCCTAGCTACTTAGGAGGCTGAGATTTGAGGATCTCGATTCTAGGCCAGCCTAGGCAGGAAAGTTAGTGAGACTTTTTTTTTTTATCGGTTGTGGGGCTTGAACTCTGGGCCTGAGCACTGTCCCTCAGCTCTTCAGCTCCAGGTGAGCGCTCTACCACTTGAGCCACAGCACCACTTCCAGTTTTCTGGTGGTTTATTGGAGATAGGAGTCTCAAGGTCTTTCCTGCCTGGGCTGGCTTTGAACTGTGATCCTCAGATCTCAGCCTCCTGCATAGCTAGGATTATAGGCGTGAGCCACCAGCGCCCGGCTTGGTGAGACTCTTATCTCCAATGAACCCCCAGAAAACCAGAAGTGGATCTTTGGCTCAAAGTGGCAGAGCTCTGGCCTTGAGCGGAAAAAGCTCAGGTACAGCACCCAGGCCCTGAGGTCAAACCCCTCGACCAACCACAGCAACAACAAAGAAATCTAGTAGAGCACAGAGCATTACAGGTTTCCGTCTCATGATTATTCTCCAACTATATGGTGTGCCCGTGTCCTTAGCATTCACCCACAGATGATTTACGGTAGACAGCAGGATGCACATTGTGCCATAAACACACAGTAGATATACCTCTGGAAAGATCTTGAGCGCCCCCCCACCTTGTATCTTTGTATTTTGGGGGGAGTCCTGGGGGCAATCCCCAGTGGACAGTGGGGTGGAATCTGAACCCCACTACTCTTGGCTATTCAATCCCGACTCTCTCTCCTCCAGTAGAATGGGAGCCAAGAAGTTGGGGTGCCACTGCCCTCTTGTGGCAGACAGGGATGCACACACACACCAGTGTGGGATGCTTTCCCACACTGGGTCTCCCTCCATCCCTGCAGCATTTAGGTGTGGGCTGGCGGCAGGACAAGAGGTAGAACTGCTCTTGGCAGCGGGAGGAATCGAGGCCTATGTTAGCACCCAGCAGTCGGGACTTGAACTCACAACCTCCCTGACTCCATGGACTCTGAATCACTTGATTCGTTCCCTTCTGTGTCAGGAAGGGGACAGGGTGCCCAGAGGAATTTGAGGGAACAGGACACAGGTGGAGAAATACTCAATTTATTCTGCAGATACAACAGTTGACCAGGTTCCAAAACAAAACACAACACAAAAGGATTCCAGGTGAGCCTGGATCTCCAAGTGGTTCACTGGAGATCAGAGTCTCATAGTCTTTCCTGCCCAGGCTGGCTTTGAACCGTGATCCTCAGATCTCGGTCTCCTGAGTAGCTGGGATGACAGGCGTGAGCCACCGGCGCCCAGCAGCCTCAGCTTTTTCTATGAAATATGAATAGTCGAAATAATTCCACTACCTTTCCCGTTACAATTCATCCAAACCTGGGGAAGTATGTCATACAAAAGTTCCTCCACCTTCTAACACCTCATTTTCTTAAAAAGATGATTCAGTCTCTTTAAAAAGATAGGGAAAATAGTAATGAATGTTAAAGATTATTGTGTGATCGCCAGAGGCTGGTGGCTCAAGCCCATGTTCCTAGCTACTCGGGAGGTTGGTATCTGAGGATCAAGGTTCAAAGCCAGCCTTGGCAGAGAAATCCTAGAGACTTTTTTTTTCTTTGCCAGTCCTGAGTCTTGAACTCAGGGCCTGGGCACTGTCCCTGAGCATTCTTCTTCCTCTTCTTCTTTTTAAATCAAGGTTAGCACGCTTACCACTTGAGCCACAGCGCCACTTCTGGCCTTTTCTGTGTCTCTGGTACTGAGGAATCGAACCCATGGCTTCATGCCTGCTAGGCAAGCACTCTACCACTAAGCCACCTGCCCTGTCCATCCTAAACATTCTAATCTCCAATCAACGAGGAAAAGACTGGAAGTGGAGATTTGGTTCAAGTGCTAGAGCATCATCCTTGATTTAAAAAAAAAAGAAAAGAAAAGAAAAAGAAAAGGCCAAGGGAGAGAGCACAAGGCCCTGAGTTCAAGCTCTAGTTCTGGCATGTGCGCACACCAAGATTGTCATGTGAGTTCCATTGGATGTTGTGTGTTCAAGTTCTCACAATGCCCAGTACTGAATAAGGGAGCGACAGGTACCATCTCCCATGATGATGACGCGGTGGTGGTGGTGATGATGATGATGATGCTGGTGATAGGAGGTCAGGCTCTTCTTGCTCTCCCGCCCCTCCCTCCTCACCCCTCTCCCCCCAGACCAGGCTGTCCTGTGCCCGTCTGGAAGAGCAGAGGCGCCTGGATCACTTTCAGGATTTAGGCCCCAGCTGTCATCCTAGAATCTGACACAGCCCGAGGTGGCCCCCAGTGGCTGAAGACAGATCTCGGGCCTCCTTTTTTTTGGGGGGGGGGCGCTATTTTGATAGAGGCCACCCCCCACACAGCCTGTTCTGACCAAGAACGTTTTCTCCGTTTTCTTCGGGACGAAGTTTCATGTATCTGGACTGCTCCTAGCAAAGCACCCGGCTGCTCAGTAAGAGTTTTGGTGTTTTATTCTTGTTTTTACACTGGAAAAGGAAAACGGGGAGGAGGGGGTGGAGGGAGGAGGGGGGTCGTTCCCCTTGTTGTGCCCAAGCTGGCCTCAAACTCCTGGGCTCCAGGGAGCCTCCAGCCTCAGCCTCCCAAGTAGCTGGGATTACAGGCATGAGCTACCAGCACCTCCCTGAGCCAAATGCCTTCCCGACTGAGTTGTGGTGAGTACCGGTGAGCGGATGCTGAGAAAGCACAAAAGTGTGAAGTCACTCCAGGCATCACGAGTCTCAGAAGGAAGATCGGGAGGGAGGGAGAGCTCAGGTCCTAAAGCTAGGCATGAGCCGAGTTTTCTTTGTAACTTAGAGAACCGCAATCGTCTTTGCTCTAGATGATGTGGCCTTCCCCCAACATCATACGTTCTCCGCTTGTTGCCTTTTTAACTTGTTTTAGTCCCTCTAAAGATTAAGATACATAAATACACTTCAATCCACTGAGACATGAAAATCACGAGTTAGAGATTGGTTTGGGCTACATTTCAGGCCAGCCGGAGCTACAGAGCGAGAACTTCTGTCCAAAATAACAATAATAATAAACTAATAAAATATATAAACCGATGATTCCTCCACCACCCTTACTGCCAAACTGTCTTTTGAGTGGGCCCTCACAGAGCTCAGTCTTTTTCTTTTTCTCCCTCCCTCCCTTCCCTCATTCCTTCCCTCCCTCCCTCTTTTCCTTTCTACCGGTACTGAGGCTTGAACTCAGGGTCTGGGCAATGTCCCTTAGCTTATTACTCAAGGCTGGTGCTCTACCACTTGAGCCACATCTCTACTTCCAGCTTTTCAGTGGTTCATGGAGATGACAGCCTTGTGGACTTTCCTGTCCAGGCTGACTTCAAACCACCATCCTCAGATCTCAGCCTCCTGAGTAGCTAGAGTTGTAGGCATGAGGCTCAACACTCTTTCTTTCAGGCTCCCTATTTCGTCGCTGGAGCACATTGCTAGCATCCAGTCCCTATTTCCATTTTATAAATGAAGTCTTTAAAGTCTGCAGAGAGGACAGGATCTGGGCCACGCCCCAGAGTGGACGAGGTCCCACGGTATAAAATGTGCTGTTCCTGATTCCACCGCTTCCGACATGACACCCAAAATGGGATACGCAGAAGGCCGCTGGCAAGTATTTTATCCCACGGCAATGAATTTAATTGTTTCTTCTCTGATAAAAGTAGCCACCCAAGCCCGGCAGTGGCTCACACCTGTCATCCTAGCTACTCAAGAGGCTAAGATCTGAGGATCGCAGTTCAAAGCCAGCCCGGGCAGGAAAGTCTGTAAGACTCTTATCTCCATAAACCACCAGAAAGCCGGAAGTGGCGCTGTGGCTCAAGTGGTAGAGTGCTCGCCTTGAGCTGAAGAGCTGAGGGACAGCGCCCAGACCCAGAGTTCAAGCTCTATGACTGATCAAAAAAAAGTAGCCACTCACCTCGTGCAGCATGTGGAAGGAAGAATGCGCTGTTCTGAACTCCACGCGGCTCAAAGGCCCGAGTTCTCATCCACTCCTCCACGGCTTGACCCTGACTCATGTCGCTTCACATCTGTCCGCCTCTGCTTCCTTGTTTAGCCAGGTAGAAAACCACACAAATCACCTCAAAGTGACATTTATGTCTTCAACCAGGGCAAGGCCATGTTCCAGGGCGGGGATTCAACCAACAATGGACACCAAGGGCAAAACTCCTTCCCTGATGCGCTGGAGAGAAAGAGAATGATCTAAGCTGCAAACCGGTAGCTCACGCCAGTCAGCCTCGCTATTTCAGGAGGCTGGGAGCTGAGGATCATGGTTCAAAGTCCCAGATATTGTGATGTACAGTTAACCACTGAAAGACCAGAGATGAACAGGTGGCTTGAGTGGTAGAGTACCAGCCTTGAGTGAAAAAAAGCTAAGGGACAGCAACAAGGCTATGAGTCCCAGTACCACACACACACACACACACACACACACACACACACACAAATGAATGGATAAATGGATAAATGAATGAATGAATGATAAGATGACCTATGGCAAACGCCTTGTAGTGGATCTGACCCCTAGAAAGTGCTCAGTAAATGTCAGTGGTAGGCGCTGCTGTTACCACAATCCAATAAGCACCATCGATCCTCATTTCTGAAGCAAACTAGCAATCGATCTCATAAAGAGCTGGCGCCAAGCAAAGAGATTACAGGGCAGGAGAAGGCTGACACAGCATCCTTCCACAAGGCCGTATCTCATCACCATGACAACAGTTCCCTAGGTGCTTGCTTGAGAATGCTCATTTAATGGTGCAGAAGACCCAGGCCCGGTCTGGAGGGGGTGGGGGGTTATGCCACCAAGAATGTCACATCGACAGTGGAAAAATCCTTTCTAGTCCTAACGATGTAGCGTCTCCCATAGTACTCACTCAGAAATGCTGAAATGATCTTACTAGGTCCAAAACTAGTGAGATATGTCGACCAGTTACACTTTCAAAAGTCAAATGTCACTTGTCTTTCTGAAGACAAGACTAATTTACACCTCCCTCAGTCTTCTGCAGCTTCACAGAGTTGAAAATAGTTCCAGCACTGAACACCTAGTGCTGGTGGCTCATGCCTGTCATCCTAGCTGCTCAGGATCATGGTTCAAAGCCAGCCCGGACAGGAAAGTCTGTGAGACTCTAAGCTCCAATAAGCCACTCAGAAAACCGGAAGTGGCTCTGTGGCTCAAGTGGTAGAGCGCTTGCCTTGAGCTGAAGAGCTGAGGGACGGTGCCCAGGCCCTGAGTTCAAGCCCCATGACAGACAAAAGAAAAAAGAAAAAAAAATAGTTCCAGCACTGAAAGGCGTAGACACTGCAGAGTCAAGATGGTCAGGAGATGACCACCAATTGGTGTTCAGAACTCTGAAGGACACCATTAGTTCTTTCTCTGACTTCACGGGTTTCCCGGGCAGGAACTCACTACCTTGTCAAATGGCTGCTCCAAATTAGCCACTTGTTTAAAGGAAAAGGAAGAGTTGGCTTGTGTGACCTGCTGCTCACCTTGAGCTCTGACAGCCTGCTCAGAACCTGCTGACGCACACATTCCTGCAGGTAACGGAGCCCACGGAGCTGTCGGAATGACTACCCTACCACGGGACTTGCCATTTTGAAGGAGGGAGAGCGTGCTTTTAATGAATCATCGCTGAAACACTTGCCTTTTTCACTTTCCACTGGAAATGGGATCAGAGTGAATGCCCTCGCTTCCAGCACAATCAAAAAGCATCATCCCATTTCTAAAATGACAATGCTGATAAATGCCCATGAATTGTAAAAAAATATATACATGGGTTTCACTGTCATACTTCCGTATGTGCTTTTTTTTTTTTTTTTTTTTTTTTTTATTGTAAAGCTACTATACAGAGGGTCACAGTTACATGAGTGAGGTTATGAGTACACTTCCTCTTGAACATTGTTACCCCCTCCATTGTTTTCCCCCTACCATCCCCTCCCTCCCTCCCTTCCCCGAGGTTCTTTTTTTTTTTTTTTTTTTTGATTGTGATTAAATGATTACATAATTTCAAAGTCACAAGTTCATTCTAACTTCCCTGGAGCAAATTGTCTACCACAGTCTGTAATATATAACAGTGTTCACATGTTATATACCATATTTGTGATCAGCAGCATGAGGATATTTAGTAGTGGTTCAACCAGATGAGCGGGAGTTCTTTGTTTCTTAAGTCCTGTTAGTTTTGTCGTATCACTAACCTTTTGGATTTAGCATCCACTTATGAGGGAGACCATGTACCGTTTGTCTCTTCGTTCTTGGCTTACCTCGCTCAACATGATTCCTTCTAGCTCCATCCATTTCCCTGCAAATGCCATTATTTTGTCATTTCTAATGGCTGCATAATATTCCATTGTGTATAGATACCACAATTTTTGGATCCATTCATCTGTGGTGGGGCACCTAGGTTGTTTCCATATCCTAGCTATTGCGAACAGTGCTGCAATAAACATGGAGGTGCACGTGTCCTTGTATATTGGTTCCTGTTGTTCAGGGTAGATGCCTAGAAGTGGTATGACTGGGTCGTAAGGGAGGTCAATCTTTAGCTTTCTAAGGACCCTCCAGACTGCTTTCCAAAGTGGTTGTATAAGTGTACATTCCCACCAGCAGTGTAATAGGGTTCCTCTTTCTCCACATCCCCTCCAGCATTTGTCGTTGGCTGATTTGTGGATGTGGGACATTCTGACTGGGGTAAGGTGGTATCTCAGGGTTGTCTTTATTTGCATTTCCTTCACCACCAGGGATGATGAACATTTCCTCATGTGTTTCTTCGCCATTTTTATTTCTTCATTTGAGAAGTCCCTCTTTAGTTCCCTTGCCCATTTAGTAATTGGTTTGTTAGGTTTGGGAGGGATTAGTTTCTTGAGTTCCCTGTATATACAGGATGTTAACCCCTTGTCTGATATATTGCTGGTAAATATTTTTTCCCAATTAGTTGGTTGTCTTTCTAGCTTAGTTGCGATAGATTTAGCTGTGCAGAAGCTTTTTATTTTAAGGTAGTCCCATTTGTCGAGTCTCTCTCCAACTTGTTGTGACCCTGGGACTCTGTTCAGGAAGTTCCTTCCTGTGCCTATTAGTTCAAGTGTCTCTCCTACTCTGTCCTGCAGTAGTTTCAGAGATTCAGGTTTAATGTTAAGGTCTTTAATCCATTTTGAGTTGATGTTGGTGCATGGTGATAGGCTGGGGTCCACTTTTAGTTTTCTGCATGTGGCTGCCCAGTTTTCCCAGCACCAGCGGTTGAAGAGGCTGTGTTTCTTCCATTGTATGTCTTTGGCTCCTTTGTCGAATATCAGCTGGCTGTAGGCCTGTGGATTTATATCTGGATCTTCTATTCTGTTCCATTGGTCTTCGGGTCTGTTTTTGTGCCAGTACCATGCTGTCTTTGTGATTATAGCTCTGTAGTAGAGTTTGAAGTTCGGCATGGATAGCCCTCCCATATTGTCTTTATCCCCTAGAATTGTTTTGGCTATTCTAGGTCTTTTGTTGTTCCATATAAATTTTTGGACTGTTTTCTGTATTTCAGTGATGTACGTCATTGGGATTTTAATAGGAATTGCATTGAATTTGTATATTAATTTTGGAAGTATCACCATCTTTACTATATTAAGTCGGCCTATCCAGGAGCATGGGAGGTCTTTCCATTTCCTAGTGTCTTCTGCAATTTCTTTCTTTAACTTTTTATAGTTCTCATTAAATAGTTCTTTTACATCTTTGGTTAGGTTAATTCCTAAATATTTTATTTTTTGGGAGGTTATTGTGAATGGGGTTGCTCCCTTTATTTCCCTCTCTTCCTGTGCGTTATCAGTGTATAGGAAGGCAACTGATTTTTGTGGGTTTATTTTGTATCCTGCTATTTTGCCGAAGTGACTTATGATTTCTAAAAGTTTGGGGATGGAGTTTTTGGGATCGTGGAGGTATAGTATCATGTCGTCTGCAAAAAGGGATAGTTTCACTTCTTCTTTCCCTATGCGGATCCCTTTAATGTCTTTTTCTTGCCTTATTGCCCTGGCTAAGGGTTCTAGGACTATGTTGAAGAGGAGTGGAGACAGTGGACATCCTTGCCTTGTTCCTGTTTTTAGGAGGATTGGTTGTAGCTTTTCCCCATTAAGTATAATATTGGCTATTGGTCTGTCATAAATGGCTTTTATT
This sequence comes from Dipodomys spectabilis, assembly GCF_019054845.1. Lineage (NCBI taxonomy): Eukaryota > Metazoa > Chordata > Mammalia > Rodentia > Heteromyidae > Dipodomys > Dipodomys spectabilis. Next base: position 407,711 of record NW_024871288.1, on the reverse strand, counting down.
GTTTTTAGAAATGTTCCTTCTATTCCTATTTTCTCCAGAGCTTTTAGCATGAATGAATGTTGAATTTTATCAAAGGCCTTTTCTGCATCTGTGGCGATAATCATGTGATTCTTGACCTTGGCTCTGTTGATATGCTGGATTACATTTATTGACTTACGTATGTTAAACCATCCCTGTGTCTCTGGGATGAAGCCTACCTGATCATAGTGTATTATTTTTTTTATGTGTTTCTGGATTCTGTTAGCTAGAATCTTGTTAAGGATCTTTGCATCTGTGTTCATCAAGGAGATTGGCCTGTAATTCTCCTTTTTGGTTGGGTCTTTGCCTGGTTTGGGGATGAGTGTGATATTGGCTTCGTAGAATGAGTTTGGGATAGCTCCCTCCTTCTCTGTTTCTCTGAAGAGCTTGAGGAGTATGGGTATTAGTTCTTCTTTAAAGGTCTTATAGAATTCTGCTGTGAATCCATCTGGTCCTGGGCTTTTTTTTGTTGGAAGACTTTTGATAGCTTCCTGTATCTCATTATAGGATATTGGCTTATTTAATTGGTTAACTTCTTCTTTGCTCAGTTTGGGTAACTTGTATTTCTCTAAAAATGCATCCATTTCCGCCAGATTTTCTTCCTTTAGAGAGTATAGCTTTTGAAAGTAGTCTGTTAGAATTGTTTGGATATCTTGGGTACGTGTTGTGATGTTTCCCGTGGCATCCCTAATCCTATTAATATGGGTTTCCTCTCTTCTTTTTTTAATTAATCTTGCCAACGGGCCATCAATTTTGTTTATTTTTTCAAAGAACCAGCTTTTTGTTTGGTTTATTTTGGTTATGGTTTTCTGATTTTCTAATTGGTTAATCTCTGCTCTCAATTTGGTTATCTGGCTTCGTCTAGTAGCTTTAGGTCCCATTTTTTCTTGTTTTTCTAGCTGTTTTAGTTGCAACATGAGATTATTTACTTGGTCTGTCTCCATTCTCTTGATGTGGGCACTGAGGGCAATAAATTTGCCCCTCAGGACTGCTTTTGCTGTGTCCCACAAGTTTCTTTGTGAGGTGTTTTCATTTTCATTGAGTTCTAGGAAATGCTTTATTTCTTCTCTGATCTCTTCTGTTACCCAGGCCTTGTTAAGGAGTGTGCTGTTCAATTTCCATGTATTAGAGAAATTTCTGCGGTATGCTTTGTTATTGAGAGCTAGCTTGATTCCACTGTGGTCAGATAGGATACAGGGGATTATGTCGATCCCTTTGTATTTGCTTAAGTTCCTTGAATGAACTATGATATGGTCTATTTTGGAGAAAGTTCCATGAGCTGCTGAGAAGAATGTGTACTGTGTTGTTTTAGGGTGAAATACTCGGTAGATGTCAGTTAATTCCGCTTGAAGTATGGCCTCACTTAATTCGGTAGCTTCTTTGCCAATCCTCTGGTTGGTAGACCTGTCCTTTGGTGAGAGTGGCGTGTTAAAGTCTCCTAGTATTATCGTATTGGGATCTATTTTATTCTGTAAGTTTGAGAGCATTTGTTTAACATATCTGGGTGCACCGATATTTGGGGCATATAAGTTGATGATGGTTATATCCTCCTCTTGGATTGTTCCCTTTATTAATATGTAATGTCCGTCCTTGTCTTTCTGTACTGATTTTAATGAAAAGTTTATTTTGTCAGATATCAGGATAGCTACACCTGCTTTCTTATTGGGGGAATTTGATTGGTAGATCCTTTTCCACCCCTTCACTCTGAGTTTGTTTGTATGTTTGGCTGAGAGGTGGGTCTCCTGAAGGCAACAGATGGATGGGTCTTGTTTTCTGATCCAGTCCTCAGTTCGTTTTCTTTTAATTGGCGAATTCAGCCCATTTATATTAAGAGAAAGTATAGAGAGATGCATTGTTGTCCCTGCCATTCCGTTTTCCTAAGTTTTTCTTCTTTCCTTTCCTCCTGTGCTTGCTCAGTTAGACTTTGAGTAATGCCTGTTTGGGGCAGGTCCCAGTTCCTGGTTGCTTTCTTCAGGTTGTGTCCCCCCTCTTAGAATTCTTTGTAATGCTGGCTTAATGTTTATGTATTCATTTAGTTTTTCTTTGCTATTAAAAGTTTTCAGTTCTCCATCGAATGTGAATGCTAGCTTTGCCGGGTATATCAGTCTGGGTTGGCAGTTATTGGCTCTCAGGGCTCGTATGGTGCTTTCCCAGGCTTTTCTTGCATTCATTGTTTGTGTGGAGAGATCTGCAGTGATTCTAATTTTTTTCCCGTTGTAGTATAGCTCCTTCTTCATTTTTGCTGCATGCAGGATTGTTTCCTTATTATTCAGATCCATCATTGTTACTATTATGTGCCTAGAAGTGTTTCTCCTGGGATCTTGCTTGTTGGGTGTTCGATAAGCTTTTGTGATGTAGTTAAGATGGTCGTTTTTGAGGTGGGGAAAATTTTCATTGACTATCTTGTTAAATAGGTGTTGCATTCCCTTGCTCTGGAATTCCTCACCTTCCTCCACTCCGATTATGCGAAGGTTAAATTTTTTAGCATTATCTGCTTGCTCTTGAATTTCCCTTTGGTTTAATTTGAGTGATTTTTCCATATCTGTCACTTTTTGGTCCAGTTGGTGTATTCTGTCTTCTGTATCTGACACTCTACCTTCCATTTCATTCACTCTGTTGACCGTGGCTTCTATTGTGGTTTGCATGATGGAAATGGATCCCTTTATGGATTCAATGTTGGTTCTCAGAGTACTGATCTCACCTCTCAATGAGGTGATATCAGTATGCATTACCTCTAATTTGGCGTTTATCTCACTTCTTACTGAGGTTTGTGCAGCTTCTATTTTTGCATCCAATTTTTGTTTGATATCCTGTATATCTTTTGATAGTTCATCCTTGTGCTCTTTCAATTTCTGATCCATTTCTCGCTTTATTTCTTGAGTCATTGCCTCCAGCAACCCTTGGATGTAGTTTTTGTCTTCCATTCCTGCTTTGCTCCCACTGGGGCTCTCCCCTGCGTGGCTGCTGGCTTTTGAGGTGAGCTTGCTGTCCTGGGTAGTGGTAAACCTTGTGATTTTTCTCTGTGATTTTCGCATGGGGGTTCAGGAGACTGCTCTTCAATCTTGTTTTGGTGTGTCTGTCTTTGCTTGGTTGCTGATTCTCTATTGGTAGAGAGAGTCTGTGTCTGATCTGGATTCTGTTGGGAGCCTATTTCCAGCTGCTATTCACTTAGGATTCTCAGCTCTCTGCTGTAGCAATTCCCGCCTTTGGAAGGGTTGAGCAGCCTAGACTGCTTGTGTTTGCTCCTGCGGGTGCTCTTGGGAAGATCAGATGCTCTGGATGCACTCTCCCAAATACTGGAGTCTGCTATGGGCTCCTGATGTGTTTTTGTTTGTTTTGGGCTGGTTGTGGGCTTGAACTCTAGGTTTGGGTGCTGTCCCTCAGCTCTTCAGCTCAGGGCTGGCACCCTACCATTTGAGCCACAGCCCCACTTCTGACCCTTTTTGCTTTGTTCAGGCGCCGGTCCCCTGGCCTGGTTCCGGCCCCAGCCTGGAGCGCGCTCGTTAGGCCTGTGCTAATGTGTATACCACCTTGGTTATGCAGCCTGGAGGACACAGTTCAAATTTCTTCTACTGTTGGTAGTCTTGACCCAGGGGCACTGTTCCTGGCTTGAGCATTTAAGCTCCCTTCCCGGGGCGCTCTTGCTCTGGCCTGGCCAGCAGAGTGTGCTCCACCGGCTGGTGGGGCTCTCGAACAGTTCCCAGTTTTAGTGGGTCCTGTGGTCCGGGTGTTGGGGTAGGGAGTCTAGGTCAGGGTCTGGGGATTCCCTCCAGCTCTGGTCTCCCTTGATGGATTCCCTGTCCCCTGATGGGTACTCACCCTGTAGGTCGTCAGTTGTTGTTGCAGTCCGAGTTCAGTTGGGGTGGTTGCGGGCTGGGTTGGGCGGCCCCCCGCCGGGTCGTTGCGATCGCGACAGGTCCCTTTGTGGCGCTGCTGGTGCCGGGCGGCTTTGGCGGGATGGAGCCTCTCCGCTCCGGTGGAGAGTGATGGGTGGGGTGGGATCCTCCTGGAGACTCCCGGCTGGTAGGTTTCTCTGTTCCTGGCGATCCGCTGTTCTGCAATCCGGTACCTGGTGATCTGCAAGCAGCCCCCTGTGTCTCTGTGGCTCCGGCAGCCCCTGCCGGGCCGGCTGGCCGGCGGCTTGGCGCACTGCCGCGCGGCCAGTAAAGGTTGGGGGAGGGGTCTTCGCTCTTCTCTGTTCTGAAATTCTTCTTTTCCTCTCTTTCTTTTTTTGTTATTTTCCACCTCTGGTTTTTCTCTGAGTGTTCGTCTTTTTGTTGTTGTCGGTCTCTTGGGGAGATTAAAGGTTGGAACTCAAACTCTCTTTTTGGTTGGAGAGAGCTGTGGCGTTTCCCTACTGCCCCGTCGCCATCTTGAGAACTCCTCCCGTATGTGCTTTTAATCATACATCCTATTTAATGCTATCTACCCTTCCTGCTCTATCGGTTCCTCCCCCCCCCCCCCCCCCCCCCACACACACACTTGTGCCTGCCCCTATGTTAGCCTCTCTTCTACTTGCAGGCTTTCTAGTTGGTTCTGGCTGTTAACTTGCAGATATGACCGAAAACATTTATCTTGTGACTGGTTTTACATTACAGGATATCCCCCAGTTCCATCCAGCTTTCTGCCAAGGACATGATTTCATTGCTCTTTATGGCAGAATAATATTCCATTGCGTAGGTACAACCAGGTTTTTCTTTGGGCAGTCATCTGTTTGTCGGGAGCCCTAAGCTTGACTATCTCGCTGGAACATCTCCAGGCTGTTTACAGAATCCGGGTCTTTCATCCTGCCCCAAACAAACACCAGGTAGCTGCTAAGGACCACCTTTTCACACTGCCCTAAGCAAACATCCTGCAGCTGCTACAGCCAATGAAAAAGCTTCCTTATTCCAAGCATATAAATACCCCTGTGTGAAAAATAAAACTTGGCAGCTTGATCAGAATCCTTGTCTTGCTGTCATTCTTTGTGTCTCTTGTCCCTTCATTCCTTCTCGCTTAGGTTCACTGCCCTCGTTGAAGTCTTGCGGGTCGGGACATCTGTTCATATATACAACAGGCTGATTGCATTTCTTAACTATTGGGAATAATGCCACAATAAACAGGAGTGTGTCAGTATCTCTGAGGTGTGCTGATTTTGTTTCCTTTGAGTTTTAGGCATGATATAGCTGGATTATATGGTAGTTGGATTTTTAGTTAATTTTGTTTTTGTGTTTTTAGTACCAGATTTTTGTTGTTGGTGGTGGTCATGGAGCTTGAACTCTGGGCCTGAACGCTGTCCCTCAGCACTTCAGCTCAAGGCAAGTGCTCTACCATTTGAGCCACGGCACCACTTCTGGTTTTCTGGTGGTTCATTGGAGATAAGAGTCTCATGGACTTTCCTGCACCGGCTGGCTTTGAACCATGATCCTCAGATCTCAGCCTCCTGAGTAGCTAGGATGATAGGTGTGAGCTACCAGTGCCCAGCTAGCACTGGGGTTTGGATGCAGGGCCTTGAACTTGCTGGATACAATATGGCTCTACCATTTGAGCCATACCTCCACTTCTGTCTTTTTGGTGGTTAATTGAGAGTCTCATGGACTTTCCTGCCCAGCCTGGCTTTAAACCTTGATCCTCAGCTCTCAGCTTCCTAAGTAGCTAGGGTTACAGGCTTGAATCACAGGTGCCTAACTTATTTCTCTTTTATCTTTCTTACTTTCTCATTCTTTTGTACCCCCTGTCCTCATTTCAATGTCAGGCAGGTTTTCGTTTATCGGCTTAACCTGCCTGTCTGCAAGCTGTATAGACTACAATGCCGGTTGGTCACTTTTCTACTAACTCCTATGGATAACTGGGAGTTTCTGTGTAAGTAGAATCTAAACTTATTTTTATTTATATCTTAAATGTATTGATCAGCTCAGTACAATGAGAGTATATAGATGGTCTTGAGTGTTAAGTGTTCTTCCAAAAGGCTCATGTTTGAAGCTTAAACTGCCAACACTGCTTGAAGGCTGATAGGGTCCTGAAGGCGTGTTAGAGTATATACGTTCATGGAACAGGCCACGAGCAGGCAGAGCCAGCATATCTTGTTTCCTGCCTCTTCCTGATCCTCCTCGTCTGCCTGTCTCTCTTCATCTCCTCTTCCTCTCCACTCTTGCTCCTTTTCCCCTCCCCTCCACTCTTGCTCCTTTTCCCCTCCCCCGCTTCTTCTTTCCTCCCATCCCTTCCTCCTCCTCCTCTCCCCCTCCCCTCCTCTCACAGCTCTCTCCCTCTCCTCCACCTCTCCTTCCTGGCCACCATGAGGCTACCAGCTTCTCCCCTACCACACCCAGCCACCATGATGTTATCTCCCACAGCCATGGGGCCAGCTGACTGTGGCCTCAAACCTCTGGAACTTTAAGTCAAAGTAAATGCCTCCCTCTCAAGCTGGTCCATCTCAAAGATTCTGATGTAATGCTTTATTTTAAAAGAAGAAAAAGAGACTAACTGCATAAAACAGAAGTTTGAAGTTCTCAAAGAAGGAAAAAGGTACCTTTTCAAATACCCTCCAAGCCCAGGAAGGCGGCTGAGAGATGCTGGACTGAGGCCTTTTTCTATGACAATTCTAGAATAAAAAAGGCAGAGCAGCACCTCAACAGAGAAGGGGAAAAGCAGACCCAGGGGGCCAACCAGAGTTGGGTACCCGCCAGCCCCGCCCTGGGGGCGGGCAGGGGAGTGTGCCTTGGATCTGATTGGTTAAGCGGCAGCCACGTGCCATGGAAGACTTTTCTGATTGGATCCTCAAACCGTGGCAGCCGCCCACACCACTGCCTGGAGCACGAGGGCGGAAGTGGGGGGGGGGCGTGCCTTCTGCAAAGCACTTTCTGATTGGATCTCCTTGCCTGGAAACCCCTACAGAGAAGTTCACTTCTGATTGGCTGAGAAACTCCCCCCCCCCCCTTTCCGCCACTTTGGACCCTGAGGGCAGAAGTGGGCGGGCTTACCTTCACACTTCCGCCTCTCTCCTTCCTTCTCCTGCTTCCCGCTTTTTTTCCTCCCGCTTCCTTCTTCCTCCTCCACGTTTCTTCTTTTCCTCCTTCCACCTCCTGCTTCCCATTGTCTGCCTTCATTTTCCTACAGCGCATGCGCCTTCCTCCCTTTCCTACAGCGCATGCGCCTTCCGCCTTCCCTTTCCTAAAGCGCATGCGCCTTCCGCCTCCCCTTTCCTAAAGCGCGTGCGCCTTCCGCCTTCCCTTTCCTAAAGCGCGTGCGCCTTCCGCCTTCCCTTTCCTAAGGCACGTGCGCCTTCCAACCTCCCTTTCCTAAAGCGCATGCGCCTTCCAACCTCCCTTTCCTAAAGCGCATGCGTCAACCACCTTGGCACCCCCGCACGGCCTGACGGGAACCAGAAAGGTGACGTCCCGCCGCCATGTTGGCTTTTGTCCCCGGGAGCCCTTTTCTTCCTGGACTGCCTAGCGGGGGGTGGGCCGGGCTGTCCGTGTCCCTGGAAGGGGGTGCGGGCGGGCTGGCGAGAGGGACCGGCGGTGGAAAGGTGGTCCCTCGCGGGGCCCGCCGTGGAGAGGGAGCGGGGGGCCGCGAAGGGGGTGCAGACCCAGCGGTTCTCACCACAGGCAGAGCAGCGTGTTCGGGATGATTCCAGAAAGCAAACAGAAGCGGTGCGCGGGCGCCTCACACCCAGGGCAGCCAGCGTTCTGCCCCCGAGGACGGCGGCTGCAGGGCCCGAGCTCAGGCCTCAGCCGGGCCGCGAGTTCGAATCCCGGGTCGGACCATCGTGGAACTGACGGCCCTTCCGCTAGACGCACCGCCCTGGGTGTTACTGGACGTCTGAAGTCGGTGAGGCCGCCATCCCCACCTACCCCAGGGCACCCCCGGCCTGGGCTGTTCAAAATGGAGCCGCAGGGGGCAGCTCGGCTCCCTTTCAGCTGCCCATACTCCACGTGCTTCCCATCCGGGGCTCTTTCCGGCCTGGTGCCGCCTCTTCCCTCCTTGCTGTTAGAGTTGATGCGTAATTAGTAGTGGCCAATGCCAGGCCACGTAGTTTCTGTCCCATTCCCCCTAACCCCCCCCCCCCTCCACCCCCATGGAGAGGATGACCAATCCCCAAGTACGGCCCATTGGAATTTACTTCAAATAGCCAGAAACAGGGAGACCCTACCTCATCCCCGTCCAGCTGATCACTTCGTCTCCTACTGTACTGAACATTTCCGCCTCTTCCCACCCACAGGGCAGGCGTCTCCCTCAAACATACAGCCTCCGCGTCTGACAACGGGAGCAGAAAAATCATAGACAGACCACGGTGGAGGTTGTGAGTACCTTTGATACCAAGGCTGATGGCCGGCTGGGTTTTGGTAGGGGATTGTTTTTTTGTGTTTCTTCTTTTTTTCAGATTGAGCCTGCAGAACAGGAGACGCTAATGTCCTTAGTTCTTAGGCATCAGGACTCAGGATACCATCCTGATGGTTTATTGTATAGGACATCGGTATCCTTGGTTTCTGGCTCTTGAGACCAAACACTTGTACTCACACGTTCATCCAGAAAAACCACTGCCTCTTGTTTAAAAAAAAAATCTAAGCATCATGCAGAAGGCATTGGAAGATGTGGAGAACTTGGTATTTCCTGGCTGTGGGCATCACTTCTAAGGCCAGAAAAAGCCTTCCCAGCACCCCTTTCTTGGAATCAAAGCATCTTCTGAGAAGCCAGTGGCCCACAGATTGAGTAGGAGATGGTGGAAGCAGTTTCCAGATGATGTCCTTCTCTTTATGTGGTCTGGTCCATCCTCTGCCCTGGGGATGCCAGATGGAATCTGCTTTGGTGACTGGAAATGAGAAGGAGGGCTAGGTGAAGAGACTATAGAATACAGCCAGAAGGAAGGGAGGATGGTGTGGGAGGGGAAGAGAAGGGTAGTCGGAGCAGTCACTGCCAGGTATAGAGGGGAATTAGACCCATCTGCTTGAACTCAGATCTGAAGGTCCACGAGAGACTGGATTATGTGTATTATGATACCTGAAGGGAAGGGGTGGCCACAGTTAACACGACTAAATACCCAGAGATACTTCCTGCCATCCCATAGATTGTTATTTTTTTTTAAATTGTCTTTATGAACCGGGTCTCTGGTTGGATTGTGTGTATGCGTGTGTTTTCTTTTTCTTCCGTATTTCAACTTTTTTTTTAACCTCTTCCCAAATAGTCTCCTTCTACTTTTATGTCTTCTTGTGGTTATTTTTAATCTACAATATGTATATAGAAGAATGAGACTTGTCTTTCTGAGTCTAGCTCATTTTGAGCATGCATTTCTGTTTGAAAATTTTAAATTAGCGATTGTCTAAAAATAATGCAAACCTTCTGATTGGGTTTAGGAGAGAGAGCCCTCAGTCAGACTGGACCCTGTTGGGTGGACTCTAAAATCTCTGAGCTCCCAGGATTCATGGAACCAACCACCGTCAAGATCTGGCTGTATTTTTGTTGTGGTGGTGGTTCTCCAAACATCTTTCTTCTTTGCAGGCTTGTTCTGGTCATAATGTAAACATGTCAGAGCATTTGGAGCATATCAAACACTGTGTGTGAAAGTATTCTTCCTGTTAAATACAACTTGCCATAAAGCTAGGAGGCTAAAGACAGCTATGAAGAAGGTAGGAGCCAGGTGCCAGTGGCTCACACTTGTCATCCTAGCTACTCAGGAGGCTGAGAGCTGAGGATGGAGACTCAAAACCAGCCTGGGAAGAAAAGTCCATGGAACTCTTACCTCCAATTAACTAACAAAAATCTGAGCGTGGAGCTAGGACTCAAATGGTACAGCACTAACCTTGAGCGAAAAAGCTAAGGGACAGCACTAAGCCATGCATATAAGCTCTCAGTACCAACACAACAATAATTAATCAGTGTATTTCCTCCCCCTCTTAGTTCAAATAAATAAATAGGTTAAAGTCAATTCCCACTGAAAGACTTTCTGCTCAAGATGCCAGGAACAATGGTAGAAACATAAATTGTGCAATGAAAATCCTTGGTCCATGTTAGGTAGCTAGGGATCACTGTAAAATCTTCAGGATCCAAAGAACTAATTTTTGAGAGTTTTCCCTTGTTTCCAATTCTGGTAGAATCTGAGCTCAAATAGAAGACACTAAAACCAAACTTAATGGAAGAAAACCAACAAAAAATATATATTTAAGCTGGGCTCCGGTGGCTCATGACTGTAATCCTAACTACTCAGAAGGCTGGGATCTGAGGATAGAGGTTCAAAGGCAGCTTAGACAGGAAAGTCCATGAAATTCTTTTTTTTTTTTTTTTTTTTTTTTTTTTGGGTCCGGTCATGGGGCCTGAACTCTGGGTCTGGGCGCTGTCCCTCAGCTCTTCAGCTCAAGGCTAGCGCTCTACCACTTGAGCCACAGCGCCACTTCCGGCTTTTTTCTTTTTGCTTACGTGGTGCTGAGGAATCGAACCCAGGGCCTCAGGCATTAAAGGCAAGCGCTCTACCACTGAGCCACCTTCCCAGCCCCAAAACAAAGGTTCTTTTTTTTTTTTTTTTTTGGGTCCAGTCGTGGGGCCTGAACTCTTGGCCTGGGCACTGTCCCTCAGCTCTTTTGCTCAAGGCTAGTGCTCTACCACTTGAGTCACAGCGCCACTTCCGGTTTTTTTCTTATGTGGTGCTGAGGAATTGAACCCAGGGCCTCAGGCATGCAAGGCGAGCGCTCTACCACTGTGCCAACTTCCCAGCCCTCCATGAAATTCTTATCTCCAATAAACTACTACCCCCAAAAAAGCCCAAAGTGTATCTGTCGTTCATGTGGTAGAGTGCTAGCCTTGAGCACAAAAAGCTCAGGGAGAATGCCCAGATCCTGAGTTCAGGCTCTAGGACACACACACACGCACGCACGCACGCACGCACGCACGCACGCACGCACGCACGCACGCACGCACGCTCCAGGACACACACACCATATTTGAAACTCAAGAGAACTTGAGTGATTTTCCCAGGCTCCAGGACACACACACACACACACACACACACACACACACACACACACACACACACACACACACACACACACACACACACACACACACACACACACACACACACACACACACACACACACGCGCTCCAGGACACACACACCATATTTGAAACTCAGAGAACTTGAGTGATTTTCCCCGAGTTTGGTTTTGAGTTCTCACTCGCGTGCACTTCTCACTCGCGTGCACTTAGCTGTCTCCTAGCAAAAGAAGAAGGACTAAGTGAATCCGACTTGGAGCAACAGTAGGTATACTAGGACAAGGGCTCAGGACTTTGATTCGAATCTCTAGTCCCATCCATCTCTCCTCCCGGCTATTTGGGAGAATGGACAGTGTTAACCACACCTCTGGGCAGACACGTTATCTCAACACTCAACTCTTGGCAGGCGAATTTGTGCCGATTTATTTTTAGTGCTTTTCTACCTGAGTGAGCTGAAGGAGAGCCAGCATCAGGACTTTTCTCTGAGCTCACTGCCCTTATTTATTCCTTAACAATCAGCAAGATATTTAGTCACCTGGGCAGAATCGAGTAGGAGGCTGGGAACCCGTCCTTTGCAGATTTTCAGAAGGTACACAGGATTTTTATGTGTGCCTGAATGGAAGTACCAGGTCCCACTGTTTGATTGGTAGCAATTTTATAATCAAGGTAGAGGGAACAGGAATGAGAGGTTGCTTACAAGATCAGGTACGTACGGCTTGTTGTTTTACCCACTGGGTGGAGGTTGGGGTGGGAAGCAAGAACTCTAACTTAGGCCTTAAGTTAACATACCTGTTCTGCTAATAAGCTTTCAATTGAATTGTTACTAGGAGTTCAGAATGAATATGACCTCCCCTCCCCCGGCCCTGCAAGATTCCAAAGCTAAAATGTCAAAAGGTGAATGAACGTTTCCCCATCTTTTGCGTTTGGATTTCACCTCAAATATTTGATTTTATTTCGCTCTCCTCGAGCCTGTGAGGACAGATGATCCAACAGCAGCTGTCATCATATTTAAAAGCTGTGCCACCACGATAAAATTAGCATCAAGAGGGGATCATGTTCCTCAGGAAGAATTCCACTCTGTGCACCCCCCCACGCCCTGGGCCCTGACTGTCACCCAAATACCAACACTTTTTCTTGGGGTACTTCCTATGTAGCCCGGGTATAGAAATGGAAACAGATTACAGCAAGAGACGTGAGCCCCAAACGACTAGAATTCTATCCACAAACACCAAGTTATTCTCCAGGTTATTTTGCACCAGAGGAGGGAGGAAAGTATGTAGTGTACTGACAGAGTTGGGAAGAGAGTGAAGTCAGCCATTGTAATCCCCACCACCGACTTCTGTGATGCCTTCGGGAATTTTCCAGACTCGCATGAAGCTCAAAATAGATGGGAGGTCTGAGTAACACACAACTGTTCATTAAATCAAACAGGGTAGGACAGATGTCATTATCTTGGTGTCAGATATTTGTTATGACGATGTCTTGTAAAAAAAAAAAAAAGGAAATATAATCTCAAGATTCTAAAATACAATTTGTTAAATATCCAACCTGAATGTCATCTGGGTATAAAAATGTAGTTGTAAAAATGCATTTTTAGTGTTTGGAGTATTTCATGAGAGGAAGAGGAAGACAGGTGTAAAATGAACAGACAAAACATATACAATCTTGCCAGAGTCTGGTGGCTCACGCCTGTCATCCCTGCTACTCAGGAGGCTGAGATCTGCCGATCACAGTTCAAAGCCAGTCTGGGCAGGAAAAGCCTGTGAGACTCTTATCCCCAAGGAACCACCAGAAAACCAGAAGTGGTGCTGTGGCTCAAGTGGTAGAGCACTCGCCTTGAGCTGAAGAGCTTAGGGACAGGAGAGTCCTGAGGGGCGTTTTGAGGAAAGCACCAATGCAGACAGGGCAGTCTGGCTGCAATTACTAAAGTTCAAAATGTATATGCCTTACCCCTCCTCTTGGAATCCCACCACTGGAAATGTAAAGAAGCACACAAAGGTGGATTTACAGAGATGTTCACATCTTCTTCAATAGGGAGCTGGCTGTTTTAAACCAAATAAAAATACTGCATAGGAATTAGGAGAATCAACCAGATCTTTGTGGCTTGCTATCAAATGATAACTCAGAAGCGAGGTGCCAGTGGCTCACATCTGTAATCCTAGCTACTCAGGCTGAGAGCTGAGGATCACAGTTCAAAGCCAGCCTCCACAGGAAATTGCATGAGACTCTTAACACCAATGAACCACCAAAAAGCTGGAAATGGAGCTGTGGTTCGAGTGGTAGAGTGCTAGCCTTGAGTGAAAGAAGCTTGGGGACAGTGCCTAAGCCCCAAGTTCAAGTCCCAGGCCTGGCATCAAATGATAACAAAGGAAAAGCAAAACATAAAATACCATCTATATATCATAGGACCCAGTTTATGAAGACTACAATCAAGTTCTATAATATAACTATGTACAGATACATTTTCTGAAAGGATATACAAGAAACAATAGTATAGAAATTGGGGATTAAAAAGAATCAATTTGTGCCTCTGTGTTATTTCTATACAGTGGGCTCAGTTCCCTGGAAAATTCATGGTGTGTGTGTGTAACATCAAACACCTAATGCATTAAAAGAATTACATTATAAACTCAGAGTAGATGTTCTTTTTCAGTACTAAAGAGTAGATACAGGCTTACTAGGCAAGCACTCTGTCACCTGAGCTACTTACTCAGAATAGCTTAGCACTGACTATATTTTACTGTATTCTATTTTCTGAAATTGAGTAATGCCAGTTTGTTCAGTAGAAGAATCCAGATGTCTGTCCACTTACCAGGACAGAGAGAAAAGAGGGAGGCTTTTTTTCATCTATCATTTTTATTTTGAAAGAGGATTAGACCTCTGGGATGTATTTCTTCATGCCTTGGTATCGTTACAATAGCAAGAAAAGAGGGACTGTCAGCGGAATATTATTTATGCTGAGTCTCTGAACCCATTCAGTTCTTCAAGGTTGTCAGGAAGGGAAGTCCGGCCCTGCGATTGAAAACCCAAGGATGCAGCACTGAGCTGCAGATGCACAAAAAGCACTCTGCACATCACTAATGGTACAGAAATTTAGATACGTGATTGGGAGTGCTGTCTGGCCTGAGTTCACCAAGTATCTGGCTGGACACGGGGAGACTATTTGAACTACCAGTATTTTCCTACCCAGAGGGCCTCGCACTCTTCATTTGACTTTTGCAATCAAGACCGGTACTCTGCCACTTGAGCCAGGCCTGAACTTCCAGCTTTTTTTTTCTAGTCAGTTGGAGCTAAGAGTCTCTTCGATTTCTCTGTCCAAGCTCACTTTGAATTGAGATTCTCAGATCTCAGCCTCCTGAGTAGCTGGGATTACAGGCGTGAGCCACCACACCGAATGAACACCATGAGTCTTGGTCAATCTCAGTCACTCATTCCTGGTCCTTACTTTCTACGTCATCTTACATTTTCAGTTAGAGACTTAAGCAGAATGAATTACTGACATCACAGTGTGCCAAAGGGCAGGGCCTGTGCGGAACATTTGGTGAGTAGAGTGTTTGCTAGTGAGGCTTGAACACTGTATTGGCAGGCAAGACTTTTTTGTTGAATTGGACCTAGCAGAGACATTCACCAAGTCCGTATTTCATGATTACATCGTTAAAGCAAGCCAGGGACAGGTAGGAATCTCTTGAATTTGAGGCAGATGGAAGAAATTCATAATCCAAATAACTCTTTGCTGTCCCCCACCCCACCCCAATTAAGAGCCTAGGCTGTAAAGCAATAACTTCCCTCTAACCAGTTCTTTCCTTTCTCCCTTCTGTTAACTTTTTCTCGTTTGGCATTACTGCCAGGAGTTGAGTCTCTGCTATATGATACCTATTATGAGATGCCTACCATTTGTCCTATACATGATGACAGATAAAGCTCCCTTAAGTACAGGTCTCATTTCACTGTCCACCCAGTGCACAAGCTCACTCACAAAGATTCCTTAACACATACCGTCGAGTGCCTTACTCTGGCACACATGGCTCTTTTGAGATCTGATCCTGACCAATCTTCCCCATCAAACTGAATTCCATATTATTTATGTATGCTTCACTTTAAAAAAAAATACTGGGGGGCTGGGAAGGGTGGCTCAGTGGTAGAGCGCTTGCCTTGCATGCCTGAGGCCCTGGTTCAATTCCTCAGCACCACCTAAGAAAAAAGCCGGAAGTGGTGCTGTGGCTCAAGTGCTAGAGCGCTAGCCTTGAGCCGAAGAGCTGAGGGTCAGCACACAGGCCCAGAGTTCAGGCCCCATGACCGGACCCAAAAACAAAACAAAACAATACTAGTATTGGGGTTTGAACCCAGGATCTGGGTATTGTCCCTTAACTTTCTCATTCGAAGCTGGTGCTCTACCATTTGAGCCACAGCTCCACTTCTGGCTTTTGGGTGGTAAATCGGAGATGAGAATCTCAGGGATTTTCCTGGCTAGGCTTGTTTAGAACCATGATCTTCCAATCTCAGCCTCCTAAGGAACTAAGGAATTACAGGCATGAGCCTCTGGCACCCAGCTACCTGCCTTACATCTGAACCAATGTTAAGGCATTGCTCATGCTGTTCATTAACGTGTGGTCTGTGGACAAACCTATGAGAAATAGAAGCTGTCAAGACCCTTCCTAGAACTGATGATATATACACATGCATTCAATTCTGAGAATCACTGTAAAGCTTCCAAGCTTCCTGTAGGAGATTTGTATCATCATTATTTATTTCCCTGCAACAGTTACACAGGGCCATAGAAAAGGTGCCAAGGATTATCCAAATTGTGTTCCCCAGGATGCTGTCCAGCCCTTATAGATCGACTCACTTCATTTCTCTCTGAGCTTTAAAAGGAAACCAGACATCACACTTCTGCTGGTTGTCTTGACAAGTCAGGCCCAACACATACACACACACACACACACACACCTGCAGACACCCACCTACCCAGGTCTTTTTTTTTTTTGTGGTCCGGTCGTGGGGCCTGAACTCTGGGCCTGGGCGCTGTCCCTCAGCTCTTCAGCTCAAGGCTAGCGCTCTACCACTTGAGCCACAGTGCCACTTTTGGCTTTTCTTTTTGCTTATGTGGTGCTAAGGAATCGAACCCAGGGCCTCAGGCATTAAAGGCAAAGCGCTCTACCACTGAGCCACCTTCCCAGCCCCCTTTTTTTTTTTTGGTCAGTCGTGGGGCTTGAACTCTGGGCCTGGGCGCTGTCCCTCAGCTCTTCAGCTCAAGGTGAGCGCTCTACCACTTGAGCCACAGCACCCCTTCCGGTTTTCTGGTGGTTCCTTGAAGATAAGTGTCTCACAGACTTTCCTGCCTGGGCTGGCTTTGGACTGTGATCCTCAGATCTCAGCCTCCTAATTAGCTGTGATGACAGGTGTGAGCCACCAGCGCCTGGCCCACCTGACTTTTATGAATAGGGTTAGAGAAAAGATAGAAGTTAAAGCCTGATGTGAAACTGGACGTGTAAGCTGTTCATAATACTGGACAGCGCTGTTCCCTTTTAACTGAACTGTCCATGGTAGACTCCACGGTTACTCGAGGCTCCCTGGTGCCCCCAAGGGACTGGGTGACATTACTTCTGTATCATCCTGGAGATGACCACAGCAACGAGGTACAGCCCTGGAGATCAAATGCAAGGCTAAGAACCTGACTCCTGGGGCTGGAAAGGTGGCTCAGTGGTAGAGCGCTTGCCTTGCATGCCTGAGGCTCTGGGTTCGATTCCTCAACACCACTTAAACAGAAAATGCCAGAAGTGGTGCTATGGCTCAAGTGGTAGAGCGCTTGCCTTGAGCTGAAGAGCTGAGGGACAGCACCCAGGCCCAGAGTTCAAGCCCCACAACTGACACAAAAGAAAATAAGAACCTGACTCTTCCTCTGAGCTCTCTGTAAACTCCCACCCCCCCCCTTCCCCTGCAGGCTCCTGCCCTGCATACCCATCCTCCGTCACGCAGCTCCACACCTCTCATTTCCCAGCCTTTCCACCTGTCCAATGCCCACGGGCTTGCCACCTCCCCCTCCTCCCGTGTGCACCTTCCTCCTCAGATTCACGCTGTTCCACGCTGCGTGCGAAGCTTACACCCTGTTCACCAGGGTGGCGTCCTGCCAGCCTGTCCACGCAGCCTGCTCTCTCCTCCCTGCTGGGGGCTCTTTGGTGACTTTCTCGGGAGGCTGCGGTGCGGTGTCCGTGGGTCACACCCCACAGCGATGGGGTTGGGCCCGTCATGCCTGTCTTTGGGGCTGCTTATAGATCTTTGCTTCCTGAGCCGACTTTCAGCCCCTGCTTGGGTCAAGGCCTCTGAGATGGGTCTTTGGGGGGTGGTTTTGATGCAGAGCTTTCTCAAGTGCCCTGGAACTGGCACATTTATCACATAGCTCTCAAGCACTTTACAGTGTTCCACATAATGTCCAGTTTAGTGTATCTGTGTGTGTGTGTGTGTGTGTGTGTGTGTGTGTGTGTGTGTGTGTGTGTGTGCGTGCATGCACATGCACATGAGTGACCCTGGCTTTGGCCTTTTGCTCTAGCTTAGATTCTCATTCATGGCGGGCACTCTTCCACTTGAGTCATGCATATAAATCCAGCTTTTTTTTTTGCCAGTCCTGGGGCTTGAACTCAAGGCCTGGGCTCTGTCCCTGAGTGTCTTTTTGTTCAAGGCTAGCACTCTACCCCTTGAGCCACAGTGCCACACTTCCGTCTTTTTCTGTGTATGTGGTACTGAGGAATCGAACCCAGGGCTTCATGTATGCTAGGCAAGCACTCACTGAGCCACCTTCCCAGCCCAAGTTCCAGCTTTTTGTTGGTTATTTGGAGATAGAGTCTCATGGACCTCTCTGCACAGGCTGGCTTCAAATTTTGATTCCTGGATCTCAGCTTGAATTACAGGTGTAGGCTACCAGTTTATCTTAATACACACACACACACACAATTTATCTTAACACACGAAGATTAGAGAGGAATTGCTCTGTGAGCTCTATCCGAAGGCCTGACCCCAAACATCAAGCCACAGCAGACAGAGCCTACAACTGGCAGAATTGTGGGATACGGCCCCTGTTGCTTCCAAGCACATTACGACCTTGGGGTCGGGCACAGGAAGACGCGATCCTCATGGCTCGTGGGGCAAGCACCATGGCCTCCGACGGAGAAGCCACCTGAGAAAGGCCAGGAGCCACGTGAACCTGTAACAGCTAGAAAACTGTGTCGAGCGACACAGATTATCCAAACAGAAATGTGAATCCAAGTTAGTGACGGAGGTTTCTCCTGTGATGACGTCATGGAATGAATGGTTGTATAACAAGTCACCATTTGTCCGTCAGAGCACCCATGATAACCAGACAGGGGGGATTTCACTCCAAGCCGGAAAATAAATATTACTGCCTGGACAGATCTGCTCTAGGCACTGGGTGAAATCAAGAAATTGGATTAAAACTTTCAGGAAGGAGGAAAACTGATGTGATCTAGGGAAACTTCTAATCTCCTAGAAAATAACTGCTCATTGTTGAAATTATTTTACTATGTCAGAAATACAAAAAAGGTGATTTCTTTTTCTGAAAAGCAATAAAGAATGAAGAAAAGAGGAAACAGATGTAATAAAGAATCAGTAGATCTGGAAAATATTCTATTATTGGTAGAAAAGGGTCTAGAAAAACTGTAATCCTAGCTACTCAGAAGGCTTAGATATGAGGATCGAGGCTCAAAGCCAGCTCGGGCAGGAAAGTCCGTGCAACTCCAGTGAACCACCAGAAAACCAGAACTGGTGCTGTGGTTCAAGTGATAGAGCGCTTGCCTTGAGCTGAAGAGCTAAGGGACAGCGCCCAGAGTTCAAGCCCCATGACTGACCAAAAACAAAACCCAAAAAACCCCAAAATATTTCGTTGGAAATGCCTGGTGGTAGAGCAGGCATGAGGCCCTGGATTCAATCCATTTATACATAAGATCAAAATACAGAGATATATTTTCACTTTAAATAAAATCTTTCATAATGTCTGTTACACATTAATTATCCCATGCAAATAAATACTTTGACATGGCATCTGTCGCCAGATAGAAGGCATTTAAGATATTTTTTTAACAAAATGTAATAAAAACTAAATTATAATATAGACCAACAAAAGAAAATAAAACAACACAATAAACTTCTCCATTAACTTCAAACCAAATGGTATAAGTAACAATGAAAAAGAACATGTCAACTTTGACTCATTGCATGAATCCAAAGAATTTAATGTGACTTTTTTTTTTTTGGTCCTGAACTCTGGGCCTGTGCGCTGCCCCTCAGCTCTTCAGCACAAGGCTAGTGCTCTACCACTTGAGCCACAGCACCACTTCCGGTTTTCTGGTGGTTGATTGGAAATAAGAGTCTCATGGACTTTCCTGCCTGGGCTGGCTTTGTACCGTGATCCTCAGATCTCAGCCTCCTGAGTAGCCAGGATGACAGGCGTGAGCCACCGGTGTCGGGCTTAATGTGACATTTAAAAACATTTAAGTCTTATATATTGCCAAAAATGCCCCCCCCCCGTTTTGTTTTCCTTAATAGAGCTATCAGGTTCTTTCGATGGTTCTACTAGAGAGATCTGTTACCCCGCTACTCACACCAGTCAACCCCCATCCTGTCTATGAAGCTAGCTTCGTGATGCTGGTGACGTGCTGGCTATTCAGACAACATCATAAGGGCAAACACCATTGTTCATTTGCAAAGTGTCCCCGTATCTTGTCATCCTTCCAGCAGTTGGATTGCCGAGGCCTTGGACCCTTGCTCTGGTGGAGTCTAATTCCGATCGCTCTACAAAGAGCTAGGGTTACACTGAGGAAAGGTTACCATTTACGTGAGGCTCGAAGCCTGCCAGCACAACTCATCGCCACAGTGAAATTCCTAGCTAGTTTTTTTTAATCTCAAGGACATTCCTGGTGCTGCCTACAGTGCAGAAGGAACAACTCGGGATAGGTTAACGCACAGAACCCACACGGAGTCCGAATCCACACTTCCATCTCCAGGTGGTGGGGTGGGGTGTTTTCATGGCAGCCAAACAAAAGAGTTGTGGGGTTTTTTTGCTTGTTTGTTTGTTTGTCCTGTTGTAAATCTCTTGCTTGCTTTCTTCCTCCCTTCCTTTTTTCTTTTCTTCTCTTTCTTTGCAAAACCCTAGAGGAAAATGTGGCAAGATCAATATTTAAGGGTGAGCATTCTCCTAGAAATTATTCCTTTGCATGTTTTATCACTTGAGTGAGATCTGAGTCACTTCACATCAACTAAGAAAAAAAAATAACATTTTAAATTGCTGAAGTGATTTTTTTTTTTTTTTTAAATCGGTCATGGGGCCTGAACTCCGGGCCTGGGCGCTGTCCCTCAGCTCTTCAGCTCAAGGCTAGTGCTCTACCACTTGAGCCACAGCGCCACTTCTGGCTTTTTCTGCTTATGTGGTGCTAAGGAATCGAACCCAGGGCCTCATGCACGCAAGGCAAGCAGTCTACCACGGAGCCACCTTCCCAGCCCTTAAAGTTTTAATAGGATAAATATTAAGCCTCTTAAGAAAGCACCAGGACCATTGCGTTTCCTATTTTCTCACTGGACAAGCAAGATCTAATCTACAAGCCTGTCCCAAAGTGATCATTGGTTAATGTCGGATCTAAAGGAAAAAACGCGTAATTCTGATTCCTCCGGTGTTGAATTGGTTTTCTGTTCTGACGCCAGGGCCTCTTGTGTGTCTTGTCAATTCTCCTATAATCTTCAGAGCTAGGTGATTGAACTCGGAGGCGCATCCAGAGTAAGACCAAAGGCATTCTGAGATTCCGCTCCTGATCACTGCCCTCTTTCATTGGTTGAGGATCAGGGACTGGAGACCGGAAGTCCTGCTTGGCCTTCATATCCCATGGATTAGAAGATAGCAGGACCTGCTAATGCCTGGCCTGATTATTTGTGCTTAGAAGAGGAAGCTTCTGGAATATTAAGAGACCCTTTCGTGACCGGCCCTTTATGACGATTAGCTTCTCTCTCCCTCTCTCTCCCTCTCCCCTTCCCCTCTGTTCTCATTAGCCTAAGACAAGATGATTTTCCAACTGGCAAATCCAATATTGCCTTTACCCACCCCCCCACCAAAACAACTCTGCTCATATTTTCCAGCTCTTCTTTCGAGATGTGCCAAAGAGCTTAGGGGGAAATTTTAGCCTCTTGTACCAACTGACCTTACATTTATTTATAAGGCAGGCTATTCTTCCAAGAAGTTCTCTCACATAATCCTGCTCCTCTCATGGCGGGTGGGGGGAAAGAGATTCATTTTTAACCTTCCTTGCCACAACCCCTCTCTCTGGTTCCTAAGGTTTCTCTCTAGAGTCTGCTACGTAAAGGTTAGATGCTCTGGGCTGGGGAGTTGGGTGGAGAAATCACATTCTCTATTGAAATTTCAACCAGTATTGCTAACTCACACAGCAAACTCACTCATACATCGACACAGTTATTATTCATCTCCCTGGACTGGAGGCATCTAGGCAGCTGAGACACAGGAGTGGAGGATACTCACTAATCTCCAAGTGAAAGGACTATCCCATTACCCAGTTCATGCTGCCCCGGGAATACACTACAATGATAGGGGAAAAGCAAAAATGGCTAAGGCTTCCACCACTCAGGTTAATCGCCACCATTCAGTGGCTGAATTACTGCTTGAAGGACCTCCCTCCCTCCGCCATCATGGCAGTCCAGTTTCAACCAGTGTTCTGGGAAGAACCAAACCCTTTTGAAGCCATGACATCCTCTGGATTGGTGGCTGTAGACAGTGACCCGGAGCCCCTTCTAGGTACCAGTGTGGGAAGGCTGGCTTCTGGATTGCCACTCCTTCCTTCCTTCCTTCCTTCTTTCCTTCCTCTTCTTCTTCCTCTTCCTCTTTTTTTTGTGTGCCATTCCTGGGCTTGAATCAGGGCCTGGGCATTGTCCCTGAGCTTCTTTGGCTTGAGGCTAGCACTCTACCACTTGAACCACAGTGTCATTTCCACTTTTTCCAAGTAGTTATTGGAGATAAGAGTCTCATGGACTTTCCTGGTCAGGCTGGCTTTGAACTGCGACCCTCAGATCTCAGCCTTCTGAGTAGCTAGGCAGTGAGGCAGCAAAACTCATCTTAATTTCTTTCTTTTCTTCCTTTTTTTTTTCTAGGTTCCCAGGGAAGTAGGAAATTGTATTCTGTCTGAAACTCTGCTTGGAATATGTTACAGAAATGTCAGAGTAAGTACAGTACCACACGTGGATGTGTGTGTACATGGGAGAAATTACACTTGAAAAAAAACACACAGGAGTCAGGCCCTGGTGGCTCATGTCTGAAATCCTGGCTACTCAGGAGGCGGAGATCTGGAGGATCATGATTCATGGCCAGTCTTGGGCAGAAAAGTCTTCAAGACTCTTACCTCCAAAATAACCAGAAAAAATAAAAACTGGACTGGAGTTGTACCAGCCTAGCAAACAAGCTAAGCCAGTGAGACCCTGAGCTCAACCCCTGGGAAAAAATACAAAAGGAGGAAGGGAAGAGATAGAAAACAAGAAAGGACAGGAGGGAGGTATGGAAGAAGGAAAGAAGAGAGGGAGGGACAGAGGAAGGAAGGAAGGGAGGGAGGGAAGGAGGGAGGAATAGAGAGAAAGAGAGAGAGAGAGGGAGGGAGGGAGGAAGGGAGAGAGGGAGGGAGGGAACTATAGGACATCCCAGAAATTTGAAGTGGCTATTTATATTATCGTTTCTTCTAGGGGCTGGGAAGGTGGCTCAGTGGTAGAGCGCTTGCCTCACATGCATGAGGCCCTGGGTTCAATTCCTCAGCACCACATAAACAGAAAAAGCTGGAAGTGGTGCTGTGGCTCAAGCAGTAGAGTGCTAGCCTTGAGCTGAAGAGCTGAGGGACAGCGCCCAGGCTCAGAGTTCAAGTCCCATGACAGACAAAAAAATAGTAATAATGATATAAATAAATAAGTTATTTCTTCTGGACAGTTTTAAATCTATTAGCCCCCAGTTATGACAGAGGAAAATGAAAGTGAGTGCGTGCGTGCATGCGTGCGTGTGTGTGTGTGTGTGTATGTGTGTGTGCATGCACATGAGTATATAATTCAAAGGCATGCAAGGAGGCTTTCCAACTCTTTCCTTACTGAATTGTGTCTGGTTTTGTTTCCCCCACAGAATAAAGAAGACCACCCGAGTCTCTCTGCCCATCAGTTCCCCAGTTAATGAAAACTCCAATGTCAGATCAAGTTATTCCACCTTAGTTCAACCACTGTGTATTGATGCCCGCAGGGTAGGTTTGGGGTTAGAGGGGCCCACGAATAGAGACTTGGGTCCAGAGAATGTAGAATCATGGCGACTTTCTTGAGAAGGATGCGTGAGAAAAATCCCCCAGGGATCTGATCTCAAATGGTGGCACACGCCTGTCATCCTAGATACACAGAAGGCTAAGATCTGAGGATCATGGTTCAAAGCCAGCCAGGCAGGAAAGTCCATGAGTCTCTCTTTTTTTTTTTTTTTTGGTCCGATCATGGGGCCTGAACTCTGGGCCTGGGTGCTGTCCCTCAGCTCTTCGGCTCAAGGCTAGCGCTCTACCACTTGAGCCACAGTGCTAGTTCCAGCTTTTTTCTTTTTGCTTATGTGGTGCTGAGGAATCGAACCCAGGGCCTCAGGCATGCAAGGCAAGCGCTCTGCCACTGAGCCACCTTCCCAACCCCGTCCATGAGACTCTTATCTCCAATAAACCACCAGAAAACCAGAAGTGGAGCTGTGGCTCAAAGTGGTAGAGCACTCACCTTGAGCAAAAGAGCTGAGGGACAGCGCGCAGGCCCAGAGTTCAAGCCCCACGACCACAAAAAAAAAGAAAAAAAGAGGGAAATCCAGAGGATTCTGGAATGAGTCCACAGTAGATCTATGACTTGACAATTTGTCTTAAGTGCCACACCAGAGGAACAATCCCATAAAACCATCCAAGGAATGCATTCCCTTTTAATTAAAAAAAATAAAGAGGGAGGTCCTTCTAATTTAACAACAACAACAAAAAACAGGATGGGAGTGACAAGAGCAACTATATGAAGGAAGAAAAACAAATATCAGAAGAATGGGTATTTGACTGGTGTTCCCATTAGAAGCGCCATCTTTTTGAGAAAGGAAGCAGGGTGTAGTGGGTACCAGCTACCTCTGATCCAGCCACTAGTGGCCAGCTTCCCAGCTTTCCGGTCTTGACAGTGTGGATGGTGGAATAGCATCACCTTCGCTTCTCTTCCTTATGCAGGTTCAGAGTCCCTGCAGTAGTCTATCGGGATCTACTTGTGTTGCAGCCCCTGTGTTCACTAAGGTAACCTGTCCACACTGCAGTCCATAGGGTTTGGATTTTATAGACACACTGTAGACTTGGCTAAAGGGCTAAAGCACCGGAGGCCCACAGAGCGACTTGTGGTTTATCCTGTGCCCCTAAGACGTTGTCTCCGTGCCAGTTTTATACCTCTGGGTGGATAGGGCAGTCCTCGTGTCCAAGCAGATTCTCCTCACTGTTCAGGGATGCTCTTCTGAAGTAGTCAGTACGCCAGAGAATAGCAACGTCTTGCTTAGGGTACGTTGAGAAATGGCCACCTCCCAAGCACCTACTGGAAAGAGCTAGATTTAGAGTTGAGCCTAGTCTGGGCTTTCTGTCTCTTAGTCACTCAACCTAGCTCAGCAGAACTCGAAGCATCACCCTTGACAGAGACAGTAGGTCTGTAGGCAAGCATCAGGAACACGTACTGACAGGCACACCTACCTGTTCTTTCTACACGTCTCTCCCAGAGAACACACATCTGGTCAGCAGGCCCCAGGGCTAAGCTAAGCCCTTAGGGCTCCCAGATAGAAAGATCTAAGGTGCTCCAATCTCTGGTCTCTGAGCCAAGTTATAATCTGAAATCTTATTCTCCATTCTAGTAGACCCCTAAAGATGAGGATCCAGGTACAAATTAACCACCCGTCCATCTCTGCATTGTAAACCTAAAATGGCTATGGTCAGATAGCCATATGCTATGGCTATTATATGGTTATAGCACCTTTTGCCCATAAAGCTAGCTCTCTCCTGCTTGAGCCCTAGCTCCACTTCCAACAAACACGTCTTATAGAGTAATAGAACTCTTCTGCACGCAGATGTTTTTAGATTAGATTATCTATGAGCCTCGAGACCTGCAGTGAGTCTGGCCTCATTGCACAAAGGAAAAACTGTGTCTTGAGAGGCTGAACTTTCTCTAAATTCCCATGACCCTCTTCCCCTCAGCCAAGGACACGGCTGAGATTTTGGCTGAAGTCTTCTGAATCATGACCTTGGGCTCATACCAAATGATAGTACTGCCTGTGCACTTGTGACCAATGACAGAAAGTGAATCTGTGACTTAGACATGTCCACAGCAAAAATACTCATTCAACAAAACCAAGACCCGTCCGCTCATCTGTTTTCCAGTTTGGAAAATGGCTTTGGGGGACACGAATAACCATTTTTTTTTTTTCTTCAGTAACCACAAGATCTAGGAAATTACTAAAAGTAATTGACACTTGACTGGGAATGCCCAGCAATTCCTTGTGTGGTTCAGATCTGGTCAGTTGGTCAGATGAAAGAGCACGCATACACACGTGCTAAAGCTGGAGTCTCTCGGCTCTATGCATGGTGCAAGAGTTTCTTCCATTCGCTGACCTCTGTGTGTCCTTCAGCATCTTGAAGACATCGCCACAATGTCGAGTCCAGGCCACGGCCACCGTGCAAGTCCGCTGGTACAGGGATGGAGGACTGATAGCCAACTCAGATGACTTCTGGATCCTGAGAAAAAGTAACACAATAAGCTTTCATTTATTGCTTTAGTCAGTCATGTTGGGCTTGGATTCAGGGCCCGGGCACTGAGCTCTTTCACTCGAGGTTAGCTAGGGCTCTACCACTTTGAACCCCAGTACCACTCCCAGTTTTCTGGTGGTTCATTAGAGATAAGAGTCTCATAGGGACTTTTCTGCCAGGTCTGGCTTCAAACTGCAATCCTCAGACTTCAGCCTCCTGAATAGTGAGGATTACAGGTATGAACCACTACGCCCAGTGCGATAAGTTTTCCATTGTATTTCATTCCAGTGAGCCTTGAAATCTAATTCATACCTGAAGGTAGTTTTATAGCTGAGTTGTTGTAGTTTAAGCGATTTCTATTGTCATACCAACTATTACTTTTAATCCAAACAGTTCCTCAACAAGAAAAGCAACCAAAAATTACATGATTGCTGTTTGTTTTAATGAAAGACTATATATATATATATAAACACATATAACACAATAATATAACATATATGGAGCATATATATAGCTCACACATTGTGTGTGTGTGTGTGTGTGTGTTGTTCATGCTGGCCTTGAACCCTTAACTCAAGCTTTCCTTCTCTAACTCAGTTCCTGAGTAGTATGGATTACAGGTTCATGCTATAGCACCTGGCTGAATGAATCATTTTAACAACCATGAAAGACCAGTTTATTTTCACAATGAATCTCCATTATCTTCCCAACGAGTTCTTGGTATATAAGCAAAAGAGAAGTGCGATCCTCAGTTCTCAGCTTCCTGAGTAGCTAGGATGACAGGTGTGAGCCACCAGCGCCCGGCGATCATTTTCTTTAGTAATAATCACTACCATAATCCTCAAACCCTAGCCGTTAGTGTTCCCAGTGAGGGCTTGGGACAC
This sequence comes from Dipodomys spectabilis, assembly GCF_019054845.1. Lineage (NCBI taxonomy): Eukaryota > Metazoa > Chordata > Mammalia > Rodentia > Heteromyidae > Dipodomys > Dipodomys spectabilis. The sequence goes on along the minus strand of NW_024871288.1, from coordinate 381,030 downwards.
TTGGGACACTCTTAGCTTCCTGTGAGGGTTGGACTGTTGCTTGAGGACCAATTCTGCTCCAATGAAATCTAGCTTTTGCTTAAATGGATTCCCCTCCATTGCACACCTCCCCCTCCCCGTGGTATGGCTGCCCTTGAATTCCCCCTGCATTCTCAGTGAGACTAAAATTGTTTCCATCTGTGACCTCTGACATCGTGAACTCCGCATTTATGTTTACAAACAATTCATCACTGAATCCTCAGTGAGCATACAAACATAGTGGTTTGTATTTGCCTTCAGCTATTTCTCATATGTACCCAGCCCCTCCTCCCAACTAAATTAATTATCATTGTTGCAAGTCTTTTTTTCTTTCTTTCTTCTTTTTTGTCTTTCAGAAACGTGCTTATCATCCATTCCTGGTAAGTGTAAGCTTTCCATATCTTGATCATAGGATACATTTTTTAAAATGAACATCATAAGTCACTATTGCACCTGGAATCCTAGCTACTCAGGAGGCAAAGATCTGAGGATCGCAGTTCAAAGCCAGCCAGGGCAGAAAAGTCCATGAGACTCTTATCTCCAATGAACCACCAGAAAACTGGAAGTGGCGCTGTGGCTCAAGTGGTAGAGCACTCACCCTGAGCTGAAGAGCTGAGGGACAGTGCCCAGGCCCTGAGTTCAAGCCCCATGACTGAAAAAAAAAAAGTCACTATTGCCTTCATGAGCTCTTTGGAGGTTTCTTGGACCAACTCCTGAACGGAAAACAAACAAACAAAAACAACACAGAAGAAACAATAAACTGGGATGTGTCCGTGTATGTATTCATATGTTCTTCACTCGGTTTTGTTTGTGGCGTGTACACTATGGCTAAGGTTCTGCTCTTGGCACCACGGAGACAGGTAGGAGCCAGACTGACAAGATCCCTATTCTCGGAGAGCAAGCGGTCTCTCTGTCCTTCCACGTGACTGAGTGCTTATGACTCATCAGCTAAACGCAGAAGCAGCAGGGCATGCTGACATCAGACACCCACACTGGCTGACTGTCTAGCAGTACAGCCCAGCACACAATGGCCGCCACTTTGCTTGTTTCCTGGAGTCCCTGAAGCTCTGGGGTACACCCTTCATGACATTGTCTCCCCCAAAGGATGTATAGGGCCCAAGGAGGTAGAAAACCAACAAAGAAAAACAAAGGGGAAATAGAAAGATGGCGCGCACACACACACACGCACACACACACGCACACGCACACACACACACACGACACGCGCGCGCACACACACACACACACACACACACACAGAGCCGTGGGTGCAGGGACATGTAATGTCGGAAGCTTGAATGCAGGGACGAAGGTAAATTTGGGTTTGGGCGCCTGGCACATTTAATCAATTATCACTTGGGACTCAAGAGACACCAGAGCTGGTTTGTTTATTAAAGTCTGGGTCATTACGACCTAGACATCTGAACATCTCTTTATACAGATGTTGGAGCCTTCCAATGCTCCTTCCAAAACCGGTGTCTTACTTTAAACTATTATTTTTTCTCCTCCATAAACATTTTTTTTTTTTATGATCAAAGGAGTTGTTTTGCTCATCCCCCACTCTCTTGAAGATATTCTTGCTCGTGGCTCAGACTATGCTAATCAGGTAGGCAAGGTCAGAAGGAAAAGTCTTTTATTTTTTTCCCTTCCTCTGTCAATGTTGCAGCCGAGTGAGGGAGTAGCATGCTGTAAGGAAAGAAAACAGTGCCTCCGTCCTGGAATGAAGCTCTTTATTAGTACAATGTTTATCTTTGAAATTCTGCCTTCTCTTTCCCATGCATCATCTTCCCAGGTCTCTCCTGCTTTGGTAGCAGGAATGGCAATTGTTAGGTCACTTCAGAAAATGTTTTTTGTTTTGTTTTGTTTTGTTTTTTGATTGGTCGTGGGGCTTGAACTCAGGGCCTGGGCGCTGTCCCTCAGCTCTTCAGCTCAAGGCAAGTGCTCTACCACTTGAGCCACACGCTACTTCCGGTTTTCCGGTGGTGGAGATGGGAGTCTCACAGACTTTCTTGGTTGGCCTGGCTTTGAACCACGATCCTCAGATGTCAGCCTCCTGAGTAGCAAGGATGAGAGGTGGGAACTACCAGTGGCCCCTCTATAGGTCTTTTATTCAAAGCGCTAAAGCTACAAAATATAGAAGTCTCGGAGTATAATGAGCTCCCATGTTTCAAGAGATAGCTAGTAGAGAAAACAGCCACATCAGACAGATAAGACAAGTGGCTGTTGTTGTTTTTAAAATAATTTATTTGTTCACTGTCTTTAAGGAGCTGTACAAAGGAATTTCCATTCAACAGGTCAATGTATGAATGAAAGGCATCTTGATCAATATTTCCCCTTTACTCTCCCAGATTGTATTAGGTTGTGGGTATTTTTTTTTTCTTTTTTTTTTTTTTATTGTAAAGCTACTATACAGAGGGTTACAGTTACATGAGTGAGGTTATGAGTACACTTCCTCTTGAACATTGTTACCCCCTCCATTGTTTTCCCCCTACCATCCCCTCCCTCCCTCCCTCCCTTCCCCGAGGTTCTTTTTTTTTTTTTTTGATTGTGATTAAATGATTACATAATTTCAAAGTCACAAGTTCATTCTAACTTCCCTGGAGCAAATTGTCTACCACAGTCTGTAATATATAACAGTGTTCACATGTTATATACCATATTTGTGATCAGCAGCATGAGGATATTTAGTAGTGGTTCAACCAGATGAGCGGGAGTTCTTTGTTTCTTAAGTCCTGTTAGTTTTGTCGTATCACCTAACCTTTTGGATTTAGCATCCACTTATGAGGGAGACCATGTACCGTTTGTCTCTTCGTTCTTGGCTTACCTCGCTCAACATGATTCCTTCTAGCTCCATCCATTTCCCTGCAAATGCCATTATTTTGTCATTTCTAATGGCTGCATAATATTCCATTGTGTATAGATACCACAATTTTTGGATCCATTCATCTGTGGTGGGGCACCTAGGTTGTTTCCATATCCTAGCTATTGCGAACAGTGCTGCAATAAACATGGAGGTGCACGTGTCCTTGTATATTGGTTCCTGTTGTTCAGGGTAGATGCCTAGAAGTGGTATGACTGGGTCGTAAGGGAGGTCAATCTACTCTCCCAGATTGTATTAGGTTGTGGTTTTTTTTAAAAAAAATATTTATACTCATGAGCTGCCTGGGATGACAAAATACCTCATCAGATGGATGGCTGGATTTGGTTGTGTTTTTGTTCGCGTGTGCGTGTATGCGCTCACACGTGGATGCATGTGTGCCCTGTACTGTGGCTTCAACTCAGAGCATCGAGCTTTTGCTTACCTTTTTCACTCAAAGATGGCACTCAACCATTCGAAGCTTTTTGCTGGTTAGTTGGAGATAAGAGTCTCTTGGAGCCTGAGGTTGGTGGTTATCGCCTGGCACCCTAGCTACTCAGGAGGCTGAGATCTGAGGATCGCGGTTCAAAGCCAGCCTGGGCAGGAAAGTCTGAGACTTTTATCTCTAATTAATCACCAGAAAACCAGAAGTGGTGCTGTGGCTCAAGTGGTAGAGCGCTCACCTCGAGCTGAAGAGCTGAGGTACAGCGCCCAGGCCCAGAGTTCAAGCCCCATGACCAACAAATAAAAAAAAAAAGTCACTTGGATTTGTCTACCCGAGGCTGGCTTCAAGCCTTCAGATCTCAACCTCCTGGGTAACTAGGCGTAAGCTACTAGGGTTCAGCCCATGGGTATTTTTTAACCTCTGGAATATTCTACTCCTAGCACCTTTATTCCCTCACATTTGACAACACTGCCTTTGTGTTAACTTAGGGCACCCATATGTGCTGACGGGAGTCGAACTTCTTCCCTTTTCAGAGGAAGTTTGCACCTTAATTATCACAGAAGCTTTTCCCGAGGACTCTGGGAAGTTCAAGTGCATTGCAAAAAATGAAGCTGGGACTGCGGTCTCAACAGCAAAACTCTTTGTTGCTCCAGGTAATCACTCTTAAAAAAAAAAATCTCCACGCTCCAATTCAGCCCTGCGTCAAGAGGAAGATTCTATTTTTACCTGAACGGGTGATGAATTCTATTTTTCAGAAGGAAAAGAAGTGGAGAAACCAAAGGATTCTCCAAGGTCTCCCACGAACGCGTTTTCCCCACAGCCGGCCTCTTTTACTCAAGGAGAAATCTACACGAAAGACAGAAATCCGGAACATGCCTCCAGTAGTCAGTCTCATGCTGGCCCCTCACCCAGGGAGCCACGGCGAACGCGAGATCCCAGAACAGCAGAAATCCTTCTGAGTTACAGCCACAATGGTAAGGCTGGGCAGATCAGACACTCTTAAAACAACAAATACTCTTAAAACAACAACAAACCCCAAACTCTAATTTTCAATACATTAATGATTATTTTGAAAAGAATCATCAAAGTAACTATTAGGATCAGTGGTCAAGTTCCAATGTGATTTCGTGATTTACAAAAACAAGTCATGTTACAAATTTGTGTATGTATTTATTTATTTTTGCCCATCCTGGGGCTTAAACTCAGGGCCTGGATTCTACCTCTTGAGTCACAGTGCCACTTCCATCTTTTCTGAGTAGTTTACTGAAGATAAGAATTTCTGCCCAGGGGCTGGGAAGGTGGCTCAGTGGTAGAGTGCTTGCCTTGCATGCATGAGGCCCTGGGTTCGATTCCCCAGCACCACATAAGCGAAAAGAAAAAAAAAAAAGTTGGAAGTGGCGCTGTGGCTCAAGTGGTAGAGCGCTAGCCTTGAGCTGAAGAGCTGAGGGACAGCGCCCAGGCCCAGAGTTCAGGCCCCATGACCGGACCCAAAAAGAATTTCTGCCCAATCTGGCTTCGAACTGTGATCCGTAGATCTCAGCCTCCTGCGTAGCTAGCATTATAGGCGTGAGCCACTGGCGTCCGGTTCATGTTACAATTTATTTCCCAAGAGTTTTTCACTTGACATAATCTCTCTTTTTTTTTGTATTTAAAAAAAATTATCTGTAAGTAGTTGTACAAGGGAATTGCCATTTAACCAAGAAGTTTATGAATGCAGTATAGTTTGATCAGTGTTACGCCTTTCAACATTTCAGCAAATACTCTTGATTTGCTGGACAGAGCATGGTGAACTTCCCGCCTTCCGTGAGCTTACGTTCTGACCAGAGTCCCTCTGACTTCCGTGGTGCTCCTTTGCTCTCAGTCCTACCCCTCACTGTGGCTGAAATCAGAAGTTTTGACCTTAGATGTATATTTATGGTCTGTTACAGAGACTTACTCAAAGGAAATGAGATGAGAAACAGAAGCAGCACTGAAATCTTTTCCCTGAATAGAAATCCCAGCTTCATCAATACAGATATTTAGAGCATTTTGTGATAAGAGTTTCTTCGTGGTCATTCTTAGGATAAAGATAGAGTGGCCAGGCACTGGTGGCTCACGCCTGTAATCTTAGCTACCACACACACACACACACACACACACACACACACACACACACACACACACACACACACACACACACAACATCTTCCTCAACTGTAGCACATTTGGAAGTGAACAAAATTGGAAATTTAGCAGTTGGTCCTACCTGTCTCCTGTCCACGTCTGGTGTGGTAGATCTCAAACTTGCAGTACCGAGACATCGCAAATCTTGTCTTCCCTTCCTGGGACCTAATCAGATAGAAGCAAGTGTCCATCAGACAGACGGCATTGAAAACAATTAAAATAGTGGCTTGCGGTGACTTCTGGATGTGTTAGCTATTATTGTTGTGCACTTGCGTATTTAAAGTCTCCGTAATTTGGATTGATTTTTGTCCCTATTAATGGAGTGTGAAATATCAGCGAGTAGGTGTGGAGAAATATTTTGGGAGATTCCTGAAATAAGACTTCGATAGACATCCACCTACTCACCAAGTTGAGCATGGTTTTTTCTTATGGGGTAACAGCTGCCCATTCAGGTGCCAGTTACTCTGAATACCAAAGCAAGCTACATGTAGAAGAAACTTTCTTTTCATTTCTTTATCTTTTTTGTGCCAGTCCTGGGCTTAAGGCTCACTCTCGACCACTTGAGCCACAGCACCACTTCTAGCTTTTTGCCTAGCGATTTGGAGAGAAGAATCTCAGGGACTTTGCTGTCCAGGCTGGCTTTGAACCGTGATCCTCAGATCTCAGCCTCCTGAGGAGTTAGGTGTGAGCCAATCAGTGCCCAGCTTTTGTTCCTTTTTTTTAGATAGTATCTTGCTATGTTTCCCAGGCTGGCCTCAAACTCTTAGGCTCAAGTGATTATCCTGTCTCAGCCTCTCAAGTAGCTGAGACTTCTCTCTAAGAGAGGGAAATAGAAGCCATTTCATGGAGATGTATCTATTTGATTGGCTGGCTCCTTCTTCTTTATTACACACACACACACACACACACACACACACACACACACACACACACACACACACACACACACACACACACACACACACACACACACACCTTGGAGACATAAATCCTGTAATGACCTCCCTGACAGATGGAGGAAGGAAACTATAACTGGTTTGGGATTAAGGGAGTGACCCAGGGAACGTTGACAGGCTTATTTATATAGATGGCTTGTCTGTTTGGTTGTTTCTCACATATTTCAAAAGTCTTCCAGAATAAAAGTACTAGGCCAGAGGAACACATGCCAGAGACAGGTTCAAGAAACTTGCTAGAGAAACAATCGTATTTTTTCCTTCTTGGTGATGGGTCACCATGCCCCTTCTCCCTCTGAGAACTAACTACTTGAAGGAGTCTCAATCCCCACTCTTATTAGGCAAGTGAGAAGGGGGTGTGGGGGGGAATCTTTCAGATTCAGAACGATGCAATACCAATCAATTTGGAGCCAGCCGGCCACAGGTCTCGCCACGGGAGAAGTCTCAACTAGCGAGAAAAGCTCTAAATGTCCCGTTTCTGTCCTCGAAGCGCTGCTTGCTCGGGAGCTTTGCCTGGGAAGTAAACTCTGAGACAAAATTCAGGTCTCAAATAAAGAGGCCCGCCAGCAGAGCTCATGTAACCCCTCTCCTTAAATATCCCCCGTGACATCTGAGATATTGTTTAGATTGTGGACTCTTACTTTGACATGCCGGCATAGGTGGATGGACAGGCGAGCACATCAGATGTCACTGTTTGGCAGCGGATGAAAGTCAGGGATAGTTATATTGCTAAGCACCAGAGCCACGAGACTAGGCTCAGGGAAGGAGATGGCCCTTCCTTCCCGCAGGCACTAGTGGGTCGAACCCAGCTGGCACCTTCTGGTAAGTCCCTGCTTTCTTCCTGCCCATGGTTTTGGGTTCTGTTTTTGTTTTTTGTCCAGAATCAGAGGTGCGGGCACAAAGTCGATCTTCAGGTAAAGATGGCCAGTCCAAAAATCTCACCATGCGGTTGTACCAAGATTTAAAGAGAAAGCCATCTGTGTACTTCACCCAAACCTCAGGGCTTTCCTTACAAAGGACAGAAGGAAAGAGAATTATTTTTAAAACATCGGTGTTGGTTGTTTTTTTTTTTTTTGCCCCCGTGAAAAGGGATATTTGATCTCACCGAAGTAGTGACAGTGGCCTGTGGCTTTCCGAAAACCCACAGTCGTCATTTCAGTAAGTCTTGGCTATTTTAGAAATGTTCCAGTAGTTACAAATGATGTTTAAAATAGGAGGCTCAATGGTGTTTTATTTATGAAATCTTTAAAACTGACTTAACCATCGTTGGAAAACAAAGTTGAGTTGTGGGGAAATAATTCCAAAGATGAAGAAAGGGCATTTTGGAATTACCTGTGAAAGCACCTGTGTGAAATGTGATTCAGACCGTGGACAAAATGAAACATTTGGAAGGACGTGTTTTTAAATGGCTTTTAACAACGTCAGTCATGAGTAACTGTGTGCGCCGACACTGAAATGGGTAACACAGCTGACATTCTGGGAATATATTTATAGAAAAACAGGAAACTCTTTTTGGAAAACATCTACTGGCTGTTTCTTAGGTAGTTGATTCCTTGCTATTTCAAAGAAGTCTGAATTAAGTGGCTTGCCTAGGAAGGTCATCATAACTACATAACCCACAGCTACAAAACTATTTGCCTTGAAATAAAGCCTCTTTATTTGAGGAGTTCTAATTATAGCTCTCCTGTAGGGATCTTCCCCCTCCTCATTCCCCCCCCCCAACAAATTAAAGACCAAATGGAATTGATCCCCATAATGTACTTTGGATATCCATGTCTATGTTCATAAACTTGAAATTAAGGATGATATAACTTGTAAGTGTTTCCCCCCACTCCTGTCAATACGGCATTGCTCTTGGCTGTGTAGTTGTAGTTTCGTGCTTTTCTAAAATTGCTCATTTTAATTTAACTCTAAGCTGCATGTCCAAGCTTAGGCTGATGAAGTTATTTGGTCTGGAAAAGTTTCACTAACAGAATTTTCCTCCCGTCAGTAACTCTCATAACCATAAGCCTTTGATCTGATGATAACAATTTGACTTATTTTTTTTCAGTAAAAGGTTGGCTCTGTCATTACATCAATGTTGATTAATATTATGTGGATGAAATTATTTGGGATGACATTACCTGATATTTTGAGCAAAATAGGATTGGTGTTACAATAACTTCCAGATCTAGTCTTTCTTCATAATGTCTATTTATAATGTTGCTTAGATGTGCCATACTAATGGAAAAATCAGAGGCAGATATAATCTTTCAACAGCAAATGCAAAGGAATATGTCGATATGCTCTAGGAAGGCAGGAGGTCTACCAGAGTTAAGAAAGAAAACAGTGAGGTACAGATTTAGCTTCATTAAGACATGATTTTCACCTGTACTTCCTACTTGTCATTTGGAAAGAAAAAAAAAACCATAAACAGAATCTGAAGCAACTTCAAAATTAGCCGAAGATACGTGTTATACTAGGAAAGATAATAAAGAGTAAAAACCCTAAATAATTAAGAGAACATCACGATCAGTAACTAGAAAGTTTCCTCTAAAAAATCAGTTTGGAGGGCTGGGAAGGTGGCTTAGTGGTAGAGCGCGTGCCTTGCATGCCCGAGGCCCTGGGTTCGATCCCTCAGCACCACATAAGCAAAAAGAAAAAAGCCGGAAGTGGCGCTATAGCTCAAGTGGTAGAGCGCTAGCCTTGAGCTGAAGAGCTGAGGGACAGCGCCCAGGCCCAGAGTTCAGGCTCCACGACCGGACCCCAAAAACAAAACAAAACAAAAAAAAAATCAGTTTGGAAGCAAGGGGAGAAAAGGAGGGAGTGAATTGGGAGATGTTCGAATCCACTCGGTCGACAATGAATTGTCCGTGTCTGTCTACTTTGTGAAATCGACAAATGAGTTGGGAGCAGATGTCGTCATTCTGGTTGTGTATGTATTTCATGAAGGAAGTACACTGGTCTCCCTTACTTTACCAAGATGCTGCCCGTCAGATACTGTCAGGACTATCAATACAGGAATAAATCTGTGTCTCAGAGGGCTAGTCTTCAATTTTGATAAGCGATGGGGAGAAAGCATGTTGATTGGCGGCCCTTGTTATAGATGAACACAGCTATTGACTCCTGTCCATTCATTAAGTCTCTGTGGTTAATGCACCTGCAGCACCTGGGTACAAGTTAATCATAACATCATGAAATTGTTACCCGCCCTGAGTAGTGTCAAAGAATTGCTTTTCCAAAACAACCCACTTAAAAAAAAAAAAAAAATCCTGATTTTGAAGTGGTATTGTGGCTCAAAGTTGTAGAGCACTAGCCTTGAGTAAAAGAACTCAAGGACAGCGCCCAGGCCCTGATTCAAGCCCCATGACCAAACTACAACAATTTAAAAAAATCCAATTTTGTGCTCCTATGTCTTGAAGCCCCTAGGTAGGGTCTCTTCCAGGAGGAAGCAAACATGATCGCATGTGCTATGAATCAAAGCGTAGGTAATGATGAGCTATTACCCTTCTCACCCATTCTCAGGGCAAGAGTCACTTGTGCAAAGACAGAGATAAAAGAAACGAGCGAAGTTCTACCTAGAGGCAACCTTAAAAGCATATAAGCTGGGCTGGGAAGGTGGCTCAGTGGTAGGGTGTTTGCCTAGCATGCATGAAGCCCTGGGTTTGAGTCCTCAGCACCACATACACAGAAGTAAGCCGGAGGTAGCACTGTGGCTCAAGTGGTAGAGCGCTAGCCTTGAGCAAAAAGAAGCTCAGGGATGGGCAAAAAAAAAAAAAAAGCATATAAGCTTAAAACAGAAAAGCCAACAGGGCATAAAGAAAAATGATAACAAGTGTTCTATTTTGTTTTGTCAGTCATGGGTCTTGAACTCTGGGCCTGGGCGCTGTCCCTCAGCTCTTCAGCTCAAGGCAAGTGCTCTACCACTTGAGCCACAGCACCACGTCCAGTTTTCTGGTGGTTCATTGGAGATCAGAGTCTCATGGACTTTCCTGCCCAGGCTGGCTTTGAACCGCGATCCTCAGATCTCAGCCTCCTGAGTAGTTAGGATGACAAGAGTGAGCCACGGGTGCCCAGCTAAGTGTTCTGTTTTGTTTCATTGCTTTTGAAGGAACTCTGTTCTTGGAGAGCAGCCCAGCCCACCCACACTGGGAGCACAGCGCCCTCGAAGTCCCAGCGAGGAGGGGCAGAGCGCGCTGCTGGCCTCTGATCTCAGCCAGCCTCAAGTTCAGAACCCCACCCTGCCAGGAATAAGTCACCGCAGCGACCGGCCACCATCGCCTGGCACTGACTGAGCATGTTTAACTACGAACGTCCCAAGCACTTCCTCCAGTCCCCGAGCCCCTGGGGCTCCAGGCTGCAGCCACCTGCACCAGAAACGTCCAGCATCTCAAGCCAGACCAAACAGTCCTCCATCGTCATCCAGCCCCGCAGATGTACCGAGCAAAGATTCTCTGCCTCAGCCACCGTGAGCTCTCAGGTCACCATGTCCTCCTCCGGTTACCCGGCCCCTCAGCAGCCCGCTGGCTCCAACCCAGGCCAAAGGGTCACAGCTACCTATCACCAGTCCCCGGCCAGCTTCCTAAGCTCCATCTTGCCATCTCAGCCCGATTACAGTAGTGGCCAAACCCCTTCCACCGTGGACTCGAAGTAAGTGAATCACACGCCCAGCGAGTGGCCATCGGCAGAGCACTGTGGTAGGCCGCAGGTCGCTCCTTAGGCTAGAAAGAGATAGTGTGACTTTACAGTCCTATTCCATAATCCCCCCTGGAATGCTGTGAACCCCAGGTACTGGCAAGAAAGGGGACTTCTGAGCTGGGAAGGTGGCTCAGTGGTAGAGTACTTGCCTTGCCTGCAGGAGGCCCTGGGTTCGATTCCTCAGCACCACATAAGCAGAAAAAGCCGGAAGTGGTGCTGTGGCTCAAATGGTAGAGCACTGGCCTTGAGCTGAAGAGCTGAGGGACAGCGCCCAGGCCCAGGATCAAGCTCCATGACCAACAAAAAACAAACAAAAAAACCCACAATGAACTTTTTTTTTTTTAATGTCAAGATCTGGCATAAGTTCCTCTTGCTGTAAATTTAGTTTCCCTGGTCTGGGCTCAGCTAAGATGAATGCCTCCTTCCTGTCTGTCCTTCCTTAGATCAAGTTTCTCTCACCTAAGCAAAGATTATTCCATTTCTTCTTGGTCCTGTCTTCCTAGCCGCGGTCCCCTCTAAACCTGAGCAGCCAATTAACTAACAAGAGTTTTGAATGATCAATTTTGGTTTTTTTGGAAAAAAGACTGGAATTCAGACAGTCACATGCATGGATTAGACAAAAATCTTGGATAGGTGAAGGCTTATGACACTCAGATTTTCTTTAGTACTTGGGACTGTAATGAGTTCAGGCTGGCTAGCAGATCTAAATCCAGTGGGGAAAAATACCTGCAGCCTTATGCAAGCATGCACTATGTCTACAGCCCGGAGAAGGCCCTGGGAGAGAACTTGATATGAAAAAGTACACAGTAGTTGTGCTTTTTTTAAAAGTATGATCTGGATACTTGGTGCTTGTGCAAACCAGGGGCTATCAGTTTTCCTATTTCTTGGCTAGAGAGACCATCAGGGAATTAAAGGCATCTCAAAAATTGTTGGTATATGTCTTGTTCTGGCCTATTAATACATTTAATAAAAAGCATGTCAATTCCTCCTAGTCTTTTCTAGAGGTTAAATTTTTTTAAAAATCCCATTGGTGAAAACTCTGGAAGCCAAGTTGAACAGATAACATCAATGTGCAAAGAAAACTTTTTCCTATTTTTTAAACATTAAAAAATATCAGACAACTCAAAAGCATGTGCTAGAATCCCAGATATTAGGTTGAACCTGTTTGAAATGGCTCACTGTCAACAGCTTTGACTCAAAATGACGCCTTCATAGTCTTAATGTCATATTTTAAAAGGTACCTTCGAGAATGAACAGCTCTCTCTCTCTTCCCTTCCAAGTTCCCATTATGCCCAGATCATACATTTTAGTCTTTCTGGGCTACATAGACTCAGATGATTGCTTTATTTTTTTATTTTATTTTATTTTTTGGTCGGTTGTGGGGCTTGAACTCTGGGCTTGGGCGCTGTCCCTGCGCTCTTCAGCTCAAGGCGAGTGCTCTACCGCTTGAGCCACAGCACCACTTCCAGTTTTCTAGTAGTTTATTGGAGATAAGAGTCTCAAGGAGTTTCCTGCCTGGGCTGGCTTTGAACTATGATCCTCAGATCTCAGCCTCCTGAGTAGCTAGGATTAGAGGCGTGAGCCACCAGCGCCTGGCAATTGGTTTATTTTTTTAAAATTCATCTCATTTTCTATTATTTCCAAATTTCTCATATGAATATTTAAAAATACAAAATAACCTTTTCTGACTATCATGTTTTTCTTAGTTAAGTCCCTCCTGCTCCAGCCCTGCTCAGAGAAGAAAGCTGTTAAATGACTATTCACAGAGCCTCAGCCATATACATAGCTCTATGCAGAACCAAGAAGCAAGGCCAAAAGACAAAAATAGAGACTAAGAAAGAGCCTGGGACGTCCCCAATCTGGAGATCAAAGAACCAGCTTTAGCAGTTCCATTTTCAGTCTCCACAGATAACTCTTCTAATCTTCCTACAGCTACTTGATACGCAGGCTGTGTCCAGCCGTACAGGGTGGAAAGCCCTTTGAACATTGGTGCAGGACTCTGTCATTGTTACAGTAGCCTCCAGCTCGTCCTGTCTAAAACAGTAGCTGTCCATTGGTAGGGACCCCTGTAGCGAACATTTTATTCACTTGGTCAAATCACATATGCAGAAATGGAGGGGACATTTTTAATTCTGATCATTCCCTCCCAGGAGCTTCCGTGTGGCATACAGCAGGTGCTTTATGTGAGTGGTGATTCCGTGTTCTGCTCCGTAACAAAATTCATCATGGACATCACCCAGGAGAGAAAAAAAAGAGACCCATCAAGCTGCAAACAAGTATACTACTCGTTTCTAAATACGAGCAGCTATCAAATAGGAAAATAGGAAATAAGAATGACTTGGTGAATAAAGCACCTAGAGGTACATCTTAATCTGATGGTTCTTGAGCTTGATTTTAAGAATGCTTTGGGATCTCCAAGACACCTCATGAAAGTATGAAATAGAATCATGTCATTCTAACTTGCTTTAACAAACTGTGTGTGACTTATGAAGATGGTCAGCTAGCATCGAAAAAAATCACAATAGCCTATTATCATTCTACATCCTAGAGAAGGAAGAGATACAAGACTAAAGGAATTTTGCCACTTCGGTTCAGGAATTCAACCTTGGTGGTGTTGGGGGAGGGGAGGGATGGCTTACTATTTAAGCACTTGATTTTGATGATCTATGTAACCGAAGAAATGGAACTTTCATTAAGGCTTAAAATAGACAACTGTGAAAATCCGGGGAGATCTCAAATGAGGGATGGGAATTGTATACCACCAACTTGAGTGCAAAATTTTTGTTTTGTTTATTTTTGTGGGTCGTGGGGCTTGAACTCTGAGCCTGGGCACTGTCCCTCAGCTCTTCATTCAAAATAAGCGGTCTACCACTTGAACCACAGCACCACTTCCCATTTTCTGAGTGGTTTATTGGAGAGAAGAGTCTCACGGACTTTCCTGCCCAGGCTGGTTTGAACCACGGTCCCCAGATCTCAGCCTCCTGAGTCGCTAGGATGACAGGCATGAGCCACCAATGCCCATCTGAGTGCAGAGTATCTTGATTACAGTAATGAGCATTCATCCGCTCCACAGACGCATCCCCTATAACCAAGTTCTACGCTGGCTGATCTAACCCCCCCCCCCCCCACCAGTGTGCCTAGACATTAGACTTGGAATGATGGGGCTCATCCCCAAAGCCAACAGAAGTGAAAACCCTACTAAAAGGAACTACCATTCCATTTTACTTCTAAGTCTTTTTGAAGGATGGTTCAGAATCTTTTTCTTTTCTTTTTCTTTCTTTTTTTTTTGGGGGGGGGGGGGTCCGGTCATGGGGCCTGAACTCTGGGCCTGGGCGCTGTCCCTCAGCTCTTCAGCTCAAGGCTAGCGCTCTACCACTTGAGCCACAGCGCCACTTCCGGCTTTTTTCTTTTTGCTTATGTGGTGCTGAGGAATCGAACCCAGGGCCTTGAGCATGCAAGGCTAGCGCTCTACCACTGAGCCACAGCGCCACTGCCAGCTTCTTCTGTGTATGTGGTGCTGAGGAATCAACCCCGGGCTTTATGCATGCTAGGCAGGCACGCTCTACCATTAAGCTACATTCCCAGCCCTCCTTTTTCTTTCCTTAAAAATCATCTAAACAAGAAGAAACAGCCAGTGCTTTAAGAGTTACTCATTTTAGAGACGCTGGAGAGATTTTCTACATCATAAACTTCACAGGAACTGTGTAAATTCATCAGAAAGCCAGAGAGAGTGTAGACTGTAGATTCCACTCAAATCAATAGGATGTTTCATTGAACACCAGTGGTGTGTCAGTGCGGGTGATCAGTCTGGAGGAGTGTGCCATGATCTGTGGTATTCACAGATACCTCTGCCCATTTCAACCATTTCACACTAGAACATGGAGACCACAGGTAGCATGACACCGCTCAATAGCCACCAATCAATCAAACTTAAGAAGGTTAGCTACCGCTGGGTGCTGGTGACTCACACCTGTCATCCTAGCTACTCAGGAGGCTGAGATCTGAGGATTGCGGTTCAAAGCCAGCCCGGGCAGAAAAGTCTGAGGAACTCTTATCTCCAATGAACCACCAGAAAACTGGAAGTGGCTCTGTAGCTCAAGTGGTAGAGTATTGGCCCTGAGCTGAAGACTTCAGGGACAGCGCCCAGGCCCAGAGTTCAAGCCCCATGACTACCAAAAAAAAAAAAAAGAAAATCATCTATCAGCTCAGAAGAAGTCATCAGCTGCCATTGAGCAGAGGACACACTTGAATGTTCTTCAGGGAAGATCTTAGAGGAAGGATGGCCTCCTGATGCCTAAAGCCTTCCCCCACGTCCTGCTGAAGTGGGGCAGGCTGAGATCTGAGGACTATGGTCCAAAACCAGCCTGGGCAGAAAAGTCTGTGACACTTTCCAATTCAACACCGCCCCCCCTGAAAAAAAAAAAGTCCAAAGTGGAGCTATGGTTCAAATGGTAGAGCACTAGTCTTGAGCATAAAAGATCAGGAAGAGAGCTCAGGCCTTTAGTTCAAGCTCCGGACAGCACACACACACACACACACACACACACACACACACACACACACACACACACACACACACACACACACACACACACACACACACACACACACACACACACACACACACAGTGAAATAACATTATAGTTCAAAGTCATAGACTCAATGACTTAACAATGCTCAATTCTATTTCTTAAAAAAAAAAAAAATAGTGGTAGAGTGCTTGCCTAGCAGGCAGGAAGCCCTGGGTTTGATTCCTCAGCCCCACATACTCAGGAAAAAGCCGGAAGTGGCGCTGTGGCTCAAGTGGTAGAGCACTAGCCTTGAGCACAAAGAAGCTCAGGGAACAGTGCCCAGGCCCTGAGTTCAAGCCCCATGACAGGCAACAAATAAATAAATAATTCAAATGTTTTCTTTTTCTCTTAAAAGCTATCAACAATCTTCTGTTGGCCAACCTGCAAATGCCAAGCCAGCCCAGCCTGCACATTCTAAGCCTGCACCAAGGACTCCTGACCATGAGATACAAGGCTCAAAAGAAGCTTTGATTCAAGATTTGGAGAGAAAGCTGAAATGCAAAGACCCGCTCCTTCCTAATGGAAATCAAGTGGGCATGGTTTCTATTTTGTCCCCAAGAGACACACTATAAAAATCCAGTTGCAGTAAGAACACCCAATCCCAGTGGAAATGCAGTTCACTAGTAGACCATCTGTCCAGCATGCATCATGGCTGGGTTCTAGCACCACAAGTAAAGGGGGAAAAAATATTTTGCTATTACAGATCTATATCCCTGTAAGCAGCAAGGAGTAAGATTGCCTTTAAAAAAAAAATAGGTGGGAGGCTGGGAAGGTGGCTCAGTGGTAGAGTGCTTGCCTTGCATGCATGAGGCCTTGGGTTTGATTCCTCGGCACCACGTAAGCAGAAAAAGCCAGAAGTGGTGCTGTGGCTCAAGTGGTAGAGCATTAGTCTTGAGCTGAAGAGCTGAGGGACAGTGCCCAGGCCCAGAGTTCAGACCCACAAATGACAAAAAAAAGAAAAATAATTCTATATTGCCCTGTGTGAAGTTAACAATTGCTTTTAGTTGTAAAACAATGAAATTAATGAAGAAAAAGAATGACCTAATGAATGAGAAAAAAAATCGGCTTAATGAAACTCTTGTTTTAAACGTTTCCCTTCTCATAATATGTCACAACTGATGGGAAATACTGTCTACTGCACTTGTTCATGTATCTCGGTATATGACACTGGACAATGAAGGTAGTTGTCATTAATATGCAGCTCTTGCTATGCACAGTTAAAACAATATTCTACATCTTTAAACCAAGTGCATTTGACACAGCAGATTCCCTGCTTTGAACCGGTTCATTTAGCAAGAGTGATCTCTGAATGTGAGAGTAATAAAGACTGTACAAAAACTGGAGAGGATCAGAAAACGCAGAACAAGGAGGAAGAGTTTCCCTGGCCTGGCAGAGCTGTTACAGAAAAGTGCTTATGCCATTTATTTGTTTATTTGCTTGCTTTTGTTGGTTGTGGGGCTTGAACTCTGGGCTTGGGCGCTGTCCCTCATCTCTTCAGCTCAAGGCAAGTTCTCTATGACTTGAGCCACAGTGCCACTTGTGGTTTTCTGGTGCTTCATTGGAGATAAGAGTCTCATGGACTTTCCTTCCCTGGGCCGGCCTTAGAACCGAGATCTTCAGATCTCAGCCTCCTGAGTAGCTAGAATTACAGTGCCTGACTTTCTTAATGATGAAATAGAAGGGGGTCAAACAAAAAAGAAAAAGGAAGGAAAGTTAATACACGGAAAGCACGTATCGGTCAGTAGATGGAGGTTTATGTAGGAGTTAGGAGCTTTAGGTCTCATGGCAAGCCTCTGCTGTCTCCTCTTCCCAGCGGCTGACATACGAGGAAAAGATGGCCCGCAGATTGCTTGGACCACAGAATGCAGCTGCTGTGTTTCAGGTTCAAAACAGTGACACACAGGACTCACCGCAGGTAAAGTGAAATGTGTCTAACTGCAGTACTGTCTCCTTTCCCTGTGAGATGCTCGGAGCCTCTGTATTGCTCAGGCTGGCCTGGAGTGCCCAGACGCTAGAGATCACCCTATCTCAGCCTCCTCAGAAACTGGGCCACGGGCACTGACCAGCATGCGCCCACCTTGCTGTGCTTTTATTCTTCATAATTTTTCTTTTTGTTTTGGTCAGTTGTGGGGCTTGAACTCTGGGCCTGGGCGCTGTCCCTCAGCTCTTCATCTCAAGGCTGGCACTCTGCCACTTGAGCCATAGTGCTACTCCCGATTTTCTGGTGGTTCATTGGAGATAAGAGTCTCAATGACTTTCCTGCCTGGGCTGGCTTTGAACTATGGTCCTCAGATCTCAGCCTCCTGATGTCTAGGATGACAGGTGTGAGCCACCGGCGCCTGGCTTCTTCGTAATTTTTAGCAGTCTGCTTTTCTAAAGGCTACCATTAGAAAGAAATATCAGTAGTCTCCATTCTGCATGCGATATAGGAATGAGATGATAGGCTTGTGTGTGTGTGTGTGTGTGTGTGTGTGTGTGTGTGTGGTGTGTGAAATTTTACTGCCCATTCTGATAGTTCTAGTGTTTTTTTTTTCTTTGCTCTTTTATTTGATTTATCTGAGTATTTAAGGATCAGAGCTAAATTCAGAGAAGTTGAGTTGGGAATCTTGCTGAGGGCAGAAGTCACAATTCTATCATTTTTTCCTCTCATAAGCTATCCATCATTTCAGTGCATAGACATAATCTTGTGATACCAGTGTAACACAAAATTCCTTGTGTCCTACCCTTGTATGGAAACAAGGCTTCCTATTAAAAGACAACAACAAATAGATATTCTGGGGAGCTGTAAGTCACGGACCTTGTTAGGCAGCCACTCTGTATTCTTTAAAACCGTTAAAATAAAAGTTATAGCTGGGTGCTGGTGACTCACGCCTGTCATCCTAGCTACTCAGGAGGCTGAGATCTGAGGATCGCGGTTCAAAGCCAGCCTGGGCAGGAAAATCTGTGAGACTCTGATCTCCCATGAACCACCAGAAAACTGGAAGCGGTGCTGTGGCCCAAATGGTAGAGCACTCTCCAGGAGCTGAAGAGCTGAGGGACAGCACCTAGGCCCAGAGTTCAAGCCCCATGACCAACAAAAATAAATAAAAATAAAATAAAACAAAAACTATAGTACCAGGGGGGGAAATACATAGCAGTAACAACAATATAATGACATCAGAAAAAGATTGGTTCTACTTTTTTTTATAGACCTCAAACATTGTGCTTGAGTATAGTATACAAAATGTCATCAAATTATAACTAAAGTATCTCCTATGAAACAATATGTCCAACCTGTTTAATTTGAATACTTTTAGTTTTTATTCATTGTTAGTAAAAAAAAATTGATGTGTTACATCACTGGATTGATAATTGATATTTTTACTTAAATAAGATTCAGGCTAGCCCAAAATTGCTATGGTGTTATAAGACTTGTTTAAAAATACAAAGTCATGGGCTGGGAAGGTAGCTCAGTGGTAGAGCGCTTGCCTTGCATGCCTGAGGCCCTGGGTTCGATTTCTTAGCACCATGTAAGCAGAAAGAAAAAAAAAGGCAGAAGTGGCGCTGTGGGTTAAGTGGTAGAGCGCTAGCCTTGAGCTGAAGAGCTGAGGGACAGTACCCAGGCCCGGAGTTCAGGCCCCATGACCGGACCCCCCCAAAAAACAAAAAAATACAAAGTCATGTTAACTAAAGAGATCACAAAGTAAATTATTTGTACTCAAGATTTTTTGTTTTCTTACATAGGTATTTGTTTCCCACTTATTTTTTTATCTCCCATGGGATGAAAAACAGTGACATACATAAATCAGGTGCTAAAAATTTAGTCATATAATTCTGTTGTAATGTTTACCCATTCATGATTTGATTTCTCCACTTCATCTGTGCTTCTTGTGCGCCAGTATCAATGAGATAATGGCTGAAACATCGTCATTAGATAGGAAGTAATTAGTGCTGCTTTTTAAGGCCGTCTAAGTCACCCTTCCCCTATCTCTGTGGGAGCGTGCCATGAGCTAAAAGGAGAGGTATTTTCCAGTCTAATACATGTTTACGGCTGCTGACTCCACTTTAGGCGGCAGACGTAATACCCCGGGTATCCAGGCCAACGCCGGTGACTTCACGTCTATTCCTGTTTTACCAAAGGACAATCTGTACCTTGTGTTCCCATTCCAAATACACCTGGGGACGCACATCATCCTTTGTCACAAAACGAAGATCTGACCAGCAAACTGCAGTCAATTCTAAGTCTACCTGCTTTTCCTGAGCAACGCCTGTTGAGTAGTCCTGTCCAACCTGCGCACTTCTCGCTACAGTTAACACTAACTAGGAGAAAACAAAATCAGGACTGTAAAAACGCAGCCAAAATAAAGGGCTGAGGATGTAGCTCAGTGGCAGAGTGCTTGCCTAGCACGTAGGAGACCCTAGATTCAGCCCCTGACCTTACAAAGAAGCAACAACATTGTTTTTTTGTCCTGGGTCTTGAACTCTGGGCCTGGGCGCTGTCCCTCAGCTCTTCAGCTCAAGGCTAGTGATCTACCACTTGAGCCACAGTACCACTTCCAGTTTTCTAGTGGTTTATCGGAGATAAGAGTCTTATGGACATTCCTGCCTGGGCTAGCTTTGAACCACGATCTTCAGATCTCAGCCTCCTGAGTAGCTAGGATGACAGGCGTGAGCTGCAACAACAATTTGTTAAAAAGCAAGCAGGTAAAATAGAAAGGCTCTTCTCAAACAATCACATGCTAACACCTCGGTTTGTTTTCCTCTCAAGCAGCACAACCCTGAGCATGCACGACTCCAAGTCCCTGCAGCACAAGTAAGGTAAATTATTCTTGTTTAATTTTTAAAGAAATATGTATCTTGTTACCTAAAAATACCTTCAACTGAAAAATGTAGTGTGTGTGTGTGTGTGTGTGTGTGTGTGTGTGTGTGTGTGTGTGAGCGCGCGTGTGTGTATGTGTGTGTGTGTGTATCAGTATCAGTGACAGAAGTATACTATCTACTCTTTAAAAACACATTGTGGCCAGGTGCTGGTGGCTCACATCTGTCATGCTGGCTACTTAGGAGGTGAGATCTGAGGATCTTGGTTTGAAGCCAGCCTGGGCAGGAAAATCCCTGTGAGACTCTTACTTCCAATGAACCACTCAAAAACTGGAAGTGGTAGAGGGCTCAGCTTGAGCACAAAGAGACTCAGAGAGAATGCCCAGACCCTGAGTTCAAGCCCCACAACCGACCAAAACAAAACAAAACACAATGTGGGCTGAAGGCTTGGCTCAGTGGGTAGTGCACCTGCCTAACAAGCACACAGTCCTGAGTTCTGAGTTCAATCCCCAGTACCACAAAACAAAAAATGACAATAACGAAACCAGGAGTGTGGGTGTTTTAATGTTTGGGATGATGGCCAAAGGCCAGGTTGAGCTTTGACCTGGGTCAGTGGATCTGAGCCTACCTGGGGTTGAATCCTGGCTCTGCAACATTCTAGCTATGGAAATCAGATGGGTCAAGTTAACCTCTTTGTTTGTGCCTTTCTCTCCTCATTTGTAAATTAGGACTAACTCATGCACTTAACTCATAAAGTGATGAAGACTGACTAGTAAATATGACCTCTAGTACTTATTAGGAATACCAGCAAAGGTGTGGTAATGATAGGAGAGCTAAAGGACATATCTCTAATTCTCCTCAATCAAATGTTCATGATCAGAACTACCTCAGGGGAAGTTCTGAAAATGGAATAAGCCAGGACTATGTCTCCATATCAAACAACTTCCTCACCTTCAGGGAAGCCCACTTGTAATTATATAATCCTTGAAGGTGACCAATGTAGGCTCTGGAGTAAGCACAGATCATTTCTCCATCAGTTGGAGGAACAAGGGAGAGCCAGAGAGACAGAGTCAGAGATGTATAGTTTGGGGGCTGGGAAGGTGGCTCAGTGGTAGAGCGCTTGCCTTGCATGCCTGAGGCCCTGGGTTCGATTCCTCAGCACCACATAAGCAAAAAGAAAAAAGCCGGAAGTGGCGCTGTGGCTCAAGTGGTAGAGCGCTCGCCTTGAGCTGAAGAGCTGAGGGACAGCGCCCAGGCCCAGAGTTCAGGCCCCACGACCGGACCCCCCAAAAAAAGAGATGTATAATTTGAACCAGAAGTTTCTAAATTGCTACCATTTCTAAAGCCATATCAAGTATGCCACCCCTAAAGGCTTTTTTTTTTTTTTTGCCAGCCTGGGGGCTGTCCCTTGAGCTCCTTTTGCTCAAGGCTAGCACTCTATCACTTGAACCCACAGAACCACTTCTCTGGATATTTCTGTGATTAAAAATTGGAGATAAGAATCTTACAGACTTTCCTGCCCAGCTGACTTCAAGCTGTGATCCTCAGATCTCAGCCTCCAGAGTAGCTAGGATGACAGGCGTGAGCCACCGGCGCCTGGCAACAAAGGCATTCTTAAGGCCTGGCTCCACTGTCGGGATAGCATAGGATCCAACAGTTGGAGACAGGCTGGGCTTTCAGACTTGACGGCAGAACTGGACTGGGGTGAAGGGAAGAGCGACGGCAGCATTTATGTGCAGCTGTTATTGCTACTATTTTCGTAGAAGTAGATCCTCTTCAAGGGCAGATGCGAACGATCAAGATGCCATCCAAGAGAAGTTTTACCCACCCCGTTTCATCCAAGTGCCAGAAAACATGTCCATGGGAGAAGGAATGTTCTGTAGGATGGATTTCAAAGTAAGAGAGGCGTTCTTAAACTAGTGTGTGTGTGGGGGGGGGGGGGGGAGGGCGGGAATCAATAAGGCAATACTAAGTTTTGGGAGGAAAAACCCCAAATGTCCTATACTCATTTGGTTTTGGATAAGAAGAGACATTCTGGAACCAAACTCACCTGGGTCTGTAAACTCAGACAAATCACAGGCAGTCATAGGGATACCTAATATGATTACATAGGTGTAACCTAATAAATACTTATACCAGTAAATACATATACCTATGAAGATGCCGTAATAATAAAGTATCTAACATGCACGGGTCTCGTCTCCATCCCAGCTGACCTTTGCCTAGAAGAGTTCTGCTGGCTACAAGCTTTTCAGAAGAGACTGTTGTGTTGTCTTTTTTTTTTTTTTTTTTTTGAGAACGTGTTCTTTTTTTTTTTTTTCCAGATTTCTTGTCTATGACAAGAATTAATGGACGGCCATTTGTAGACCCAAGTACAAAAATCCTCTGCTTTCAAAAAACTATTTTTTAGACAGCAAGTCTCACAGTTCTGTCTCTGGCATTTCATTCAGTCATAGTTGTCCAGAAGTCGTATGATTTCCATATTCTTGCGGAGACCAACAAATACAGGTTTAAATATGGTAATTAAGAGAAATGTTAAAGAAGGCTGAAAAAGCTGGGTGCTGGTGGCTCATGCCTATAATCCTAGCTACTCAGGAGCCTGAGAGCTGAGGTTCATGGTTTGAAGCCAGTCCAGGCAGAAAAGTCCCCAATGAACCACTCAAACACTGGAAGTGGTGCTGTGGCTCCAGTGGTAGAGCATTAGCCTTGAGCACAAAGAGAGGCTCAGAGACAGCGCCCAGGCCCTGAGTTCAAGCCCACAACCACCACCACCAACAACAACAAAAAAAGAAGGCTGGGGCTGTGGCTCGGTACTTCTCTTGCAAGTACTTGGCCCTCAGCTCAAACCTCAGCGTTGAAAAAAAAAATGAAGCTCTTTAGAAATCTGAGGTTGTGGGTAAAAGCGACAGACGTAGTTTGAGATACTCTGTATTCACGTCAAGGGTTTTAATTCCATTGTTTTTGTTTCAAACTTACACCTGTTGGGGTGCCTGCATTTTCATCACATGTAGGTACTGAAGAATGCTTAGAATTCACTGAGCGGACACAGGCTTTAAAATCCTGCTGCGTGTTGGGTGTTTGTGCGTAGGTGAGCGGCCTGCCAGCTCCGGACGTCTCGTGGTATCTGAACGGAAGACCAGTCCAGTCGGATGAGCTGCACAAAATGATTGTGTCTGAGAAGGGCTTTCACTCCCTCATCTTTGAAGCAGTCAGAGCGTCGGATGCGGGCGCCTATGTGTGTGTGGCCAGGAACCGAGCCGGGGAAGCCACCTTCACCGTGCAGCTCGACGTCCTGGGTGAGCCTCCCGCAGGACCTGAGACCTGAGGATCGCGGTTCGAAGCCAACCCTGGCAGGAAAGTCTGGTTAACCACCAGAAAACCCGACGTGGCGTTACGAAAAGGCTCAGGGACAGCACTCAGGCCCAAACAAAAAAAAGCAATGTTTATTATAATATTTTAACTTAAAAGTGTTTTAGGGCTTGAACTCAGGGCCTGGTCGCTGTCCCCGAGCCTTTTGCTCAAGGCTAGCACTCTTCCACTTGAGCCATAGTGCCACTTCTGGCTTTTTTTTTTTTTTGAGATGAGTCTCCTGCCTGGGCTGGCTTTAAAGCACGATCTTTAGCTCTCAGCCTCCCGAGTGGCTAGGATGACAGGTGTGAGCCCCTAGCGCCTGGCTGTATGATTTTTTAGTTTAACTTACTATAATTTTTATAATATTACAAATGCTTGATTTTTTTTTTTTTATTAAAACTCATAGCAAAAGAACACAAAAGAGCACCGATGTTTATCTACAAACCACAGAGTAAAAAAGTTTTTGAAGGGGACACAGTAAAACTGGAATGCCAGATCTCAGCCATACCTCCACCAAAGCTTTTCTGGAAGAGGAACAATGAGATGGTCCAGTTCAACACAGACCGAATAAGGTAGGAATAGGTATTTCTTATCTGTACTTTGTTTGGATAGATCCCATTATACCTTAAGCAGATATTGTAAATGGCATGCAATTATGATCTTAATTTATCTAGTTTGTGTGTGTGTGTGTGTGCTGGTCCTGAGACTTGAACTCAGGATCTGAGCGTTGTCCCTGAGCTGTCCCTTTGGCTAAAGGCTAGCAGTCTACCTACCACTTGGGCCACGCCCCACTTCTGATCTTTTCTGAGTAGTTTACTAGAGATAAGAGTCTCATAGACTTTCCTGCCTGGGCTGGCTTCAAACCACAATCTTTAGATCTCAGCCTCCTGAGTAGTTGGTATTACAGGTGTGAGCCACTGGTGCCTGGCTTGTCTAGTTTTTAAAGTACATATAGATACTGGGCGCTGGTGTCTCATACCTTTAAATCCAGCTACTCAGGAGGCTGAGATCTAAGGCTCACGGTTCAAAGCCAGCCCAGGCAGATAAAGCCAAGAGCCTCTTGTCTCCAATTAACAAGCTAAAGTCTGGAAGTAGAGGTGTGTTGTTAGTGGTTGAGCACCAGCCTTGAGTGGAAAATGTCAAGTGAGAGTTCGAGGCTGTGCGTTCAAGCCCCAATATCCACACAACACACACATATTAAAATTAAAAATAAAATACATACAGAACTATAATAAAAGAGTTCACTAAATCACTAGTGACTTCAAAAGCTCATTCATCATAAATTTTTTTTTTTTTTGGTCCGGTTGTGGGGCCTGAACTCTGGGCCTGGGCGCTGTCCCTCAGCTCTTCAGCTCAAGGCTAACACTCTACCACTTGAGCCACAGCGCCACTTCCGGCTTTTTTCTTTTTGCTTATGTGGTGCTGAGGAATGGAACCCAGGGCCTCAGGCATGCAAGGCAAGTGCTCTACCACTGAGCCACCTTCCCAGCCCCTCATTCATCATAAATTTAAAGCATAAAGTTACCTGGGATTTATCTTTTAATGGACAATGAAGAAAGATGGCTTAAGGTAATAGATGACATAAGTAAGAATAAAGAGGGGTGATGGTTTGGTATGTGTGTGTGTGTGTGTGTGTGTGTGTGCGCGCGTGCGTGCGTGTGTGTGTGTGTGTGTGTGTGATGTTGGGGGTTAAAACTTGGGTCTCGTGAGCACCTAGGCAAGTGCTCTGAACTGTTGCACTTTGATCATCAAGTGAGACGTTCAATTCAAGAAAAATAGTAGCTGTTTGGCCCTAACTAGACCCAGCCCTGGACTTCTCATCTGCTTCTTCCTCTTAGCCTGATTTTGTTGCTCAGAGACCTCATCCAAACCGACACACAGAAACTGCTACTTGTACTTTCCCCTTTTCCCTTCCCAGCTTGTATCACGATAATGCTGGGAGAGTTACTTTACTGATCAAAGATGTGACTAAAAAAGACGGAGGCTGGTACACCGTGTCGGCAGTCAATGAAGCCGGAGTGACCACGTGTAACACCAGATTGGATGTCACAGGTATGTGACATTACCAGGTTAAAGGCCAGATTAAAAACAAACAAACAAACAGGCAGCTGGGCAAGGACCGGGGCTCACACCTGTAATCCCAGCTACTCATGAGGTTGAATCAAGCCAGCCCAGGCAAAAAGTCCTGGAGACTCTTATCTCCAGTGAGCCAGCACAAAGCCAGAAGTGGGGGCATGGCTCATGGTAGCTCATCACTCCTGAGCCAAACAAGTCAAATGAGAACGCAAGGTCCGAGTTCAAGCCTCCAGACCAGAAATCTAGCATCCTAATAAAACCAGACCGATTGCCTCTATAATGCTTTTTTATCTTTTTCCATCCTGATAAAGTTTATAGAAGGACAACTCATTAGTGAATGACAGCTTTTGTGAGTTAACTTTAGTCTGATCTATTTCAGCCCGTCCGAACCAAACTCTTCCGGCTCCGAAACAGTTGCGGGTCCGGCCAACTTTCAGCAAGTATTTGGCCCTGAATGGAAAAGGTTTAGATGTGAAGCAAGCTTTTAACCCAGAGGGAGAATTCCAGCGTCTGGCAGCTCAATCCGGATTGTACGAGAGCGAAGAACTCTAACAGCTCCGACCACAGAGCACCAATAGTGTGGATGATGTTTTCCGCCGCATACATCCATAACTGTATTAACAGGTTATGGCTTGAACTAGATACTCTAACTAATACACATGTATAACGTGACTCATCCTCTGACTCTTCACATTTCCATCCACTTCTCCGATTTTCAAAGCCCCACAGGAAACGGGCCATCTGGATGTGTTTGTCCTTAAAAGTGGGGATTCTGCTATTTAACAGCAACAGAGGGATGGATCTTAACGCACACGCAGCAGTTGTTGGTTATGGATGAATAACATTTGAAACACATTTAGTGCTTGCAGTCAGGCTCCTGGTACTGCTTAACACATAACTGCTTTACCTGTGTTCTCTTAGGAATACTAACACGAATCATGTGAGCAGTGCTGTGCCAAGACAATAAAATTCAGAGTTAAAACAGAGCGTCTCCTCTTCGCAAAAGTCTAGATCTTTGTGGTGAAACCCACCACATTCAGCAAAACCTATGAATGACTACTTCCAAAAGGGAAGCACTCTTGCTTCTTTCTAGAACATTCTGAAGCTCACAGCTCAAGTCACTGCCTCCTGAAAAATCACTTCCGGTGTTTATACCTTAAAGGCAACCCCTCCCGGTATACACGTCCTTGGGACCCCAGGTACCCCAAATTCTCACTAACACAGATGACAATCTTCTCAGTTTGCAATTCTGTATTAAATAGATCTCTAATTCTCTTCCTCCTCCTCCGCCTGGTCTTTCTCACCTTCTACTTTTTTTTTTTTTTTTGCTAGTTAATTGGAATGAGAGTCTCTGGGATTTGTCTGCCCCTACTGCCTTTGATCCTTAGGTCTCCACCTCTTAAGTAGCTAGGATTACCAGCAAGAGCAGTAAGTACCTGGCTTAGGTTTCTGATTCTTAAAATCTTTGTCTGTTGAGCTAAACGGCCTAAGGACTGTCCCCGAATGCTATCTTTTAAGGTACATATTTAACATCAATTTGAATGTCTTTTTTTTCCTCTCTCACCATTTCAACACCCCCCAAAATCATGGTTCTCCTGTCTTGTTTTCTCCCACAATTTCAAGTACAAACAAACAAAAAAATCTGTTATGACAGAATAATCTTGTGAATTTCTGTGAGTCCCAGTACAGGAAAGTAGACACTCTCTTCTATGGGTCACGATCTATCTACAGGCTCTGGGCCTTTCCCTTGGCCTCCCCTGTTCCTTCTTATCAAAGGCAGCTTTGACCCTCATTACTATATGGCTTGCTTCTTGCCTTTTTTAGCTGCATTTAAAGCAGCGTGTGTCAAAGCTCCTCCCCCCGACCCCCCTCTGCCTCCAGTGTCTTTCTGGGAAATGACAAAAGTGGCTTTATGTCTTCTACCTTCAAAACAACTTAGAGGTTTTTTTTCTTCTTCTTTTTGGCCACCTTAGGGCTTTTGGATAGCATTGCATTTTGTTCTGCTGTTTACCACTTAGAATCTCCTCTGTCCTTCATCCTGTGGACTTTTAGGCTGCTGAAATTGACAGCCAAATTCATTTGGCCTATTCTAGAGTTGGCTTACAAACTCTCTTCTCATCTGTGCACAGCATCTGGGCCAGTTGGGAGTCACGGCTCTCCAAGGACCACTGTCCTGACCTGCTCTCCCACACAGCTCTGCAGGGTTGGGTGTTTTGTTTTGTGTTGATACTGGGTCTTGACCTCAGGGTCTCTTGGTTGGCTTTTTCACTCAAAGTTGGTGCTCTACCACTTGAGCCACATCACCACTTCTGAGTCTTTGCTGGTTAACTGGAGACAAGAGTCTCTGGGATTTGTCTGCCCAGGTTGTCTTTGAATCTCGATCCTCAAATCTCAGCCTCCTGAATAGCTAGGATTACAGGTGTGAGCCACTGGTGTTGTGCTGCTGTTGTTGTTGTTTTGTGTTTGCCAGTGCTGGGGTTTGAACTCAGTCCTGGGCACCATCCCTGAACTTCTTTTGCTCAAGGCTAGCACTCTACCACTTGAGCCACAGCGCCACTTCCAGCTTTTCCTGTTTACATGGTACTGAAGAATTGAACCCAGGGCTTCATGCGTGCTAGGCAAGCACTCTACCACTAAGCCACATTTCCAGCCTGCTGTTCTACTTTAATGTTTGGATCTGGAGAAAAGGGATTGGAACCAATTTCTAGAAATAACTCTCGGTTTATAACAACTAGTTTCTGCAAATGGATCAGCAAGGGGTCATGTGGACTTCACCATTAGTCCTTAGTAGCCTTAGCTCTAACCTGGAGTAAATTATTTAACCTCTCAGTGCCTTGGGGTTTGTTTTTTGTTGTTACTTTTTTCCCCTCAGGCCCCAAATGAGAGTACCAATGCTTGCCTTCCAGGGAGGAGACTAAATAAAGCAATGGATGTTAAAAGTATTCATGACCCAGGTGTTCATCATAGCTGTCAGGTAATTGGACAATGCCAGGACTGCTAGAGAGCAGATCAAAGAAGGCTGGCTGGGAAAACCAGAGTCACTTCACCAGGAATTGGGTTTCTCCAGTGCCTCTGCAGTGGCAGTTCTAACCTACAGCAAAACCCCACAGTTGGAAAGTCTGGCCCTTAAACTAAAGGCTGGAAATCAACTGTAGGTTGTCAGATGTGCGCCCTCTTCTGGTAGCAGCTAAACTGGTTTCTGGTGTCTTGGATTCTGGCTTTGTGGGATGTCCAATCCAGGGTCTAGCTCACTACAGACCAAGCCTCGGGCCTGGTCTCTTGTGTCTGTCTGCTGAGGAGAGTTGGGGGGGCAAACATAACGGGTTGTTTTAATAGTGAGTGACGGAGCCGGGCGCTGGTGGTTCACGCCTGTCATCCTGGCTACTCAGGAGGCTGAGATCTGAGGATCATGGTTCAAAGCCAGCCCGGGCAGGAAACTCCGTGAGACTCTTATCTCCAATAAACCACTAGAAAACCGGAAGTGGCGCTGTGGCTCCAGCGGTAGAGCGCTTGTCTTGAGCTGAAGAGTTCAGGGACAGAGCCCAGGCCCAGAGTTCAAGCCCCACGACTGACTTAAAAAAAAAAAAATAGTGAGCGATGGGAGAAGCCTTATTTGGGTTTGTTATTTTTTTCCCTGGAAAATTGTCTCTGAAAGAAATTCATGATGACATACCTATGGAGCAACCAACCACCTTGCCCAGTTAAAAAGCGAACGGTCAGGCGAAGAGGAGGAAAGCGAGAGTCAAAGAGATTTCACAAATAATTAGTGGGGGGGGGGGGGGAAGGGGGTTAAGTCAGTGCAAGAGGAAACGTAAAAAGCAAGTTCTTAAGAACTGTGGTAGAGCTTGGTGGCCAAGTTCAAGTTCAGTCGGGGTTTCCTGAAATCTCAGCAGGCGTCACACAGTGAGATAAAGAAGCAGAGCATCCAAAACGGCCGGAGGGTGGGGGGTTGGAGGCTCGCCGGGGGCCCCAGCCGAGCGAACACAGGGAAAGGTGCCGTGGGACTTGGTGGGTTATTAGACTTCGCCAGAGAGCCGTGCCGACCTCCAGGAACAGAGAACAAAGAAGGTTGATTGCCCACAAAGGGGCCGGCCGGACCCCTTCTCACGAGGGGGGAGTGAGAAGCGGCACCGGCTGTTGTCGGGGGTGACCCAGACGACCTGGGGGGTTAGGGGGTAGGAGGCGGAGACCCCGGTGTGGACGTGCGGGCCGGGCTTCACCATGGCCGACTAGGATGGACGGCTGCTGGCCACGCATGGGTCGGGGGCCCTGCGGCTGCCCAGGCCTGGAGGTGACTCTCAGGGGAGCGCGACCCCGGGCGGGGGGCTGCAGGCGGGCTGTTCTCGCACGGTGCGGGCCTGGCGTCGCCTCGGCCTCCGCGGCCGACGCGGAGCCGGGCTCGGGGACGGGTTTACCTAGCTGCTTTCCAGCCCCCAGGCTCAGGATCGCGGGAGTCCCAGCTTTCAGGCCCGGGGGAGGGTGGAGGGCGGCGGCGCTGGCGGGGCCCGGCACGGCGGAACGCGCTCGGCCTCACGCCCGCCCCGCGCAGGGGTCACGGAAACTCCCGGAAGACCCCTCCAGAGCCCGGATGTCGGTCTAAGGGGGAAAGACGCCAGCGCTAAACTTCTGGTGGCGCTCGGGAGGCCCCGCACGCATGCGCAGACCCACGGCGCGCTCGTCCCCGGGCGGCGGGAAGTGGGTTTTCGGCACCGGAACTGGTACGTCTCAATAAACAAACGTCTCAGTGGTTCCGAGAGCTCGCGCGCTCGGTATCGCAGCTGCCCATTGGCTCGTTCAAGCCTAAGGGGCGTGACTTCCGGTGGGGTTCCCTTTCTCCCCCTCCGCGGCCTCGGCCCAGCCTCGAGGAGGGGGCGGGGCAGCGGGACGGAAGTCAGCGGGTCCCGCCCCTTCCGCTCCCGCCTCAGTCGAGCCCGAGCCGCCGCCGCCGCCCCCTGCCGCCCCGCTCTCCGGCTCGGAGCCCGAGTCCCGTCTGTAGCTCGGTCCCCGGCCGCGCGGAGCCGGGATGCGCTGCTCCTGCTGCGGGGCCTCATCATGGAGACCAAACGCGTGGAGATTCCCGGCAGCGTCCTGGACGATCTCTGCAGGTGAGCGCCTCCCGCCGCGGGCCCTCCGCCGCCTCCGTCCGGGGCCGCGAGCGCGGGAGGCCCCGGGCACGAGCCGCGGCCTCCCCGGGCCGGGCGGCGCCGCGTGACCCCGCGTGACCCCGGCGGGGGCGGCGCGTGACCCCGCGTGACCCCGGCGGGGGCGGCGCGTGCGCTCACACCCCCCCCCCCCCCCCGCCCGACCGCGGAGGCCCGCGCAGCCCGAGCCCCGCTCGCTGCCTCCCCCCCCCCCCCCCCCCCCCCCCCCCGCTCGCCCTCCCGCGGCACCCCGGGAGAGGAGGCTGGCCCAGGCACGCTGCGGAAGGAACGACAGCCCGGCGTCCAACGCCGCGCCTCCGTGATGAAAGGAAAAAGAAATGGGCAGATAGACGCAGAGGCGGGAAAATGCCACCACTGGGGTGACAGGATCGCCACCCTCCGTGGGTGACAGGATCGCCACCCTCCGTGGGTGACAGGATCGCCACCCTCCGTGGGTGACAGGATCGCCACCCTCAGTGGGTGACAGGATGCCACCCTCAGTGGGTGACAGGATCGCCACCCTCAGTGGGTGACAGGATGCCACCCTCAGTGGGGTGACAGGATCGCCACCCTCAGTGGGTGACAGGATCGCCACCCTCAGTGGGTGACAGGATCGCCACCCTCCGTGGGTGACAGGATCGCCACCCTCCGTGGGTGACAGGATGCCACCGTCAGTGGGTGACAGGATCGCCACCCTCAGTGGGTGACAGGATCGCCACCCTCAGTGGGTGACAGGATCGCCACCGTCAGTGGGTGACAGGATGCCACCCTCAGTGGGTGACAGGATCGCCACCCTCAGTGGGTGACAGGATGCCACCCTCAGTGGGTGACAGGATGCCACCCTCAGTGGGGTGACAGGATGCCACCGTCAGTGGGTGACAGGATCGCCACCCTCAGTGGGTGACAGGATGCCACCGTCAGTGGGTGACAGGATCGCCACCCTCAGTGGGGTGACAGGATGCCACCCTCCGTGGGTGACAGGATCGCCACCCTCCGTGGGTGACAGGATCGCCACCCTCCGTGGGTGACAGGATCGCCACCCTCCGTGGGTGACAGGATCGCCACACTCAGTGGGTGACAGGATCGCCACCGTCAGTGGGTGACAGGATGCCACCCTCATACCCAGTGCTCTCAGGATGAGGGTGAGGATGATGATGATCGTTTCTGTCCAGTGCTGGTGTCCAAACTCCGGGACCTTGGCTTTGGTAGGTTGACCCTCTACCGCTGGACCTTCCTCCAGTCCTACTTGAAAGGCTGTGCACTTTGTAGTCAGGAAAAACAAAGCTGAGTCCTTGGGAGGTGAAATTGACTTAGAGGTAAGATCGGATGACCTTATGCATTCTCCAAGGCATCTAAGCTAAGTCTTCCCGTGAACATTGGGGTTCTTATATATTACCTAGGGTTACATCACTTTAAGGAGTGACATCAGCTGTTGTAAGTAGGCATAGACTGTTCACAGAATAATTACACTGTTTTATATGTTCTTTTTTTTTTTTTGGGTCCTGTCGTGGGGTCTGAACTCTGGGCCTGGGTGCTGTCCCTCAGCTCTTCAGCTCAAGGCGAGCACTCTACCACTTGAGCCACAGCACCACTTCCGGCTTTTTTCTTTTTGCTTATGTGGTGCTGAGGAATCGAACCCAGGGCCTCATACATGCAAGGCAAGCACTCTACCACTGAGCCCCTTCCCAGCCCATTACACTCTTATATAAACATCTGTTAGGCCTCGATTTTCTAATGAGCGTAATTAAACTATTCTTAGATAAATCTTTATTTTCTGTTACAAGAAAAATAATATAAATGTAATAAAAATTAGGACTAGGGCTGGGAAGGGGGTCAGTGGTAGAGTGCTTGCCTTGCATGCTTAAGGCGCTGGGTTCGATTCCTCAGCACCACATAAGCAAAAAGAAAAAAGCCAGAAGTGGCGCTGTGGCTCAAGTGGTAGAGCGCTAGCCTTGAGCTGAAGATCTGAGGGACAGCGCCCAGGCCCAGAGTTCAGGCCTCACAACTGGACCCAAAAAAGAAAAAAAAATTAGGACTAGGTACTTGATAAACTTGTAATGAAAGAAATAACTATATCTTAAAACTTCAGGGTTTAAAAGTAATACTGTTTTTTTGTTTTGTGGTTTGTTTGTTTTTTTTGTCAGTCATGGGGCTTGAACTCTGGGTCTGGGCGCTGTCCCTGAGCTCTTCAGCTCAAGATGAGCACTCTACCACTTGAGCCACAGCACCACTTCTGGTTTTCTGGTGGTTTATTGGAGATAAGAGTCTCACGGACTTTGCTGCCCGGGCTGGTTTGAACCTCGGTCCCCAGATCTCAGCCTCCTGTGTAGCTAGGATTACAGGCGTGAGCCACCAGCGTCCAGCTTAATGCTGTTTTTTAAGTTAATGCTTGCTGATTAATTTGAGGCTGGATGTTAATAATCAGGCTTTTGATTGTGAGTTAAACATATATATTTTTTTCTTTTGAGACACAAAGAGTCTTGAGCCAAGTTGGGTCTTTTTGCCTCTCCATTTTTTTCCCCCCACTTAGAATTTGTTTAGTGGTAGAGTGGCTCAGTGGTAGAGTGCTTGCCTTGCATGCATGAAGCCCTGAGTTCGATTCCTCAGTACCACATACACAGAAAAAGCCAGAAGTAGTGCTGTGGCTCAAGTGGTAGAGCGCTCGCCTTGAGCATAAGAAGCTCAGGGACAGTGTCCAGGCCCTGAGTTTAAGCCTGGGACTGGCCAAAAAAGAAAAAAAATGAATTTGTTTTATTTTTACAAAAGTAAAACTTAAATCATATAGTTTATTTTTCTGGTGTTCTTTGCATTCCTACATACCTGTTAATATATAAATTTTGTGTAGCCTGTCATTTTTGCTGCATTTTTTTCCTCCACTTCTATTGCTGGTGTACACTTAGGACATTTTACTATTTCAAGTTATTTTGCCTATTTTGGTGATTACAATATGAATTAAGTTTTGAAGAAATGTAAAATTTACTGATGTGAGAAAGTAGAAAATTAAAATTTCAAAACCAACTGCCCATTCGACTGGTTGTAATCCAAAATACAGAATTTTGTTTTCCAGCCAGGAGACAGAAATGGAGTATTTTGTGTACTGAAAGATGGATACTACTGAGGGCAAGAGCTTTTAGTCACGTGGTGCCTTTTGTTAGATTTTTAAGTGTGTGTATACGCATTCAGAAAAAAGACGTTTTACAGTGGGAAAATTTTGCTTTATAATTTATAGAGTACGTGTAAAATATGTAATACGTAAATCTGTAGACGTTATGGGATATTTGACTTTGATATAGCATAATTTTTGACATGAAAGGTTAGATGGAAATGGATGTGGACCAATTTGCTAGATGGTAAAATAATACAAAGGCAAGGTATATTGCCACCGAGCAAGTTTGGAAAAGCCCGTGGACACATAGTTAAGGCCAGTAAATGTTAACTGTTACTCCAAAAATTTTTTTTTGAGGTTATATAAAAGACTAGGGAAAGTGAAGTATTTGAGAAAGATGTGTGGGGCTGGGAAGGTGGCTCAGTGGCAGAGCGCTTGCCTTGCATGCCTGAGGCCCTGGGTTCGATTCCCCAGCACCACATAAGCAAAAGGAAAAAAGCCGAAAGTGGTGCTGTGGCTCAAGTGGTTAGAGCACTAGCCTTGAGCTGAGGGACAGCGCCCAGGCCCAGAGTTCAGGCCCCATGACCAGACCCAAAAATAAAAAAAAAGAAAGATGTGTGTCAGGAACCTGAGGAAAAGTCTTTTAAGTGGGGCGCCGGTGGCTCACGCCGGTAATCCTAACTACTCTGGAGGCTGAGATCTGAGGATCCCACTTTGAAGCCAGCCTGGGCAGGAAAGTCCCTGAATTTCTTGTTTCCGTTAACCACCGAAAAACCAGAAGTGGGGCTATGGCTCAAGTGGTGGAGCGCTATAGCTTTAAGCACAAAAGCTCAGGCCCTGAGTTCAAGTCCCAGACTCAACACCAAAAGAAAGGAAAAAAACTAATGTCAGGAGTCTGTGGGCCATATGTGAAAAAAGAGGTTTGGAGTTTGCTGTTTACTTTTCTAACTTTTTATGGGCTGGGGGAGGGGCTGACATGCAGAGATGAAAGACTGTCGTAGGAATCCTTGCGCCTCTGAGCTTCACCCACCTCTCACGCAGTGGCGCGTCTTTCCCTGCAGGGTTGAGTGCACAGCCACATGGAGGAGGTGTAGGCAGGGAAATGGGAGAGGGCCGAGCTGTTGGCTGAAGCCTGGAGCAGTGCTGCTTACAAGAGAATGAAAACCTGTGAGCGTAGAAGGGAATTGGGTCAGAATGGAAGACCCGGGGGGTGAGCGTGGCCCCTGGACGTCTGAGGAGAACGGGGCATGCAGGTGCCATCAGACCACTGCCGCCCAGGGGGTCTGCATAGGCTGCCCTGAGGGGTCAGGTGTGCTTTCATGGTGGAAGCTGTGTGCTCGTCTCCCAGGGTAAGTCTTCAAGGTGCTGGTGGAGGAGGACAGGCCAGGGGGGGTGGTGACCTACCAGTCCTGGATGTGATAACCCTTCAGAGTGGTGTCAACTGAGCACGTGGGCAGAGACCCATCCCAGACGCTGCACCAGAAGCACACTGCGTTCTGGCATCCTCAGCGATGCCCTGGCCGTGCATGCCGCGTGCCGGCGGTGCTTCGTTTCTGTGCACTTAACTTCCCTTCCCCCTTGATACTGTGCATGGAGATACACATTATTTCAGGTAGCTGAAATCTATTAGTTTACGTACTGGTGACTCCGAGGTTTGAACTTAGAGCCTCTGAGTTGGGCTAGGCAGGCACTCTAACCACATCTCGCCCAAGATACAGGTTATGCACGTGTGTTTTATTCTCTCCTTGTGTTTCTGTGTCTGTCTGTGAATCCTCCACCCCCGCCCCAGTCGGATTGACTATTGTGGCCCACCCAGACGGGCCCCTCTCCAGCTCCTGCCCCGGCCGCCTCCCACCTGCTGGCGTGTGTGCCTGCGCCCAGCCCCTCTGTCCAGGGCTCTTTCCTCCTGTGGGAATTTGCCCCATATACCCATTGCTACTGTGGTCTCTCCCAGGGAAGAGGGTCTTGGGCATGCAGTTTAATGGGTTAGAATAAATTGGTACAGTTCCTAAGTGTAACTTTTTTGCTCTTTGTTTTTGACAGCCGATTTATTTTGCATATCCCCAGTGAGGAACGAGACAATGCGATCCGAGTGTGTTTTCAGATTGAACTTGCCCATTGGTTTTACTTGGATTTCTACATGCAGAACACACCAGGACTACCTCAGTGTGGGATAAGAGACTTTGCTAAAGCTGATATCCTTTTCGTTACTGTAAAGATGGTCTTTCATTCTTGTTAATGAAACGTGCTAGAGCCGGGCACTGGTGGCTCATGCTTATAATCCTAGCTACTCAGGAGGCTGAGATCTGAGGATCGTGGTTCAAAGTCAGCCCGGGGGCTGGGAAGGTGGCTTAGTGGCAGAGTGCTTGCCTTGCATGCATGAGGCCCTGGGTTCGATTCCTCAGCACCACATAAGCAGAAAAAGCCAGAAGTGGCGCTGTGGTTCAAGTGGTAGGGTGCTTGCCTTGAGCTGAAGAGCTGAGGGACAGTGCCCAGACCTAGAGTTCAAGCCCAGGACTGGCAAAAAAAAAAACAACAAAGTCAGCCCAGGCAGGAAAGTCCGTAAGACTCTTGCCTCCAGTGAACCACCAGAAAACCGGAAGTGGCGCTGTGGCTCAAGTGGTAGAGCGCTCGCCTTTGTCAGACGGGCAGCAAGAGCTGGTGATTTAGCTCTGTGTGAGGGCTGGGTTCTGTCTAACAGAATTAGGAGCATTCCTATTTCTAGATCTGTGCTCCTAGGAAATGAACACTGACTACAGAGTTAAACGCCTTAGCCATTTTTGTGGCTGATGGCTTCTTGTTTTAACAATATATTTGCACAAAGCAATATATTTGTGCTTTGGTTTCTTTCAGTGTCTGTTGACTCTGCTATGATGCATTAAATAGACTATTTGGTGAGAAGTATTTAAGGTAATTGTTATTTGAGGCCTTCATTCGCTGAACATCCAAAACAATACCTGATTAGTGTCTGTGGTAAATGTAGACATCGATAGTGAGTTGCTCAAGAGAAGATGAATGTGGGTTAAAAACAAATGTTAGATGAAGGTTTGAATAATTTCATACACAATTTAGTTAAATAGTTCTTTCTGTAGAGAACTTGTCAAGCTATGTTAACGAGAAAGAAACTTCCTTCACACTGTTTATACTCTTCAGCCATTGTCCATTTTTGCTGCCACAAGGCGAAGATGTGGAGAAAGTTTTGGATGAATGGAAGGAATATAAAATGGGAGTGCCAACATATGGAGCAATTATTCTTGATGAGACCCTTGAAAATGTGAGTATGAGACAAGACTGAGAGAAATGATCATAAGGCGTTAGTGTTTATTGCATAGAGTTATGAAGTTCTGGCATATTTAGAACTTTGAGTGGTCAAAGGCCAGAGTTTGCCTTGTAAATGCTCTTTGAGTCTTAAGACTTGCTTAGTGAGCCAGGCGCTCACACCTGTCATCAATGCTCACTGCCCAAGAGACTGAGAGCTGAGGATTGAGGTTTGCAGGCAGCTGGGGCAGACAAGCCCATGATATTCTTGTCTCCAGCTAACCAGCAAAAAGCTGGAGCTGTGGCTCAAGTGGTAAACTGCTAGTCTTGGGGGAAATTTCAAGAACAACACCCAGGCCCTGAGTTCAAGCCCCAGTACCAGTGTCAAAGTGTTGCGCTATTGTCAGCAAACGAATTTTAAGTGGGCAGAATGCCTTTCTTCACATTAGTGTATTTGAATCATGGAACACCGTGAAGCCGAGTGCTGTGTAAACATCCTTGAAGAGCTCCAGTTCTGGTTTTGGAAGGAGCATGGGCAGGAGGGGCACGTTCGATTTTCATCTGTGCTTGTTCCGTAGGTGCTGCTGGTTCAGGGGTACCTAGCAAAGTCAGGCTGGGGCTTTCCAAAGGGAAAAGTCAATAAAGAAGAAGCTCCTCACGACTGTGCTGCGAGAGAGGTAAGTCATTGCGGTTCCAGCGGTAAATCTGGTCGTTAGGCTCCCGGTGCTGCATTTCAGTGCATAAGGTAACGGGCTATCACTGGAATTCGGTCCACATCGCTTATGGTTTTAATTTTCTTTGTCCATTTTTTGAAATTACTCCATCCTCTTAAGGGCTTTTTTGGTTGGTCCTGGGGGCTGAACTCTGGGCCTGGGCACTGTCCCTCACCTCTTCAGCTCAAGGCGAGCACCCTACCACCTGAGCCACAGCGCCACTTCCAGCTTTTTCTGCTTAGGTGGTGCTGAGAGATTGAACCCAGGGCCTCATGCATGTGAGACGAGCACTCTACCATTGAGCCACCTTCCCAGCCCAAGAGCTTTTCCTTTCCATAAGCGATAGCTTGTGAGGACTTGTGTGTTTCAGATTGTTTGAACTGTGAAGTGTGTCCCTCACCCAACAGTTCCAGGACAGTAGATTGGTTCCTGGTGAGGGCTTTCTCCATGGCCCAAGAGACATGTCACCTTCTAGCTGTGTGTTCATACGGGTACAGGCCCAGAGGAGCCTGGTACCTGTGAGCCAAGGGTGGTGCAGTGGTGGGCCGCTAACTTCATCACCGCGAGGGTTGGGGCTTTAACTCGAATTGTTCTGGTTACAAGACACAATTCAGGTCCTGCCGAGCATTGCCACTTTCAAAATGATGAAGGTCTTTAGCAGTTGTAGAACTGCAGTGTGTCCGTCTGCCACTTGGTGGCGTTACAGTGTTGTAGAATCAGAAGATCAGTCTTAGCTGAAAACCAGATTCCCACTTTCATAATCATTTATCAGTGCTTCATTCTTCATTTTGACTTTCAATTAACATACAGGGAAAGGTTCCCCCCCTCCATTTTCTAAATTAGACTTAGAATGGTGCCCTAAACTCAGTCTTTTTCCCTTGCTTTAAAAGTAGGCAGACAATGTGATCACGGTTGATAGCTGGTTAATTGGAGATGGAGTCTCTGGGCTAGCTTTGAGGTGTGAGCCACAGATACCCTGGTACCAAGAGATTTAGGACACAGATGTCAGAAATGATTTCTAGGTATTGCTGACATGTTAGGATAACGTCTGTATTTCTACCCTTACTTATGGTGAGTCATCAGTTTCTCTTTTCCCTTCACTAACAGGAAGGAGAACAGTAATTCTGGATATATACCTTGTAAAAGTTCTTTAAAAACACAGATTTTTGCCAGGTGCCGGTGGCCCACGCCTGTTATCCTAGTTGCTCAGGAGGCTGAGATCTGAGGATTGTGGTTCAAAGTCAGCCCGGACAGGAAAGTCTGTGAGACTCTTACCTCTAATGAACCACCAGAAAACTGGAAGTGGCGCTGTGGCTCAAGTGGTAGAGCGCTCGCCTTGAGCTGAAGAGCTGAGGAACAGCACCCAGGCCCAGACTTCAAGCCCCACGACTGACCCCCTCTCCCTCCACACACAGATTTTTCTGTCCTTAACTAACTCTTGTTGTTGGTCATGAAAAAGTTAAGGATCACCTGGTGAAATTTATTCATGTGGCATGTAATGAATTTAAAATCTAGATACCATGCTTAGTGTGTTGTTTGGTGTATAGAAATGCTCAGTTACTATTAACTAGCTTTATTATTGGGAGAAAGATTAAATGTTTACCTTTCCATAGAGTAAATGGAATTGGAATGGATTGTATCTTTATTAGTCTTGAGGATCGCTGTTAATGACACAAGAATCTCTGTGCTCACACCTAACTGCCCAGGAGACTGAGACCTGGAGGGTCCTAGTTTAAGTCAACCTAGGCAGGACAGTCCAAGAGACCCGATCTCCAATGAACCAGCAAAATGCCAGCCTGGAGGTGTTATTCAGGCAGCAGAGCACCAACCAGGAGCCAAAATCCTGAGCAAGAATGTGGTCTGAGTTCAAGCTCTAGTACCAGCACCTAAGTAATGAGAAGGGAGCTCTATAAAGTGTTTATCTCTGTAACCACAAGTAATTCTCGGCGGGCACAGGTGCAGGCCACCAGGGTAGCGCAGGTATAGCAAGAAAGGCAGTAAAGTGTGGGTTTCTCAGGCTGTGAGCAGGGCAACAGTAACGCGCTAGGGGAGCTGTTTAGGATGGGAAGGAGCTGCGCCTTCTGGAGCAGGCCGCCCTCCAGCGCCATCCTGGCCAGCTGGGGAGAGCTCCTCTCCACACCCCCCTGCTCACAGACCACACGGACACCGGACACCATGTTGTTCTTGAGGTCAAGCAGATGGTACTTAACAGTTAGCTTGTACTTTCAGAATAGTATAGTGTTGCATATTATCTGGCAGAAAACGTTCATCATACCCCGGCTCTGCACTTGTATAGTGTCAAAGGAATTACTGGTTCCTTTTTACTCTTCTGATAAGCTTATTGGACAAAGGTTATAGGAGGAATTGCACGTCTCACTGTGTTTTTTTTAACTCTCCAAAAAGAAATCTGACGTGGAGATGTAGTCTGATAATATCTGAGAAGTTACTGTTCTTATCAGTTGGGCTGTTTTGTTTCTTCTGACCACGGGGTTTCTGTGAACCCGAGGAATGTTTTTCCCTACTCTGAGTCACAGTGAAGAAGTGGCTGGCTCGTAAGTCAGCTATCAAAAGTTTATCTCGGTAAATACTTGGGGAGAGTGAACGCCTCATTTCGCAGTCCATTTTGAGCACTTTGGGAAGGAGGTGTCGGTTGTTTTTGTTAGAAAACGCCTTTGCCTTTGGAAGTTTCCCGATGACTGTTGTGATAGGAGAAAGATGTGTCCGGTGGGGCCGCCTGCAGGCTTTGGGGCACAGACCCTGTCTCCCTAGTCAGAGAGCTGGGGGAGTAGCTGGTTTGGAGGGGCCGTGCATGATCCTTGGGAACAGATTGGAAGTGATGGTGTTTGGAAGAGGACGGCGCTGTGACTGCTCAGCTGTGGTTACGTTTCTGTCTTCCCCTCCTGGCTGTGAGTTCTGCTAATGAAACCCCGGATGAGGCTGAAGGCCGTGGTTCTCTGACTTCATAGGTGGTCTTCTGCAGATGAGGGAATTTCCCAGGAAAGCTGTTCTAGTGTCCGTTGCTCTCAGTCTCAGTCAGCACAGGGCTGCATGTTGGGATGAAGCCCGTGGACTGACTGGTACGGGCTGGGCCGGGGGCTGTGGGAGAGCTGAGGGGCTTTTCCCTTCTGCCCGCATGGGCCTGCTCCTGCTCTAATGCACCTCTTTGGTTGCCCATCTGCACCGGCTCATGATCCCCCCCTCCACCCCCAACAACAGGGCAAGTCCAGCCCTTCCTGCCCCTCGCACTTCCTCACTGTGACTCAGTAGAGAAAAACATTCCCCAGGTTCCCAGAAGCCCCTGGTCAGAAGAAACAAAACAGCCCCACTGCTGCTGGCTTCCTCCTGGCACGCAGAGAACAGGAACTTCTCAGACATAATCAGACTAAATCTCCACTCAGATTTCTTTTTGAAGAGTTAAAAAAACGCAGTGAGACATGCAGTTCCTCCTATAATCTTTGTTCAACAAGCTTATCAGAAGGGTAAAAAGAAACCAGTAACTCCTCTGACCTTATACAAGTGCAGAGCCAGCGATAATGAACATTTTCTTCCAAACGGTAGCTGAGTGTTGCTGGCTCCTGACCTTCCTGGTTAGGGTCTGACGCCGGCTGCGGCCTTCCCAGCTCTGGTCTGTGTGTCGCAGCACCTGTCGATACTTGGTTCTTACGCTGTTCAGAATTTCAGTGTATACCTGTGTCACACTTCCTCCTCCGTCTTCTTTGCATTGCAGTCTATCCAGTTCTTGATAAATGAATAAGGGCTACCGTGAATGCTTGTCTTGAAGGGAAATGATCCTTATTTCTCTGGGCGTGGCCGGGCTGAATCACACGGGCCACTGCCAGGAGCTTCCCAGGAGGCTGTACAAATTTACCTACCAGCGGCAGGGTGCTGTGTCCTGGCCGAAACAGTACACGTTAAGCTCTTTAACCGTGGTGTGTGTCATTGTGGCTTTCACTGCATTTCCTGAAATTTAAGGATGTCATCTTACTTGGTGCTTGAACGTCTCCTTCCTAAAGTGTCTTTTTACACGTTAACTCTTCCGTCACCCCCCATTTTTATTTATTTATTTATTTTGTCACTCTTGGGGCTTGAACTCTGGGCCTGGGCACTGTCCCTTAGCTCTTCAGCTCAAGGCGAGTGCTCTACCACTTGAGCCATAGCGCCACTCCGGTTTTCTAAGTGGTTTATTAGAGATAAGAGTCTCGTGGCCTTTCCTGCCCAGGCTGGCTTTGAACCGCAATCCTCAGATCTCAGCCTCCTGAGTAGCTAGCATAGCAGGTGTGAGCCACTACCCTCAGCTGACTTTCCCCTTTTATAGTGGATCACGTGTCTAGTTGATAGCCTAGAGTTTTTAATGTATTCTGCTTATGAACTGTTGTGCCCTCTGGTTTGGGTCCTCCCTTCTGATGAGGAGATATTTTCTACTGTCATCGGTGTGAAAGTTTTTAGGTTACAGCGGTCTCAGTTGTCATAATAACCAATCTCATCTCCGAAGATGGACGTGCTAGTCACACTGTGTGTGTGGCTTGTTTTGCGCTGCTGGAGGCTGAGCCAGGGCCTTGTGCACACTGCGCACGTACTCCACTGCTGCTGCACCCGCATTCCAGTCAAAACACTTTTAAGCTGTCTCAAGTAGTAGATTAAATCTTGGTAAAACATCTGGTTGGTCCCCCGCTGCGTGCTCCGCAGCATGAGTGAGCCGTGACGCCCGTGAGTGACAGTTT
Organism: Dipodomys spectabilis; assembly: GCF_019054845.1. NCBI lineage: Eukaryota > Metazoa > Chordata > Mammalia > Rodentia > Heteromyidae > Dipodomys > Dipodomys spectabilis. The sequence goes on along the minus strand of NW_024871288.1, from coordinate 338,182 downwards.
AATTACGCTCCCCTGTGTATGTGAGTGTTAGGATTTGGGGAAGTGTGAAGCTAGGGAGCTTCTGCACTGAGCACTTGATATTTTGTTCTGGGAAGTGTGTAAGATGTGTTTGAATGTCAGCCATTACTCTCCAGTGCACTTGCTTCCTGTATACCTGCAATACCTTGTAGATACCAACGCAGGCCAGAGGAGAGTCCCTCTTTACCTCTCAGTATCACATTATCTACTTTTTTTTTTTCTTTTTGGGTCCGGTCGTGGGGCTTGAACTGTGGGCCTGGGCGCTGTCCCTCAGCTCTTCAGCTCAAGGAGAGCACTCTACCACGTGAGCCATAGCACCACTTCCAGTTTTCTGAGTAGTTTATTGGAGATCAGTCTCACAGACTTTCCTGCCTGGGCTGGTTTTGAACCGCAATCCTCAGATTTCAGCCTCCTGAGTAGCTAGCTCACAGGTGTGAGCCGCCGGCACCCGACTGGTCTTTATCTTAAGCAGCTTAGTATGTTAGAGCAAACACATCTTCCTTTTCTAGCTGAAGGAAAGAGTGAGGGTTTTGTGTAATAGTAATCCTGAGATTTCTGTGTTGTAGCCCTCCCCCCCCCCCCCCACTCTAAGAAAGGCTGCGTTAGAACTCTAGTCCATTCCTCGTGTCTTTCCTGTATCCCATGTACCTCCTTCCCCCTCTCTCAGGAGGGGCACGGCTGCACTCCTCACTCTGCATGTTTGTTTCTGTTCTTCCCAGGCAGCACAAGCACACAGATGTGGTGCTCTCCTCCTGCAGTTTGTGCATCTGAATGAGTTCCCATTACCAGTCACTTCTGCATGTTTAAAAAGGAGCTGCAGAAGTGGCTCTGTGGCTCAGCGTGGCGGTAGAAGCGCGCTAGCCTCTGGGACAGCCAACACCCAGGCCAAAGTTCAAGCCCCAGAGCTGAACTCCCAAAAAGAAGCTGCAGATATGCAAGAACGTCTTTAGTCCTGCTTTAGCATTTGTGTACCTGTAGGGACTGGATATTTCTGGAGTTTTCGTCTTTGAAATAGATTTCATCGCACAAATAGATTTCATCGCACTGGAACTCTTAACCGTTAAAATTGAACGTTTCATTCAAATTGATTTCCAGGTCTTTGAGGAAACTGGTTTTGATATCAAGGAGTATATCTGTAAGGATGACTACATTGAGCTGCGCATCAATGACCAGCTCGCTCGCTTGTACATCATTCCAGGGGTCCCCAAGGACACGAAGTTTAACCCCAAAACAAGAAGAGAGATTCGTGTATGTAACCGTTGAGCGCCTTCATCCCTGGTGAGTGAAGTGGGAAATTCCTTTAAGAACTTGATAATCATTAAATGATCTTTTCCCTTTTTCTTTCTGTGTTTCAGAACATTGAATGGTTTTCCATTGAGAAATTGCCCTGTCATAGAAATGATATGACTCCAAAATCCAAACTTGGATTGGCACCTAACAAATTTTTTATGGCCATTCCCTTTATCAGGTATGCTGAGCTTTCCTCCCCCTTTCCCACTCTCCTCCCCTCCCGTTTTCTTCTTTCCTTTTGCTGCTGCTGTTTCGGACTTTTTCCTCTTAAGTGCATCCCCTTTATGTTTTTCTATTACCAGTACTGCCGTGGCTAAGCCTTCAAGTACTCTAAGGACGGAAAGAGTCTTGCTCTGACTTGAGAGGTTGGGCAACGATTGCCGTTTTCCCCATTCAGTAACGCTGCTGGCTGTAATTTCTCTATATAGATATTACTTGACATACAAAGCCGCCTTTCATAGATCTGAGACTGCAGGTGTTAAAGGTGAATTTTTAATACTTTCACAGACCGCTAAGGGACTGGCTTTCTCGAAGGTTCGGGGATTCCTCAGACAGCGACAATGGCTTTTCCTCAGCTGGAAGCACCCCAGCTAAGCCCACCGTGGAGAAGTTGAGGTACAGAAATGCGTTCACAGAATTCTGACTTTATCGTGACTTCTACTGCAGTGCTATTTGCTTTTAAAGTTTGCAGAGGTACAGATTCCTTTTTGGAGGTGCTTTTTCTTAACTGGTCTCGTGGAAGACTATTTTCAGAGGTTTTTGATGAGAACAGGTAGCTTGAGCTTCGCACACACTTTTAAAACAATCGAGAGGATGCCGGCAGTTTAGAAGCAAGGGCTTCCTGGTGTCGCTCTCTTCTACGTCCTCCCTCAGAGGTGATGGTGTCAGGTATGAGGCGGGGTGTGCTGAGCTCTGGTTGCACAGGAGAGGCCAGGGCACTGGTAAATGGTTACAGCTTCACACAGAACTGTGAAGACTTGGTTTGCATTTTTGCGTACTTCCCTGCCATCGGCTATGTAGTATGAGGTGTGTTTGTGATATGGGTGTGAACTCAAGCTCATGCACCCAAATCACAATTATACAGACAGGGAAAGTCACATAAACAGGCGTGTGTTTCCAATTGGCTTAACCACCATGTTGCCTTTGATAGGATCAAGAACTGTTTTTCACATTTTTCTCTAAAATGGACAGGCAGCGTTTCCCATAGAGCTTCAACAGTTAAACAGTAGGAACAAGCCATGATCACAGCTGCATTTTAAAAATGGGTACCATTCTGTTCTACTTAGGTTTTATGAGAACAAGAGCTTAAGAGTCTTATTTTTCCTTTGGTAATACCAAAGTGTCGAAGCCATAAGGCAGACAGGAATGTAGCCAAGGTTAAAAAGAAAGATGCTATCACAAAGTTCTGAAATAGGGGTTTAGAAAAGAAAAATTTCAGAAATGATCATTATTCGGGGAATCTGCCAGGGTAGGGTTGTGTTCTGCCCCGGCGGTGCAGCGGTGTGAAGGCGGCCCCCCACTTCTGATTGCAGGTGGACATGTATTACCATGCAGCCGCAGCCACAAGGTGTTGGCAGAAGCATTTCAATTATTGTCTAAAGGGACAAAAAGGCTGAGATTTTGTTAGGTTTTCAGTGAAATAGTGAAGAATTCTTTTTTTCTTTTGCCAGTCCTGGGCCTTGAACTCAGGGCCTGGGCGCTGTCCTTGAGCTTCTCTGTGCTCAAGACTAGCACTCTACCACTTGAGCCACAGCAACACTTCTAAGTTTTTTCTGTGTATGTGATGCTGAGGACTCGAACCCAGGGCTTCATGCATGTGAGGCAAGCTCTGTACCACTTAGCCACATTCCCAGCCCTGAAGAACTCTTAATGTGTTTTGGAAAGCTACTACTCTTTTGTGGTCTTGGTATTTGTGACTCGACACACGCATGTGTGCCATCCTGTGTGGCACGATCACTAAAGTTAAGTGTATGCTGTACTGTGTAACTAATATGTGTAGGGTTAAGTTCCATACTGGAAACGTTTCAGTAAGAATATAAGTTGTGTCCAATTAAGAAAAAAAGCTATTAGGCAGGTGGTATATGTCTGCAATCCCAGCTACTCAGGGAGAGCATATTGGGAAAGATCGAAGTTCAAGACTAGCCCAGGCAAAAAGTTCTTGAGACCTCACCTCAACCAATAAAAGTCACCTACAGTGGCTCATGTCTGCACTCCTAACTGCATGAAAAGTATCAGGAGACCTACAGGCCAGCCCAGCCTGGCTAGCCATGTGAGACCTGAATTGAAAAATCAAAAAAGACTCGAGAGGCAGAGTGTTTGCTTAGCAAGGGTGAGCCCCGAGTTCAAACCCGCTATTGGAAAATTTAAAAATTTAGAAAAGTCTAGTTAAAAGACAAATAGAAGATTAAATATTCAAGAGATCGTTACAAAGCCAGGTGCTGGTGGATCATGCAGGCTAAGATCTGAGGATTGTGGTTGGAAGCCAGCCAGGCAGGAAAGTCCATGAGACTCATCTCCAATAAACCACCAGAGAACTGGTATGCTATGGCTCAAGTGGTGCAGCGCTCACCGTGAGCTGAAGAGCTCAGGGACAGCGCCCCCAGGCCCAGACAACTTTCTCGTCTGACTTTTGCTTCTTAAATCCTGGTGTAGTCGAACCAAATTCCGCCACAGTCAGCAGCTGTTCCCCGAAGGATCTCCTGGTGACCAATGGGGGAAGCACAGGCAGCCGCAGAAGCCCGGCGGCGGCGGCGGCGGCCACGAGGCGTCCGATCTTCTCAAAGCCAAGGTGCGTGCACGCGCGTCCCACTCACTCCCGAGTGAGGAATGGCACAGCGGTCTCTGACGGAACTCGTGTGCATGGCTAAGTGAACTCTGAACTCTCGAGCAAAGCCTCCAGTGTTCTGATGTGATCTGAAGCTGACCTTGATGGGAATCGTATGGGACAAATGGCGTAAACGTCACCAAGGGAGAACACGCTAGGAACAGTATTTGAGTTAGAATTATTCCATCTGCTTACTAATATTTTTGTCTTTTTGTTTTTGCCTTCCGAGTGGTAATCATTTTTTTTAAAAAACATACACACTGAATTGCTCAAAGTCAAGGAAGTGGGGGTAAAAACGCACAAGATGAGAGGAAGTATACGCCAGTCATGTATCTGGTAAAGGATTAATATCCAGAGATAAGTATGTGTATGTATAGATATCTACACGTGATTTAAAACTAAGGAGCGACAGTCGTACAAAACAGCTAGACCCTGTTTGAAGAGAGCAGACAACTTGATTAGAAAACTCTCTGAGGAAAGTATTCAGGGGGTCCCTACGAACAGAAAGATGGCCCACGTTCCCATTTGGGAAGTACAAGACAGCATTAGAGTAAAATGCCTACTACGAATTAGAGTCGCTCTGGTAGTAATAGAGCCCACACGAAGAAAGTGACCAGTGTTGGTAAGAGCAGGAAGAATTGGAGCCCTTTGCATTACCAGTGGGAATGTGAACCCGTCTGGCTAGGGAAAACAGCCGGTGGTCCCTCAGCCAGTTAAATGTGGTTATCAGGTGACTCGGTCTTCCCATGCTTAGGGTATAATTTAAAAGAATTAAAAGCAGTGCCCTAAACAGATAGGCACAGCAGAACAGATCCTGCCAGGTAGAGTTGAGCGCACAGGTTAGAGCAGAAGTTGAGGCTGGAGGAGGAGGAGGAGGGAGTTGTGTTGTGTTGTGGGTGCGGAGCTTCTGTCTAGGGTGGAGCTCTGTGGGCTCATGCTTGTCCTGTGCAAGGTAAAGTATTTGATCCTAGCACCGCCAAAACAGTTTGGAAGGGCCCGGTGATGACAGTTGTTGTTAAAATTGTATTAGGTGCCACTGGAATATATATAAAGTCGGTTCCGTGGTGAATTTTGTGTGTGTTACACCACAGTGTAACAGGAGAACCAGACAGATGCCGGCGTGAGCCTGTGTGGTAGCAGGACGCGGCAGGATCTGGCACCCATTTCTCCTGTCCTTACTTGAGGTCTGTTACTGTTTCCACCTGTCTTAGTAGCTGCTTGGTTTTCTTCTGTAGGTAGGCGGAATGTAAATAAGAAATTTTCATTTGTCATTTTCATTTTTCATATATATGTACCTATAGTTGGCTGAGTCACCCCATTTTAGTTAGTCCCATTAAATAGTCATCCTTTCAAGGTAAATGAAAATGAAGTGCTTTAAAAGTTGCTGTTTGGCTGGATGCCAGTGGCCTACCTGAGATTGGAGGGTCCACGAGACTCATCTTGAATTACCGTTTAAAAAAAAACCAAAACTAGGGGCTGGAAGGTGGCTCAGTGGTAGAGCGCTTACCTTGCATGCATGAGGCCTTGGGTTCGATTCCTCTGCACCACATAAGCAAAAAGAAAAAAAAAACCCCAAACTAGAAGTGGAGCTATGGTTCTAGTAGATTCACCGTTACCTAAGAGATAGCACTCAGACCTGAGATCAGCAAAAAACAAAACACTCAAAAGTTCAAAAGGCCCAACCTGACCATTTTGTGGAAGATTATTCACTTAAGAATCGTTGATTAAAACTTTACGGCAGATTTTCCTAGTAACTAATGACTGATCACATGTACTGCCTGTTTTCTACTCTTAACTGTGCCGGCAGGGCTCAGGCCTGTCATCCTAACTACTCAGGATTGTGGGTTTGAAGCCAGCCCCGGCAGAAAAGTCTGTGAGACTCTTACCTCCAATAAAGTCCTCAGAAAACGCTGAAAGGGGCGTTGGGGCTCCAGTGGTAGAGTGCTAGCTAGCCTTGAGCACAAAGAGGCTGAGGGACAGTGCCCAAGCCCCGAGTTCAAGACCCTGGACCAGCTAAAAAATAAAAAAGAATCCTGCGCCTGTGTGGCCTCAGCTCCTCCTTCCTGAGTGCTGTCGCTTCCCGTGGGCGCTGCGTCCCCTCCATTCTTGTGGTTTTGCTTTTGCTTCTCTTTGTTCTTGTAGCCAGGGCCGCCTCACGCAGGCTGGCTTGGTGAGCTCAAGCATGGAGCCACTCACAGCCAGTCTCAGCCTTCCGTGGGGAAGGGGAGAGGTGGGGCAGGGAGAGGCCATTGTACCTGTGGCTTTAGAACAAACTACCTTTCATAAGAAATACGTGGATGTTCGGGGCTGGGAAGGTGGCTCAGTGGTAGAGCACTTGCCTTGCATGCTCAAGGTCCTGGGTTCGATTCCTCAGCACCAGATAAGAAAAAAGCCGGAAGTGGCGCTGTGGCTCAAGTGGTAGAGCGCTAGCCTTGAGCTGAAGAACTGAGGAACAGCGCCCAGGCCCAGAGTTCAGGCCCCAGGACCGGACCCAAAAAAAAAAAAAAAAGAAATACGTGGATGTGGAGTTAGGAGAGTGTCTGCCACAGCTGAGCTCTGGGGTTAAGCAGCTGTAAACACAGGCGTAGAGATTCTTGTGTATAACAACATTGTGCCACAAACTCACATTTTACTTCTTTTTACGGGAAAAACAGAATCAGAATTTGCGGGGAAATGGCAGGAAGCAGTATCAAGACTCGCCTAATCAAAAGAAAAGAACAAATGGAATCCACAGTCAACCAGCAAAGCAACAGAATCCCTTGATGGTAAGCGTTCAGCGCTTCTCCCATAGGAGGACGCTGCGGGGTCACGGTGCGTGGGGGTCACACACTCGGTTCTTACTCTGATTTATGCATCTGCAGGGCTTCTTAGGTCCAAATTGGGTACTGCTGTGTTCATGTACCCAAAAATCCGGCTACTCTGAATTACAGACTGACTTATGACATTGGTTTGGGTATATATCTAAGCAACTCCTTAGGTACTTTTTGTTTGTTTGTATTGGTTGTGTTTATTTGTGTCGGTTGTGGAGCTTGAACTCTGGGCTTGGGCGCTGTCCCTGCGCTCTTCAGCTCAAAGTGAGAGCGCTATTGCGTGAGCCACAGCCACAGCGCAACTTCCAATTTTCTGGTGGTTTATTGGAGATAAGAGTCTCACAGCCTTTCCTGCCCGGGCTGCCTTTGAATCGTGATCCTCAGATCTCAGCCTCCTGAGTAGCTAGGATTAGAGGCGTGAGCCACCAGCTTAGGTAGTTTTTTGTCTTTTTTTTTTTCTCATACAGTAATCCATTATGTAAGATTCCTAATAGGGTAACTCTACTCCTCCCCCCCACCCCCCTGGTTCTGAGGCTTGAACTCAGGGCCTTTGCTCTGTCCCTGAGCCTCCCTGTGCTTAAGCTAGTGCTCTACCACTTGAGCCACGGCGCCACTTCAGGCTTTTTCTGTGTATGTGGTACTGAGGAATTGAATCCAGGGCTTCATGCATGCGAGGCAAGCACTCTACCACTAAGCCACATTCCCAGTCCTGTAACTTTACTTTGTAATTGCTGTATAAGTTAGTAATTTCTCATGTCCTTGTTTGCCTGTGCTGTGGGGTTTCTTTTTGTCATTTCTTTAAAAAGTGGTGATGACAAATATTGAGCAAAGTATTTTCACCCAAATTCCCTGAATGTGGCTTATTTACAACTTGGCTATCATGATTCCACCAGTAAACATGTTACAGTTACTGTCAGACTTCGCATTTTTATTTACTTGGCTCTGAGAAAGGATTGGCAGGAGCGAGCAGATGATCATAATGAATAGGCTTCAATAAGATGCAGCAAGGGCTTCCTTAATGACAGTACATGTCTCCAATTAATCTAGAATTTAGTCATTCAAAATTCCTGTGGGATTTTTTTTTTTAGATATTTCACAAATTACTCTCAAAGTTGTGTAGAAAAACTTGAATTTTTTGTCTTAATAAAGTGATAGTGAAGTATGAACAGTTTGTAAGAGAAGAAATACAAGTTTCTAAGTACAAACACATAAAAGTATTGAACTCTGCTCCATGAATGTAAACTGTGGCGCAGTGATTTTTCCCCATCACAGACAAATATAAAGACATCGGTAATTCCAAGTTGCACATTGTTGAGTAATTAGCAAATCGTAAATACTAGTAAAGTGTACAGCCTGTCTAGAAAAGTGTTGGGCTGAATGAAAGGCCTGGAATTCTCTTTGCAATTATGAAAATACAGAAGAGCTGCACAGACGCGGGGTGCTGTATTAATAGACTACCCTTAAGTCAGCAGAAGTGAGGTGGAGCGTATTCCCAGCTACTTGGGAAGGCAAAAACGGGACTATTGTGAAAAATAGTGTGAGTACAAAGCCTGGAGTGTGTCTCCACGTCAGTAGAGCCCTTAAGTAGCAAACCAGGAACCCCTGGGGTCAGTCCCCAGTACTGCCCCAAACAACAACAACAAAAGAAAGAAGACAACGCAGATTGGCATTGATTAGAACATGGTTTTGTTTTACAGGTTTCTAGAACTGCCTTGGATGTAACCCAGGGACAGGAACAGGTCCCCCCCCCCCCCCCATGTCAGGCCCCACGGAGGGTCATACAACAGTATCGGTGTGCTATAATTAGTTCCCTTCAGAGTTAACTATATAAAAATGCATTTATCTGTGCCTCCTGGGATAAAAGCTGGAAAGCTGTAACTGAAATAGTGCTATTTCTGGGTTGAGTTGTAGGATATATATTTTTCTTTGGTGTCTTCATAGGGTATTTGTAACCAGAATTAAAGTAAGTTTTAGGCTTAAAAAAAAAGACTCAGAATGGGGATGGTGATTGGATTGCTGGTTTAATTTTCTTCGAGAGAGGTTTGATTATATGTATTTCCTGATTGTGTGTATGTGTGTGCATGCATGTGTTTGTGTGTGTGTGTGTGTACATGCCAGTACTAGGGCTTGAACTCAAGCTAGGCGCTGTCCCTGAGCTCTTCTGCTCAAGACTAGCGCTCTCGTACTTGGGGCCACAATGCCATTTCCAGTTCACGTGGTTAGTTGGAGATGAGAGTCTGATGGACTTTCCTGCCCAGGCTGGCTTTGAACTGCGATCCTCAGATCTCAGCCTCCTGAGTAGCTAGGATGACTGGCGTGAGCCACCAGAGTCTGGTGCTCCTGATTTTTAATAAGTAAAAAATAACTGGTAACTACTCTTGTGTGTGTTTTGTGTTTCTTAATAGAAATGTGAAAAGAAACTGCACCCACGAAAACTTCAGGACAACTTTGAAACAGGCAAGTCCTTTTCTGTTTTTTAAGAAAATGGGGTGGGGTTTGGTTCTCCTGAGGTGAGGTTTCAGCCGGGTGCCTGCGGGCTGCTGCCTGCTGAGCGGGCGTGCGTGTGGGGTGCGCAGTGTGCGTGGCGTGAGTGCTCCAGAGAGGCCGGTCCAGCGTGCTGGTGCTGTGTGCTGGTGCTGTGTGCTGGTGCTGGTGCTGGTGCTGTGTGCTGGTGCTGGTGCTGTGTGCTGGGCCAAGCCCTGCGCGAGCCCTCTGACAGTGCTGGGGGTTGGTGGAGAGGAGGGAGACCCAGGTGTTGAGTTGGATGTGGTCTTCTCTCAGTTGTTTTGGGGTTTGGTGTAACATCCGCAGAAAGGTTCCTCCGTGGTTGCAGGTTTCCCTGCAGGCCACTTCAGGTCGCTGTTGTGTGTGGTGCCGGGTGCGGCTTGGGGGGGAGGGGGGGGAGAGGCATGGTCTATTTTGGTTTAGACTACACTCGGTACACATGGGCTGGAGGGGCTGACTGTCCCCTTTCAGGGTCCAGTTTCTTCTGCACGTTGATGCTGTTTTCCTGGCGCTTTTCTTGAAGCGTCTTACCCTTCACTCAGAGTCTGCACAGCCATCACATAGCACAGCACAGAGCCCCGAGTTCCACCCCCACCACCGCCTGCACAGCAAGAGTTCACCACAGCGAAGCTGGGAGAGAAGTCCTTTTAGTAGCATTTTTTGGGGACCACCTCGGTGATAGAAAACGGGCTCTGTTGTTAATTTAACTCTTAACATCTATTCAGAAGTCAGTTAACAGAACCTTAAAAAAAACACAAAACATGTTCAAGAACATTACAGAAGGTTATTAGTTGGGTGTGGAATGGATATACAAAACATGTAGAATGAAGTACCAAAGGATTCTTGTCTTGAGAATCCTGTGTGTGTGTGTGTGTGTGTGTGTGTGTGTGTGTGTGTTGGGTTTGAACTCTGGGCCTGGGTGTGTGTGTGTGTGTGTGTGTGTGTGTGTGTGTGTGTGTGTTTGTGATGGGTTTGAACTCTGGGCCTGGGCACCGTCCCTCAGCTCTTAGCTCAAGGCTAGCGCTCTACCACATGAGCCACAGCGCCACTTCTGGATATTTTTCTGCTTATGTGGTGCTAAGGAATCAAACCCAGGGCCTCATGCATGCAAGGCAAGCGCTGTACCACCGAGCCACCTTCCTAGCTGGAGAACCCTGCTTTCTGACAACTTTCTGTCCTAGCTTCTCGATGTCCATTTGAAACCTCCTGAGACATCCTGCTCTGCTTAAGAAAGTTTGGAGTAGTTACTGAGACTACAGTCTCAGGTTTTCTGAAGTTGTTTAACGACTGGTAGCCTTCAGCACTGCTTTCTGGTGCTGTCGTCTTTCCCGTCTTCCGTGGGATGGTCTTTTCACAGCACTTTTATTTTGAGATCTGTTTAAAAAAAAAAAAAAAGGTCTCATTATTGGGCACAAAATACAGATGTAAGACAAAATGACACCCATTTTGAAAATGGCCCAGGCTGTCCAAGGCTGAGGTTAAGATTTGGGAGGAACGGGGCTGGGAAGGTGGCTCAGTGGTAGAGCACTTGCCTCGCATGCATGAGGCCCTGGGTTCGATTCCTCAGCACCACATAAGCAAAAAGAAGCCGGAAGTGGCGCTGTGGCTCAAGTGGTAGAGCGCTGGCCTTGAGCTGAAGAGCTGAGGGACAGCGCCCAGGCCCAGAGTTCAAGCCCCACGACCAGACCCAAAAAAAAAAAGATTTGGGAGGAAGTAGGTTAGAGTCAGCTGGGCCCTGCTGAGGGAAGGGAAGCCACGTTGGTGGATCTCCTCTGGTTTCCTGTGGACAGGGACGGACGCATCTGTGTCTGCGCTGTTTCTTTCTGTGCAAGGGCCGGGGCAGCGTAGCATTTCCACTGAGCTTACGGACTGATATTTGTCATTTTTCTGAGCAGATGCTGCGTCCGACCTCCCCGGTTCTGGTGAGGAGGCAGGGCCGGACCGCGCCGAGGGGCCATCGGTGGCATGTAACGGCCACTGCCGGCCCCCGTTCTCATCCAGAGCCTTCCTGAGTTTTAAGTTTGACCAAAACGCCATCATGAGGATCTTGGACCTTTGACAGCCGTGGGGGCGCTGTGAGTCCCGAGATGCTGGAGAGGCCTGCTGCGCCCCCCAGCCTTCCCTTCCCCGGTGCAGAGCGCGAGCCGGAGGCCGTGCTGCTGGAGAGGCTCTGGGCAGAAGAGGAGGCCGAGGATGCGGCGACCGCCCTGCAAACGCAGTTAGAGCTGCAGATTCACATTGACCTCTGCAGTGCTTGGAGCCAAGGTTTCAGTTGCTTTGTTTTCTTCTGAGGACATTTCCTGTGTGACTGGGCTGTGTTTTGTCTCCGGGTCAGGAGCGTGGTGTTTGGCTTTACCACAAGCAGCCAAGTGGATGGGAATGTGCCCTGCTGCACGGGAGCGCTGCAGAGCGACTTCAAATGTGCTGTGCTGAGCTGCGCACGGGCCTCTTGGCGCGGTCGCAGGCCTCTGTTTCGGCGCCTTTTGCTCATTTCTCTGCCTCAGCACGCTGGGCCCTTGTCGTGGAGTTTTATGGAAGATGGTAGAGCCGGCATCTACGAAGCGGCACTCCTGTGCAGTGAACTCTGGGCCCTTCGCAAGGACTGTGTCCAGGGCACCACAGGAGGGTTTGGCGTGGTGCTCCCCGCAGTCTGCGCAGAGTGCGGCGTGCGGCCCGCTACGTGGTGATGCGCTTACCATCCGCCTCCCGCCGCCTTAGTATTGTGCAGTGATTCTGCGCGTGTGAACTTAGATAGTCCATTTGTGTAAATATGTCACTAGTTTTACCTTGCATCTCAGTGTTGATTTTATACTGATGTTAGAGTAGCAGAGCGTGAAGTGAAGCACTTGGGGGAGGTCGAGCTCTGGGAGGAACGCGGGTAACGCCTAGCAATGTATTTTGCTCCTTCAAGATTCTTAACTCCAAATAAGAACAGCAGTGCCTGTGGTAAAGGATGTCACCCATAGTTGACAATCAGCAGAGCTTTAAGGAAGCAATACTGTTCGGGCTGCGCCTGACCTCACTAGAGTTACTGTGGGGGGTGGGGGGTGGGGTTGCATGTCTTACATCCTGTGGGATTTCATAGTCTTTTTACAAGTGTATCTACAGAAGGTATGTCTGCTTGTGAACGTTCCCGTAGAAACCTGAGTTCTGTGTAAGTGACATGTTTAATAGGGCTCCGCCATAACCCTGCAGGCTTTCAGAAGAAGGGCTGTTGTAAAGAGTTCATTTGGTATTACTTCTTTGTTTTAGCTTTTTTTTTTCTTTTTTAATTTTAAAGGAGCAATCATATTTATTCATGAGAATGTCACTTGGTGCTGAGCAGGAAAATCACAATGATTTTGGTGTGGAATTAGCTTCTCCAGAATCCTGCGTCTTTTAATGTGACTTCATCTGTGAATCCTGTGAGCTAGCTTTACGATGTGTTACACGATTGCACTGCAAGCCCTTACTGGTCCTTCCAGAAACCCGTGTCTCCTCGAGCTCTATTTACGGTTGGTCCCAGCATTCCAGATTTCTGCTAAATGGTTAAGGGAGTGGAAACTTCATGAACCTGCAGACGAACCATTTTCACTTGTTTACTGTCTCTGGAAACCAATGAATGTTTCCTATGTGTGTGTGTCATGTCTCTCTTTTTAAGTAGGCCCTCAGTCAGCCTTCCTGGTGCCTGTAGAGTTCGGCTTTTCGCCTCTCCTGACTCACGCTCGGAGATGTAGGGTTAGTAACCAGAACCAGGGCTGCTAACGCTGTTGACATTTTGAAGCTCCAACAAATGAGCTCTTGAATGCCAGCAGCATTTGCTGACACGCTGCTTTAACGCCCGTGGGACAGATCAGGGGTGTGCATCGGCCTGTGGTGTGGTGACACGAGACTTCTCGGGTGATGGTTTGAGCTTGTGGTGGGACTTAACCCCGCAGACAGCGTGAAGCGGCAACGGGCCTGTGTTAAGTGCACCTGTTGTACTTCCTTCTCGGTGTCCCGGTACCTAGGAGCCCTAGGAGCCGCTGCGTGCTTTTTCCTGAGACACGGGGGCGTGATGTGAGCTGGCTCCTTCCTGCTTGAGAAAGCGGGATTTTAAGAAGCAAGATGGCACACCGCAGGTTAGGTTGGCTTCCTTGTGCTTTGTTTGCATTCACACGCCACGTACGTTCCAGGGTGAATCTTTTCTTTTGTGTGTGTGCACTGTGAATCTTTTCTTTTGTGTGTGTGCAGGTCCTGGGGCTTGAACTCAGGGCCTGGACGCTGTCCTGGAGCTTTTTTGCTCAAGGCGAGCACTCTACCAATTCTACTCCCCACCCTCCCCCCCCTTTTTTTGTGGTGGTTAATTGGAGGTGGACTTTGCTGCCTGTTCTGGCCTCGAGCTGGGATCCTCAGATCTCAGCCTCCTGAGTAGATAGGAGTTACAGGTGTGAGCCACCGCCACCCAGCTCAATCTTTTATTTTTAAAGGAAAATTGTAGGTGCTTTTACGTGTACCTTTAATGATTTGTACAATGTTAAAGGAATTGTTCCGTACTTAACCATTGTAATCCAAGAGATAAGGGTACAGTTTACACACCTTCTGTGAGTTTTTGTTTAGATCTAGCAGGTTAGTGATTATAGGATTTTAAATAGTGAGTGTATGTCTGAGAGGCGGAGAGCTGTTGTGCTTTTTTGTTGTTGTTGTTTTCTTTTTGTGCCAGTCCTGGGGCTTAAATCGGGCCTGGGTGCTGTCCCTGAGCTTTTTTACTCAAAGCTAGTGCTGTACCACTTGAGCTAACAGGCTCCAATTCCAGCTTTTTGGTAGTTATCTGGAGAGGAATCTCATGGACTTTCCTGCCTGGGCTTGGCCTTGAACCTTGATCCTCTGTTCTCAGTCTCCTGAGTAGCTAGGATTACAAGTGGTGCGTGGCCCATGGGTAGTTTTCCTGCCTGCATGGGTGTAATTGGGTTTAAACGTATTGGAAAATTAAATTTGATTTTTGTACTAATATATAATGGCTAACTCTCCCAATGCTGTCAAGGGGATTGTGGCCACTTCTTGCTGTTTTGTGCTTTGAATATCATTATTTTTATATTGAATATCAATTAGTAAATGCAGATAATGAAGATATTTAGCAGATTAATTTTATTTTGTAAGATTGGTTTGTACCGTTTCTTTTTGAAGGTTAACGTTAGCAATATGTAATGTCGCAAAGATGAAATCTGAAGCCAGTAACAGGAGCTGTGTGCATTGAAATGATTTTATTCTCTCTCCTCCCCTGCCTTTTATTTCTATCTTCAACATTTAAATAGTATGAAAGCAAAATGTATGAAAAATGAGACTTACCAAGTTGTTTTCCTTGACTTTTTATCTTTATTCTTGAACCAATTCATCTCTAAGAGATCACGTTTCCTTGACCTCTGTGGAGCCTTCAGATTCTCTTAGGCAGCGTTTCCTTCACGTGTTAATCATAGTTATATTCATCAACGCTTTCTCCTGGTGGTTTTGCTTTATTTTCTAGCCTGTGAGAAGAGACTCTTATGTTTCATTGTAACTTTAAATTCATGTTAAGTAAATCTTAAATTCATGTTAAGTAAATCGAGCTATGAGTTTTATGTAGAAGTAGCCTTTTATGTGCCTGGGTAAACAATGTTAGCAAAACAAAAGTTCTCTTAAACCTTTTTCCTGGTAGCTTAGTAAAGTCTGTGTGTTGTTCATCCTGTGACTTTCAAGAACATTTCCCAAAATTCTAGTGTCTTAGAGGAAGATCACTCAGGGTGCGTGCATTTGTGCTCGGTGAAGATGTTTCGTGTAAGGGAGTTTGCACCCAGCATGAGATAGGGTTCTGTGGTTGGGAAAGGGAAGCGGCTGCCCGGCGCCTGGGGGCGGTGGCGTGGAGTTGAAGGATTGGCTTCTGCTCAGACAGACGGATGTACAGGCAAGCGGGCCCAGCATCATGCCGTAGATGCTCGTAATGGAATCCAGACCCCAGTCCTCAGGCCGAAGAGTCGTCTCCTGAGACAGCAGAGTGGGAGCTGTCTATGGTGGTGCCTAAAAGCCCAGCCTAAAGGAATGATCACCTTCCCAGGGCGCGGGCGCGCGCGCGTGTGTGTGTGCGTGTGTGTGTGTGTGTGTGTGTGTGTGTGTGTGTGACTTTCCTCCCAGGAAACTTAGAAGTATTTGTTGCAGGCAGTTACATAGTTGAGTGGATTTTGTTGGCTTTTGGCTCATCTGTTCTTGGAGCCATTTGAGAAAATTTGTTTATCCTTGGTGTTGGTGTGGCTGGCTAAGAGGCTGCCATTTGTCCTCCCCCCCTCCCATGATCCGTCCCCCTATGAAATAATCTGTTTGGCGAGTCTGCCCACGCTGTGAACATTTGTGTGATTACACTTTGCTTCGTGGAGAAGATGTCACTTTGGCGTGGCCACAGGTGGACAGCGGGGGCTCGCTCCTGAGCCGTGGGCACTCTGCGCCCCCGGATGAGAGGGCACTGCGCTCCACCCATCTTTGAGTCTCGGGCAGTCTTGTTTGGAAGGTGGATTTGTCAGTGCAAGGTAACGTTTTTTTCCTTCTGATCACTTGGGTCTAATAGTTTACACAGCATATCCCTAACCACAAACCACGGTGGTAAAGCATTCAGGACCCAGCCTACAAAGTTGTTTTGTTTTTTTGCCAGTCCTGGGCCTTGAACTCGGGGCCTGGGCGCTGTCCCTGAGGCTCTCTGTGCTCATGGCTAGCCCTCTACCACTTGAGCCACAGCACCACTTCCAGCTTTTTCTGTGTGTGTGGTCCTGAGGAATCGAACCCAGGGCTTCATTCCTGCTGGACAAGCACTCTACCACTGAGCCACCTTCCCAGCCCCGATCCTATCATCTCAAGCTGTAAGAAACTACCTCTGCCTGTGATCCTAGGAGTAAAGGGCAGGGGGCAGCCAACCAGAGCAGAGCCAAGGTTAGTACGTTGAGCACAGCACAGATGTGGACTCTTCATGCACTGATAGGAAGAAAAAAACACACACACAGGAGTCGCGTGCTGCTGTCCTGCAGGCTCAGCTTGGGTTTGTATGTGAACGTTGCCCTAGTCACGATTAAATGTCAAACGCTAGTGTCCCAAGAGGGGACGGCATAGCCTTTTGTTTCAGGTTAGGGCAGGAGACGGCTGGCCTGATTTACACTCCTGTCACAGGCAAGGGAGGACAGGGAAGCTTCGAGTTACATGTGCCTGTGTCTCGGTGGGATTCATAGATTGTGCCTGCACAGAAGTTGTACAGCGAGGTTTCCATCTTGAGCAGTGTCGCCTTCACCCCCCCCCCCCCGCCCCCCATCCCGACGCCCCGCGGCACGTTGGGTTTTGTGCACTGTGTGTTGGGAGTGTCGTGCACTGCTCCCCCGGCCTCCCTCCGGTCCTCACTGCCCTCCCCACCTACATTTTTTTTGTCTTAGAAAGTTTGCTTACTGAATGACAACCTTACTGTGCTTTTAAAACGTCTTCAGGTTGTGTCTGATCCTAGATCTGTTCCAATTTAATTTTTGGTTTTCATGAGTAAAACAATGTTAATTCAGGATGATCAGTCACTCACGTGGAATAATGTTCATATACTAGCTCGTTTATGAGAACTATCCGTTAAATAGGATGGGCTTTTATCTGTCACCGAAATACAGAACAGTTTAGTTTGAGTGGTCAAGGGAGGAAGAATGGTCATTTTCCAATATTGTGCCATTTAAACTGGCTTCTTTGCATTGTGCCCTGAAGATGTTCGTGGAATAGTCTTCACTCTTGCATGACTTGTTTGATTTGGGACTACAAAAGCTGGTAGACGAAAATTGCTGAGATGGCTTCACTGAATATCTGATGTTCAGTGAGAAAACTGGGTCACTACATGACTCTGTAAAGCTTGCCTCTTGGGTAACCACTTTCGTCTTCTGTGAAGTGATGTAATATTAGTTGTGCCTGAATTAACCTGTATGGTGTATTTTAGTGCGGGGAGGGGGGGAGACCCCACAGCAGTAATAAAGTTCTTGCTGTAAAGATCTTGCTGATTTTTTGCTGTTAATTGTCACCATTAGGGAAAGCCAGAGTAGCCGTGGGGCTCGCTGTGTCTGGAGCGGGCTCGTTCTGGCTTTCTCGGGTTGGTTGTCTGCTCACTGGTTACTGACCGGGCGAGGGCAGCTCCCTCACGGCCCAGCAGCCCCAGGCCGTGCTGGGGTCTGTGTCTCGGCACAGTGTTGCGGAGACTTGGCCTGTGCTCTGGTCCACACGAGTTTAGCCCCGTGACTTACATATACCTGTCACAAGTGGACAAGCCGACAGCTCTCTCTTATAAAGCACCGCTGCGGGAAGCGAGGACTGTTCAATCCTGGCATTTATAGCATCATGCCAATAAGCCCGGCTGCCGGCGCGTGCGTGCTGCTGCTCACTTGTCATGTTTGGGTTGTCCTGTCTTGGGACTGACAAGAAATTTGGATAAAAGGGGGAATTGACAGGAAGAAGTGTTACCGTGTATATGGTCTGCAGAGATGAAAATGGGAAACGGTTTTGGGATTCCCTATCGAAGGCGGTCAGCCGTCCTGTAGCCGGGTATGGTGTCCTGAAAGATGGTTAACTGGGTGCACCCTGCTGCTCAGCGGCACTGGTCGCCTCCATCTTCTCCCTCCAGTACCTTTTAACCTGATGCATCGTCACAGGTTTGGTGTGTAAATGTGCCACAGCTGTGCGGGTGGACGGCTTTACCCTTTCATTCACACACACGGCAGCATGGAATTAGAAATATTTATTCAGAATATAAGAATGTAAAACATTATAAATGTCTCTGTATAAATAAATGGTGTTTTGGTTTTTAAAAAGACACGTTTTGTATCAAATAACACAGAGCTATTTTACAGCAGCTAAAACTACAGGCGTGTGCCAACACTGAACGCGTCCAAGTGAAGCACGTGAAAATGAGTCACACGGCGGCGCTCAGAACACACAGCACAAGGCTGGCCACACCCAGGCGGCGCGCTGAGAACGCCAGTGGTTTCAAAGCACGCTTTCAGTCGGTGACTTAGGGGGCAAAGTAAGTCTTGAGGAAGATGTCTGCAGACGGATTTGCGATGGGGACGTGGACGCATTTCCTAACCTCCGGGTTGGGGGCCCAAGGAAGCAGATGGGCCGGGGGCGCGATCGCTGTGATGGGGACTGAGTGCAGAGGTGAAGGTGGAGAGGAGCTCTTCACGCCTCGGCCTGGGCAGGGCCGTGCCAGCTTGCCGTGCTGTGGGCTGTGAACCTGCATGAGCTTCAGTGCCTGCCATGTACCACCCGGCTCCAGTAGAGGGCACCAGAGACCACGCCTGTGCCTGCGAAGCGGCTGCCTTGGCCTGCGGGCTCACGCAGCTGAGGTCCTTCAGGAGGCCACAGGCCCAGCGCTGACCCCAGCTACTGGAACCCTTGCTGCCACTGGATCCCCACGGACAAGCACCGGCTGTGTAGTATGGGTTACTTTCGCTCTGTAGCAAGTCAGCCTTTCTACAGACTACGGAGAGTCAGATGGGACACTTGTCACAAGAGGCCATTCCCCAGGTGAGTACAAGTTTCTGTTCTTCAGCATGGAGAGCCCCTCCCGTGTCCGCAGCAGTGTGTGTGTGGTCTCTTGATTTCACAGGTCACCATGACACCCCAGACTCTGGAGCGCCCTGGAAAGGAAATGGACAGACTTCCCCGTCTTCTGCAGTGTGGCTGTGAGGCGCCCCTGTACCGCAGCCATGGCCCCCACCCTCCTCATCCCAGCAGTGTCCGGAAGCCTTTTGGGGCTAGCATGGGGTGGTTTTTTTTGTTTTTTTTTTTGGTTGGTCGTGGGGCTTGAACTCTGGGCCTGGGCGCTGTCCCTCAGCTCTACCACTTGAGCCACAGCCCCACTTCCGGTTTTCTGGTGGTTTATTGGAGATCAGAGTCTCACGGACTCTCCTGCCTGGGCTGGCTTTGAACCGCGATCCTCAGATCTCAGCCTCCTGAGTAGCTGGGCTCCCCCGCTGGTGTGGGCTTTTTAACCTCGGACTTCTCCAAGGTGGTGGGACAGCGCTGCTGTGGCTCAGAGGAAGATGGCATCTGCGAGGAGCAAGCGCGAGCCGTAGCCTCGCATTGAGTTTTAAGCAGGGTGGATGGCGACTGCACAAGCGGCGTGCCAAGGCTAGAACTCGGGGCGCGCACGTAGCCTGCGGTGGGAGGTGGGACGGCAGGGCCGTCTCCTGTCCTGGAAGCCTGCGGGCCGGACTGTGCCTGCCAGCGCGCCCGAGCCCTGCACCCTGGGAGATGCCGAGGGGACAGGGCGGATGCGGCCTGTCCGACCAACCATTGTGTTCGGCTGGCGGGCTGCAGGAAGAAGGGGAAAAACAGGCCGCACAGCCACGGTCACCCCTGCCCCGTTCTCGGGGCTGGGGAGCCCCATGCTGGCACAGGGAGGCTCCCCCGTGTGTGTGTCTGTACCATCATCCGGAGTCCGGGGCCGCCGTCTGCGTGTGGCTGGGGCCCCCGGTGGAGGGAGATGCCCGGCTACCGGGGAGAGCCCCGCCGTGTGCGGGAAGAAGCCCCTGGGTTCCACCGAGGCACGGGGGGTGGCGCGCGTGGCTGTGGCGGCCTCAGAGCGACGTCTCGTTGGTGTGCGGCCTCGAGTTCTCCTCCTCCAGCAGCGCGATCCTCTGCTTGAGCATGCGCACCTGCGTCTCGTGCCTCTCCACCATGGCCATCATCTGGGACTCCAGCTTCTTCAGCTTGTTCTGGTGCTTCTTCTTTGCCTTCTCGTAGGCGGTCACCAGGTTGCTGGGGGTACAGGCGGCGGGGGTGGGGGGTGAGGCTGGGCCCCGAGACCCAGCGCGACAGGACCCTGCACCGCACCGCCACACCCCAAGGCACGCGGCCTGCCCGGCTGCCGCCGACCCAGTGACAGCCAGCCAGGCCGCGCCCAAGGCGGCCATCTCCTCTGGTGCTCAGCGCCCCTCCAGCTGCACCGTCAGAGTGGGGTCACTCGGGCTCCGAGAACCCAATCTGTTATGCTGACCTACGCGAAGCCGCCTTCAGACAAAAGCGCTGTTAACCTACAGGGGACGGAGCCAGGCGGAGCGCTGCTCTGAGCTGAAGGGCAGACGCTTGTTCAAAGTTGGCTCACGCCTGTCACCTCAGCTGCTCAGGAGGCTGAGATCTGAGGATCGCGGTTCAAAGCCAGCCCGGGCAGCGAAGTCCCTGAGACTCTGATCTCCCATGAACCACCAGCAAACCAGAAGTGGTGCTGTGGCTCAAGTGGTAGAGTGCTCGCCTTGAGCTGAAGAGCTGAGGGACAGCGCCCAGGCCCAGAGTTCAAGCCCCACAACCAACCCCGCCCCCCCTTCCAAAAAGGCCTCAGTGACGCTCCTGGCCGCAGGGGTCGCAGGCCTGGGGCACCGGCCTCCCCCCCCCCCCCCGCTCCCTGCCGGCCCCCCCCCCCCCCCCCCGCCCGCTCCCCCGCCGGCCCCCCCTCCCCCCCCCCCCCCGGCCCGCTCCCCCGCCGGCCCGCCCCCCCCGCCGGCCCGCTCCCCCGCTCCCCCCGCCGGCCCGCTCCCCCGCTCACCTGCTCCCCCGCTCCCCGCCGGCCCGCTCCCCCGCTCACCTGCTGGCCCGCCCCCCCGCCGGCCCGCTCCCCCCGCTCACCTGCTGGCCCGCCCCCCCCGCCGGCCCGCTCCCCTGCCGGCCCGCTCCCCCCGCCGGCCCGCTCCCCCGCCGGCCCGCTCCCCCGCTCACCTGCTGGCCCGCCCCCCCCGCCGGCCCGCTCCCCCCGCCGGCCCGCTCCCCCGCTCCCCCCGCCGGCCCGCTCCCCCGCTCACCTGCTGGCCCGCTCCCCGCCGGCCCGCTCACCTGTTGGCCTGCTTGAGGTCGCTGAGGAACTCGGCCGACTGCTGGTGCCGGGTCTCGCTGCTCTTGGCCAGCCGCTCCAGGGCGCTCACCAGCTCCTGCACCCGCGCCTTCAGCTTCTTCTCCCTGCGGCGCAGACACCAGCTGCGGCCCGGCTCGAGCGGCCGAGGAGGGAGGCTGGCGGGAGCCAAGAGGACCCGCGCTGCCCGGCGCGGAACTGGGGCCGGCCGAGGTCACCCCGGCCAGGCGAGGGGCGCCGGCTGTCTGCTGGCCAACTCCGGGCTGCCCCCGGGACCCCTGGCCGCCCTCGGGATGCGCTGTGGGCTCACCACGCGCCCTCCTCCCGCCCGGGCCCCGGCCCGGCCCGGCCCGCAGCGCCCTCCTCCCGCCCAGCGCCCTCCTCCCGGCCCGGCCCGCGGCCAGCGTGGCGCTTACCGCCGGAGGGCGCTGGCCAGCTCGGCGGCCAGCTCGCTCTCGCTGCTCGGCGTCCTCGGCTCGGCCGGCGGCGGGGCGGCGTCCGCGCCCTCCTGGGGAGCAGCGTCCGCGTCACCCGGGGGCCCCGCGGCCCCGCGTCCAGCCACCCGCCCGGGACTGGGCGCCGGCCGCAGACGCAGGCTGGCGCCAGGAGAGGGACGAGCGGACGGACGGGAGGCTGAGACCTGCGGGACGGCGCCCGGGGCGGGCGGGGGGGGGGGGGGGGGGGGCGGGGCTGGGGGCAGCCCCGGGGAGGGCGGGGGGGGGGGTGGCGGGGGCAGCCCCGGGGCGGGGGGGGCGGGGCTGGGGGCAGCCCCGGGGAGGGCGGGCGGGGGGACGGGCCGGGGACGGGCCGGGGGCAGCCCCCCCCCATCTGAGCCCCCTGGCGGCGCCCGTCCCCACCTTGGCCGGCCGCTCCCGGGCCCCGGCCGCCGGGCTGTGCGCGCGCAGGCGCTGCTCCTCCCGCTCCTCCACCTCCGCCTTGAGGTGCTCGATGTGCACCAGGTAGGCCTGCTCCTGCGCCTCGCGCGTGCTCAGCTTCAGCTCCAGCGCCTTCTTCTCCTTCTCCAGCAGGTACAGCTGCGCCTTCAGCTCCGCCATCTCCTCCTGCGGGGGGGGGGGGGGGGGGGGGGTGAGAGGCTCTGCGGGGCCGGCGCCCCTCTCCCCCGCACCCGCACATGGCCACGAGCTCCTGCACGAGCACGGCGTTCCCCCCGCACCCCGCACCTTCATGGCCATGAGCTCCTGCACGAGCACGGCGTTCCCCCCGCACCCCGCACCTTCATGGCCATGAGCTCCTGCACGAGCACGGCGTTCCCCCCGCACCCCGCACCTTCATGGCCATGAGCTCCTGCACGAGCACGGCGTTCCCCCCCGCACCCCGCACCCTGCCCCCCGCACCTTCATGGCCATGAGCTCCTGCACGAGCACGGCGTTCCCCCCGCACCCCGCACCTTCATGGCCATGAGCTCCTGCATGAGCACGGCGTTCCCCCCCGCACCCCGCACCCTGCCCCCCGCACCTTCATGGCCATGAGCTCCTGCACGAGCACGGCGTTCCCCCCCCCCCCCCCCCCCCCGCACCCCTCTTCCCCGCACCTTCATGGCCATGAGCTCCTGCACGAGCACGGCGTTCCCCCCCCCCCGCACCCCTCTTCCCCGCACCTTCATGGCCATGAGCTCCTGCATGAGCACGGCGTTCCCCCCCCCCCCCGCACCTTCATGGCCATGAGCTCCTGCACGAGCACGGCGTTCTCCCCGCACCCCTCTTCCCCGCACCTTCATGGCCATGAGCTCCTGCACGAGCACGGCGTTCCCCCTGCACCCCTCTTCCCCGCACCTTCATGGCCATGAGCTCCTGCACGAGCACGGCGTTCTCCCCGCACCCCTCTTCCCCGCACCTTCATGGCCATGAGCTCCTGCACGAGCACGGCGCTCCCCCCGCACCCCTCTTCCCCGCACCTTCATGGCCATGAGCTCCTGCATGAGCACGGCGTTCCCCCCCCCGCACCTTCATGGCCATGAGCTCCTGCACGAGCACGGCGTTCCCCCCGCACCCCGCACCTTCATGGCCATGAGCTCCTGCACGAGCACGGCGTTCCCCCCGCACCCCGCACCTTCATGGCCATGAGCTCCTGCACGAGCACGGCGTTCCCCCCCGCACCCCGCACCCTGCCCCCCGCACCTTCATGGCCATGAGCTCCTGCACGAGCACGGCGTTCCCCCCGCACCCCGCACCTTCATGGCCATGAGCTCCTGCACGAGCACGGCGTTCCCCCCCGCACCCCGCACCCTGCCCCCCGCACCTTCATGGCCATGAGCTCCTGCACGAGCACGGCGTTCCCCCCCGCACCCCGCACCCTGCCCCCCGCACCTTCATGGCCATGAGCTCCTGCATGAGCACGGCGTTCCCCCCGCACCCCTCTTCCCCGCACCTTCATGGCCATGAGCTCCTGCACGAGCACGGCGTTCTCCCCGCACCCCTCTTCCCCGCACCTTCATGGCCATGAGCTCCTGCATGAGCACGGCGCTCCCCCCGCACCCCTCTTCCCCGCACCTTCATGGCCATGAGCTCCTGCATGAGCACGGCGCTCCCCCCGCACCCCTCTTCCCCGCACCTTCATGGCCATGAGCTCCTGCATGAGCACGGCGTTCCCCCCCCCGCCCCCCCGCACCTTCATGGCCATGAGCTCCTGCACGAGCACGGCGCTCCCCCGGCACCCCGCACCCCTCTTCCCCGCACCTTCATGGCCATGAGCTCCTGCACGAGCACGGCGTTCCCCCCCGCCCCCCGCACCTTCATGGCCATGAGCTCCTGCACGAGCACGGCGTTCCCCCCCCCCCCCCCGCACCTTCATGGCCATGAGCTCCTGCACGAGCACGGCGTTCCCCCCGCACCCCGCACCTTCATGGCCATGAGCTCCTGCACGAGCACGGCGTTCCCCCCGCACCCCGCACCTTCATGGCCATGAGCTCCTGCACGAGCACGGCGTTCCCCCCGCACCCCGCACCTTCATGGCCATGAGCTCCTGCACGAGCACGGCGTTCCCCCCGCACCCCGCACCTTCATGGCCATGAGCTCCTGCATGAGCACGGCGCTCCCCCCGCACCCCGCACCCCTCTTCCCCGCACCTTCATGGCCATCAGCTCCTGCATGAGCACGGCGTTCTCCAGGTCCAGGCGCTGGCTGTCGCCGCGCGGCTTCACGTCGTAGCTGAGCGGGTCGATGTGGATGCTCTCCAGCTCCAGCATGGTGAGCTTCACGGCCGCGCGCTCGCTCTTGAGCTGCTGGATGTAGTCCTTCAGCCGCTGCTCGTCCTCCTTGGTGAACTCCGTGTCGCAGCTGCTGGCCGTGGAGCTGGTGGTGCTGCCGGGGACCCGACAGGCGTGGGCCCGCGCCCTCCACCCCCGCCCCGGGGGGCGCGGCCCCAGACCCAGCACGGTTCGAAGCCAGCCCAGCACGAAAGCCTGCCTCGCTCCCATCTCACAGCAATGGAGCTGGGCCCTAGGGGCGGGACAGCGCGCGCGCACGTGCAGTAACAAGGGAGCCCGTTTCCTGGCCCGCCACACTGGGAAGCATGTATGGAGAGCGATGGTGTGCACCCTTGAGGCTGGCACGGGCTGCTTTCTGCGTGCTGGGGGAGGGTCTGAGCCGGGTTCTCTACGGCTTGCACCGCACTCCTCGTCCGGCCTTTGGCTGTTTAACATCAGATGAGAGTCCCGCGGCCTTTCCTGCCGGCTGGCTTTGAGCTGTGATCCCGGCGTGTGGCCGTCCCCTTCCCGCCGCGTCCAGCGTAGCCCGGGTGGAGTGTCGGCGGCGCGGCCTAGCCAGGTCGGGGCTGGGACCCCGCCTGCCCCCTGCCGGGCAGCGCGCCCGCCCTGGAGCCTCACACGCGGCCTTGCAGGGACTTGCTTTTTGTGCGTCTTCCTACAATTTCCCTACCTAGGTTTCGGGCTCGGCGGGGAGGACAGGCTCTCGGCAGCACGCCCCGCCTTTCACTGCTGAGGTGTGGCCTCCCCGCCTTTGGACCAGGGCTGCCCTCCAATGGCACGGAGGGTGGGCGGAGTCCAGGAGTGAGCCACCAAGCCCGTTATTCAGGGCCTCCTCCGGATTGGCCGGGGGGCCGGGGCGGGGCGGGGCGTATCAGGTCCTCCCGATTGGCCGGGGCGGGGCCGGGGCGGGGCGTATTCGGGCCGTCCTCCCGATTGGCCGGGGGCCGGGGCGGGGCGGGGCGGCGTACCTGGTGTGGCTGTTGGAGGACAGGCTCTCCCAGGGCTGCCCGCCGCAGCCGGGCACCGCGAAGGCGCCTGCGCAGCTGCCGTCCAGCTTCGCCAGCAGGGCCTTGGTGGCGTTCTCCGCCGACTTGCGCCGGTCGTGGGCGCGCTGCAGCATGTGCGTGACGCTCTCTCCGCCCGACGCGTCCCCTGCGGCGGCACGGGGCCGGGGGTTACCTGGGGCCGGGGTGGCCGGGGCCGGGGCCGGGGGTTACCTGGGGCCGGGGTGGCCGGGGCCGGGGCCGGGGGTTACCGGGGGCCGGGGTGGCCGGGGCCGGGGGGGGCCGGGGCCGGGGGTGGCCGGGGCCGGGGGTGGCCGGGGCCGGGGCCGGGGTGGCCGGGGCCGGGGGTGGCCGGGGCCGGGGGTGGCCGGGGGCCGGGGTGGCCGGGGCCGGGGCCGGGGTGGCCGGGGCCGGGGGTGGCCGGGGCCGGGGTGGCCGGGGCCGGGGTGGCCGGGGCCGGGGGTGGCCAGGGCCGGGGGTGGCCGGGGGCCGGGGTGGCCGGGGCCGGGGCCGGGGGTGGCCGGGGCCGGGGGTGGCCGGGGCCGGGGGTGGCCGGGGCCGGGGTGGCCGGGGCCGGGGGTGGCCGGGGCCGGGGCCGGGGGTGGCCGGGGCCGGGGGTGGCCGGGGCCGGGGGTGGCCGGGGCCGGGGGTGGCCGGGGCCGGGGTGGCCGGGGCCAGGGGCGGCCGTGACGCGCGCCTGCTGGCTCCGGCCCGCTAAGGATGGGGGAAACTGAGGCCCTGCTCCCGTGTCACACGCTGGTTGTGTGTGTGCTGCTCGTGTGTCACACGCTGGCTGTGTGTGTGCTGCTCGTGTCACACGCTGGCTGTGTGTGCTGCTCGTGTGTCACACGCTGGCTGTGTGTGTGCTGCTCGTGTCACACGCTGGCTGTGTGTGCTGCTCGTGTCACACGCTGGCTGTGTGTGCTGCTCCCGTGTCACACGCTGGCTGTGTGTGCTGCTCGTGTGTCACACGCTGGCTGTGTGTGTGCTGCTCGTGTCACACGCTGGCTGTGTGTGTGCTGCTCGTGTGTCACACGCTGGTTGTGTGTGTGCTGCTCGTGTGTCACACGCTGGCTGTGTGTGTGCTGCTCGTGTCACACGCTGGCTGTGTGTGTGCTGCTCGTGTGTCACGCTGGCTGTGTGTGTGCTGCTCGTGTGTCACGCTGGCTGTGTGTGCTGCTCGTGTCACACGCTGGCTGTGTGCTGCTCGTGTCACACGCTGGCTGTGTGTGTGCTGCTCGTGTGTCACACGCTGGCTGTGTGTGTGCTGCTCCCGTGTCACACGCTGGCTGTGTGTGCTGCTCGTGTGTCACACGCTGGCTGTGTGTGTGCTGCTCGTGTCACACGCTGGCTGTGTGTGTGCTGCTCGTGTGTCACGCTGGCTGTGTGTGCTGCTCGTGTCACACGCTGGCTGTGTGCTGCTCGTGTCACGCTGGCTGTGTGTGTGCTGCTCGTGTGTCACACGCTGGCTGTGTGTGTGCTGCTCGTGTCACACGCTGGCTGTGTGTGCTGCTCCCGTGTCACACGCTGGCTGTGTGTGCTGCTCGTGTGTCACACGCTGGCTGTGTGTGCTGCTCGTGTGTCACACGCTGGCTGTGTGTGCTGCTCGTGTGTCACGCTGGTTGTGTGCTGCTCGTGTCACACGCTGGCTGTGTGTGCTGCTCGTGTCACACGCTGGCTGTGTGTGCTGCTCGTGTGTCACACGCTGGCTGTGTGTGTGCTGCTCGTGTGTCACACGCTGGCTGTGTGTGTGCTGCTCGTGTCACACGCTGGCTGTGTGTGCTGCTCGTGTCACACGCTGGCTGTGTGTGTGCTGCTCATGTGTCACACGCTGGCTGTGTGTGTGCTGCTCGTGTGTCACGCTGGCTGTGTGTGCTGCTCCCGTGTCACACGCTGGTTGTGTGTGTGCTGCTCGTGTCACACGCTGGCTGTGTGCTGCTCGTGTGTCACACGCTGGCTGTGTGTGTGCTGCTCGTGTGTCACACGCTGGCTGTGTGTGCTGCTCGTGTCACACGCTGGCTGTGTGTGTGCTGCTCGTGTGTCACACGCTGGCTGTGTGTGCTGCTCGTGTGTCACACGCTGGCTGTGTGTGTGCTGCTCGTGTGTCACACGCTGGCTGTGTGTGTGCTGCTCGTGTGTCACGCTGGCTGTGTGTGCTGCTCGTGTCACACGCTGGCTGTGTGTGTGCTGCTCGTGTGTCACACGCTGGCTGTGTGTGCTGCTCCCGTGTCACGCTGGTTGTGTGCTGCTCGTGTGTCACGCTGGCTGTGTGTGCTGCTCGTGTGTCACGCTGGTTGTGTGCTGCTCGTGTGTCACGCTGGCTGTGTGCTGCTTGTGTGCGCGCCCGTCCTGAGCTTGAACAGGGGCCTGGGCGTGGTCTCTGGGCTATTTCCTTCAAGGCTGGTGCTCTACCATTTGAGCCACAGCTCCCACTTCCGGCTTTTTGGTGGCTCACCAGAGGTAAGAGTCTCACAGACTTTCCTGCCCTGGCTGGCTTTGAACCTGAACCTCAGATCTCAGCCTCTTGAGTAGCTGTCCCTCAGCTCTTCGGCTCAAGGCGAGCGCTCTACCACTGAGCCGCCTCCCCAGCCCTGTTAGTTGCCCACCAAGACCCGCAGCTGGGCTGGCTGGGGCGGCGCTCAGCGGTGCAGGGCTCTGTCTAAAGCACGAAAGGTGGAGGAATTGGGCCTCGCCCAGAGGGGCAGCGTCCTGCCATGACCCCCATGTCCACGTCCACAGAACAGCCAGCACCGAGTGGCCCTGGCCGTTGAGATGACCACGGCCACCAGCCGTGTCCCTGGCCCATTGCGACAGCTGGGTCGGGGTGGGGGAGGGGCTGTGCGTGTAGGGACAAAGGAACGGGGTGTCTCCAGCTCCGCTCGGCTCTGCTCACACAGATGCCCGGCTGGTCGAGAGCCCTGGACTCTGGGCGGGAGGTGGAGCTGGTGGAGGGGCAGGGCTGGAGCATCCACTGGGGCTTGAACTCAGGACCCTGCCCAGTCCCTGAGCTCTTTTCTGCTCAGGGTTGGTGCGCTACCACCGCTTGAGCCATGCCTCTGCTTCCTGCTTTTTTCCTGCTTAACTAGAGAATCAGAGTCTCCGATTTGTCTGCCCTGGCAGGCCTTGGACTGCCATCCGCCGACTTCAGCCTCCAGAGTAGCTAAGACTGCAGGGATGAGCCCGCCCCGGGCTGCTGCGAGCTGCCCCCGCCAGAGCTGCCCTCCCCGCAGAGCTCTGGTGTGGGGACGGAAGACTCACGAAGCTGTCCTTTGTGGATGGATTGCTCTAAGACAGTTCTCTGATTCGAACTAAAAGCTGATTAATACTCCCCCGTTAGCTGTTTTCCTTAATTTGCATCACTATACAAACTGTGTGGCCCACACCTGTCATCCTAGCTACCCAGGAGGCTGAGATCTGAGGATCGAAGTTCAAAGGCAGGGAAGTCCGTGAGAGTGATCTCCAATGAACCACCAGGAAATGAAGTGGTGCTGTGGCTCAAGTGGTAGAGCGCTCGCCTTGAGCGGAGGGACGGCGCCTAGGCCCAGAGTTCAGGCCCCACGACTGACAAAAATAAAGCATGACTGCGGCCCAGCCTTGTCTTGGGATCTGTTCAGAGAAGGAATAAAGCTTCCAGTCGCATTAAGCGACGGAGGACAATGAGGTTCTAACGGGCACGTTGGCGGCATGTCCGGCCTGGGGGAGGTGCGGTGGGGCCGTGCCGTCCACTTCCTTTCCTCCACTGCTCTCCCTGCTCCTCAGCTGCCAGGAGCCGAGGATGGGGCGGGGGACAGGCCTCCAGGCTGCTCAGGAGTAGGCCGTCCGCCATCTGTCCCGGGCCCGCGGGGCTCCTTTGCTCTCCTGTGTCTGGAATCCCGTTTCCGCCCCAGGTCCTGCCGCCCTCAGCGGACACCATCTCCACGCGGCCGGGACCCGCGGGAGGGGCGGGGGGACGGGGGGGGGGGCGGGGGGCGCCCGGGGCGGGGCTCGGCCACTCACCGGGGGAGGAGCCCACGCCGGCCGCCCGGAACTGCCCCAGGATGAGGCTCTGCTCGCTCTCGGCCAGCGCCAGCAGCAGCTCGTACGCCTCGATGCACTGCTCGCTGAAACGAAGCAGAAGCGCGGGCCTCAGGGGCCGGGGGCGGGCGGGGGGACGCGGGGCGGCGGGACGCGGGACGGGGACCCGGGGCGGGGGGGCGGGGGGACGCGGGGCGGCGGGACGGGGACGCGGGGCGGCGGGACGCGGGACGGGGACGCGGGGCGGGGGGGCGGGGGGACGCGGGGCGGGGGGGGCGGGGGGACGCGGGGCGGCGGGACGCGGGACGGGGACGCGGGGCGGGGGGGGCGGGGGGACGCGGGGCGGCGGGACGGGGACGCGGGGCGGGGGGGGCGGGGGGACGCGGGGCGGGGGGGCGGGGGGACGCGGGACGGGGACCTGCACGTCAGCGGGACGCGGGACGGGGACGCGCATGTCAGCGGGACACGGGACGGGGACGCGCATGTCGGCGGGACACAGGACGGGGACGCGCATGTCAGCAAGGACGCGGGGCAGGGACGCGCACGTCAGCGGGACACGGGACGGGGACGCGGGGCGGCGGGACGTGGGACGGGGACGCGCATGTCAGCAAGGACACGGGACGGGGACGCGCATCTCAGCGGGACAACTCCGGGGGGGGGGTGACGGGACGGGGACGCGCATGTCAGTGGACGGCGGCCGCTGGGTGGACCAGGCCGAGGCCAAGGGCCGAGTGCGGCCGGGGTCCGGGCGCCCTGGCGGTCAGCTCCGGGCTCTGGCTGCGGCCCGGGCAGCGCGGCCCGCCGCTCCCTGGCGGTCAGCTCCGGGCTCTGGCTGCGGCCCGGGCAGCGCGGCCCGCCGCTCCCTGGCGGTCAGCTCCGGGCTCTGGCTGCAGCCCGCGGCCCTCCGATCGCAGCCCCGAGCGGCCTCACCTGTACTGCAGGGCCAGCCGCAGCGCCGTGGCGTTGGACTCGTACTTGCCCACCAGCATGCTCATCTTCTCCGCGTTGCTCTTGCACTCCTCCAGCGTGATGGTCAGGAGGTCGTTCTGCGACTTGAGGTGCTCGATGCGGCTGCAGAGAGAGACACGGCCGTCAGCTCCCGGCTGGGGCATCCGCACGGAGCCGGGGTGCGCACGCGCTGTCCGCACGGAGCCGGGGCGCGCACGCGCTGTCCACACGGAGCCCGGGCACGGAGTGCGCACGCGCTGTCCACACAGAGCCCGGGCACGGAGCCGGAGTGCGCACGCGCTGTCCGCACGGAGCCGGGGTGCGCTGGCACTGTCCACACGGAGCCCAGGCACGGAGCCGGGGTGCGCACGCGCTGTCCGCACGGAGCCGGGGTGCGCACGCGCTGTCCGCACAAAGCCCGGGCACGGAGCCGGGGTGCGCAGGCGCTGTCCGCACGGAGCCCGGGCACGGAGCCGGGGCGCGCAGGCGCTGTCCGCGCGGAGCGCCCCCCCCCCCCAGGAGCCCGGCCCCGCGGAGCGCCGCCCCCCCCGCAGCCCGGCCCCCCGCAGCACCCCCCCTCCCGCAGCCCGGCCCCCCCGCAGCACCCCCCCCCTCCCGCAGCCCGGCCCCCCGCAGCCCGGCCCCCCGCAGCCCGGCCCCCCGCAGCACCCCCCCCCTCCCGCAGCCCGGCCCCCCGCAGCACCCCCCCCTCCCGCAGCCCGCCCCCCGCAGCCCGGCCGCAGCCCGTCCAGGTCCCGGCCCTGCAGGCCGTGGGCCGCGCACGCGCACACGGCGCCTCCTCCGGCTGCGCAGGCAGGAAAGACGCGGGGCGGCCGCGCCGCTGGTGAGCAGGTGAGCGCAGTGACACGCGCCAGTGACACGCGCCAGTGACACGCCAGTGACACCAGTGTAACACCGGCCGGTGACACGCAGGGAGGTGAGCACTTAGTGACACACACAGGACACACCACGGGGTAGGTGAGCACTCAGTGACTCACACCAGGACACACTGGGGAGATGAGCAATTTGGTGACACACACTAGTGACACACCGCGGGTTGATGAGCACTTAGTGACACACACCAGGACACACCGCGGGGAGATGAGCAATTTGGTGACGCACTAGGACACATCCGTGGATGACGTTAGTGACATGCGGTAGATGTGTTCTAGGAGCCCCCGGGTCCCAGCTGTTCCTCTGATAGGAGGTCAAAGGGCAAAGGTTGGACTTCACCCCCGCCTCCTATTTTACAGCGGGTCACTAGACTCCCGACCCATTGCAAATTGAGACCTCGGTGCTCTCCTCTCTACGCGAGCCCAGTTACACTGTTAGACACAATCACTGGCGCTGCACGTAACAAATACTTCCTGCTTCCTCAGTCTCTCCTGGGTGCACAGAACTAGGAAAGCGGCCTCCCCTGAGCCTAGCACGGAGCAGGCATGTGGAGGCCAGGCGTGTGGAGGCCCAGGCTCAGAGGCTCAGGCTGACTAATCCCTTCTCCGCAGGGCTTCTGTGGCCAGACCCCAGGCCAGCGACCCCACCCATGACCTCTGCTCCCCAGCCACAGGGTGGAGATCACCACTTAGGGGTTAATACAGAAAGAGTTTTATATCAAGCCGTCAGGTGACCTAGATGGCTGGATTCCCTTCATTCTCAAGCCCTGTACAGAACAGCCACGAATCGGGGAGGACCAGCAGGATCGTTCCGTGTATTCTGTACTGTGTGTGCATGTGCGTGTGTGTTTGCCAGTCCTAAGGTTTGAACTCTGGGCCTGGGCGCTGTGCCTCAGCTCTTCAGCTCAAGACGAGCGCTCTACCACTTGAGCCACAGCGCCACTTCTGGCTTTTTCTGCGCATATGGTGCTGAGGAATCAAACTCAGGTCCTTGTGCATGCGAGGCAAGCACTCTACCACTGAGCCACCTTCCCAGCCCGACTTCCTGTGCACAGGTCCACGTTTCTCCCTGGCCGTGGTCGGTGCTTCGCGGCCCGGGGGTGGACGCCGCAGCGCCCTGTGAAGGAGCCCGCTGGCCGGCCGGCCGCTCACCTGTTCAGACGCTCCGTCTCCACCTCGAACTCGCGAATCTTGCTCTCGGAGATGGCGGAGCCGTGCGAGTAGAGGGTCTGGAAGATCTCCTGGATGTTGGAGCAGTCCTGGAGCGAGTGGGCCAGGTGCTCAGCCACGCTGCTGGAGACCTGCAGGGCGGGACGTCCCTGCCGTCAGACCCACACGGTGCCAGCGCCCCAGCGTGCAGGGAGGCCCCCCTCCCCCGCCCCCCGCATGGCTGGCACCCTGGCGCTCGGCTCCCTGGCCGGCATGGGCATAACACCATCACCAACGCCAAAGGGGCCGGGGAGCGGCCCGAGGGGCCCAGTGGCTGCCTGGCCAGTCTCTCCAGCACCACCAAAAACGGAAGGAAGGAACTGGGTCTTCAGAGAGCTTTTCCCAGGAAGGGTGACATCAGCCAAAAAGAAACGTGCTCAGCTCCTGACTCACGCGGCTGTAGCCACGCTGTGCGTCACCTTTAGAATAATAATTAAAAAAAATTGTGCTGGGCGCTGGTGGCTCTCGCCTGTCATCCCAGCTACTCAGGAGGCTGAGATCGGAGGACCGCAGTTCAAAGCCAGCCCAGGCAGGAAAAGTCCGTGAGATTCTGATCTCCCATGAACCGCCAGAAAACCAGACATGGTGCTGTGGCTCAAGTGGTAGAACGCTCGCCCGGAGTTCAAGCCCCATGACCAACCAAAAGAAAATTAAAGACCTTTTCCTGTTGTTAACCTCATCCCTGCCATCAAAGAGCTGGCTCTTCCCTCATGCCTAAAGGAATCGACCCCCACCCCCCGCCCAGGGCCAGCGTGAGCACTCCTCCAGGAGCAACGTGCATGGGCCGGCTCTCTGGCAGCTCCCCTCACTCTGGGGTGCAGGTGGAGACCAGACACCGCGGGAATTCCATCCGTGCCCCAGTGCCAGGAGTGGACAGAGATCACAGCTTCCTGGATGATTGCCAGAGGAGTGAAGAACAAAGAAGGCCGGAAAGCCGCAGGGCCAGCGGCCGTGGAGGCCACGCCCCCTCTGGCCACAGTTGGGGTGCTGTGATTTCTCCCTGCTCAATGGCGGGCATGTCAGGAGACCCCTGTCCCCCCCACACGGGCGCTGTGGCCCGGGAACCCTCCCTCCCTGGCCGCCCGCTTGCCAACACTCACCCCGACGCTGCTGATTTCTGAGCCCAGGACCGGCCGCTCAGACGATGAGGACTCCGACCTCGTCTTCGATAGCTTCACCCTCTCAGCGATCTTAAGAAACACAGGATGATCAAACGCTGCAGACCCCGCTCCCAGAGCAATGGTTCAGACCACGCTTACCAGAGCCAGGGTCAGCTATGCCAGCTAAACTGATTTGTTGCTGTTAAAACACACACACCACCACCATCAACCACCACCAAAACCTCATTGCCCAGTGTGGTGGCTCATGCCTGTAATCCTTGCTCCTGGGGAGGCAGAGTTCAGGGGGGGCATAATTCCAAACCGGCCCCAACAGGGAGCCCATGAGAGCCCGTGTCAACCGATACCAAGCTGGGGAGGGGCGGCTACAAGGGGAGTGTTAACAGGAGGATCACAGTCCGGGGCCAGCCAAGTCTAAATGGAACCGAGGGCGTGGTTCATGCAGCAGAGCACCTTCCCAGCCTCACAGGGCTCTGAGTTCAAATTCTAGGACTGCAAAAGAAATCAGCCAACCAAGCCACCACCGAAACCCCCAAACTACATCAGCCTAACCAGCCGTGGGACGCCAAGGCTGGGCTGAACTCAGAGCGGACAGCCGGCTCACCTAGGGAAGAGGGGGCGCCACAGCCCGCCCCTCCCGAGCCATTTCTTTGGCCCGCAGGGCTGTCAGTCTTGTGAGTGGGGCCGTCACTGGCTCACTACTCAGGGTCCCGCGCTCGACTGGGCCTCGGCCCTGGCCAGCCGCTGTCCACACCCACTGTCGCATGCACCAACATCTCACTCTGCACTTGCGCGGTGCCACCCTTGGGGGAGGGGGCGTGGCCCCGTCCTGGGGCTCCGCCCCTCACACCCGGCCCCGCCCTCCCCCGGAGCCCACCTTCGCGATGGGGATGTCGTTGCTGCTGCTGCTGGTGCTCAGCTCCCCCGTGCTGGGGTTGACCGGGCGGGCGGCCGCGGTGAGCCGCCCCGGGCTGGAGGGGCCCGTGGCCTGCACGCTCTGGAGACGGGTCTGCAGCTCTCGGACCTGAAACCAGCGTGGTTGACAGGTCAGGGGGCTCAGGGGGCCAGGAGGAGGGGAGGCGCGTGGCAGGTGCAGCCTCTGAGCCTCAGTTTACCAGCAGAGCACAGAGTCGGCCCGGGGAGGGAGCGCTCAGAGACACTGCAGGCAGCGCTGTGCACCGCCCCGCACAGCCGATGAGCCCCTGGAAGACGCTGGTGCTGGAAACCGGGCCCCCGGGGGCCAAGGCCACACCCCGGCCACCGCAGCCCCTCCGACACAGCTCCCGCCTGTGCTCACCACCCAGCAGGAGAGCTCCTCCCATTCACCACCCGCCGCCTCTCCACCCTGCTGACTTGGGGACCAAAGTAATTGAACTTTCCATAATTCATCCACCCCAGAGGGGCCGAAGCTTCCCTGGGAGAAAACTGCACTCAGCTGGAAAAGAGCCTCAGGCGGTAGGGGAACTTTCCAGAAACTGTGTGGGTTGATGGAGGGTGTGCGGGATTCTCCTAAGAGGGGACCCACCCCCCTCCCCACCACACACTAGAACCTCCCTGGAAGAGGCGCGATTTCCGTTTGTACAGCAGAAAAAAGGCCTGATCAAGTCCTGAATGATGAACAGTGTGAGCACCCCTGGCCCCCAAGCCCAGCCCTGGGTGAGATCAAACCAGGAGTCCAGCGGGGCGGCCGCAGCCGCGCCCCAGGGACTTGCGTGACTCATGTTGTAAGAATGGCTCACGCCTGTCATCCCAGCTATTCCGGAGGCTGAGATCTGAGGATCGTGGTTCAAAGCCAGCCTGGGCAGGGAAGTCTGTGAGACTCAGTGCTGTGGTAGAGCGCTCGCCTTGAGCTGAAGAGCTGAGCGACAGCGCCCAGGCCCAGAGTTCAGGCCCCACGACCGACACCACCACCAACAAACAGAAAAAGTCATCTGAGACCCACCATTACTTAGAGAACAAACCAACAAACAAGAGCTGGGGGCAGTGGTCAGCCTGTCCTCCCCACTGCTCAGGAGGCTGAGATCTGCAGATCCTGATTCAAAGCCAGCCCCTCCCTTCCTCAGAATGATTTCAATAGGTTTCATTGTTCTTCCACCCTGCTGCCCCTCCCTCCCGCACCCCCCCCCCTCCCGGGGAGGCTGGCCCACTGGAAGACATTCCTTCCTTTAAGTGTCTTCCGACTGCCCCTGGGGTTCTGCCGTGGTCTTTCCCGTGTACAAGTATCACGATCAGAACACGCCACCTGCGGCTCGGCCCTTCCCCATCTTCCCAGTGCCCGTGTTCAAGCGCGTGGAGAGATCTGTAGACCGCGCTCCACGCACGGCCCAGAGCTGTGGGGTCCCAGAG
Organism: Dipodomys spectabilis; assembly: GCF_019054845.1. Lineage (NCBI taxonomy): Eukaryota > Metazoa > Chordata > Mammalia > Rodentia > Heteromyidae > Dipodomys > Dipodomys spectabilis. The sequence continues at coordinate 302,138 of NW_024871288.1, read as the reverse complement.
CCGGCCGCCCTGCGGGGAGGGCGGCGCTGTCTGCTTCTCTCCCGGCTTTCCAGTCTGGAGTGAGCAGGAGAAATCTGTTGTGTGGCCTAATACGTAGTCACACTTCAGACCAGCACCTGCTTCAGCAACCACCTTCCCAGAGCCAGCAGGTCCCGACCAGGGGCATCGGCCCTGGAGATCAGGGAGGGGGACGGGGAGGGGGGGAGGGGGGAGGGCTGGGGGGGTGGGGCCTGCGGCTTAGGCCCTGGCTGACTGGGGCGATTCACATCTGCTGACAGAAGCTTGGGGAACACAGGTGACCAGGCAGGTTCCCCAGACACACCCCCAGATCGGAGACCAGAGGCTGTGTGGACGCTGCCTGCCAGCACACTCATTAGGACGTCAGCCCAAAACAATGGATGGAGCTGATAATGTCCAATGAGACTTGAGACAGGACTGCCGAGGCGTTCACTTGACATCAGCCCCAAAGGAAGCTGATAAAAGTGCAAAACCTGTCATTTCTTCCACACGCCTACAGGAGGACTGACCACGATGCAGGCAGATAGAAAAGAATGACTCACGGCTGCTGGACAGAAAAACTGCACACACGCATGCACGTATACACGCACACATGCAGGCACATATACACACATGCATATACAGACACACTGACATGCGCATGTGTGCATACATGTGCATACCCACATACACAAACACACTCATGTGTGTCTACACCACACCCAGACATACACTCGTGATCACTGAACCTATCACAAGCCAATGCTAGATCACACACCTGACACAAGCATACATAAAAGTGAGCACCTACTAGAAAGTGCAAGTTTTGTAGGAAAAAATGTTTGATGGAAGCCGGGCGCCAGTGGCTCACATCTATCATCCTAGCTACTCAGGAGGCTAAGATCCGATGATCATAGTTCAAAGCCAGCCTGGGCAGGAAAGTCCATGAGACTCTTATTGCCAATAAAAATCACTAGAAAACCAGAAGTGACGCTGTGGTTCAAGCAGTAGAGCGCTCGCCTTGAGCTGAAGAGCTGAGGGACAGCGCCCAGGACCAGAGTTCAAAACCCATGACTAAAAAAAAAAAGTTTGATGGACAAGACTATTTTTCAAACATAAAAAATAGAAGCAGGTGTCATAATGACCATCTGAACTGAGTGTGGAGGAGGTGTGAAAATACCACACGGATGTGATTTTACCAGCTACTTAGATTTGGGATTCCAAAGAAAAGTTTTTTGTCAGTTGTGGGTCTTGAACTCTGGGCCTGGGCGCTGTCCCTCAGCTCTTCAGCTCAAGGCGCGCGCTCTACCACTTGAGCTACAGCGCCACTTCCAGTTTTCTGGTGGTTTATTGGAGATAAGAGTTTCATGGACTTTGCTGCCTGGGCTGGCTTTGAACTGCGATCCTCAGATCTCAGTCTCTTGAGTAGCTAGGATGACAGGCGTGAGCCATGGTGCCTGGTCAGAAAGTTACTGTTTGAAAGTCTTGTGTCTCCAACTTAGGATTCCTAAACTCCTTCTAAGAATGGCGTTTGGGTGGGAAGAGGCCGGCGGGCCTCAGGGCTGAGAGGCCGCGCAGTCGGGGCAGCCCTGGCTGGGTACCTGCCGCCCCGGCCCTGAGCAGGGCAGGCCTGGCCCGGGGCAGTCGGGGGGCAGCCCTGGCTGAGCAGCCGAGGTGGCCCGGCCCTGAGCAGGGCAGGCCTGGCCCGGGGCGGTCGGGGGGCGGCCCTGGCTGGGCAGCCGAGGTGGCCCGGCCCTGAGCAGGGGCAGGCCTGGCCCGGGCAGCGCTCACCCTCCTGCGGAGCCGGTCCCGCTCCTCCCGGATGGCGTGCATGGCGGCCTTGCTCCTGTTCAGCTCCTCCTCCTTGCTGCACAGCATGGCGGTCAGACTCTCGTTCCCTTCCCTCAGCCCGGCCAGCTCCTTCTCCCACCGACATCGCTCTTCCGCCAGGTTGGGGTACAGGTCCCGGCCCAGCACCCCCTCGATCTCCTCCACTGTCTGCAAAACACAACCGCGACGAAGAGCCACGCTAAGTTCCCTTGGGAGAAAGGGCCCATTCCCGAGTCACCTGACTGCACACCGCCGGGCGACCGAGGCTCAACATGGCCTTCGCCTCGCCCAACAGCGAGGCCCTCTCATTCTGCGTTCTCTCCCCCTCCCCCCTTCCTCTCCCCCTCCTCCCCCTCCCTCTCACCCACCCCCCTCCCCACGATGGCCAGGGTGCTGGCTCAGCAGGACAGCGCCACTTCAGAGGTCGGATGGCGTGAACAGGATTGGCCCCAGGTCAGGTCAGGGATGCAGAAAGCGGGGAGCCCGGGCGGCTCACGCTTGGAATCCCAGCTACCCAGGGGGCTGAGATCTGAGGTTCTGTGGTTCAAAGCCGGCCTGGGCAGGAAAGTCTGAGACTCTGACCTCCAATTAGCCAGCTAAAAAAAGCCAGAAGTGGAGCTGTGGCTCAAGTGGTTGAGTGCCAGTGCATAAAAAAAGCTCCGCAACAGTGTCCAGACCTCGAGTTCGAGACCCAGTAGCAGCAATGAAAAGAAATTCATCTAAAACACAGTATGCATGCATAAAAATGATTCATAAAATTAGAAAGAACGGTTCAGTTTGCTCTGGGAAGCCTGAGGCTGACGGCTGCGAAGCAGAAGTGAGAATTGAGGCGCAGAGGCGTGATCAGGCACGGAGGCTTACACTGTAACCCCAGCTCCTCAGGAGGCCAGAGCAGGAAGGCCGTGGCTCAAAGCCAGTAGGCCCCTCTCTCAACAAAAACCTGGATGTGGTGGTGTGCACCTATTTGGGAGGCCAGGATCAGAGGATCGCAGCTGGAGGCCAAAACAGCTAAGTCCATATCTGAACAATAACCTCAACATCGAAGAGGGCTGTGGCTCCAGCGGTAGAGCACCTGCCTAGCAAATGTGAGGCTCTGAGTTCAAATCCCAGTGACCGCTCCCTGGGTGCGGTCCTGTCTTTCGTGCCAGAGGCTGGGCGGAGGACCGAGGCCGGCCTACCTACCTTAATGGCCAGGTCGCAGTGCTCGCTGGCGGTGGTGAGCCGCTCGATGTGGCGGTCCACGTCGGCCACGGACAGGCTGCAGCTGCTCTTCTTCCGGCCGCAGACCACGCTCTCCAGCCCCGTCAGCACCCTCTGCAGCTCCGAGTTCAGGTCACTGCAGTTATCTGCGCGGGGGTGAGGAAGGCCTCGGGGTGAGGCGGAGGCAGACCCCCACGAACGGGCCCCGTCCATTCTCCACGGGGGACTCGCTGGGGCGACAGGGAAGGGTGTCGGGATTTCCTAGGCCAGCGTCCCCACGCAGGCCCTGGGTACTCTTATTTTTTAACCAGTCCGGGGGCTTGAACTCAGGGCCTGGGCGCTGTCCCTGAGCTTCTTTTGCTCAAGCTAGTGCTCTACCACTTGAGCCACAGCGCCACTCCTGGCTTTTTCTGTGCATGTGGTACTGAGGAATGGAACCCAGGGCTTCGTGCATGCCAGACAAGCCATCTTCCCAGGCCTAGGGACTCTATTGGGAGTTTTCTAGGTGTCTGCACCCCCCTTCCTCCCAAAAGGAAGCCAGCTTGGGCAGAAAAGTCCATGAGATTCTTTAACCAGCAAAAAGCCAGAAGTGGAGGTGTGTGTGGCTCAAGTGGAAGAGCACCAGCCTTGAGCAAAAAAAAGCCATCTGGTGCACGTGTACACACACACACCCAGTGTATATGAGTGAGGTCAAAGTACATTATACACATACACAAAAATAGAACCAATGAAACCCATTAAAAAAACACCTCACAACAGAAGCCGTAAGAGACCATTCCTGTCCCATGTGCCAACTAAGTACCATATTTGCCAGTTCATCCAGTTCCTTCTATCAGGATCCAGTTTCAAACCAATTCCACGCTGCTCTTTGTGCACACATCTCGTGGGCAATTCTAGGACGCTGAGCTAGGCTTCCCAGGCTCACTCACTGCCAGGGGCCAGAGAAGGCAGAGTCATGGATGGAATGCAACGCGCTCGGGCGCGCCCAGAAGATAGCTTTGTTGGGGGGGGGGGGGTCCTTTGAAATCCAACACAAATTCCTGAAACCGCTCTGTTGGGTTCGCTCTACAGGCCTGCCGCTATGATCCTGCAGGCCTGGAAGCTCTGTCCAGCCCGAAGCCTTCTCCCCGGGAAGCGAGGATCGCCCGGGCTCCCTTCTTATCCAACACAGCCTTAGCGCTCTGAGAGCAAGGCTCTGTTTTCTGAGGATTGAACACAGAGCCCAACACTCTGGCTTGGCTTTACTTAGGGCTGGTGCTCTACCACTTGAGCCACAGCGCCTCTTTTAGCTTTTTGCTGGTTCACTGGAGGTAAGAGTCCGGTGGGCTTTCCTGCCTGGGCTGGCTGCGACCTGTGATCTTTGAGCCCCAGCCTCCTGAGGAGGTGGGATTACAGGCGTGAGCCACAGCGCCCCGTCCGTGGAGTACAGGATTTCCCAGGTTGATTTCATCAACCCCGCGTCATTCCCAGCCACATTTCCAGAATGCAGGGAGAAAACCAGCCTGAGGCTTCCGGCCCAGACAGTGCTCTCCCGTTTTTCCACCTCGGGCTCAAACTCGCACCTTGAGGATCCATCTTGGAGAACTGCACCCCAGCCGGCCTGTAACTCCGGTCACCAGGAATCAAGCACGACGTCCTCCGGTTTAGACAGATGGCCTTCCACATCCAACCCTGCTGTGATGCAGCCGCCCACCGCGGCCACCTCCCCCTGCCTGCTCCCGTCCAGGCCCCCACTCTCCTTACCCGAGCCTGCAGAACTCCGCATGACCAGGGTTCCGGACCTCGATCCTGGGGTGCCCGCGTGCCGTTTCCTGGCGAGCTTTTATGACCCGCCGGTGCCCGGCCCGCCCCAGAACAATCCACTCCCGGTCCGTGGGCGCACGGCCTGGACGCGGGCGACCTGTCCAGCCCCTGGGGGAATCCGGAAGCTCGGCGCCTGAGCTCTGCGGCTGCCCTCGGCCCCGGCGCGCTCCTGTGTGCCCTGCCGCGTCTCCTCCGCTGACCCCGTCCCCGGCCAGCCCCGCTGGGCCGATGCCATCTCTGCACCGAGCTCCGCCCACCCGGGGGCGGTGCCCTCTGCCCACGCCCCGCGCAGGAGCCTGTATTTTTCTCCCCCGCCATTATCACTATCTGATCTGACTTGGGTGTTTGTTATCTCTCTCTGCGTTTCCTGCAAGAAAGGACTTGGATCTTCTCCAAGACAGAACAGTTTAAGTCTTTTTAGTATTTATTTTTGTGGCAATACCGGGACTTGAACTCGGGAGCCTCACACCCTCGTCTGGCACTCTCTCTCAAGGCTGGGCATTATACCACTTGAGCCTGCCTCCCATTTCTGGCTGTTTTGGAGACTAAGAGTCTCAGATTTGTCTGCCAGGAGCTGGCTTTGATCCAAGATACTCAGATCTCAGACTGCGGAGTGGCTAGGATTACAGGCGGTTGGCGAAAGTTGTATTAGTGAAACTTGATTAGATGTTTAAGACGACAAATGAGAAAAACACAGGTGTCGCTCACGCCTGTAATCCAAGCTACTCAGGAGGCTGAGATCTGAGAATCACAGTTTGAAGACAGCCAGGGCAGGAGACCCATGAGGCTCTTAACGCTAATTAACCACAAAAATCCAGAAGTAGAGACATGGCTCAAGCGGTATGGCACTAGCCTGGAGAAAAAAGCAGCTTGTGGATGGGGTCCAGGCCCTGGGTTCAAACCCCAGGACTGGCAAAATACCAAACCAAACCAAACCGACGGGAAAACCCAGAGGCTGTGGAGGGCGGCAGGCTCCTGGCGGTGCGCGGGGGTTTGGGCACAGGGGGTCGCATGCCCTGCACCAGGCCGGGCACAGCGGCCTCGCCAGGGCAGCACGTGCTCGCGCTGCGCTGTGAGCAGCACGCCTGCCTGGTGCCGGACAGCGCTTCCCCAGCAAGCTGTTGGCTGGAGTGAGGTGCGTGGGTCATCTACACAGCCCGGCCTCTCCTCATGTGGGCGTCCTGGCTGCGGGCCCGCTGGCCGGGTCTGCCGAGGGGACCCCCCCACTCCCCGGCACGGCGTGCACGGGAGGCCCCAGAGCCTGGGGAGCGGAGGAGGGATGAGGGGAGACACTGCTCCTTCCTCCCAGAATCGGGGTCCAAAGAGGAGCAGGCCGCCATCCCCCACCGCATGGGTGGACGTGGTGACGACACGGAGGCCGTTCTGCTCAGGGCCCCATTACCCCAAGAAAGCCCCCACGGACCCACGCCACAGGCACCGCACATCTGCTCTGCAAACTGAGGCCGAGAGTGTGGACACGCCGGGCGACTCCTCACACAGACGCGCTGCGACCTGCGCTGGCCTGGCTGGCTTCGTCCCTTCCCCCTCTGGGCAAGGTCACGGAAGGCGCTCGCTCGTGCAGTGACCAGGCCGCGATCCCTGCGGCAGATCCCGCTTCTGTACCGATCCACTGGGCGGAACGCGCCGAGAGCCGCAGGCGCGTGGGGGGTCACCCCCAACGCCTCCCCGGCCCGCACACCAAAGGCACCGGCAGCTGGAGTCCGCACAAAGCCAGGAAGAAGGGCAGAGGAGACCCGGGGGACCGACGCACACCAAGACCAGGGGCCCCAGCGCGGGGCTCGGTCTCACACGGGACGGCGCTGCCCGGGTCTGATGAGGACCTGGACGGGGCTGGGCGAGGCCGGTACACGCGTGGTCATCAAACATCCCGCTCACCGGGGCGCACGCATGGCCCTCCGGGCGCTGCCCGGGGCTCGCACCCACGCTGCGGGGGGGAGAGGGGGCCTTCGATGGCCACCGTACCCCAAAGCTCAGCAGCACAGCCCCTGCCTAGCAAGAGCGAGGTCCTGAGTGCAAACCCCGCAAAAGATGAATTGTTCCTGCTTACAGACTGCTGGGATTTATAGCTGTTCCCGTGGCATCACGGGACCCTGCGGCTGCTCAGCCGCTGACCGCCTGGCCACATTCTCCAAGGAGCTGGGGGGGGGCTGCGCCCACTCCCAGGCCCCCCCCCCACACTCGTGTCAAGGAGGACTCCAGCTCTCATCCGGCTGTCAGGCTGCTGCTGCTTGCTGTAGGTCAATCACGGGGCTTGAACTCGGGGCCTGGGCACTGCCGACCTCCATCCCCCTTAGCAGAGCTGCCCGGCGGCTGAGCACGGAGCCCAGGCCCTCCCCCCAGTCCTACTGACTGGCTGCTTCCTTGCTTCCACCCGCCCTCCCTCCCTCCCTCCCTCCCTCCCTGCCTTCATCCCCTCCCTCCCTCCCTCCCTCCCCGCCTCCCTTCCTCTCCCTGCCAACAGGAGTCTTGAACACTGGCCTCAGGACAGACCTTGGGAGAGGCTCTGGAGAACTACCAGGAGATGAAGAAATCAAGCACACACTGCTGCCTAATGGAGCTCGGTGAGCGGGACAGCCAGTCACGCAGACGAGCACGTCACGGAACACGCCAGTGTAACGTGAGGAGGAGAGGAAGTGGGCAATGACAGAGCAGCAGAGGCAGGCACCCGCATGGGTGCACATGCACAAACACGCACACGCACGCACACACATACACACATGCACACACGCACGCACATACACACATGCACGCACAAACACGCACACACACGCATACACACGCACACACACGCACACACATGCACCCACGCACGCACGTACACACATGCACGCACACACGCACACACTCACACACATGCACAAACACGCACACGCACGCACACACGCGCACACGCGCACACACGCACACGCGTGCACGCACGTACACGCACACACACTCACACACATGCACGCACGTACACGTGCACACACACGCGCGCACGCGCACACACACACACGTACACACATGCACACACGCACGCACATACACGCACATACACGTGCACACGCATGCATACACACACGCATGCACGCACACACGCACATGCACGCACGTATACGTGCACACACATGCATGCACGCGCACACACATGCACGCACGCACGCACGCACACACAGGGGTTTCTGGTCTTTTCTGGGGAGGTGCACAGACCCGAGGCTGAGAGAAGCCATCTGCCACCCACCACCTCCTGCAACGTGTGCGCACAGGCCGCGGCCTCCACTGCCCCCCTCCGGCCCCCCCTCCACCCCCCTCCACCCCCCCCACTCTCCTCTCCTTCCACTAGTGTCGCCTCGCCATCTGCCAACAGCCCGCGGCCCTCCCCGCTGGTTTTGTCCAGCTCAGATGTCTCCACTGAGGCGTCCCAAGTCCCGCTGGCTTCTGAAGACCCCCACCCAGGCACCTCGAGACCCCACCACCGCTGGGCCCCGCCAAGGACATGACGCCCCCCCCCCCCCGCCCACCCCCAACCCCAGGCCAGGCGCAGCAACGCGCAAGGGTGGAGACTGGGTCCTTTCCTCCCCACCACCATATTTTTTGTTTTTTTTGTCGGTCGTGGGGCTTGAACTCTGGGCCTGGGCGCTGTCCCTCAGCTCTTCAGCTTAAGGTGAGCGCTCTACCACTTGAGCTACAGCGCCACTTCCGGTTTTCTGGTGGTTTATTGGAGATAGGAGTCTCACGGTCTCTCCTGCCCGGGCTGGCTTTGAACCGCCATCCTCAGATCTCAGCCTCCTCAGTAGCTAGGATTACAGGTGTGAGCCACCAGCGCCCGGCTTTTCCGCCACCATATTGGCGCAAGCCACGGCCGCCCGCCGCCACCACGGCTGCCTCCCACCAGCCACCGAATCCCGCCACGCGCCCCCCGGGGTACACCATGCGTCTGCTTTTCCACGTCTCTGCTGGCGCCGCCTTCGTCTGAGCCATGATTTCACCCACCCACATTTATGCAATGGCCTCCCTGCGAGTCCTACCCCTCCCACAGACACACGTGTGCACACGTGACATACATGCACACCTACCCCCTGCGTACACACGGCTGCATGCACACACACCCACATATACAAACTCAGCCTTGATCCCTGAGTTTTCTTACTACGGATGGACAGACCGGAAACCTCCTCTCCTCACCCCATCCCGTCCTCATTACTGAGTCCTTCTAGGAGGTTCCGTCCGTCTCTGGATGAAGAGACTCTCGTGTGGTGAGCGGGGCCCGGACCGTGCTCAGGGGGGTCGCCCAGCACCTCAGCCGCACACCACCCCCTGGAGCAGGTCTTCCTGGGGTCCCGGTGGAGTCTCGTTGCTTTGCAGCCTTACCGAGGCCGGAGATCACAGAGCTGTGCGACCAGAGGCGAAAACCTTACCTCCCCTGCCTTCGGGTTCCGTGACAACCGTCCACGTCCCTCCTTCGCCCAGCCGCCTGTCCGTCCCCCTACCTGCCGTGGCTCCCCCCTGGGATTCCAGACCCTTCCAACCACAGGGGCCACCCGAGCCCAGGTTACTGCCAGCCGGCCAGCCTGGAGCTCGGCCTCTCTCCACGTCCCAGGAAGCCAGTGGCTCCCAATGAGGCCACTGCCACCCCGGGGAACCCCCGGTGGCGGCCTCCACATGGGGCCCACCGAGCCCCATCAAACAGGGCGGCCTGCTGCTGCCGGCCCGCCCCTCCTTGTTTTTATTCTTGGTTGGTCGTGGGGCTTGAACTCTGGGCCTGGGCGCTGTCCCTCAGCTCTGCAGCTCAAGGCCAGTGCTCTACCCCTGGAGCCACCGCCCTACTTCCAGTTTGCTGGTAGTTCATTGGAGAGAAGAGTCTCATGGACTTTCCTGCCCAGGCTGGCTTTGAACTGGGATCCTCAGGTCTCAGCCTCCTGAGTAGCTGGGATGCAGGCATGAGCCGCCGGCGCCCGGCCCTACAGTGGGTTCTGACCGTCCAGACGGGACACACTGTGCTGACATTCCCACTGGCTGCTCCTCTCGAGCCTCCAACACCAAGGGTCTGTTTCTCAACTGTTTCCAAACCAAACCTCCCTACCACGGACTCTGCACGCCCACTTCGTCACTGGGGACCACCGTGCTGGAGTGATTTTCAGATTCCTGTTTGTTATCTGCCAGCCGCTGAGTACCCCCAGCCCCCCCCCCCCCCCACGCATCCCAACCCCCAGCCGGCACGGAAGCGCGTCCACGCTGCCACTCCTGTATCACGTGGTTCTCTGCGTCTGGAGTTTCCCAGCAGAGGTGACACGTGTGTAACTCAGGGTAGGGAAAGCTAATTCAGCTCCCTGGTTCCCTTTGGACCAGCAAGGTAGTAATTAAGTTCCTCCCCAACTCCAGCAGGAGCAGAGGCTTCCCTCAGGGCACCGGCTGTTGCTAAACTTCCATTCTGTAACCCAGAAACCAAGCGCGGGCTGGGCGGGGGGCGGGAGGGGGTGCTCACCCACGTCGGCAGTGGCCATGGTGGACTGGTTCTCGGGGATGGAGGCGGAGGTCTGGTCCTGGTCCAAGCTTCGCGAGTCCTCGTTGACCTCATGCTGGCTGTGGCTGAGCTCCGACCTCAATTCCGAGTACTCATCTTCCTCCCTGAGGAAAGGGGGGGAGGGAAAGTCACCACAAAGGAGGCTGTGAGAGGAATCCACTGAGAACCAGTGTCTGTTAAGGACATTTGGGGGAAAGAGATCTCTCACTGGGTCCACAGAGACCACGATCGCTTTGGACCAACAAATCACCCCATTCACGGCGAAAGGCTGTTTATACGTGTGGATGGTAAAAGGCTGTTTCTGTGTCCAGATAAACTCAGGCCCAGCTTGGGAACAAGGCTGGTTTATCTCTGCCACTAGAAACCTTTCCCCTTCAAAGATGTCCTGAAGAATTTCGATTTCTCAATCTTCTCGAGTTTTGAGGTTGAAAAGAACTACGGGGACGAGCAGGAAAAAGATGGGGGAAAAAATCCAGACACTGGTAGCTCACGCCTGTAACCCCGGCGACTTGGGAGTCGGAGATCCAAGACCGTCAGTCCAAAGCCAGCCGGGATTAGTCCGCGTGATCCTTATCTTCAATTCCCTGCAAAGAGCTGGGAGCAGAGGCAATGCTCCGTGGAGTCCGTGGACAGGGTCACAGGGAAATGGAGGTTACATCCTAAGATACTTCTTCCCAATTTTTTTTTAAATTTGTGCTAGTAACGGAGCTTGAACTCTGCACCTCACATTCTCTCGTTTTTTTCACTCAAGATTGGCATGCTACCACTTGAGCCACAAGCTCAACTCCCAGCTTTTTGCTGGTTAACTGGAGAGAAGAAGAGTCTCACTGATTTGTCTGCCTGGGCTGGCTTCAAACCATGATCCTCAGATCTCCGTCTCCCGGGGTGCTGGGATTATAGGCGTGAGCTACTTGGTGCCCGGTAGCATTGAGTTCATCATGGTAGATCAAGATGGCAGCAGTCATCAACTGGGCTTGGGAAAGGGGCGGCTGAGGGTACAAATCCAAGTGGGAGAAACGCGAAGATGTCTCCACCATCCTCGGCTCTACAGCTGCTCTATGCCCTAGTCCCTGCTTTTCATATAAACACCCCTCTGGAAAACAGGAGGACTCCATGGACAGAAGCCCCCGGCTGTGAAACATAGGAATTAACGTGGGAATGGTAAAGGCCAAAGGCATAGATGGATGTTCTGCGGATAAGTTAATTATTAGACATCCGCAGAAATCCACCCTGATGAGGCCCCGGAAAGAAGACAATTAACCCGCCCTCTCAGCGGTCACCCGTGGGTCCAGGGGCTAATTGTCTGCTCAGTGATCCCCTGGCTCTCCCTCGAGCCTGCGCCCCACGCTCTGACTTCGCTGACTGCGGCGTATGACTGAATTGCTTCTGTAGCTTGGCCAACGCGACCAGCTTCAGAGCCGCTGTTTCCCAGGGGTAAAGGACACTGACAAATCCCCCCAACGGCCGCCTGAAGCTCTCCAAACCCTAAGCGTTCCTGCCAGACCGCCTGCTCTGTACTTAAATACTTCTGGCGAGAACCTGACACTGGGGTGGGGAGGGAGGGTGGGTGGGGAAGACACTGGGGAGCATGCTGGGGAGCTGGGCAGGGACGCTGCTGTCACACGCAAGGGGGGGGGGACAGGCAGATCCGGGGAGCAGTCCAGGTGCTGGCTGTGTCCAGCGCTCCCGGCGCACCTGGAAACAGGTAGCTTTTTGGTAGGTCATGGAGAGGCGGAGCATGTGCAAAGGCCCGGAGGTATGAGCCGCACTTCTTGGTGAGGAGCAAGGGGACTGAGATAGCGGCCAGCACCACGGGCCGAAGGAGCGCAGCTGGGGGGAGGGCTCAGCAGCTTGCCGACAGAGCAGCTTTGATCATTCTGAGGGACTGAAATAGGCTCTGGGGCCCGTGAACCCCCGGGCCGCGGCTCCCGGGCAGGGCCGCTTTCTGAGTGACAGCGGCTTTCTTTTTTGAGGAGGGGGCAAGGCTTGGAAGTGTCCTTGGCCAGCCGGGGGGAGAAGAGTCTGGGAGAGCCGTCGGAGCCCGTGGAGGGGTGTGGCCGTGCGGGCCTGGCTTCCTGAGCTGTGTGCAACGCTGAGACTGGACAGACTGGTTCAGGGCCAGCCTGGGCAGAAAAGCCCGAGAGGCCGTCTCCGGGGGCCTGCGGCACACCGCCTGCCATGCCGCGATGCCGCGACGCCCGGAACCTAGAGCGGGCGGGGGCGGGGGGAAAGCCATCCTCACAACGAGCAGCGAAAGACTCAGCTGGCGGCGTGGCTCAGCGTCCAGTGCCAGCCAAGCACGTGGGAGGCCAAGTTCAAAGTCAGTACCACCACCAAGACAAAGAAACGACAACAACGAAGCCGTGGCCAGCTCTGGTGATGCAGAAGGAAAGTGTGTGTGCGTGTGTGTATGTGCGTATGTGTGTGCATGAGCATATGTGTGCGCGTGTACACACACGTGTGTATGTGTGCGTGTGTGCACATGTGTATGTGCATGTGCACACATGTGTGTTTGTGTGCATGTGTGTGCGTGCGCGCACGTGTGTATGTGTGCGTGTGTGCACATGTGTGCGTGCGTGTGTACGTGTGCACGTGCGCGTGCACACACGTGTATTTGTGTGCATGTGTGTGCATGCGCGCACATGTGTGTGTGCGCACACGTGTGTGCGTGCGCGTGCACCAGTCCCCCAAGCGGCCATGCTAAGCTATAAAGCCCCAGGTGTGGACCCAGTGATGGCCGTCGGTGAGCCCGTGGTGGAGCAGAGTGCTTTCCACGTCGCTTCGTTGGCGCATGCGCTCCAGAGCCGACCGTCTACACACGAACAAAATTCTACACAGCCCCTGCAGCTTTAGCCGTGCCTCTCCAGGCCGGATTTTCTACAAATCCCTCTGGGCCGGGTGGAATTTGCTGACGGTAGCCAGAAAGATGAAGAGGAGAGGCCTGGACGGCCAGGCTCTCTGCCCTGCAGTCTGGGATGAGGTCATTGCTGCCTGGGAGGAGGAGGGGCGGGCGCCTCCGGCAGGGCTGGGAACTGCTGGGGATCAGGTTGATGTCCATCGCCCCACGCGGCCCTGTTTGAATCCTCACCATTCCGTCATTTCCTGTGCTGAAGTTGCCGGGCGACTCACGCCTGGCATCTTAGCCACTCAGGAGGCTGAGCTGAGGGTCAGAGGTTCAAAGCCAGCCCGGGCAGGGAAACTGGTGGAGCTCTTAGTGCAGTTTACCCCCAAAAAAACAGAAGTGGAGCTGTGGCTCAAGTGGAGGAGCTCCAGCGGTCACGGACAGTGCCCAGGCCCTCAGTCTAAGCCTTCGTACTAGCAGGAAACGGGGGAAAAAGTGCAGTGTGTTTTAATGGACATTACACACTTGCCTGCGTCCTCCGCCGGCTGCCTGGGACCGGCCTCAGCCTTGCTTTGGGCTGGAAACTCTCTGCTCATGTGTTCGCAACCTGCAATCACTGCAAACCAGGGCGCGACTCTGCAGCCTTGGGGTTCTAAATTAGACCACGGAGCTGGCTCTGTGGGCCCAGCTCGGTGCAAACTTTTCCACGATTCGGGCCAGATCACAGGCGCCCTGCAGCGCACCCCATCATTAGGGTGACCCTCAGAGTTGGAACCCAGCCTCCTCCTCCCCCGGCTTCTGTGAGAGCCGCTGCCTCAGGCCCGGTCAGTGATGCTCTCTGCCAGCCCTGCGGGAGACGCCCTTTCTGCAGAAGTGGGTGCCCACCACCCCTCTCAAGATGTCCCGAGTGTCCCCCCAGCCACGCGCACCCCTCCCCGGCTGGGGCTGGGGCTCGGCAAACGCCCTGCCAGCGAAGCCCCCGGCGCCGAGACACCAGGCTGACCACTGAAGAACTCGGCTCCCCACTTTTGTGGAAAGCAGATCAAGTCAGGGCGCAGCTATTCCCGGCCGACCCCGGCCCCGCCTGGTGAAGCTGCTTTCTAAGCCCCACTTGTGTGAGCGGTGAGGGTGGACCCGTGGACCCATCCCGCCCTGCCTGAGTCTGCCAAGAGGATGAGTCACTCCTGATCCGCTCACACACCAGGATTATCTAGAAGCCTCCATAATGCGGGGCTGTGAGCCGCGCGGTGAATCTCTGCACAGCTCCGTGGGGAGGCCGGGAGGACGAGCGAGCGACTGCGGAGGCCTGCGTGTCTCTGGGACACAGGGTGCTCTGCTCAGGACCCGCTTTTGGTGCCAGCACTAGACCTGGAACTCAGACCTCAGCCTCCTGAGGAGCCAGGGTGACAGGTGAGCCACCGTGCCCGGCTGGCTTGGAACTCACAGGCGCATCTGCGCCCGTCCGAGGCCACGGCCACCAGTCCACAGGCTCAGCACCGGGGTGACCAGCCCATCCAAGGCCACGCCCCACCAGTCCACGGGCTCGGCACCGGGGTGACCAGCCCGTCCGAGGCCACGGCCACCAGTCCACGGGCTCAGCACCGGGGTGACCAGCCCGTCCGAGGCCACAGCCACCAGTCCACGGGCTCAGCAGGCCAGAGTCAGAACAGAAGACAAAGGCAAAGAGGAAGCGGTGACGGGGCAGAGTGGGGGCAGGGTGCTCAGGCAGCGGAGCGGGCGGGGGCGTGGCCGGTCCTGGGGCGGGCCGGGGGCGTGGCCGGGGCCGGGGGCGTGGCTGGGGCCGGGGGCGTGGCTGGTCCTGGGGCGGGGCCGGGGGCGTGGCTGGGGCCGGGGGTGGGGCGTGGCCGGGGCCGGGGGGCGTGGCCGGGGGAGTGCCCGGTCCTGGGGTGGGGGCGTGGCCGGGGCGTAGCCTGGGGCGGGCTGGGCCAGGGCGGGGGGGGGGGGGGGGAGGGGCTGGGGCCGGGGGCGTGGCAGGGACCGGGGGCGTGGCCCGGCCAGGGCGTGGCCGGGCCGGGGGCGTGGCCTGTCCTGGGGGCGTGGCCGGGGCGTGGCCGGGCCCAGGGCCGGGAGGCCGGTACCTGATGGTGGCGCTCTGCAGGCGGTCGATCTTCTTGTTGAGCTCGGCGATGATGCTGTGCAGCTCCGTGACGCGCTCCTCGTAGCGCAGGGCCGTCCGCTCCTGGGCGTCCTCGTGCTCTCTCATGAGGTGCGAGCGCTCACACTGCGGCGGGAGGGGACGGGGCTGGGGCTGGGGCGCGGCCTCCGCGGCCTCCACGGCCTCCAGCCGACGACACCTCCCGGCCAGAACGGGACGGGGCTGGGGCGCGGCCTCCGCGGCCTCCAGCCCCCACACCTCCCGGCCTCCGCGGCCTCCAGCCCCCACACCTCCCGGCCTCCGCGGCCTCCAGCCCCCACACCTCCCGGCCTCCGCGGCCTCCACACCTCCCGGCCTCCACGGCCTCCACACCTCCCGGCCTCCGCGGCCTCCAGCCCCCACACCTCCCGGCCTCAGCGGCCTCCAGCCCCCACACCTCCCGGCCTCCGCGGCCTCCAGCCCCCACACCTCCCGGCCGGCCCCGCGGGACACAGCACAGCCGGCGGCCGGGAGGAGGCTGGGAGGCCGGCCCTTCTAGAACTGTGCCCATGCCCTGCGCTGGCCCAGGCCCGGGGTCCACTGGCTCACCATGTGAGAAGCTGTATGTTTCCCTTTTCGATGTCAGTCCTGGCCTTGAACTCGGGGCCTCCACGCTGTCCCTGAGCTGCTTTGATGAAGGCTAGCATTCTACTACTAGAGCCACAGCTCCACTTCTGGATTTTGGTGGTTAACTGGAGATCAGTCTCAGGGACTTTCCTGCCTGGGCTGGCTTCCAGCTGGAATCCTCAGATCTCAGCCTCCTGAGCAGCTGGGGTGACAGGCGTGCGCCACGGGCACTGGGAGGAAGTAAATAAACCCAAGGCGGCCTGACCATGGCCTTGAAGGCCTCTCTGGACTCCTTTCTTGGCGGCTCCTGGCATCTTCTCACCATCCACTGCTTCCTTCCCTAGTTCAATGCTTGCTGGGGACGGTTTGGGCTGCTTCCCAACCAGATGACCTAACAAGGTGCAGCCCAACTGGGGTCTCTGGGGTTCTGTGTCCTCCTCTCCTGGGACTCCAAACTCCCACAAGGCGGGAACGGGCGGCTGCCCTTTGCCTGAGCTCCAGGGGCCTCCGGAAGTGTTATAAAAAGAATAATCGCCCCGTATGGTTCAGCCGTGGGGCTGCTCCGGGGAGACAGTGATGGAGGGGGAGAGCGGCCCCCCTCTCCCTCAGGAACCCGTGCACCTCCCCTCCCCCCCACCCGTCCCACACCCCACCAGTCACCGGCTGCCGGCCCCATCTGCATAACAGAATGCTCCCCAGGGAGGGACCTGCGGGGCAGCTGGTGTCCCCCGGTCACATTCAGCCCTGATTAATTTCCCCATCCAGCTGAGACATTTGAATTTCATCTTCTTCACGCTGAGGCCTGCGGGTACCGCCCGGTGAGATCCGGTGGCAGGCTGAGAAAGGGTGGGCTGTGGCTCCTCAGCCCTCTGCCCGCCAGTGGCCAAGGTACAGCCAGGGATGCCATAACTCAAGAGGCTGGGCGTACACCCCAGCAGCGCCCCGGCCACCGCCGCCCCTCCCCTCCACTGCTCACCATCCAAGTCACCAGGAATCCAGACTTGGCGAAAAGAAACACGGACCAAAGTTTGGGGGCAAGGTAGGGAGGAGAGGACAGAAAGGTGCTCTGGGATTCTAGTCCCAGGAAAGAGGAGAACGCAGGGGAATCATTCTCTAGACACAGATGTGGGAATGGCTGAGACCACACTGCTCGGGGTCACCTGACTCTACACTGCACCCATCACTCATCCACGCAAATCACAGACCCAACCTAAGCGATGTGGAAGCGCTGATGGTAAACATCCGCTAAACCCTCTGAGAACCCGGCGCCGGGTTCTCATCCTAGCTACTCGGGGCTGAGATCTGAAGATTATGGTTTGAAGCCAGCCCAGGAAGGAAAGTCCCTGAGACTCTCATCTCCAATGAACCACCAGAAAACTGAAGTGGTGCTGTGGCTCAAAGTGGTAGAGCGCTCGCCTTGAATGGGAAGACTCACGGGCAATGTCCAGGCCCCAAGTCCAAACCCCATAATTGACAAAAAAAAACAAAACAAAACAAACAAAAACCCTCTTGAGAACCACCATGCTGTTGGCTCAGGTAGAAGAAGAATTCCAATTGGCAAGGGAAAAACAGAACGACTCCCACCGGGAGGGCAACTCCCATAAACACGGTGGCTCCCGTTGGCTCATGGAGAAACAAGAGTGGCTCCCATTGGCTCATGGAGAAACACGAGTGGCTCCCATTGGCTCATGGAGAAACATGGTGGTTCCCATTGGCTTAGGGAGAAACAAGAGTGGCTCCCATTGGCTCATGGAGAAACAGTGGCTCCTATTGGCTTAGGGAGAAACAAGAGTGGCTCCCATTGGCTCATGGAGAAACTCAGTGGCTCCTACATCATCACAGTGAAAATGTCTTCGCCTGCAGGAGCCAACGAGGCAACGAAACACTGTGGTTAACAGCTCCCACTGGGACCCAGCGTCCACCTCAGGAAGGTGTCACCCTGGGTGGCACCAAGGGCAGACAGCGCCATGTGCACGGTTGCTGCCATTTGCCACACCAGCAGGAGTGGCCTGTCGGTGGGAGGCCACTCTGTTACACACGGTAGCCTGGTGACACCATGGCTGACACCACCCTGGCTTTCCAGGCCCTGGGAAGCCTATCTTGCCACAAGGGCCAGGCCAGGCCTAACGCCAGGCTGCGCTGGCCAGCATGGGTCTCAGCAAAGAACACCCCCCCCCCCCGCCACCGCCCCCTTCCAGAGGTAAAGGGTGTCATTTCTACCGCGGTGGGGGGGGGGGGCAGTATGTGTGTGCAGCTCTTCTGGTACTGAGGTTTGAACTGGCGCTCTACCGCTTGAGCCACACCTCTAGCCCAGCTTTTCCACTGGTTATTTTGGAGACAGGGTCTCAGACTTTTTCCTTCTAGGGCTAGCCTCAAAGCAGGATCCTTTGCATCCGAGCCTCCTGAGTTAGCTATGGAAGTCCAGGTGTAGGATCATTTTGTGGGGAAACAGACCGGCAGGTGTGGAATGTCTCAGTTAATTTGCTGGAAATGGAGTAACAGAACACGAACATTAAAAAATAATTTAGAAAACCCTGACTTCTGTTTAGACCTCAAAGAACTGAGTTCCCAATCCTCCCTTCCTAGCGTCCTGTGGTCTGATCTCCTCCTGAATACCAGTGATGTGTCCCTTCTCACTGTGTCCTGAAATACCTCCCGCGGGCTCCTGAGTCCTGCTGGACCAAGGGAGAGCAGGTGGAGAAGACGGCAGGAAGAGAGGAAATGGACATGGTTCCACTCAATTGTTCAGCCAACTCGTGAGCAACCTCCAGAAACGCTACCGACGCCTGCCAGTCAGGCTTCCCTTTCCCCTGAACCACACAGAAGCCTCACACTCGGCTGAACAGAGCTAAGTGGCGGTCTCAAGTGACGTGCTCTTGTGGGGTGCCCGTTTGTTCCCCCCACCCCCACTCCGGGTAATTGTGTCCACTCAGCCAGAATTCAATCTCCGGCAGATGCCAACAGAGCAGAGCGTGATCGCAGGTCCTGCCTGCCACGAATATCAGCACCTAGGTTTTTCCTGCAACCACAGACTGCGTACGGCCTGGTGGGGTTGGGGGAGAGACTGTTCAGATATGAGGAAGTTGTGTTTGTCTTGAATTTCATCTGGTGCTAAATACCAAACCTTAACCTCTCCAAGCCTTAGCTACTCCTTATTAGGAGGAAGCAAATGAACAACCCGTATGAAAGTTGGGAGCTGGCGGCTCACGCCTGTCATCCTAGCTACTCAGGAGGCTGAGATCTGAGGATCGAGGCTCAAAGCCAGCCCAGGCAGGAAAGTCTGTGAGACTCTTGTCATCAATAAATTAAAAAAAAAAAAAAAAAAAGCCTAAAGTGGCGCTGTGGCTCAAGTGTTAGCCTTGAGCAAAAGAAGCCCAGAGACAGTGCCCAGACTCTAAGTTCAAGCCCCAGGACCAAAAAAAAAAAAAATTTTTTTTTTTAAAAAGCCTTTGCAAACCTGTCAAATGTCCAAGGAAAAGTATTACAAAACTGCTGCATCCAATGCTGTAGAAAGGGACAGAGCCAGGCTGGGAAGGTGGCTCAGTGGTAGAGCACGTGCCTTGCATGCTCGAGGCCCTGGGTTCGATTCCTCAGCACCCCATAAGAAAAAACCATAAGTGGCGCTGTAGCTCAAGTGGTAGATTGCTCACCTTGAGCTGAAGAGCTGAGGGACAGCGCCCAGGCCCAGAGTTCAGGCCCCACAACCGACCAAAAAAAAAAAAAAAAGAAAGGGACAGAGCCGAGCAACATGAAAACCTGCCACAAAAAAAGAGTCCCAAACACAGCTTCACTATTTCAGATCACACAGGAGGCTTTAAGGACATGGTGCAAGACATAACGGACAGTAACTCAAAATCAGAAAACTCCGAAGGGCAGGAGAGGAGCTGGAGATGCAGCCCAGAAAGGAACATTAAGCCGGAAGTCTCAGGAGGGGAGGGGAAAATATCACACAACCGAAGCCCAGAAGATGGAGAAGAGGCAGAATCGTGAGAAGGGACACAAAGGGTCTGAGGCGGGACTGTACGAAGGACGGGAGTCCTTGCGCAAGGCCAGGGGACCGAAACCAAGACCGTGTCCTTAAAGATTCCCTGAAGTAAAACACGCGAAATAGGACGGAGAGAATGCAAGGGGATCTCAGCACTTCAAACCGCACTGAGTGAGACGCAGCCAAGCAAATAAAGCATGGGAGGCAGCGCGCGGCGACAGGAGGAAGAGGGGGGAAGGGAGAAGGGGAGTGAGGAAGGGGAGGGAGCCCCCCCCCGGGGTGGCAGTTCACGGTCAGGCCTTTGGGAGGGGACCGGGGTCCCCAGGGGGCGCTGGCAGGGCAGGAGGGAGGCTGTCCTCCCGTGCTAACCCACAGCAGACCGCAGACACCGCTCCTTCTGCTGGAATTGTTGTTTTGTGGCCATTCGCATCTATTACGTCCCTTCTATTTCAAAGAGGAAACGAGAGAAACCAAACCGAACCCCGGCTTTGCAGAGCCGGGGCCTTACCTGGGCCTTGGCCAATTTCTTTTCCAGGAGGTCCCGCTCCCGCTCCGTCTGCTGCAGCCGCCGGTTCAGTTCCTCTATGTCGCTCTTGAGCGACGCCAGGGCTGCCAGGTGGAGCTGTGGGGGCAGAGATGGAGTACGGGGTGAGGCGGCCGGACGGGGGTGTGTTTCCTCGCTCCCCCCCCCATGATCGGTGTGACCCTATTAAAAAAAAAAAAGCCAGGTGCCGGTGGCTCACGCCTGTCATCCTAGCTGCTCAGGAGGCTGAGAGCTGAGGATCACAGTTCAAAGCCAGCCCGGGCAGGAAAGGCCGTGAGACTCTGATCTCCAATGAACCACCAGAAAACTGAACGTGGCGCTGTGGCAAAAGTGGTAAAGCGCTCACCTTGAGCTGAAGAGCTGAGGCCCAGACCAAGAGGGGGGAAAAACATCACCCACAGGGGGCGCCCGGGAGCATGGCAGACCTCCACCCCAGGGGACAACACGCATCTTCTTGGGCTTCATCACCCAACTTCTAACAGACAGAAAAGCATCATGGGTATAGAGCGGGACCTAATTCGAGAAGGGAAGAGAGAAGCAGGAACTTCTGAATGACCCTGAGATGGAGAGCTGGTGTGGGGCTGGCCAGTCCACGGAGTGCTGGGCTGAGGTGCACGCCTGTCACCCCAGCACTGAGGAGGCAGACGCAGGAGGACGGGGGTTTGAGGCCGGCCTGGCCTCAGTGAGACCCTGTCTCAACGCCAGCCTCTTCAAACACTGCGTAGAACAGGCAGCATCCAAACCCCTTCTCTGTGAGAGACAGATGAACGGACACGGCAGCTCTGGGTTTCACAGTTCAGCACCCCCCCAAAATTGCCACGTGTACAAACAGCAGGGGCTGAATCAGAAAAGGGGGGTCGAATCAGAAAAGGGGGGTGCCCCTTGTCCTTGTCTCCTCCAGTATGGGCCATTGGGGTTTTGGCCAGGTCCCCATGCTGGGGTCCTCTCCCAGCCTGTAGGAGCCAGAGGGACACTGCTTTTCCTTTTTTTTTTTTTTTCCTGGTCCGTCGTGGGTCTTGAACTCTGGGCCTGGGTGCCGTCCCTCAGCTCTTCAGCTCAAGACGAGCGCTCTACCACTTGAGCCACAGCACCACTTCCGGTTTTCTGGTGGTTTATTGGAGATCAGAGTCTCATGGACTTTCCTGCCTGGGCTGGCTTTGAACCTCAATCCTCAGATCTCAGCCTTCTGAGTAGCTAGGATGACGGAGTGAGCCACCGGTGCCCTGCTTCTGAGCTAACTGATCCTCTTCGCAGGGCTAGTCAGAAGTCCACAACACAGACCCTGCTCAGTTCCTCAGCCCCTGGGGACCAGGGACCAGCCTCCAACAGCTTCTGCTAGGGAGGATGGCATGCAAGCAGCGAGCGGAAGTGGACGTGGTCTGGACCGGTGGACTGGACGTGGTCTGGACTGGTGGCGTTTGGGGTATACACACAATACTCTTTCCTGTCAACTGGCCCTGGCTGCAGGCTGGCGGGGAGGAGAGGGGGGCAGAGGAGGACCTGGGGAGACACAGGGGTTCCCAGCAATTGCTTTCCCTCAATTGTGTGGGACCTGCAAGCCCACAGATGGATGGCTGATCAGAAATCTGCCAGGACAGAACGCCAGCCGCCAGCCCACACGGCCCTCTGGGGCCCGGATGGCTGACTGTGGTCATTCTGATTTTCAGATGCAACGTTTGGGGTGCGGTTCTCAGCACTAACACTGCAGTGTTCTAGCAGGACATTTTTCCCCCCAAACTTTGCATGTCTTCCATCCTGTGGGATTTCAAAGTCTTAAGAGTCTCATGGACTTTCCTGCTGGGCTGGCTTCAAACCATGATCTTCAGATCTCAGCCTCCTGAGTAGCTGGGATGACGGGCGTGAGCCACCGACGCCGGGCATATGTTTTTTCTTGTTAGGACATTATTTACAAAAAGAAAAGGTTGTACAAGGGTTTGGCGGGAAGAGAAATGCAGAGAAAGTAAGTACGGGGCTAAGAACTAGAGATGATGAAGATAAAATAATTAGAGCCAAGCTCATCAGGGGTCATGAATTTTTCAGCACACTAAATACGGATGTGGTCCCTAAGCCAGGACCCCCCCCCCCCCCACCACCGAATTACAGGAACAAGAGTCACGTGGCTCCCTGCCTACAAGTGCATTGCTTGTAGTGTTTACATCGACCCAGTCGAGCCGGCATTGAGTTTCTCGTTCAGGAACACCCCAGGGCCTTTAATGGCTGAGCAGTCGATGAACCGGGTCAGGAAAGGCCTAAGTGTATCACAGCGATGGCTCATCCATCCGTGTGGGTGTCTCTGGGAAGGAAGTGAGGAGGGTCTAGAGGGCGTGTGTACGCGCACACACGTGTACACAGCTTACCACACATGTGCGTGTGCCAGTACGCGCATGCACGCGGATCACGTGTACACTTGCAGGTGGGCGGTGGGCGGCACGGGCCTCCAGACCCCCGGTGCCCAAGCACAGGCTCGGCCATGACAACCATCCTGAAATGTGTCCTGAATACTGTGCATGTGGATGAGCGCGCATGCGGGTATCGGGGCTTCGTCACTCAAGGCTGGTGCTCTACCACCTGAGCCACTCCACATCCGGCACTTTGCTGACTAGCTGGGAGAGCAGAATGTGGGGAGTCACCTGCTGGCTTTGAGCCCAGGTCGTTGGCTCTCCCCGTCCTGGGCGGTCAGGATTACGGGAGTTGCGGGCGTCTGGAGCTGGCCATGTTTGGAGTCTACTGTTTTAAGGAGGATGCTCGTCCGCTGGGCCCGAGGACCTGTCCTGCCCGGGCTCTGACAGTGCTCAACCCACTGCGGATGGACGCAGGGCTTTCCTCTGGGAGTGGACAGACCCAGCTACAGCCACTGAGACAGAACTGGCTCCAGTGGAAATAGTGAACCACGCAGTGATTGCTTTGTCTAATTTGGGACGGCATCGTCGGCTCTCCAATGGCAGAAGCAATTCCTGTGTGTGTGGGGGGGGGGGGGGGAGGGGGGGGGGAATTATATTTTGGTAGCTCTGGGATTTGAACTCAGGGCCTCAGCCTTCCTAGGCAGGAGCTCTCCCACTTGAGCCACCCTGCCGGCCCCTTTTGATGTTGGCTGTCTTAGGGATAGGGTCTCGCGTGGCGCCGTGGCCTCTCCGGATCATAATCCTCCTTGTGTGGCAGGGGCGACAGGCATGCACCACTACACCCAGCCAGAGTCTGAGGGAGCGTCTCTCGTGCTCAGGCTGGCCTGAGACGTGGATCCCTGCCTCCCAAGGAGCTGGGCTGACAGGCCTGAGCCTGTGTCTGGCCAGCATGGCCCTCATTCCAATGCTTTTCTTTCTTTCCGGCACCTGCTGCTTTTCTACAGCGACAAAGGAACACGCAGGTGTGCAGAGCCTCGGCTTCCCCCTTTCCTTCTGTGGCCTTTACGTCTGCATGCTAGAGCACCAGACTACCTTTCTATTCCAGCACGCAGGGACATGTCTGTTCCCTGCTCTGCAGACACCTCTCCCCCAAGTTCCTGATCAACCAGGACAACCGCAGGACACGGGTGCTGTCCGTCTGTCTGTCTCTAAAGGACCTCACAAGCCAGCCCCTGCCCGTAAGAGCTCACCAGTCCTTTTACCTCGTCCTGCCCTACCCTCTTTCTAGGGAAACTGGGGCAGAAGGTGGGATTCAAACCGCTGTCTATGTCACAAGTGCAAAATGTGCGCTGTGCCGGGCACTGGTGGCTCACGCCTATAATCCCAGCTGAGATCTGAGGATCTCAGTGTGAAGCCAGCCTAGGCAGGAAGTCCATGGGATTCTCTTCTCCAATGAGCCACCCAAGAACCTGGAAGTGGAGGCGTGGCTCAAGTGGTAGAGCGCGAGTTAAAAGATGAGCCATCAACACCCATGGGGGAGACTTCAGGAAGGCTGAGGCTGGAGGACAAGGCTCAGAGGCCGACGGTCAGCTCCACACTGCCAGACTGGCTGCTGGCAGGAAGTAGAGAATGGGGCTCTCGGGAGTGGCTCATACTAGGTCTTCTGCATCCGGAACTGGGACCGCAGGAAAGGCCAGGCGTGTGCACGCCCGGACACCTGTCATCTGGATGCTTCTCCCGAGGTGGGGAGAGCAGTGCTTCAAAGCCAGCCCAGGTAAAAAGGGTGCGAGAGTCCATTTCAATAAGAGGTGGGTCTCCCGCCTGTCATCCCAGCCACTCAGGAGGCTGAGAGCTGAGGATCACGGTTCAAAGCCAGCCTGGGCAGGAAAGTCTGTGAGAGTCTTATCTCAAGAACAACAACGACAACAACAAAAACCCACCAGAAAATCAGAAGGAGCTGGAAGTGTGCTAACCTTGAGCAGAGAGAGTTCAGAAACAGGGCCCAGGCCCTGGGTTCAAGTCCCACCACTGACTCCCCCTCCCCCCCAAAAACAAAACCCACAAAAAACAAAACACGGCAGAGCTCGGTGGTTACACTTGGCGCTTCGGTCTTGCAGGCAGGCCAAGGTCCAGGCTGGCCTGGAGACGGGGTTTGAGAGGTAAGAAAAGCGAGAGGCCCAGGGAACCACCGCAGGCAGCCTTCGCCTCCGGAATCATCCCTGCAGCCCGGAGACGCGCCGGGTTCCAGCAGGCTCACTCCGGGGGGCAGCCTCCACGCGTGGCAGCCCCATGCTCCTGCCCTGAGCCCACAGGGCACACCCCACCGCCCGCCAACCCAGCCACGCGCCCTGCTGGGCTTGACTGACTGGTCAGATGCGGGCCGTGCACCTGCCGGGCACGCGAGGTTCTCTTTGTAGATTCTTCCCGGCCTTCTCTCCTTCCTTTTATTTCTGCCAGGTCTAGGATTTGAACTCAAGGTCTTGCACCCGCTCGGCTCGTTGCTCAGCTGGCATTCTACTGCTTGAGCCACGCCTCCACTGCAGCTTTTCCCCGGTTAGAGATGGCGTCTCCCAGGCTGTACTGCCTGGGCTGGCCTCAAACCATCATCCTCCAGATCTCCACCTCCCGAGGAGCCGGGGTGGCAGGCGTGGGCCACGGCGCTGGTGCCCAGTGAAACTGCTGACCTCCCCTTGGTTCTGCTCTCCCTCACCACGGGGTTTTAACTCTTTCCCGCCCCAGCCAGGGTGAGCACTGTGAAGGCAGTTCAGATACGAAAGGAGAGAGGCAGCCATCCAACCACGGCCCTTCAGTGGCCACAGACCTCCACCCACAGACCTCCTTCAGCGCCCCCGGCACAGCCTCCACCGCTGCCCCAGACAGACTTCCCGGCCCCGTGGGCGGCCTCCGTACTGCACCTGCCGGCCTCGCTCCTCCACAGGTCTCCGCACTCCCCAAGGACTGTGTGTCTGACCGACGCCTGGCCCCTGGCACACAGCGCGAGCTGATGATTAACGCGGGCCAGTGTCTCTGGACGGGGTGGTGGGTGCAGCCCTGGGCGGAGCGGGGTGGTGGCAGCGTGGTGCGCACCGTTACCCAACGCGGGCTTGCGCGGGCTTGCGACATCATCCACCAAGGACAGAAACTCTGAGGGCCGGCAGCGCCCGCCGCTGACCTCTGCTGATAATAAACAAGGCGAGCCCAGCGGCTCACGCCTTCCGCTTCAGCCACTCGGGGGTCAGAGTTCGGGATGACTGTGGTTCCAGTTCAATCTGAACAAAAAGGTGGTGGAAACACCATCTCAACCCATGAGGAGCTGCGGTGATAGTGTGCACCCGTCGGTCGCCCCGGCTACACAGGAAGTGTAAATGGGGAACCCGAGTCCAGGCTGGCCCAGGAAAGGCACAAGACAGCATTCAAAAGCGAGGGCACACCGCCTCGTCCCAGGGACTCTCGGGTTTTGCCTGCTGCTAGGCCAGGCAGGGAGGGTGGGCGTGGCTCACCCAGCCCCGCCCCCCAGACACCTGCAGCTCCCCTGCAGGGTGCTTGGCATCAGAGCCGCAAGGGGGGGAGGGGGGGGAGAGGAGACAGGGGTGTCCAGGGGAGAAAGAAGACTCCTGAGAGATGTCATGGGGGGGAACAAGGCCGAGACTCATGCTTCCACGACAAGGGGGCCCCCTCACCCCAAGTTCTGCCTGTGGCACCAAGAGCCAAGTTCCATCCTCCTGTCCTGGTTTGGTGCTCATGGATGCCGGCTAGCTGGGGATCAGAGTCTCACGGCCTTTCCTGCCTGGGCTGGCTTCAAACCACGATCCTCAGGCTGGGAAGGTGGCTCAGTGGGAGAGCGCTTGCCTTGCATGCCAGAGGCCCTGGGTTCGATTCCTCAGCACCACATAAGCAAAAAGAAAAAAGCCGGAAGTGGCGCTGTGGCTCAAGTGGTAGAGCGCTAGCCTTGAGCTGAAGAGCTGAGGGACAGCGCCCAGGCCCAGAGTTCAGGCCCCACGACCGGACCCAAAAAAAAAAAAAAAAGAAAAACCACGATCCTCAAGTCTCAGCCTCCTGAGCAGCCAGGATGCCAGGCGTGAGCCACCGGCGCCTGGCGCTAGCTGGGCTCTTTGTGCAGTTCTTAGTGAGTATCTTTTCTTTTCCTTCTGCCCTGGGGCGCGGGGTCCAGCCTCCCCAAAGATGGGGGGGGCGCGGGGGGGGGGGGAACTGCGAAGATCTGAGCTCCGGACTCAGGCACAGACATTCATCTCCACCCACTGCCTTCCAGAAAGTCTTTCGGCAACATGGATGCGTCTTTCTGACCCGGGCCTCGGCTCCTGGAATTCAGCGGAGCATCCACACGGGCCTCACGCAGAGCAGAACCGCCACCCGCCCCTGCCCCGCTGTCAGGAAATGCCCACCAGGGCCCCACACGAGGCCGCGGAGCCTCGAGGAACACGGCCTGCTTCTGCAGATCTGAGGCCTGGCAAGTCCATGAAGGCTTAGAATATAAATCCAGCGTCCTCGGGTGCCTAGACAGCCACGTTCATCTTCTGCCCGGGCCCTGCGGTGCCTCGCCCCGTGCGCTCCACCACCCCTGCGAATGGTTCTGAATCATTATGACGGAGGAGCAGCAGCGCGGCTTTAATCCAGGCTTTAATCCTCTGGGCCAGGCGGGCAGCTGGGTGGGCCAATGCCGGGAGAGGCAGAGCGGCCTTCCGGCCAGTGCGCGGGGCTCTCTGCCCCGTGATGGCGGGGGGGGGGTGCATTTGGGGGTGCACCGTGGCTGCGTTTTGCTTCTTGGAAACTGGCAGATCTAAGATGGTACAGTCGGGCCGCGCCGGCCGCTCGCCCTCTCTTGGTTGTTATGTTAAAGATGGCATCTTGAGGGCCTCTCTGCCTGGGCTGGCTTCCCCCCTCCACCCCACATGGCAGCGTCCCGAGGAGCCAGCGCCCAGCTCTGTAACCCCTGGTAGGGCGCATCAGGGCTTGTCCTGGCTAGACAGGGGCTGGACTGGGCTCAAACCCCGGCCCTGTCATCTTGCCCTCCATGGCCGCAAGCTGTGGCCTGGTGACCCAGCTCAAGCCTGGCCCTCGGGCAGGGCTGCGGGTGCTCACTCACGTGCTGCCGGGCAGGCCCAACCCTGCCTTCGCACGTCCAGGGGCTGAGAGGATGCTGGGAAGGCCGGGGCACCCCCCTCCCCCGGCCTAGGGCCCCCGCTCCATGCTGGGGGAGAGGGGGATACAGTTCTTCCCCACATCCCCCACATGCTTGGGAATCTACCCTTCTCTGTCCCAATCCCTCCGTCTTGTTTGTTTCCTCTTCCCATCCGTCATCTATCTCCAGTGCTTTCAGTTTAATAAACCTTACACATTCCAAGTTTCTAGCTCGGAAATCTAATGACGAAAAGTAAATATGGCAGGACTCGGGTTTATGGAAGCTACTGCGCAGAGGAATGCAAAAACGCAGAGACCAAACTTCTGGTCTTTCCCTCCTCAACCTCGCTGCTTTCCACCCCGCTCAGCCACTGCGGTGACCAGCTGCCTGACCAAATGATAGAAACGGAAACAATGATGCTCCAGTTTGTGAGCTACTAAACAGGAATTCACTCACAGGAGAAGCGCTCATAACGTCAGCCCTTCTTGTCTGTCTGTCTGTCTCTCTCTCTCTATATATATATACATTTGTACTACGTTAGAAATTCAACTTTTTAAAAAACCATTATTTTCTCTTTCCAGCAGAAATATTAAAACCCTGATGCACGCATACGTGGATGTGTGAGTTTAGCTGGTTGAATATTTTTGTAACTTTCAGAAAAAGGAAGCAAGTTCTTCTTTGGCATCCTCCTTCGCAAGTCTATTTTATACACTGTTTACTATTTATTGGAGAATCTTCTGGAATAGCCACTTGTGATTTTGGAGAGTCAGAGCTTTTGCTTGCCAAATAGATTAAATTACACGAACGCTACGATGTCCTAAAAGCCTCCATTCTCATGTGGAGATGAATACATCTCACCCACTGAAGACAGCTCGGTGCAGTTCCCCCAGGCCCCAGACAAGAGACCATTCCCAAGGCCCTGTGTGCGTCCCCAGACCCCAGACAAGAGACCACTCCCAAAGCCCTGTGTGCGTCCCCAGACCCTGGACAAGAGACCATGCCCAAGGCCCTGTGTGCGTCCCCAGACCCCAGACAAGAGACCATGCCCAAGGCCCTGTGTGCATCCCCAGACCTCAGACGAGAGACCACTCCCAAAGCCCTGTGTGCGTCCCCAGACCCCAGACGAGAGACCATGCCCAAAACCCTGTGTGCGTCCCCAGACCCCAGACGAGAGACCATGCCCAAGGCCCTATTTGCCTCTCCAGTTTTCCTGGTTCTACTGCAGACAAAGCATGGCTGCATGGGCCAGAGCAGCATTATTTGTGCAAGCCACACACCATCGGTCTCAGAATGTGCTATTAAGTATTTAGAAGAGGATTATTTTTAGTGCTACTCAGATGACTTTGGCTGGACTTCTCTAAGTACTTAAGAAAAACAAAAGATGAAATAGATGAACTTCTTGGCTAGGCCCTGGTGACTCATGCCTGTAATCCTAGCTTTGCAGGGGGCTGAGATCGGAGCGTTGCTTAGCTGGTACAGAGAAGTCCGTGAGACTCTGATCTCCACCTGACCAGTAAACACTGAAAGGATGGCCGAGCACCAGCGATGAGCAAAAAGCTAAGTGGGAGCACCAGGTCCTGAGTTCAAGCCCCAGTCCTGGAACTAACTAAAAACTAAACAGCTACCTAAATACATGAAGGCAGGACTCCAAAGCTACATAAAACCTTCCCAACAGAAATGCCTCTGAAGCCCGCCGGCGGCTCAGCCTGTCATCCCAGCTACTCAGGAGGCTGAGATCTGAGGATCGCGGTCCAAAGCCAGCCTGGGCAGGAAAGTCCATGAGACTCTTATCTCCAATTAACCACTAGAAAACTGGAAGTGGTGCTGTGGTCCAAGTGGTAGAGCGCTCGCCTTGAGCTGAAGAGCTGAGGGACAGCGCCTGGGCCCAGAGTGCAAACCCCAGGGGTTCCGTTCCAAAGTGAGTGCTCGCAAGCGGCCCCAATGGCAAGCCGTGGGGCCAGGCCAGAGTCCTGGCCAGACGTCTGCACAGCCAGCCACGCACCTGGAGATGCGTTCAGGTCCCCACCCCACCCCCAGCACCCCCACCCCCACCATGACAGCCCTGTGGGGAAACGAGGAGAGTCCAGAGAGGACCACGATCACAATCAAGCAGCGATGACCAGAATTCTCTGCTCTGTCTACACTGACCTGGGAGGAGAGAGGGGTGCTGAGCACCCTGGGGTACACACGCCCCCATCTTCACCATTCCCGACTCCGTTCAGAAGGTAGAGCCGCGGCCCAACATCGCCAAAGCGGTAAGAACCAGAACCTGACACCGACAGCCCTGCGCCCCTCCAACCCTCACTCAAGGCAAACAGCCGGCCCGCACTGCTGTTGAAGACCTGATTTTTCAAGGCCTGGCGGCTCTCCGGGGGTGCCCGCGGCTCTCCGGGGGCTCCTACTTATTACCATGCCTTTGCTGAGCCAGCCTGGGCAAGACCCTAACTGGCAGGATGCTCTTGGAAGAAGCCAGCTTCTTATCTTTAACCTCCGCTTCTACTTCAGATCCTCTAACATAAGCACAGACAACACCGTCTTCTGAAGTTCCGCCCTGTTCCCACTCCCTCGTTTCCCTGAACTGGTAGCAATACTTAATTCTCTCTTTTTGTTGTTGTTTTTATGGGGGGGGGGGGTGGTTGGAAGGATACTAAAAGAAAACTTAGATCAACCGACAAAACTTTATTCTGGCGATTCACATAATATGCTACCACCTTTCTAACGACTCAGCGCGTCCACGTCTGCAGAGACAAGCCAGAAGGCTGTAATGACACCTGTGACAGGAGGGGACAGGGGACACTTCCCCCGGAAAACGTTCGGGCTGCTTTAGCATGGCTGACAGCTTGGATTCCAACAGGTCCAATTCCAGAATTATCTCTCTCTGAGGCAGGCAGGCAGTCTGGGGGTGGAGACAAAAAGGCCACTGAGTGCCTCTAGCTGTCCTGAAACCAGCCTGGGGGGGGGGCTCGGTAGTCAGGAGGGGCACATCTGACATCAGGGCGCCGGGGACAAGCAGCCTCTCCCGGGCGGCCGGCGTGGAATGCTGAATGCTCCTGAGAAAGCTACATGGAGTTCACATTCCTACCCACCTGACAAGCCAACCCACAGAAGATGACAGGAGTCTTTCCAGAAAAGGCTCGGGACAGCTCATCAGCAACAACTGGCGAGGGGGAGGGGGAGGAGGGGGGAGGGGGAGGGGAGGGGGAGGAGGAGGGGGAAGAGGAGAAAGGGGGGGGAGGAGGAGGGGGAAGAGGAGGAAGGGGGAGGAGGAGGAGGAGGAGGGGGAGAAGGAGGGGGAGGAGGAGGGGAGGGGGAGGAGGGGGAGGGGGAGGGGAGGGGAGGGGGAGGGGGAGGGGGGAAGAGGGGGGAGGGGGAGGGGGAAGAGGGGGGAGGAGGAGGGGGAGAGGAGGGGAGGGGGAGGAGGAGGGGGAAGAGGAGAAAGAGGGGGGGAGGAGGAGGGGGAAGAGGAGGAAGAGGGGAGGGGGGGAGGAGGAGGAGGAGGGGGAGGAGGGGGAGGAGGTTCCCAAACATCATCCACCTGTTAACACAGAGAAACCAACAGCTTCACCAACCTGACACCCTCCGACTCCTGCCATCCTCCCCGGGCTGGAGAAATTTACTAGAAGCGGGCTAGAGAGAGGCGGCCTGCCAGAGCACCCACCCCAGCCAGCTCCCGGTGAGTTCCACCTCGGCCTGAGGCGGCCTGAGGGCCGGGGGCAGGGGAGGTCGCCCCTCCGCTGGCGCTGGCCACAGAAGCTCATTTCTGGCTTTATTTTGAACAGGAAGAACAAATAAGCATGGATCTAGATCCAGGAGAGACTTGAACTGGGAGAGGGAGATGGTTTTCTACAGAGGAGGGGCTGGAGGACTAGGCAAGGGTACAAACCGGGCATGGCGGGTCGACTTAGCGCTGGGGCGGGGTGGGGGTCCCTGGGCTGAAGGACTCCCAGGGCCCCGCACAGTCGGGGGACCACTGGCAGCCACGCCCACCAGCATCTCTGCTTCAGATTCCCAAACCAGGGAAGGCCGGACCATGGGTGACAGGGAGAGAGCCACCGGACCCTCCCCTCCCCGCCACACACGTGTGGGGGGGGGCTAAGGGCAGAGGTGACATGGACGTGACGTGTCCTGCACAATCTGCTGCTTCCCGTCCACCGTAAACAGAAATGGATTTAACACGAAATGATGGTTCTGGATTTTCTTGAGCAAGCAAACTACGGCAGTTCACAGATGACCATGGGCTAGACATGAAGGCCGCCATCCTGTATACCTAACAGTACATTCTTTTAACCAAAAACAAACCTATTTTGCCAGCCCAACCTGGCACTGAAATGTGGAGAGTTTTTCCCAGGGCAATTCTTGCATTTGATGTATGGGGGGAATCTCAACATCATTCAGTCCTGGGGCTTGAACTCAGGGCCTGGGCGCTATCGCTGGGCTCCTTTGCTCAAGGCTAGCACTCTACCACTCGAGCCACGGCTCTACTTCCAGCTTTTTGGTTGTTAATTGGAGATAAGAGTCTCCTGACAGGGCTGCCTTCAAACCTTCATCCTCAGATCTCAGCCTCCGGAGCAGCTAGGATTACAGGCGTGAGCCACAACACCCGCTCATTTCATATTTAAGAACAACACAGCCACGAGTGAGCAAAGCCACGCACGCACACTTGCCAGAGGAAACCTCTTGCCCTGGGCTGTGGAGAAGAGTCCAGCTTTAGGTGGGCTTTATGCACTCGGTCCTGAGCCTGGGGAAGTTTGTAGACTGCTTTTGTTTTACTGCGGCTGTTTTCTGCCCAGGGCAATCCTGGTGCAGAGGCTGTCTGGTAACGTCCACACATTTTCGGTTCCCACGGGAGGGTGCCACGGGGTCCTATCGGGGACCTTGCTCAACACCAGTCAGCCTTGCTGGCCTACAGGACACAGGACTGGAGCCTCTTCAGCACCTGGCCCCCAAACCACCGTCCCAAACTCCTCTCTCCCATCTCCTGCGACTTCTGCTCCATCCCTCATCTGTCCATCTCGCACGCTTTCCTGCACTGACCAATGCCAGGACCCTGGTCTCTGCTGATCTTTCAAGGTCACCTTCCATCGTGACCTCCTCTTTAAAGCCAACTCCTTGCTACAACTGCATGGCTTCTTCCTGTGACACTGTACTTTAAAACTTAAAGGAAACACCACCTAGCGATCGATCACGTGACTGGCTCACCCTTTGCCCTGGACGGTCCGTCTGCAGCACAGCTGGACTCACGTTTCTGCCCTGCCTTGTCGCAGCTTGGGGCCTGTCCAGGGCCAGTGCCTCGATCTCTTCGGGGTACAAGCACCCTTGACTGCCAAGCAGCTGTGGGGAACAGAGGTGCTCAGGAGACGCAGCTCCTGTGCTCCCAAGGCCCCTCCGCCAGGAGAGGCAGCTAACGAAACAAGCCTGAAGGAAAGCGCCCGTGGGTGCTCAGGACCGGAACTGTAAAACCCAAGGCGCTCCCCCCCCCCCCCCCGCCGCCGTCACAAGCTGAGCCAACAGTTTAGACAGAGCCCGCAGTGCGCATGCGTGTGCCAGGCAACAAAGTCGCTGCGTGCCGGCGCTCTGGTGAGCCTCATCATCGTGCAGGGCGGTGGGACAGTAAACCTGGCCGCACACGAGCCTCGTCCGCTTCCCAGCTCCGAAAGGGGGCCATGCATGATTTACAACCAAGAAGGCACCAGGGCTCACGTGGGAGTGGAAATGGCCACAGAGCCCAGGTCGGCGCTCACCTGTCCAAATCGCAGCCCGGTGTCGCCTCTGAACGCCCCCTCTACTACAGATGCATGGCAGGCAGGAGCGTGCGCGCCCCAGCTTCTGGTAAAGCCGGGAGCCAGCTGATGCACTGATACCTTCTCACTGTTTGCTAACTCACCGGGCATCGTGAAACTGGTCAATAAGAAACCCCGAATCCCCTGCCCTGCCGGGGTGGCGTGCGGGGAGAGTTCAGCGTCCCCGGCGCAGACAGACCTGGCTGCGAAGTTTACACTATTTCACCAGTAAATGTGAGCCAGACAATGAAGAGCTTACATGCACTACGTAAGAAAACGTTCCAACGGGAGAGCACAGGGAGGGAAGGCTGAATCCGGACAGGACGCGCACGCTTTTCAGAAGGCTACGGAATGACGCCACCGACACGAACCCAAAGCCACATGGACCACACAGAACGCACCTCATTTAACCCTTCTCAGTTTCCTCCTAAAGTGTGAGAAGCGTGTGTGTGTGTGTACAAATGCACACCAGTCATCTGGCCTTAACTCAGGGCCTGGGCACTGTCCCTAAGCTGTTAAGTTCAAGGCTAGTGCTCTGCTACTTGAGCCATAGAACCACTTCCAGCTTCTTAGTAGTTAATTGAAGATAACGTCTCACAGACTATTTTGCCTAATGTGGCTTTGAACCTTGATTCTCCAACCCCAGCCTTTTTTTGGGGGGGAGGGGGAGAGAGGTTGGTTGTGGGGCTTGAACTCAGGGCCTGGGCGCTGTCCCTCAGCTCTTCAGCTCAAGGCGAGCGCTCTACCGCTTGAGCCACAGCACTGCTTCCAGTTTTCTGGTGGCTCATTGGAGATCAGAGTCTCACGGATTTTCCTGCCTGGGTTGGCTTTGAACCGCGATCCTCAGATCTCAGCTGGGATGACAGGCGTGAGCCCCCAGCGCCTGGCTCAGTGCGAGACGCTTCCTGAAGCTCCGGGTCTGGATCACGTGGCCAGGGTCACTCGCAGCACCAAGGGTCAAAACACCTGCAGACTCGGGGCAACTCAGAGCTCAACTCAGTATAAAAACAGGCAGAGAATGTCAAGGGCTACGGCGAATCAGAAACGGCAGCGGGGTGAGGCAAAGCCCTCAG
This sequence comes from Dipodomys spectabilis, assembly GCF_019054845.1. Lineage (NCBI taxonomy): Eukaryota > Metazoa > Chordata > Mammalia > Rodentia > Heteromyidae > Dipodomys > Dipodomys spectabilis. Next base: position 267,356 of record NW_024871288.1, on the reverse strand, counting down.
GCACAGGGAAAGCCTGCTGCCCCGCAGGACACGGACGGCGTGTGTACCACCCAGCCCCCAATACGAGCGCGGAGGCGGCTCTGCTGGCGCGGGGCGGTGCCGGCACCCCGCCCACGGCTCATCGCTCCACGGGGATTCGAACCAGCGTCCACAACAACCAGCGTGTGCAGCGGGGGCGTTCTGAGGCGGAGGCCCAGCCCGGCCCCCCGGGGCTCCCTGCGCCTCCTCACACGCTGCTCTGATCCGCGGCGGTTGTGTGTGGAACTGAAATCTGAACTTGGGGCCTGGTGCTCACCAAGCAGGCGCGCTGCCATCTAGCCATGCCTCCAGTCCTTTTTCGCTTTGGCTACTTTTTGACTAGAATCTCGCTTTGTTTTGGGCTAAGGTTGGTTCTCAGCCGCCATCCACTTCCCGTGGCCTCCCGAGGACGGATCACCGGTGTGCCCCACGGCTACGTTCAAGACACTGAGCGCGTTTGATTAACAAGCCACTCACACAGAAGCGGCCCTGTGACTGGATCATACGGGATGGGGGTGGGGGCCGGCCTCATCCGGCCTCAGATGGGGGCCACCTCCAAGAGCATTCTGGGGCCTGTGACCCTCCCAGAGCCATCACCGGTATCCTGCCCCCCGCCGGCCCCTCCGCCCCGGTTCCACGGGCATCAATGAGGCCTTCGAGGGCCCAGAAGAGGGGCGCTGTGCTGAGGAGGCGCGTGCACCAGAAAAAGCCGGGTGTGAGGCGGCCTCGGAGCTGGTTCCTCGTTCAGACAGGTGAGGCCGGCCTCCCCTGGAGAGGCCAGGAGAACTGAGACGCCCCACGCTTCCGGCAGCACCTGCATCCTGAACACGTCTTCAGGGCCACGCGAGGCTCTGATGCAGACGGAGAGGTGGAGAGGCGGGCACCGCGGCTCAGGGAGCACACGCAGGCAGAGGCGGGCCCGCAGCGCTCCGCGCAGGCCCGCAGGGCCATCCACGGCTGGTGACGGCACAGTTTGAAACACGCAGCAATCACCAAGTGCAAAAACAATCACCACCTTCCCCTGGCCTCTCCCGTGACGCGGCATTCAATCCCCAAAGGACCAGGGCAGGAGGAGGAGGCTGCTGACTGCCCTCTGCTCCCCATCCCGCCAGGATGGGGGGGGGGGCAGCCTGCTCCCCACCCCCACCCCCAGTTTTGTTTTGTTTTTTTCCCCCTCTCTTATTACTATGAGATCTGTCAAGCCAATGGCTGCAGTTCAGAGCTGAGCTTCCCATAGCTTTAAACTTTGAGGAATACCCGGACGATCCTTTACAAACACGCCCGGATCACACCTCAACACCGCAGGGCCAGGCGCCCGCCGGCCTCCAGGAGAGTCGCTGCATGGCCGGGGCCGGATGGCTGGCTTGGGAAAAAGTTCATTCGTGCCCAAGACACAAGCCTGCTGCCTTGCGGGGGAAAGGTTTTATTCTGGTAGAAGTTTTTCTACTCAAGCTGGGGGGGGGGGGGGGGGCTGGAATGGCCCCATTTCCTGACCGATTATCCAGGCAGCCCACGTCCAGCAGCCAGGACCGTCCAGCAGCCAGGCCGGCCCCGCAGCCCAGCCCCGGCTCTCCGTCTTTCCCTCCCAGGCCCAGGGCAGCCAGCCACAGCCGAGTGAACAGCCGGCTTTTCCTGTGCCCCTCCTGACCCGGCTCAGCCTCTACCCTCCACGGCTAACCTCTCCCTTAACCCAAGCCGCCGCCATCTGCCCTGGGCGCTCCTCAGACAGCTGAACAGATGCTCATTTATTTTGCAAAAGAAAAAAAGGAGGGATAGGAGGAAAGCTAAAAACGAAAAACAAACAACAACAATAACAACAACAAACCCTCCCGGGGCTCTATCTGGAACCCACAAGGAACATTCACGGGAAGGGATTTTGCTTCCCAGTTTCTTAACAACAATCTCATCTGACCCAAGACGCTGCTTTCTGACCCTCGACTCCGATGCGGAGCCGGTGGAGCTGCGCGTCGCGTTGGTGTTTTCTGGGCTTCTGGGAGTGCACAGGATGCTCGTGTGCAGGTGCGCATCTGGCGGTCTCTCCCGGGCAAGTCTGTGCACTGACACTCAGAGGTCTTACTGTCTCGCGTGGAGAGACCCCGAATCCACGCCGAAGAGCGCGAGGTAGCGCCAGCGGTCCTTCCGACCCGGGGTGGCAGTCTCTAAGGCCAGTGCCCGCTTATGTTTGCAACAAAGGGACATACAACCCTGCGCTGCTCACAAAGGAGACCACTCCATGACTGTACCCCAACTCCCCACCCCCCTTCCCCTCCATCCCTCCCTAGCCCAAGGGAGTCAAATGTTCAGCTTTTCTGTACTTTTTTTTTTCTAGAAGCTTCAGCGGTTTTGAGCTCTTCTAGTACTTACGGAAGAACAAACCTGACCATTTTGCCAACTCTATTTCCATCACCCGTAGCCACATGCCTGCTCACTTCCATGCGCAGAACTTGACTTTAAACTATACGCGGCGGCTGGGGACGCCCGGAGCTCCGGATGTCCAGGCTGCCTGGAGAAGCCGCAGGGCAGCTCCCGGGCCTGGAGTGCAAAGCCCAGGGCCGACCTTGCCACGCCGGACTGCATCTCACTTACCCGGGGCAGTGGGCGAGGTCTCAGCTCCGTCCAGGGCGGGGTGTCTTCCGCCCGGAGCCCCCGGGCAGCGGCTTTGTGAACCCTCCCCCCACCAGACAGCTGGGTGTCTCCACCGAGGCTAATCCCGTGTCAATAAGAGCGTTCAGCAGGCCCGGGCCAGATTGCTCGCTCTGCCCATCCACCCACAGGGCCACAGAATACTCCCCGGGCGCGCGGCCGTTCCCGGGAGGCCGCCGGGCCATCCACCACGCACCCTGCCCAGGAGGGTTACACGCACGGACCCCGTAAATCCCGGCCCGCACCGGCACGGTGTACAAAACGTACCCGCCTCGGGAGACTCCAGATCAAGCTGACGCACAGGTCAGGGCGAGCCCTGAAAGAAATCCCCACCGAACGGCGTTCAGGACAGCCCTGCAGACCCAGGCGAGTCCCGCGCGTGGGAACGGCGCCCGATCTAGTTCCGAAGAACGCCAGTTCCCGAGACCGGCTCCTAGCTGCGTCCAGCATTTCTACATTGGTGGGTGTGCGCGTGTCGGGGGGTGCCTGGGCTTGAACTCGGGGCCTCGCACTCTGGCTCAGCTTTTCCGCTCAAGGCTGGTACTCTACCACCTGATTTAGGCTCGGGCTGTTTGAGGTTTCGTCGTTTTGAGACGGGGCCTTGCACTTTTGGCCTGAGGCATCTGGTCCCGGGACTGGGCCTCCTGGTGCCCGTACGCAGCTGGGGGTCTTCACCTTTTGCTGAGGCTGACCTTGAGCGAGGATCCTCGGGACCCCTGCCTCCTGAGTAGCTGGGAATTGCAAGCATGAGCCACCCTGCGGGGCCCGTGGGGTGTTTTAATAGTGAACAGGATGTGAACGCAGCCCCAAGCACTGCGCAAAGGGACAGCGGCGGGGTCTGAGGAGGGGGATGCGCAGCGCGAGGCGTGCTGGCCTCCCGAGCTCCCGCCCTCAGGAAATGCCCACGATCCAGGCGACGGGTGGCCGGGCCCGGAGGCCGCGGCCTCGGAGAAACACGAAGAGACGAAGAATTAAGAAACCACTGGGTCCCGGGCGCTGGCAAACACATCGCCACCCTGGCGCGCTGCCCTGGCCTCGGCCCAGCGCTAAGTGGATCCCATGAGAGGGGGGACGGGGAAGTGGAAAGGGCTGCGGGAACTGCGCGCCGCTGTCCCCGCCACTGCGGGGGGCCCGTTCCCGCGGCGGCCTGCCACTCGGGACTCTTAACTTGATGAGGGGACACAAGCTACCCACCCCAGGTCCTGAGAGGGCCGCAGACCCTCCCTGCAGGGGGCACGGGACCACCCAGAGACCCACTCGTCAAGGAGAAAGGAGGAGGACGGGTGTTCATGGTCAAGGGCCCCCCACCTCCCAGCCCCTCCCAGCCCCACCCCCTCCCAGCCCCTCCCACCCCCTCCCAGCCCCACCCCCTCCCAGCCCCACCCCCTCCCAGCTCCAGCCCCAGAGCCACGCGCCCGGTTCCATCTTCTGCCCTGAAAAGCGCCTGGGTGGGGTTGGCCAAGGCCAGGGCCAGGCACTGCTGCACCCTGGGGCCGCCGGCTCCCCCTGCCCGCTGGCCACGACACCCCGAGACAAGCCAGCCTCGTCCCTCACCCCCTTCCCCGCCCCTACCTCCCAAAGTTCTCCAGAACCTTCGCCACCCCCCCACACCCTGCCCTGCCAGCCAGGGCCCCTCCCTCTCCCTCTCCAGTCTGGTCATGGCCCTGTTCTTGTTCCTTCTCTTCTCCCCGCGGCCCGTGCCCTCGTGAAGGCCAAACCCAAGGTGGCGGCCCCTCTGTCCTCCACGCGGAAGTCACACCAGCCTTCAGTCCCCACCGCCACCCCGATAAAGCCCATGGGGTCATGTCGCCTGTAGCCACCACCACCCCGACTTCCTGTGCCCCAGGGCTCCTGGGGCTCTGCACACGACCCACTCACCCCGGCCACAGGGCAGCTCCCTCCCCCCGCCTGCACCGGGTACTGGGCCGGGAGCTAGCCGCGCACTGGTGGCTCACGCCTGTCATCCCGGCTACTCACATCAGGAGGCTGAGATCTGAGGATCGCGGTTTGAAGCCAGTCCAGCCAAGGAAGACTCATGAGACTCTTATCTCCAATGAACCACCAGGAAACTAGATGTGGCACTGTGGCTCAAAATGGTGGCATGCTAGCCTTGAGCCGAAGAGCTCAGGGACAGCGCCCAGGCTCTGAGTTCAAGTCCCACAACCAGCAAAAAAACAAAAAACAGACCCTTGCCAACCACCCTAGACTAGGTCTTCCTGCTTCTGATCTAGATGTACGGCACTGACCACTTCTGATCTAGATATATGGCACTGACCGCTTTGTTTGCCCCTTATTTGTGTAAAGTTTTATTGGAACAAAATGACTCAATCCCACATTGCTCATAACTGGCTTTCCCAGAATACTGACAGATGCACGTGTGTATACACACAACACACCCATGTGCGTACACACACATCTACACACTTGCAGTAGCTTTATGGCTATTTTCTGGCTGGCCCTTTAAGAGAAGGTCTGCCGGGCCTCCCTGTGTCCTGGACTTCCCTTGTGCTGTGGCTGGACGCGGAGGAGGTAGGACCTTGTCCTCCGGGCCTGCGCGTCACCTCCCAGACGCCCTCTCCCTCCCTCGCTCCATGTGGCCCTGGGACCTGGGCTCCTGCCCATCAGGGACCTGCGTGTGGTGTTCTGTGAGCTCTCCTGACACCCGATCGCACAGCCCCCAGGTGGCTGCCTCTCACAGCCGCTCCCACGGGGCTCCTCAGACCACGGCCCTCGATGGAGACACACCAGTCCTTCTGGGGCTTCTATTCTGCAGATGCGGCCAGGTCATGTTGTCCTGACGTCAAAGAACACCCTGATGGGGTGGGATGGCACTGGGCGCAGTGCTCCCAGCTCCGGGCAGCTCCTGGCGGCACAGCTGGAGAGGCTGGGGAGGCCGGGGAGGCCGGAGAGGCAGGAGAGGCCGGGGAGGCTGGAGAGGCTGGGGAGGCTGGAGAGGCCGGGGAGGCCGGGGAGGCTGGAGAGGCCGGGGAGGCCGGGGAGGCTGGGGAGGCTGGAGAGGCCGGGGAGGCTGGAGAGGCTGGGGAGGCCGGAGAGGCTGGGGAGGCCGGAGAGGCAGGAGAGGCTGGGGAGGCTGGGGAGGCTGGAGAGGCCGGGGAGGCTGGAGAGGCTGGGGAGGCCGGAGAGGCTGGGGAGGCCGGGGAGGCTGGAGAGGCTGGGGAGGCTGGGGAGGCTGGGGAGGCCGGGGAGGCTGGAGAGGCCGGGGAGGCTGGAGAGGCCGGAGAGGCTGGGGAGGCCGGGGAGGCCGGGGAGGCTGGGGAGGCCGGGGAGGCTGGGGAGGCTGGAGAGGCTGGGGAGGCCAAGCAGGCTGGGGAGGCTGGAGAGGCTGGGGAGGCCGGGGAGGCTGGGGAGGCCGGGCGCTGCCCGCACACCGAGCAGGTGGGAACGGGAGGCTGGCAGAGCCGCATCCCAGGCCCAAGGCCGCCTGCAGCTGCCTTTCCGGGCAGGTCCAGCTCCGCCTGCACGCGCTACTGGAAGGTTCCGCCTGAGAGCCTCACACTTTAAATTTAAAAATAAACCAACACCGTGCTCCTCAGCGCCTAAGATAAAAGCCTGGAGGCCGGCGTGGTGTGCACCCCTGCAAGCCCAGCGCTGGCGGGCCTCCACACAGCACTCTGCCTCAAAACACAGCGACGCGTCGCCCCCGCACCTCGGCCCAGGAGGCTGAGCGCTGAGGGTCTCGGCAGAGCCGGCGGCGGGGCAGGCGGCGGGTCCCGGGGCTCATCTCCAAGCACCACAACGTCTCCTGTGGGACTGGCGTGCACACGCGTGTGTACATGCCTCCTCCAGCTCCACACACTTCAAGTCAGGGGGTGGGGCTGTGCACACGGGACTCTTTCCGATCCCGGTGCTTTTCCCTGAGGCTCCGCACAGCAGGCCGAGCCGGCCGCTCAGGAGCCAGGTGGAGGCTGGCAGAGTCCCCCAGCTTCTCTTCCCTGCAGCCTTAAGTGCTGGGGGCTCTCCACTGGAGGCTGGGGAGGTGGAGCCACACCCTGGCTTTTTATTCATTTTTCTTTGCATCTCTTCTACCCGTGTCTCTCCTGAGGGCCCCTGGGATCTCGGTCCTGGGCTGACGGGCTGGGGGCTGGGCACAGATGGAGTCAGCCAGGGCAAAGGGTGCTGCGTGATCTGCTGAGTGCTGCTTTCTCCTGATTGCTGTCCCGCCAGGCGGGAGGGGGGAGGGGGGCCGCGGGGGGAGGGGAGGGTAGCAATCAGCTAAGTGCACGGAGCTCTCTTCCCTCCAGACCCCAGCTCAGGACACAATGCCCCAGGGTGAATGCAAGCTTCACAAGGAGAGTAAACCCCTCCAAGGAGCGATCCTTCACCTGTAGCACGGCTGGCCTCTGACCGCTGAATTTTCCACACCGCTGCTGGAGATCAGAGGCTGGGGAGGCACGCAGACTCTGTAAACAGCGCGTTTCCTTCTGTGCAAATTCCAAACCCAGCGCCCTTAATCCCAACAGCCACGCTTCAGACGGGAGGAGGCCGAGGAGAGGCCTGGACGGAAAGGTCACAGCAAAGACTTTCCTCCAGTACACACACCGGGCGGACCTGGCTGTGGCCAAGTTCCAGTCTGTCTGGAGGCAGGTCCAGGTTCACAGGGAGAAGGGTGTGGGGGGGGGGGGGGGGGACACACAGGTCACGCCTGCGGGACAGTTCCGGCCTGAGAACCAAACGGGGAAACGTAAGCTGGAGACGGAGCGGGGACTGGTGCAGCCGGGCTCTGGGGGACTCGGTCGGGATACAGGAGCCGCGGGAGCTGCGTGCGGCCCCAGTGCTGGAGCCCGCGGAGACGCGAGGTCGAGGCCCCACGGACAGGCCAAGATCGGCCACAGGCACGCCAGAGCCCCTTCCCCTGCGGGACACTTTCCGACCGACACACACACGTGTCCACGTCACACGCCGCGCCTGCGGCCAGCTCTGTCCAGACCCCGGTCTGACACGCGGGACCTCGCTCTAACCTGCCCTTGAGGGGTGCTCCTGCCGGTCCCCGATCCAAAGCCTCGGCGGGCAGGAGCCCCTGACAGCCCTGGAGCTGCCCTCCCCGCGCCGTTCCAGTCCGCAGTCCCTTCTCCACCCAGACCCTTGCGCACCTTCCAATATCCACCCCCCCACCCAGCCCCCCGCGGGCTGCGCTAGCCATCTCCAAGCGACGGGATCCCCCCCCAACTCCTCCACCCGAACCCCAAGCCCTTCACCTCCCAGCTGACCACAGGAGCCCCGCAGAGCGCGTCACCCGGAGATCCTCTTAACGCAATTACGATGGGAACACAGAACTGCTTGTCCTGGGTGGCCGCACACAGATACCCCCTGGAATCCCCAGGGGCCCATGAAGCTGACAGGGTCAGAGCCAGGCGACCCAGGGCGACAGCTGGAGTGAGAACTGACAGCCGGCCGTGTCTGGGCTAGCCTAGGAACCTTCCAGAAAGAGCTAAGGTGTCGGTGAGACTCAACAAAGCGGGGCAAGACAGGAACCGCCACACCCCTCTGGGGCCCAGACGGAGGCCATGAGGCGCGGCCGGCCACCAGCACGGGAGCGCCAGGGCGAGACAGCCCAGGCACACACTGCGCCACAGAGCCGGCCTTCCCTCCCTCCCTCGCTGTCGCTCTACACTCTGTGAGTGTGTGCACACGCACGCACGCGCCGAGGAGCTACCATATCTGAAGAGTCCTTTACTGTGTGGTGTGAGAGTCGGGCCTAGAAGGAAAGATGTTGCCACGCAGACCATCTGCACACGCTCCCGGTCAGCTCTAAATGAAGCCAACTGAGCGTGTTGTGGAACCCGAGAACGCACACACAGTCCCTGAACTGTTGCAAGTGTGCGCCACGTCGCTGTGAGCCACGCTGGCTTTCCAGATGCCCACCTGATGTTTGCTCTGTGGGAAGCATTGCTTGTCCTCAAGCGGGACATTTTCACCAACTGGGCAACTTGCTCCGTTTATCTGATGGCTTGATTTCTGTGCTGGTCCTGGGGCTTGTGAACTCCAGGCCTGAGTGCTATCCTGAGCTCCTGCTCTACCATGGTAGCCACTGCTCCACTTCTGACGACTTATTTCTAAAAGGACCAATTAGCTGGCTTTATCGTAGCATGGTTAAACTGCTCCCGCCTGTCACCAGGGTACACCACACCACACTTAGCCTCTTGGGATGGTCTCTGCCCGCTCCCCTAGCTCTAGAATAACCACGGTCGGTGGTACCCAAGGCCCCCTTCCACGAACGAATCTCACACTGTGTGGAATGCCCTAGAAAATGCAACTGTTCAAGGGACTAGGATTTACCGTATAGCCCCTCCATTTGTTTCCATTTTAAACAAAGATCAGATTTCACGTTTTTGTAGACAGTAGAACTTAGAAGCACGTCTAGAAGAAACAAAATGAGGCTAACTTACACAACTGTCACGGGCAGGTTGTAAACCTTATACTTCCCAACAGCGACAGTGACCACAGAAATGCCACAATTCACTCCTATCAGAAAAGTCAAGTAAGCCGGGATGCTGGGGGCTCACACCTATAATCCTGGCTACGCAGGAGGCTGAGATCTGAGGATCATGGTTCAAAGCCAGCCCGAGCAGGAACGCCCATGAGACTCTGATCTCCAATGAACCACAAGAAAACTGGAAGTGGCGCTGTGGCTCAAGTGGTAGAGCGCTCGCCTTGAGCTGAAGAGCTGAGGGACAGTGCCCAGGCCCAGAGTTCAAACCCCACGACCGACCAAAAAAAAAAAAAAAAGAAGAAGAAAAGAAAAGTCACATAAAAAATGAATTGTTAGCCAGGTGCCACTGGCTCACACCTGTCATCCCAGCTTCTCAGGAAGCTGAGATCTGAGGATCATGGTTCAAAGCCAGCCTGGGCAGGAAACTCCTTGAGACTCTTACCTCCAACTGCTCAGCAAAAAGCTGGAAATGGAGCTGCGGCTCAAACGGTAGAGTGCTAGTCTTCAGTAAAAGCACTTAAAGAGTTCAAGCTCCATGACTGGCAGGAAAGAGAGTAACAGATGAAGAGAGATTTTTTTTTTTTTAATCCGTGTCGGGGAGCGGCGGGGGGCGGGGGGTGGGGGGCTGGGGACGGGGGACGGGGGTGCGGGGGGCGGCCGGTGCTGCCCGGAGCTGCCCTGCCCACGCAGGACTGACCTCGCCCGGGAGGGGTCCAGTCCCAGATGTGTCTGGGCAGAGTGGCGGTTACGGCATGCTTGGCAGGCGGCCAGCAGAGGAGGCCGCGCACCGCGGGACGCCTGAGCCCCGCCACCCCTCCCGAGGAAGACTCCATTATCCTCGCTGCTCCCTCCCACGTTACACCATTAATACAAGACCCCTCGGTCCCCTCAAATGCTTCGCTCTTGTCAAAGAGAAGACGCCTCAATTACCTCCCCCATGGGGGGGCGGGGGGAAGGGGGGATTCCCAGGAGCCACATTTAGGACGCGCCGGGTGTCAGAAGGAAGGCCAGTCGCAAGCCGTGTGTGCGTGTGTGTGTGCGTGTGTGTGTGTGTAAATAACGCAGCGATGGTTTAAAGAAATCATCCATTCACAGGGAAGCTACGGATCATGAAGCCCAGGGGTGCAGGCTACAGCTCTGACAGGCCTCGGGGAATCGCTTTAGAGATTTCTTACCACCAAAGCCTGGGGAAGGCACTTTCCAATAGGGAGACTTTTTGGGCAGCCATCTTTACCTCTAAACCGGCATCGCAGTCGCGAGACAGAGGACTCTGCGTGCTTCCCTAGGACTGAACTCACAAGAGCAGAGCGCCCGGGTGCTGGGAAAGGCCACCCGCGGAGCCCCGCCCCTGGGCTAAGGGAGAGGAGCCCCGACCTGCTCCGGAGGCGAGGTCCTAGAGCTCCAATAACAGCGACAAAAGACTTCCTCGGCTGGGGGCATCTGAACGTGGACCCGAATTACCACACTGTACCACGCGGATGTTAAAGTCTCGGCCCACAGGGCTCGTGGCAAGGGTTTTCAGGAGTGATTCTCTGCAGTATTGAAAGGCATGAAGGCTTGTAATAGCGGCCACTATGATCTGGATGGCTCCGAAGGACCCGGAGAATGTAGCTCAGCGGTACAGACTTTGTCTGGCATGGGCAAGGCTCTAGGTTCAAAGCCCAGCACTCAGAAGGAAAAAAAAATAAAAAGTTCAGACAGAAGTGTTTATACACAGAGAGAGCAAACAACCTGGCAGCAAGGTGCTGGTGGCTCACGCCTGGACTCCTAGCTACCGAGTAGGCAGATGGGAGGATCCCGGATCAAAGCCACCCTGGACAGGAAAGTCTATGAGAATGTTATATCCAATTAACCAGCACAAAGCTAGACGTAGGGGTGTGGCACAAGCGGCAGAGCAGCAGTCTTGAGGAGGAAAGACAAAGGAAAGTGTGAGGTCCTGAGTTCAAGTCTCAGTACTGGCGCGCGCGCACACACACACGCACACATGCACACGCACACACACAACCCCACTCCAATGTAGTGGCCAAGGCCAAGTGAGGGTCGGTGAGGGGGCTGTGTATGCAGACAGGAAAGACCGAGTTCAGAGCCTGGCTTGGCAGACCTGGCTGGGCCACGGTACAGGCCCTGGAGGCTGCAGCCGGCACAGCTGGCTCAGCCGGCTGAGCTGGGGGCCTTGGGCTGGGACATGGATTTAGATGGAAGACAGCCATCTTGTACTCATTACAGGTAAACGCCCATTAATCCCTGCTCAGGTTTACATACACGATTTCACAAGAATCCAAGCAGCAAGCTAGACAACGCATACGGCGACTGCTCCACTCCGAGTCCTCTCCAGCTAATGCGGAAAGAAGGAAGCGAGTTCAAGTCTGCCCGTCACCTGGGTAGTTCCCAGCGCGCTCCCTGCATGCTGTTACTCTCAATTCTAAAACCAACCCATTTATACCGGAACTGGCCAATCCCTCCCCGCCTTTTTTTATTTAAAGAAACGCTTACTCGATTTTGACTTGCTTTCATCGTGTAAAAATAGCTTCATTAAACATTCAACTTAGAGATTCTCTTAAGAGCGCTAACACATCCGTGTCCTTGAAACCCGACAGTCGGGTAGTGGGAGTTTAGACAACACGGGGGGGGGGGGGGGGATGCAGCTCATCCATAAACAACAAGAAACATCAGCGCATTTGCAGAATTAATCAACGGGGGATCGCAGCGGTTCACACGAGTTCTGTTCAACATAGCCACACACTCTATGTGTGTGTCTATGTGTGCCTCAGTGTGTTGCACTGGGACTTTTAACTGAGAGCCTTTTTACAGTCAAGGCAGGCGCTCTGCTACTTGAGCCATAGCTCTACTTCTGGCATTTTTTTTTTTTTTGCTGGTGAACTGGAAGAATCTCACAGACCTTTCTGCCCCAGGCTGGCTTTGAACCGTGATTCTCAGATGACAGCTTCTTTGTTTTTGTTTTTGGTCAGTCCTGGGGCTTGAACTCTGGGTCTGGGCGCTGTCCCTCAGCTCTTCAGCTCAAGGTGAGCACTCTAGCGCTTGAGCCACAGCGCCACTTCCAGTTTTCTAGTGGTTTATTGGAGATAAGAGTCTCATGGACTTTCCTGTCTGGGCCGGCTTCCTTCCCTGGAAGAGCTGTGAAGAAGCCAGGAGGCCTGTGAAAGGAGACAGACCCGAGGTCGGATAAAGGCAGACGGGTCGCACTCAGGCCGTGGCTGATCTCCTGGCAATCGCCAAGCGGTACCGTGTAGTTCTTCTGAATTGTTCTGGAATAACCCCGCTCCAAGGTAAAAGACATTATGTACACTTGGACTTGTTTCACAGTGAAAAATGGGATCTCTCGTCGGGTGCCGGTGGCTCACGCCTGTCACCCTAACTACAACGACACTTACAGGAGGACAATTACATCCCTACAACACAGCTCCCCTCGGGTATAAGGACGTTCCCACATGGCCGGAGGTGTTGGCTCACACCTGCAATCCCAGCCATTCAGAAAGCTGAGACCTGAAGACCTCAGCTCACAGCCAGCCCTGGAACAAAGTCCGGGAGCCTCTTATCCCCAATTAACCAGCAAAAAGCCAGAAGCAGAGCTGTGGCTCAAGTGGTACAGCACTAGTTTGAGCACAAAAGCTCAGGGACAGTGGCCAGGCCCTGAATTCAAGCGTAGGTACTGACACGAAAAAGAAAAAAAAAAAAAAGAAGAAGAAGAAGTCATCCTCTAAATCAGTGTATTCACTCTGACAAAGTAATTGAGAACAAAATACGGTAGAGAGCTGCTGATACGTCAGAGGCCCTCAGAGTATTAAACATTTGCTAACTGACCACACTTAACCATTCCAACAACAAAAAAAAAATGTAAAAACCTGTGGTCAGGGAGTATGTTCTGGGGCATCCAATGTAGTACGTTGCTTCTTAATAGGAACCACAGAAAACGGTTTATATCAGGTACTGGTGCTCACGCCTATAATCTGATACTTAGGAGGCTGGGGTCTGAGGATCGCAGTTCAAAGCCAGCCCAGGCAGCAAAGTTTGTAAAATTCTTATCTCCAATTAATCACAGAAAAAAGCCGGGGGGTGGAGCTGTGGCTAAAGTAGTAGAGCGCCAGCCTTGAGCAGAAGGAGCTCAGGGACAGCGCCCAGCCCCAGAGTTCAAGCCCCAGGACTGGGGGGAAAAAAAAAAAAGAATATGGTTTATGTTTAAATTATTTATTTGACTGGTATGAATAGGCTACTCAGGACACAGACGCCAATGTAAGCATTTTCTTTCTACAGTTTTAACAAGCACAATTGGGGCCATCTCCTTAAAGCCTATGAGCGTCAAAAGTTCTGGGTTTCACAGCTTAAAGGCATCTGAATATGGATGAGGTCTTCTTGCCGCCAGGATCGGGTCTGCTCACTTACCCTATGTTCAAGGTGTAGTAAAGCCGGCGCCAGCAGCTCACGCCTGTCACCCTAGCTACTCAGGAGGCTTGAGAGCTGAGGACTATGGTTCAAAGCCAGCCAGGGCTGGAAAGTCCATGAAATTCTTAACTTCAAGTAACCACCTCAGCCAGTGGGGGAGGATGGTGGGCGTGTGACTGGGCCTCTGGGGAAGCCAGGGGGCAGCCATGGGCCACGGGGTGTCCTGGCTGCAAACCCTCGCAACCTTCCGGTGGAGGCCAAGGCCCCTCCCGCCCCCTCGCTGTCCCGCCCTCCCCCTGACAGGACGCGCCAGGGCTGGGGCAGGAGGAACTCCTGCGGAGACAGCCCCCAGCCCACGCAGCTGCCACTTTAAGAGGAGCCTGGGCCAAGGATCACCACATGTCTGGGCTGGGGGGGGGGGACGGCTTTTCCCAGGACACAGGGGGCCCCAGGGTCCCCTCAAAGGCAGAGACCGGCTGCCAGGCTGGGTTCAAGACGCACCGGTAACTCAAGACAAGCCATACACCTCCTGCCCGCACTCAGAGCCTTGGTGCCATGAGGTCCCCACCCCAAGGAGATTTGCTTTTGGTTTTAAACTGGTACCTTCAAACATCCATTCTCCATCACCAATCTGTCCTGACCCCGGGAAGAGGGACGGGAGGGCACCGGAGCCCTGGGAATTCAAGGCTGAGTTTCAGATTCCGGGCGGGCGGGGTGAAAGTAGGTGGGAAGGGTGGATGGAGGCAGTGGTTTGGGGAGTAGAAAGGAGAGGCGGCAAATCCTACTATGGATACAGTAAATTAAATCCTGACCGGAGAAAATGTCTTTTGTCTCCAGCACAAAGAAAAAAATAGCAGGAGGGTTTTCCTTAACCACAGAGAGGGATAAGATTAATAATCATCATCATCATGACATAATGACGATGACGATGATGATGACGATGATGATGATGATGATGATGATGCGAAGCTGTAACAGAACAAACCAGAAGGGCAAGTGCAAGCTCAAGGATGCATCTGAGGCCGAGTCTGGTGGCACACATCTGTAATCCCAGCTGCACAGAAGACAGAGGTCAAGAGTGTCTAGGTAAAAAAGTTAGTGAGACCCCATTTCAACAAAACAAGCTGGACATGGTGCTCATGCCCATGCTATCAGCTATGCAGGAGATAAGAGGTAGGAGAATCCTCGTCTGATGGTACCTAGACCCTGGGTTCAGGACTAGCACAAAAGAAAAAAAAAAAAAAGTGGAGATAAGGAAACTAGAAATTCAAGAGAAGGGATTTTCAAAAGGGCAGACAACTAGGAAAAAAAAGAGAGAAGAAAAAAAAGTTTAATAAGATCACTGAAGAATTACAGCCAATAAGGCCCCCTACAGCAATCTACTGAATAATTGTTTTTTACTGGGAAAAGAGAAGGTGGCGGGAAGGAGAAGATGAAGGGAATAAGACACATTCTAAGGGCGGAAGCACACATCTTCCTATCGGAAGACCCCAGGAGCAGAACAGAATAAAATAAAACATGGGGCATCTCCTAACATGTCACAACACCGGGGAGAAAACACCCTGAGCTGGCAGAGCGAGGAACGCGAACACGGGAGCCGCCCCTTCCGCGTGCTGAAGGATATGACTGTGAACCCACCGTTTCATAGCCAAGTCACCGGCCACACACCCGGCCAGATCAGCACAGGCTCCACGTCCGCTGGGACGGTTAACTTCAAAACCGATTCCAGCCGAACGTAAGAGATGTCTAAGGACAAGGGAGCTAAGAACCCAGGGAGAAAAAGTACAACTCGTCCAAGAAAAGAGGAAAGAACTGTAGCATGATAGCAGCGCCACAGGTCCTACATTAACAAAAGGACAGAAACAACAGGACAGAGAGACGGATGGTGCTGACGGAACCAAGACAAACACACCCTCGGTTAGAGAGAAAGCAGGCAGGTGCCAGGAGCCCCAGAGGTCCAAGGCCAAACGAGAGCGCAAACAAGGGCCCCGCGCACGGGACGGGCAGGAATGGTAGAATAAGGATCACGGTCTGAGGCCAGGAACTCAAGATCCTACCTAGATGGGGCTGGGAAGGTGGCTCAGTGGTAGAGCGCTTGCCTTGCATGCCTGAGGCCCTGGGTTCGATTCCTCAGCACCACATAAGCAAAATGAAAAAAGCTGGAAGTGGCGCTGTGGCTCAAGTGGTAGAGTGCTAGCCTTGAGCTGAAGAGCTGAGGGACAGCGCCCAGGCCCAGAGTTCAGGCCCCACGACCAGACCCCCCAAAAATAAAAAATAAATAAAAAGATCCTACCTAGAAAATAACTAAAGAAAAAAAGAAAAAAAAAGGTACTGAGGGGCAGGTAGAGCTCAAATGATAATAGCGCCTGCCTAACACGTGCGAGGCGCCAGTTCAACACTCTAGTACAACATGAATGAATGGATGGATGGAACAAACAGCTAACTCTTGCTGAGGAGAAAGATTTGTTCTTTCCCCCCCTCCCCTGATGTGATTGAGAATAAATCCACATGCCAGGCTCCAAAATGACCTCTGCCAGTGGCAGAAAAAAATAAATTAAAAGCCCTGTAAAAAGCTGGGCACTGGGGGCTGCAAAGGAAGGTCAGTGGTAGAGCGCTTGCCTTGCATGCCTGAGGCCCTGGGTTCGATTCCTTAGCACCACATACACAGAAAAAGCCGGACGTGGCACTGTGGCTCAAGTGGTAGAGCGCTGGCCTTGAGCTGAAGAGCTGAGGGACAGCGCCCAGGCCCAGAGTTCAGGCCCCATGAATGACCAAATAAATAAATAAATAAAAAGCTGGAGCTGGTGGCTCACGCCTGTCATCCTAGCTACTCAGGAGGCTGAGATCTGAAGATCGTGGTTCGAAGCCAGCCTGGGCAGGAAAGTCTGTGAGACCCTCATCTCCAATGAACCACCAGAAAAGATGTAGAGCTGTGAGTTAACGTGGTGAGGCAGGGACCTAAGTTCAAGCGCTGCAAGTGACAAACAGGAACAAAAACAAAACCACCCTGCGGATTCCAGGCTCCTCAGCGCTGCCTGTGGCCGCTGTCCCGGCCAAGGAGGAAGGAAGGAGCCGGGGATGTCTGTGATGAGGGCTCTGTCCCTCGGCGTTAACAGAGGCGTGAGGACCGGGCCCTGGGCTCGGAGTGTGAGTCCTGGCCTCACCCGCCCCACGGAGCCGGCACGCAGTCCTGGACCCAGCCCAACCCACCACCCCTGCGTGAGAACGGGAGGAGGGCCCAGCCCAGGCCCGGGGTTTGGATCGCCCTGGCCACGGCTCGAAACCTGGCAAGGGTTGAAACCTGGCCCCATCTTGATGTGGCCTGATTCAGACAAACCAACCCTTCATCCGGCAGTAAGTTCCCAATGCTCCACTGCTGAGGGCCACCCGGGGCAGCCAGGACAATAGCGTTTGCCTTGAACGACTTTCAATTCTAAACTGGGCGTCTATTGTTTCTGGGGACTCGCCTCACCCCAAACAAATTGAATCCAAATGGAAAGTTCTAGTTTACGGGAAACCAGTGGCTGGTTCACCCTGTGGCTGGGGGGGGGGGGGAGGCAAGGGGGGGAGTGTTCATCTCCCTATCTACACAAGAAACCAGGGAACCAGGGATTACCACCACCACTGCCCCAAGACCCCACACACCCTTTAGTGAGCACCTATTATGTCCCACGCTGCCCGGTGTGGCAGATGGACAAGAAAACCAGACGTGACCTGTGCTCGGGAGGAACAGATGCTCAGACAGGAGAGAATCCCACACCACACCACACCACGAATACACTCTGAGCCGAGGGCCTCACTGAACAGCGAGAGGAAGAGCCTCCCCCAATGGCCGCCCCCTCCCCCAATGGCTGCCCCTCCCCCTGCTCCCCCCCCCCCGTGGGTTCCCCCCCCCCTCCAGCCAGGGTTTGCAGCCAGGACAGCACAGCTGGTCCAGGCACCTCCAGGTCGAGGGGATGGGTGCATCTGCCGGTGCTGCGTGCACACCGTTGCTGAGTCCATTTTCAGACCGGCTCAGGTTGGGGTGCGCACTGACCCCAGGGGGTGTACGGTGGTACGGCCCTCGGCCTGTCCCGCCTGATACGGTCTCTGCTTGGAGAAGAGGCCCGGGGCCTGGCAGAGTCAGTTTTCTCTTCACCTTGACGCCATGCCAGCCTTTTGCTGAGAGCCGAGAGCCGAGCTCCACCCGCGCCCCTCAGCTGCCAAGCACGCGGCGCTCCAGTCCAGACCTCGCGGCACTGACAGACCCCACGGCGAAGGTCAAGGTGCACAGACTCCCGGCGGCACACCTCGTCCAGCCAGTCTGGGGCGAAGCACCAAGGGCGGGCTGCTGACCGACGTGGGCAGTCGCCAGGCGGCCATGAGCCGGTCTGCAGGTGCGCCCCAAGAATATGACACTGGGAAACGATTTCAGAAGAAACCGGAGTGAAAGCCATCCTCATGAGCAGACGCGTTTCAGCACGAGGGGCCCTGAGACCGGTCTGCTCTGTGAGCAGGGGAACGCACCGAAGGTAATACAGGGAAGGACTGCATCAGCGGGATCGCACAGCGCGGCCTGCATCCTGCCGGGCGGCGCCGAGCCTGCACACCGACACAGACCAAGGCCGAGGGGCCCAGGGGCAGGCAGGGGGCGATCCCAGGGGCGGTGGCTGCAACCTCCCAGACAGGGCCTTGCACCTGGACCGACAGAAGTGAATTCACCACGCAGTGGCTCCTCCCGCTGATTAGACCTTTAAGGTCACCGGCCCCGGTGGAGAGCCTGCCCCACAGGGACAAGGCCTGCCAATCGTGCACAAGCTGCGTCCAGCTTTGGACAGATCACGTGGAAGAAGCGAGTCAGACGCCTCCCGCCGTTCTATGATGAACGGCCGCTACAAAAAAAGAAACCCAACCCCCAACCCCCATTCTTCAATCCCCTCCAACTGAAGGCAAACTGAGGCGCTCACAAAGGTACCCTCCACCTCCAGGAAAGCCAGGAAGCCGCCTGACCGAGGAACACAGATTTTCCACCACGACAGAGGACCAAAGGCTGGTCAAGAATCAAGACCGAGCCGGGTACTGTGGCTCACGCCTGTCATCCCGACTACTCAAGAGGCGAGAGCTGAGGGTTGTGGTTCAAAGCCAGCCAGGGCAGGAAAGTCCGTGAGACTCTGATCTCTGATGAATCATCCAAAAAACAAAAAAAAAAAACGGAAGTGAAGCTGCGGCTCAAGTGACAGAACACCAGCCTTGAGCTGAAAAAGCTCAGGGACAGTCCGCAGGCCCCGAGTTCGAGCCCCAGGATGGGTGCACACACACATGCATGCACACGCACTAACATACATACACACACACATACACACACACACCACCACCACCAGTGAACCACCCTCAGCTGTGAAGAACCTCTGAAGTCAGAGGAAGTGCATTCAGACGGGACAGCCACCGTCCAAAGCAGGACGGGACGCTTCCACACACAGTGCGCACAGCACGAGAGCACTCTGGACAGACGCGGCTGTGTGTGTGTGGGGGGGGGTCCCGGGCTGGCTGCGTGGGGTTTGCCTGTGCCGGCTCAGGGGAGGCGCGGGCAGCGGGCGGCACGTGCCCCTTCACCCCAAGCCGCCTTGCAACTCGCCCGCCTGTCGCTACGCGGTGGCGGTGGCGGTGGCCGCGGGGTGCTCCCCAGGTCCCGCGGGGTGCTCCCGTGACAGGCAACGCCTCCCTGGGAGGAGCTGCGGGCGGGCGGGCGCCGCAGAGCGTGATCTACAACACGCTGCCCACCCAGAGAACATGGCTCAGCTTCACCCCGTGCCAAGGCCGGGAGCCCAGTGAGCAGGCGGCCGCGGGCTGGAGGATCCTGCGCAGACAGGGCCTGGCAGGCGGCTGGCTAAAGAAGAGAAGCAGCAGCGATCACATTAGTAAACCATGTTGGTAGAACAGGTTTAACACCTCCCATCCTGAGGTGTGTCCGTCCCTCCTCCCCCCCTTCTCTCTTTCCCTGTCACACACACACACACACACGTGCACACACACATACACACACGTGCACACACACAAACACGTGTGCACGCGCACACACACAAACACGTGTGCACGCGCACACACAGAATATGCCCCCCCCCCCCCCCACTCCACAACGAATCTCTTCTTCCTGCTTATGGAAGCCCTTTAAAATGTTCCTACCTCCCTCAGTTCCTCATGAGGAGCCCAGATTTCTGGGCGCCTGACTCAGGACTTGGGTAACAAAGAGAAGGTGACCTTAGAGGAGACAGCCGTGTCTGCGGGCAGGGTTAAGATTCAGCTGGGGTCGGGCAGCACCCAGCGCATGCCACCTTCCCTGGACCAGCCACGGCACCAACACCCTGGGGGCGCGCACCGGCTCCCAGAACTACCAGCTCACCGTTCACCCAACTCCGCTGGCATGGCATCTGTCCCCCAAGCACCGCCGGGCGACCTTGCCCGGTTCACCGTGTGCTTCTCCTACCCGGGAGCGCCACCAACCACCCTCTGCCCTGGAGACCCTGAGCCAAAGAGCCCTCTTCCCTGCCAAGGCCAGCGGCCTCCAGGACTCGGCCATGGCAGCGCACCGCTGACCAGTACAACCCCAGATGCAAGCGGCCAAACCCTAGCCACCTGTCAGCACGCCTCTGGCTGGCGGAGGACTCGTTTTGACGGGCTTCTAGAATGACCAAACACTGGGCCTCAGCTTTCAAACTACGCCACGTCAGCCGCTGCTGGAAGTTTCACGCACGGGTGCTGGACAGCTAGAGGCGCAGTAACGGGGGCTGTCACCCCTAGAGCAGACTCATCCAACCAAAGGGGACTGTGCCGGAGAAGCTAAAGGCGTCACAGGGACCACGGAGAGAAAGCATCAAGGAGAGCGGGGTGCCGAGGCTCGCGCCTGCCATCCCAGCCACTCAGGAGGCTGAGACCTGAGGATCACGGTTCAAAGCCAGCCCGGGCAGGAAAGTCCATGAGACTCTGATCTCCAATAAACCACCAGAAAACCGGAAGTGGCGCTGTGGCTCAAGTGGTAGAGCGCTCGCCTGGAGCTGAAGAGCTGAGGGACAGCGCCCAGGCCCAGAGTTCAAGACCCACGACTGACAAAAACAAAAGAGAAAGCATCATGGTGACAGTGGTGGGAGGACGAAGGGCGGGGGTGGAGAGGCACAGGTCGGCCGGGCTCCGGGCTCCGGAGGGAGACTGAGCTCTGGAGGGCAGGCACCATCCTTGGCTCTTTACAAAGCCCATGGAACACAGCAGCCCGGCTCCTGCCCGGCCTGGCCGCTCGGGCTCCCCCGGGGGCAGGGCAGGCATCTTGATGACCAGGGGAGCGGGGTGTGGATTCGCCGGGTTCTGGTTGAACCCCGGCTTGAGTCCCCGATGCTATCAGCGACACTTCCAGCTCCCCAGCTCTGGACGAATCCGGTTCCGCTCAGTCACACTGACACACGCGATTAAATCGTGGAGGCTTTCTGAATCTGATTAATGGCGCGGCATTTACATTAGCTAATTAAGAGCCGGGAGGGCTCGTCCCCCGCTGAAAGCCAGACTCCCCCACTACTACCGTGAATGAGTTTAGCAAGGCCAAAATGTCAGCGGATGTGTTGCTGTGTTTTTTTTTCCCCCTGGTTTTGTTTTTGCAGGAGGGGCTAATGCATCTAGCTCAGCGCCCCGGGTGATTTTCGTGCAAAGGTCGGGGCAGCAATTAGGAGGAGGGAGGCAGCAAGGAAGATGATCACTAGCAGGGTGACAGAGAGGTCCCCACCGCGGAGCTGCTTTTCCCGCTTGCCACCCGGAGACCCGGCGACCCCAGGCCCCGCCGGGCACCAAAGCAACCGAAGCAAAACCACTCACTGTGTGGAAGGGCCTTGCTGCCGACGCTGTGAGGCTCCCGCAGCCGCAGGGGCTGAGCGGTTCGCCTCCCCGGGAGGAGAGGCGTCAGGAGAGGAGGCCCGATGCCTAGCTCTGCAGGGCAGGTGGCTCCGGCCGGCCACCTCGCCACTCAGGAGGCTGAGATCTGAAGCCAGCCCCGGTAGACAAATCCGAGAGCCTGTTAGCTCCCATTAACCAGCCGAAAAAACCCTACGAAAACCAGATGTGGAGCTGCGGCTCAAGCACTGGCCTTGGGTGGAAAAGCTAAGGGGCAATGTGTGTAGGCCCTGAGTTCAAGTCCTAGAACTGGCAAAAATAAAGAGAAAGAGAAACTAGTGTTAGTTCATGACTCTTTTTTTTTTCTTCAGTTGTACCAAAAAAGAAACGTGGCTTTGATTATCTAAGGCTCTGGTCCAGTTATTTCACCAACGGCAACGTGCGTGGAATGACCACATTTGTTCTCCGTTCTCTGGGCGTACACACATCATCATCCAGACAAATGCCGTGCGTGTGTTTTTAGCCTTACAAGAACCTACAAGTACCATCTGGCGGATGCCCTCGTTTCCACTTTCCCCGACAGAGCCACATTAAAAAAGAGAGAAACGCCGGGCGCTGGTGGCTCACGCCTGTCATGAGGATCGCGGTTCAAAGCCAGCCTGGGCAGGAACTCCGTGAGACTCTCATCTCCAATAAACCACTCAGAAAACCGGAAGTGGCGCTGTGGCTCAGGTGGTAGAGCGCTCGCCTTGAGCTGAAGAGCTGAGGGACAGCGCCCAGGCCCAGAGTTCAAGTCCCACCAACAACAACAAAAGAAGAGAAACAATTACCTTTCTTTGGTTTCTTTGATTCACTTCTCTGACTCTCCTGAGCTCATTCTGCATAACCCAAACAGCCTTCCCTCTTCTGCAGTCATTTCTAATCACCAAAGTCTCCTTGCCAATGTTGCATACCCCTCTCCCTCCCCCCACCCAACCTTTCCAGTATCTAACCTGGAAATAGGAACGCAATTCTATCAACACCAGGAACAAGATATAATTAGCTGCTGGGAATTTACGAGCCTATTCTTCCCCACTGTTCACTTTCCGCAAGTGAATACAGTAATGCTTGCACTGCAAAGAAACACTCCTGTGAATGAATCTCCCCCAGTACGTGGATCCTTCTTCCCCCTGCCGTCCTTCATTCATTTGAATTTTCAATCAGAGGCTAATTAAACCACCATCAGGTGGAAGGCAGCAGAGACGTACAGAAATGAAGTCCGGCTGGCCGTGGGAGCTGCTGATAATTGGGGCGGCAGAAAGATGAGTGGATCGGAGGGCTGCTGCCTCACCACTATTTGCTTCCTAGCGTGAAATCCTGCATGAATGGAAATGCCAGAGCACAGGAAGAGAACGAGAGAGAAAGCTCCTCCCCACCCCCCCCTGCTCCTGACCTATCCACGGGACCTGAGGGGTGGACAGTGACACTGGACAAGCTTCTGGAAAAGAGTCAGCCGGTGCTGGTGGCTCACACCTGTGATCCCAGCTACTCAGGAGGCTGCGATCTGAGGATCGCAGTTCAAAGCCAGGAAAAGTCCGTGAGACTCTGATCTCCCATGAACCACCAGAAAACCAGAAGTGGCGCTGTGGCTCAAGTGGTAGAGCACTCGCCTTGAGCTGAAGAGCTGAGGGACAGCGCCCAGGCCCAGAGTTCAAGCCCCACGACCCACAACAACAAAAAGGCCAGCTAGCTGATGGCTTTGCTCACACAGCCAGGCGCCCCTTCTTGAGCAACCAACCACCCCAGCAACCACAGCCTCGGGTCATCCAAGGAGGGCTGTTTGGGGACTGAGCTCCTTAGAGGCAAAACAACAAAGAAACCAAAAACCCACAGCCTCGAGCCAGTTCCCTCCCCCCCCACCCTCTCCCCCCCACCCCAGTCCCAACTCGGAAACACAAATGGTCCACGAGCTAAACCCATTCCACGGCCTGGCTTACCAAGCCAGTAGGTTAAATGCTCCACATGAGCATTTTGGTCATATCCACTTTAAACAAAAATTAAAACCAAGCTCTTGAACCATACGCTTGCATTTACCCACAGAGCTCGGTTTAGGAATTTCCAAGGAATAATCTTGTTACCTATAGGGAGTGGCCATTAAACCAGCAATCTGGAAGGGTAACACGTTTTTGGCCCGGTGATTAAAACGGGGTGCGTGGGGAGCCAGGCTCGGTGGCTCACGCCTGAAGTCCCAGCCACTCAGGAGAGGAGAACAGGGGGAAGATGCTCGGGACCGGCCCAGGCATGGAAAGAGCTTGGGAGGCCTCTCCTCAAAGACGAGGCAGATACGGGAGTGTGTTCCTGTAGCGCCAGCTACACAGGAGGCGACGGGTAGAACAGTGGGTCATGGCTGGCGCGGGGCAAACGAAAACCAAAAGCAAAAAAGGTGGAAAAATAACGAATGCGGAAAAAGGGTGAGAGGCGGGCAGAGTAGCCTGCCCGGCCAGCACGGGCCCGAGTTCAAACCCAGCCGCGCAGAAACAGGCTCCCCTGGACAGCAGGGTTTAGGTTCCCTGATGCCCAGCAGGCACCCCAGCCCCCGGCAGACCAGAGCGATCCCCACACGGCTGGAGAGGCAGGCCCACGCGGACCAGCAGACGGGCGTGCCAGGAGGAGACGCGGCCATTTTCAGACGGTCACCCAAAACAGCCTTGCTTCCCACTTGAAAATTAGGTGTTACTTGGTGACTACAAACCAGGGCGGCCAATGACCCCTCACCCCGGCCGGGCCAGGAGGACAAAGCCACAGCGGTACCAGAGTGGAACCCGTGGAAACTGGGTGGCAGCTCAGGCCTGGGCTAGCTCCTAGCTCTGCTACCCAGCCCGGCTCGTCCCCCCGCACCCCCTCCCTGCAAAGCTCTGTCCATCCCCCCACACCCCTTCCCTGCAGAGCCCTGCCCATCCCCCACACCCCTTCCCTGCAGAGCCCTGCCCATCCCCCCCCCCCCCCCCGCAACCCTTCCCTGCAGAGCCCTGCTCATCCCCCCACACCCCTTCCCTGCACAGCCCTGCCCATCCCCCCACACCCCTTCCCTGCAGAGCCCTGCCCATCCCCCCCGCAACCCTTCCCTGCAGAGCCCTGCCCATCCCCCCCGCACCCCTTCCCTGCAGAGCCCTGCCCATCCCCCCCCGCACCCCTTCCCTGCAGAGCCCTGCCCATCCCCCCATACCCCTTCCCTGCAGAGCCCTGCCCACCCCCCCGCACCCCTTCCCTGCAGAGCCCTGCCCATCCCCCCGCACCCCTTCCCTGCAGAGCCCTGCCCATCCCCCCCGCACCCCTTCCCTGCAGAGCCCTGCCCATCCCCCCGCACCCCTTCCCTGCAGAGCCCTGACCACCCCCCCGCACCCCTTCCCTGCAGAGCCCTGCCCATCCCCCCCGCACCCCTTCCCTGCAGAGCCCTGCTCATCCCCCCATACCCCTTCCCTGCAGAGCCCTGCCCATCCCCCCACACCCCTTCCCTGCAGAGCCCTGCCCATCCCCCCACACCCCTTCCCTGCACAGCCCTGCTCATCCCCCACACCCCTTCCCTGCACAGCCCTGCCCATCCCCCCCGCACCCCTTCCCTGCACAGCCCTGCTCGTCCCCCGCACCCCTTCCCTGCAGAGCCCTGCCCACCCCCCCCGCACCCCTTCCCTGCAGAGCCCTGCCCATCCCCCCACACCCCTTCCCTGCAGAGCCCTGCCCATCCCCCACACCCCTTCCCTGCAGAGCCCTGCCCATCCCCCCACACCCCTTCCCTGCAGAGCCCTGCTCATCCCCCCCACCCCTTCCCTGCAGAGCCCTGCCCATCCCCCCACACCCCTTCCCTGCAGAGCCCTGCCCACCCCCCCGCACCCCTTCCCTGCAGAGCCCTGCCCATCCCCCCACACCCCTTCCCTGCAGAGCCCTGCCCACCCCCCCCGCACCCCTTCCCTGCAGAGCCCTGCCCGTCCCCCCACACCCCTTCCCTGCAGAGCCCTGCTCATCCCCCAAACCCCTTCCCTGCAGAGCCCTGCCCATCCCCCCGCACCCCTTCCCTGCAGAGCCCTGCTCATCCCCCCCACCCCTTCCCTGCAGAGCCCTGCCCATCCCCCTGCACCCCTTCCCTGCAGAGCCCTGCCCATCCCCCGCACCCCTTCCCTGCAGAGCCCTGCTCATCCCCCCCACCCCTTCCCTGCAGAGCCCTGCCCATCCCCCCGCACCCCTTCCCTGCAGAGCCCTGCCCATCCCCTACACCCCTTCCCTGCAGAGCCCTGCTCATCCCCCGCACCCCTTCCCTGCAGAGCCCTGCCCATCCCCCCCGCACCCCTTCCCTGCACAGCCCTGCTCATCCCCCCGCACCCCTTCCCTGCAGAGCCCTGCCCATCCCCCCGCACCCCTTCCCTGCAGAGCCCTGCCTGTCCCCCCGCACCCCTTCCCTGCACATCCCTGCTCACCCCCCACACCCCTTCCTACAAAGCCTGGCTGGTCCCTCTGGCAGCTGACACTGCAGTTTTCCTCCATCTTAAAGGAATTCTTAAGTAAGCAACAGGCAGAAGTCCAAGTAAGCAGGCCGAAGAAGAACAACAGATGGTCCCAATTTATTATACGGCCTGTGTGCCTGGTCTTTTCAAACTGACCCTCTATAGTCTTTGGATTGTATTACAGAGACCACCCCAGGGCCTCAGGGTACCCCAGCTTTTTCTTAAAAACAGCAGACACCAACTCTGCATACACAGCGCCCAGATTCTCCGTTTACACCCATTTCTGCCCCCTCACCCCTAACCCTTCTCCAAGCTCCCCTCCCCCCCTTAATTAAAGACCCAGTAGTGGGCCTCTTGATCTACATCTCTTGCTTTCTGGACTGTTACCTGCATTGAACTCCAGTTCAAAAATACTAAATGGAAAGTTCTGGGGGGGACAAATTCCTAAGTTAAATAACTTGTATTACAATATGTTGCTGTAGCCGTTCGACTTTATAATTGTTCTTCATTGGTAGACACACGTGGCCATGGGAGTGCACACAGGAAAACCACAGCACACACAGCGTCTGCTTCCATCACGGGTCCCGGGGCGTGGGGGGGGGTGTCGAGCAGCGAAGCCCCCACAGACCAAGGAAGACTGCTGCAGAAGAAAAACGCTGTCTACGCAGCCACTGTGCCAAACACGCTGCAGTTTCAAAAACAAGTTTCTTTTAGAGAAAATACACAGGGACAGACACTAGAGAAAACACGGGGCTGAGGCTGTGAAATGTTTGCTTCTTCGGAAGAAACACCGGACTTCAAGAATGCACCCCAGCAGCCCCAGGGTGCCGTTTGTGGGCGCGTGGGGCGGAATGAGCCGGATGGCGGCTGGCCGTGCAGCGCGGGAGCTGCGCGTGGTAGGTGCGCGGGCAGAGGCGGGGCAGAGCCGTGGGCAGGGGCGGCTGGGCCGGAGCAAGGCCGGACGGCAGCTCCCAGCCCCCATTCCAGGGGCCGGGCGGCTCTCGGAGCCGGGCCGGCAGGCTAGAGAAGCGGGGAGCGAGGGCATCGGGACTGAGGGGTTGGCGCCTTGCAAGTTTCAAGCAGGTAAATGACCAGGAAAAAAAAGATGCACGCACAGTGCTGCTCTTGGACACGGTGACCGCCTCGGTTTTTACCAAGCTGTGGTGTGTTCTAGGCGGTCCAGGAATTTCTAATGACATGCTCGTTGCAGGGCGGGGGGCCAGCTCGGCGGTGAAGCGCACCCAGGCTCCAGCCCAGCCTGGAAGACAGCTCCTCCCCTCCAAAATTAGCCGTTCCCTATGAATTCTTAATGGGGCTGCGTATTTTTAAAAAGTGAGTGAATTAAAGGTAGGTGCATGGAAGGAAGCGGCCAAGAGTCATCTGAGCTCTGGAAAAGAGCAAGTCCGCAGCCTCACAAGGCTCCATACTCATGACACTGACTTGAGAGCTGCAGTTTGCTCACCCCACAGCGACCTCCTCCATGAGCAGCAGAACCCCAGGGTCCCCCACCCAGCCCGTGGGACACCAGCTGTGGTTGTCGATGCTCAGGATCACCAATGAAGGCTTGGATGGAAACGCTCCTCCTGCTGTTCCCACAACTCGTTCAGACCAACGCGTCGGGTAGTAACCTATGCTTTATCGGCTACACTATTAACTCCAGACGGCAACCTATGCACACGACATTTAAAAACACTCCAGTGCGGGAGGTGCATTTCCCACCGTATCATTCCTACAGAGTAAAACTCATTCACCCAAGAAAAAAAGCACTTAGCGCAGCTTGGGCACTTGCAAATGAATACTGCAATGGGACTGCCCGGCTTGGCTGCTTCCGAAGAAAGGGGGGGTTTCTTTTCCTGAGGTTTGGGGGTTATTTTTTTCCCTGTTAGCTCACAGGCCACAATTACATATAGGATATAATATAGGATACTATCGAGACCAGAAGCAAAGTCCCATCCTTACATACCGGCCTTCAGTTCTTCCTTCCTTCCCTCTTTCTTTCCTTCCTTCCTTCCTTCCTTCCTTCCTTCCCCAGTCCTGGGGCTTGAACTCAGTTCCTGAACGCTGTCCCTGAGTTTCTTTTGCTTAAGGCTAGCGCTCTACCACTTGAGCCACAGTGCCACTTCTGGCTTTTTCTGTGTCTGTGGTACTGAGGAATCGAACCCAGGGCTTCATGGTGCTAGGCGAGCGCTCTACCACGGAGTCACCTTCCCAGCCCCAAGCCTTCATTTCTGACCTGGGAAGCGCTTCCGTGACGGGCCGGGAGGCCCCGGCTGGCGCTCTGGTAAGTTCTAGCCGTTTCCCTGGTGAAGGATGCGTTTGCATCTCAGAGCTGCGACTGTGCTATCATCAGACAGCCAGGCCACGACTGTCAGGAAGGCAACGAGGGAGAAAGGGGGGGCTCTCGAGGTCATTCTGGACCACGACGCTGAGCTCCAAGTAGCCGGGGCCGGTCTCCGCCACATCCTGACACGCCCGGTCTGAGTGGAAAACACCAGCAGTTCAGGACGCACAGACGCCCGCCAGCCGCCCGCCAGCCGCCCGGGAGCTCAGCCGCACGGGCCGCGGGGGATCCTGTGGGCTCCCCTTGGCAGGAGGGGGGGAGAGGGGGGGTGTCCCGGGGCTGGCAGTGGCTGCTGTGGAGCCTGCCCGCACAGGGATCGCCGCGGACACGCGTGGGCCGCCGCATGTGGGTTCCACGCGCGTTGCTATGGCAACACTGTACGCTGAGCATGCCACCAGGGGCCGTCTGCGCGGGCATCTTCCAATTCATCTCCATGCAGCCGACAGCCCGGCCAGGCCAGCCCTGCCTCCACTCCACTCTGACCTCTGCTCCAGAGACCCGGGAAGGTGGGGGGGGGGCCCTTGGGCTGGAGAAGCAGACCCCCCCCAACCTCAGGAGAAGGAAGGGGAGGGCACAGGCTCCCTCACTGTGGATGTGTAACTTTGTGGGTTTTTTGGGGGGGAGGTCCGGTCGTGGGGCTTGAACTCTGGGCCTGGGCGCTGTCCCTCAGCTCTTCAGCTCAAGGCGAGCGCTCTACCACTTGAGCCACAGCGCCACTTCCGGCTTTTTTCTTTGTGCTTATGTGGTGCTGAGGAATCGAGCCCAGGGCCTCGGCATGCAAGGCAAGCGCTCTACCACGGAGCCACCTTCCCAGCCCCTGGAGATGTAACTCTGTGTGGCCTTTTTTGTGGACCTTTTCTATCCATCCCGAGTCTCGGGTTCTTTTCCTCCTCCTCGCTTGCACCGTGCTTGCTCCACTGTGTGACCACGCTCCAAAAATGTGTCTGAGGACAGCCCGGTACGAACAGCTCATGTTCCCAGCTACTCAGGGGCTGAGACAGAAGGATCGAGGTTCAAAGCCGGCCTGGGGAAGGCAAATCCGAGAAACTCTTACCTCCAACGAAGCAGCAAAAAGAAGAAGAAGGGGAGGTGTGGCTCAAGGCGGTAGAGCGCGAGCCTTGAGCAAAAGAGCTCAGGGACAGCGCCCAGGCCCCGAGTTCAGGCTCTACGACTCATCCAGAAAAATAAAGAAGACAACAGAGAGGCTTGGTCAATACACAGCCGCTGAGCACTCAGCCAGACAGTGAGCCAGCTCACTCGAGCCCAAAATAGAAGCGGCTGCTCTTTGGGATTTTTATCCTGAAGCCTCAGCAAGTCAAGCTTTGCCAGCAAAAACCCACCGGGAGCAGACCATGCTAATACTCACAAAACCACGGAGCTCAGGGCGTGTGGTTCTGATGATCGGCCGGGGTGGCCGGGGTGGGAGGCAAGAGTCTCGGAGAATGCCACAGAGCCCGCGCCTGGCATCCCGCGCACAGGAGCAGAGGACGTGCAAGAGGCAACCTGGGGACTGAGCCCGGATACGTCCGTCTCCCTCGCCAGCCAGCCTTGTTTGGGCCTCAGTTTCCCCCTGTGGCACAAACGTTCCAGGCACGCGGGGCTGCAGGCAGGCAGGTACCCTCCTCACCGGACAACTCCTCCTCATCTGACCCACACCTGGCTTCTCTGCGCTGTCCCCTTGTTGCTGCTGGTGGGGCTGTTGGTTTTTGTGGTTCTGCAGAACTCGGGGCCCGATGCTTGCTAGGCAGGTGCTCTGCTACTTGAGTCATGCCCTTAGCCCTTTTTGTTGCTTTAGTGACTTTTCAAATAGGGTCTTGTGCTTTTGTCCAGGGTGGGCCTGGACTTCGATCCTCCCATTCACGCCATCCATGTAGAAGGGATGACAGGCAGATACCACCTTACGCAGCTCATCGGCTGAGATGAAGCCTTGCTGGCTTTTTGCCTAGGCTGACCTCAGATGGTGATCCTCCCCGAGTCCACCTCCCAAGTGCTGGTACTGCAAATGCCAGCACCCACCTGGCACCAAGTAGCCTTCCAATAGGAAAAGGGCATCCACCCAACCTCTACGGCCTCCCTGGAGCTGAGCTCGTTATAAATGAATAAAGCCGCGCGTGTGGAGCTGTGAGGGTCAAGGCGGAAGTTGTCAAGAGATGAAGGAATTGGTCCCAATGACAGCGGGAAGGAAGTTCCCCGACCAGCCCATCACTTGCCGGCAGCAGCACCTGTCAGCACTGAGCCACCAGCCACGGAACAGAATGTTTGGATGGCTTTTAGTTAGTGGCCAGGACACTCTGTTAGGTAAACCGTTCCTTAAGGAAAAATGACGTCAAGTACGACAACAAAGTCCAAAACCAATCACTGTTTATGTTCACAGCATAAGCAGTTCTGGTGCTGAGGAATCGCACCCGGGGCTCCATGCGTGCAAGGCAAGCACTCTACCACGGAGCCACCCTCCCAGCCCCTGCAGTTATTTCTGATCAGAGAAAACAGCGCAGGTTGGAAGCCTGGGAATGTGGCGGAGGAGGAGGAGGAGCCGGCTGTGGACCAGCCACACCGCCCCTCTGAAGGCACGTCAGCGGGCTTGACACGCCATCTTCCTGGCCTTTGTTTGCCTGGGTTTAGCGAACACCTGCTCTTCCTACCACCGTCCCCCCCCCAATCCCCCCCCCCCGGCCTGCCCCATAGTCAATAAAACATATCTGGAAAGAATAGAAAGATAAAAGTCAGGCCAAGGCTCCGAATTCTGCAGGGGATCCCCACTCTGTCCTGTAGCTCACAAGACCCCAGGCAATCTGGTCGGAACTCCTTGTGGGCGGGGGGGGGGGTCTTCATCGTCCATGCTCCTTTACCCCAAAAGACACCTCCTCCTGCTGCCCCAGCACACAGTACCACCGGACCCGCGTCCCCCCACGCACGAGACCTGGCTTCCACCTGAATGCTGTGCCCTACCATCAGAACAGAGATGAGCCGGGCGCTGACGGCTCACAGCGGTCATCCTAACTGCTCAGGAGGCAGAGACTGGGAGGCCTGCCGTGTGAGGCTAACCCAGGCAAAACCTTCGTAAGACCCTCAACTCAACCAGCAGCTGAGCACAGGGGTGTGCGCCTATCATCCCAGCCGTGTCGCAGGGTGAAACTCTGTAGTCACAGGCCAGCCTGGGCACACATAAAAACAAAAACCGACTTCAGAAGAACAGATCTCAACAGAGGGAAGTCTGGCACGGGACCACCTGCCTGGCATCTCGGCTACGGCATCGACAAGATGAGGCTGCAGTCAACCAAGCTGGCGAGGCAAAAAAAACAAGACCCTATCTCAAAAACAGCCGGAAGCCGCTGCTGGTGGCTCACGCCTGTCATCCTAGCTACTCCGGAGGCTGACATCTGGGGATCGTGGTTCAAAGCCAGCTGGGGAAGCGACTTTTATCACCAATGAACCACCAGGAAACCAAAGACGCACCGTGGCTCAAAGTGGTAGAGTGCTAAGCCTTGAGCAAAAGAGCTCAGGGACAGCGCCCAGGTCCTGAGTCCAAGCCCCACTACTGACAAAAATAAGAAGCAGCAGAGGAAAGGGGGCTGGAAGAATGCCACAAGCAGTAACGCACCAGCCTGGGATAAGCACAAGGTCCCGAGTTCAAATCCCAGTACTGCCCTTCCCCCAACAGAGAAGACGCATAAACAGTCTGTTCAGGTCTCTGCGGATCTTAGGTGAGGGGAAGGCACCTGGTGTTTGCCGCATACATAAAGGAACAAGGAGGAGATCGAGCATAAGTTAGGGTCACGATGACCAAACCCAAGTCTCGTCCACTGTGTAGCTTTATCAAATGAGCAAAGTGATGGGCAGACTCGTCCGTCACACCCAACTACTAGGACCTGGCCCAGACAAAGCGGCTTGGAAGCATGCCCGGCCCATCCTCTGTCACCTGACCAGCTTCCCCAGCATGTGGCTGGGGGTGGAGGGGAAGAGGGGTGGAGGAGGAGAGGAGGAGGGGAGGAGGGGGGCCGCGCTCTCTCCTAAGGAGACACAGCTGGAACAGCGATCTAACCTGTAGAGGCCAGGAGGGGGTTGGTTAGTCAGGGCCGAGAGTCAGGAGGCCAAGAGGGCCAGGCCATGTGCAGACAAGTCAGTGAAGGACCGGGAAGAGGGCAGGGACCAGCAATTACTCCCACTCCTCCCCGGCGGCCAATCAGAGCCCTGCTCGGCATTCTAATTGCCAGGCAGGCCTCTCCCGGTTGGCAGCCTTCCCTGCGGAGCCGCTCAGGTGGCTCTCAGAATCCAGCTGGAGGCCACAGCCCTGCGCACGCACGCGGTCCCCAGACACTTCCCGCCCTCCGGCCACCAAGCACGGCAACCAACCAACCACCGCGGAGGAGGGCGGCTGAAGATTCCCTCCAGGTCCTCTCCCGATCCCCTGATCTCACCCGCATTCCAAGCATTGATCAGATCTCTGGGCTGGAGTCTGAGATAACCCCACAAACTTCCCAGAAAAGACAGGCTTTTTATGGCTTATTTGCAAAGGCAATTGACCGGCCCAAGCTCCTGTTTTCTTTACATTATAACAAGTAAAAAGAGTAACTGCCAATTCTGGACTTTCCCCCCCCACCCCACTAAAGGACTTCTGCAAGACTCAATTCAGCGTCTTTGCTGAATTTCAGGAAGATCTGAAGTAGTGGCCCCCATGAAGCGCTTTCCCACCCATCAGGATACTGTGAACCTTCTAAAATAACAACAACAAATAACCTGCCTCTTTCCTTAAGTACTAATTTTAGCTATTTCTAGTCAGCAAGAGGAAAAAAAGAGTATTCACTAGGAGGACAGGGGAGTAAGTATGTGTTCGGTTAATTTTCCTTCTGTGTATGTGTTTACTATTTCGGGTTCCTGGTGTTGCTCAGGGCTGGAAGGAGGCATGGATAGAGGAATAACTCAGCCCTTGATCAAGGCATTCCCTGGCTGACAGAACACAGCCTTGAGTTTTCTGAAGTCCTTTTATCTCTCTTAACTTTTGGCTTGTCTGATTTCTGGTTCTGTAAATCTTACCAGCAAAACCTTTGTCCTAGAACCTAAGGGTTGATCATTATTATAATCTTGGTTTTCTTTGCAATCTATCAACTTTTTTTTTTTTAATACCAGTACTGGGGCTTGAACTCAGGCCCTTGGGCACCGTCCCTTAGCTTTTTTGCTCCAGGCTGGTTCTCCACTACTTGAACCACAGTTCCGCTTCTGGCTTTTTAGTGGTTAGAGAGAAGTCTCCCAGACTTTTCTGCTTAGGCTGACTCTGAACCGGGATCCTCAGATCTCAGCCTCCAGTGAGGCTGGGATTACAGGCGTGACTGCCATTGCCGGGCTTCAGCTGCTTCTGAGTGTTGCTCTGCATAGAGACTGGCTCTTCTGGTTGCTGTGTCACCAGGAGGAGACCTTCCTGGTCACGAACAATGGGGAGATCTGCTTTCGTGGAGGCCTAAGAGGGCATCCCTGAATTCCCTTCCCGGGCATCACCCCGATACTCCCTTCCCATTCCCTCAGCACCCTGGCACCACACACCCGTGAGCAAGACGCCCGAGAGGAGCTTCCTTCAAACGCAGAGTCAGGGAGTCAGGAGGTCTCAGGGGCCAGGAGCCGGTGGCTCACGCCCGTCACCCTCGCTACCCAGGAGGCTGAGGTCTGAGGGCTGTGGTTTAAAGCCAGCCGAGGCAGGAGGGTTTGTGAGACTCTCATCTCCAATAAACCCCCTTAGGAAAAAAAAAAAAAACAGAAGTGGTGCTGTGGTTCATGTGGTAGAGCTTCCAAAGAAGCTCAGGGGCAGCGCTCAGGTCCTGAGTTCAATTCCCAGGACGGGCAAGAAATAAGTACATAAATAGCCGGGCCTCTCTCTGGCCCTTGGCCCTCGGCACCTCGGTTCCTGGTCGCTGCCGGGCCTGTCCTCCTCTGGCTCGGCACTGGCCCCTGGGCGCAGCCTCCCAGGCCAGCCCTGCATTGCAGCTCCATCCACAGCTGGGTGGCCGGCGGGGCTGGACGCGGGCTCTCCTGGGAGGCTCCCCCTCAGCCCCTCGGCCTGAGCTGCGCTCCTTTGGCTTTCCTCCCTAGCCTCGGGCCTCTGCAGCCCCCAGTGACAGGACCAGGGTCAGTAGGGGACCAGAGCTGGGCTCGGGCCCGCGCAGTGGTTGAGCCTGGGTTCTGGCGCTGCAGGGAGCTGTGTTTTCCTCCTCTGACCTTCTCAGGGCTGGTGTGCACAGTGGGGGAGAGGGGACACAAGGGTGGGGACAAAGGCCACCTCCCTGGGGCAACTAGACGTCTGGGCCACAGGAGGAAGCCATCTGCTTTGTCTCGGGACTGCCTGAGTCCCTTCATTCCAATCCATTCGGATTTTTTTTTTTTTTTAATCAAGAACATCCAAGCTGGGCGTGGTGGCTCACGCCTGCCATCCTAACTACTCAGGAGGCTGAGATCAGAGGATTGCGGTTCAGAGCCAGCCCGGGTAGGAAAAGCTGTGAAACTCTGATCTCCAATAAACCACCAGAAAACCAGAAGTGGCGCTGTGGCTCAAGTGGTAGAGCGCTCGCCTTGAGCTGAAGAGCTGAGGGACAGCACCCAGGCCCAGAGTTCAAGCCCCACGACCGACAAAAAGAAAAAAATAGAGCATCCGCCAGAGCACTTCGACGCAGATCAAGTTCGGCGGGCTCACCCACAGAGCACACCCTCCCACCGGAGAGAGGGGACCGCAAGCAAAGACAGACCAGGGAGGGAAGGGCTGCTCGGGCGGGGACAGAGCCAGCGCCTCCCACGCTGTCTAGAACCCAGGACTCCCGGCCTGCCTGCACCGTGCCCTACAGGAATCCCTTATAAGACTTCACAACCACCTCACGCGAGCCTGAGGGAGCCTGAGCCTGCCACAGCCAGCGGCGAATGAGGACCTAGAAATGGCAGCAGCGAAACGTCGGGGTCCACACAAGCGTGAGTGAATCTGTAGCCCCAGGGGTGGATCGACAGTAACCACAGAGTCCACCTGAATGTGCCGGTGCCGGTTAAAATGTGTTTGCGACTTCTACAGAGTATCACTATTCCAAAGACTGTGAAATATGACTAATCCCAATTAAAACAGAAAGTGAGAGGAGGGGGGCGCTGGGAGCGATGGGCGACAATGTCGTCAGACACCTTGTACTCATCCGCTGTTTTGTAGAATGGAACTTCCTTGTACAACCACTTAAAGGTAATAATAATAATAATGGGATGGGATGGGGTGTCTACGTCATCACTGTGAAGACAACTTAAGGCTTGGAGCTCAGCTGGAAGAGGAAAGTCCAGACTGTTTAACCATCTTTCTTTTTTCCGGGGTGGGGGTGGGGGGCAGTCCTGGGCGCTGTCCCTCAGCTCAGTTTATCTGCTCACATCTGTGAAGCAGGGCACTCACGATGCGCCAGCCGCATACCAGCTCTGGGCTCTTCAGGGCAGACAGCGGGGTTCTCTAAGGATCTTGGACCCTGGGTCATCCGGCAGGTCCTGACTTGATTTGTAAGGAACTGCAAATCGACTACGTCAGACTTAGTGGTGTGGCTACCAAGATACGGTCTGTCGAGACAATGAATTCTGAGGACAAAGTACCTCTGCACAGGTCTCCTCAGTATCAGTGAGGAGCTGGGATCCTAGGTAAACAGCACAAGCCCAGAAGAGCCAGGCCACTCCTCAACAGCGGGAAGATCTGGCCGAGGAGGTTTCGTATTAAGTGAGAAAGAGAAAGGCAAGGTTTCAAAGTGAAGAATGACGCCGTCTTTCTGCCTGTTCCATTTAAATATCGCTTCCAAGGCAAAGAATAGGCGCTGGTGGCTTCGGCCACCTTCATGGAGAGAGCCGTTTATTCTTGTCCAGAGGTTTTGGTGACTACAGGAAAGGGAAC
Source organism: Dipodomys spectabilis (assembly GCF_019054845.1). Lineage (NCBI taxonomy): Eukaryota > Metazoa > Chordata > Mammalia > Rodentia > Heteromyidae > Dipodomys > Dipodomys spectabilis. The sequence goes on along the minus strand of NW_024871288.1, from coordinate 231,285 downwards.
AATATTCTTATTTTCCTGTGGAGGTCCGTGACTGTCTACGGGACCAGATCATCACGGGGACAGCTAGTCCTCGGGGGTGCGGGGCTGAGCCCCGGGTTCACCCTGACCCTGACAGCCCATCTGCCTTCCAGGTCTGAATTGGTTGAGGAGCCAAGGAGGTGTGAGTAAGGCCGGGAGGGGAGTGAAAACCTGGCCCACGGCTTTGTCTAGAGGAAGAGTGCGCTGCTGACCCAAACCCCTGCCAGGCAGATGGGTTCCAGAGTGTTCTCTTGACAAGGTCGGGGGGGGGGCACTGAATTTAAGGTGACTGCAAGTGTGACCATTCCCGCTGTCGAGAGAGGGAGGAGGCTGCAGGGAGAGCCTGTAATTTTGGCTGATCTGATAATCCTCCATCGACCTCACATTAGCAATCATCATCATCATCATGGGAATGAGAATAATGGTTTCCCTGCACTGTTTGATAGGGGTAGCTAATAGCTAAGAAAAAAGAACAAACAGCCAATCTAGGCTTCTCAAATTTTTTCCTTCAGCGTTTTCTGTGGCTTCTGTCAGAATGCCGATTAGATATAATAAGCACTTGGGGGAACAAATAAAAGTGTGTTTGAATATTCATCTGAGTAGGGGCGGGCTCTACTCCCCTGGGCCTGACCCAGAGGCTCTCGTGAGATGGCTGATTCTCATTAAAAGACGAAGCAGAAGAGCCTGGTGAACCTCCTACCTCTACACCAGAGTTCTCCCGGTGAAAGCGTCGCGCCCACCCCCAGCTCGTGTCTCCCAGTCTCTGTCCGCCACCCCCCATTCCCCACCCCCGCTCTCCGGCATCCTACACGAGAGCTTTACGTCCACTGGTGACCCACGGTGGCAGAAACTGAGTGGAGTCACTGTCACCTGGAGAAGATGCTGTAGCATCCCCGTGGACACAACTGTCCCCAGTCCCTGCCCCTGAAGGACTCCAGTAGCAGGGGGAAGATCCCAAGCCGTTCGAGGGCTCCTCTTTATGACCCTCCACACTGGCCACCTCCAAGATGCCTGGTGGACACCAGGCAATTGACAACACACACCCCCATGTGACCCCAGGCCGCCTCAGGCTCAGGCACTGAAGAGGTTTATGAGCTTGGCTTCCAGGTGAGGAGGAGGAGTTGGCCACCAGAGAGAGGGAAAACAGAAAGGGAAGGCGGGAACCTTGCCCCACACCTCACAGTGAAGGAGAAGCAGCGTCTGAAAGAAAAGGACCCTGAGCCAGCACTGCCGGCTCACATCTGTAACACGGCTCACATCTGTAATGCTGAGGCCGAGAACTGGGAGAATCGTGCTTGAAAGCCAGCCCCAGCAGGGGAGTCTGCCGAGATTCCAGTGGTAGGGCATCATCATTAAGACAAAAAGCCAAGCCAGAGAGCGAGGCTTTGCCTTCAAGCCCCAGTCAGGCACACACGTGCATGAGTACATGGGTGTGCACATGCATGGGTACACACACATGCATGGGTATATGGGCGTGCGTGCGCGCACACACATCCCTATACATACTATCCCAATGACATAATGCCAAAAATATACGTGAATCACATTTAGATCTGTGGACATTGATCTACAGATACAGAAAAGGACACTGTTAAAGCAATTGCCTGGGATCAACAGAGCTGAGATTCACGGACCACAGTACGAGCAACCCCTCCCCATCCCTCCCTTCGCCTTACAAGTTCTCTTTACACATACCTTGGTTTAAAGTATGTCCAGACAGGAAAGAAAAAGAACACAAAGCAAAAAACACAGAGCATCCGTATGAGTGCTCTAAGTATTCAGCCCTGGGGGAAATCCACACTGGGAGACCCAGGGTCACCTAAGGAAATCAGGGAAACCACAAGTGTCTGGTCCCAAAAGGAACAGAATGAAAGTGGATGCGGAGGACCAGGGCTGGGTGCGGGTGGCTCTCACGTGTCATCCTAGCTACTCAGGAGGCTGGGATGACCGGTTTGAAGCCAGGGGGGGCCAGGAAAGTCTATGAGACTCTCATCTCCACTACCCAGAGCAGGACGTGGCGCTGTGGCTCAGGTGGCAGAGCCTTAGCCTTGAGCTAAGAGAAGCTGAGAGGACACAGAAGCCCCGAGTTCGAGCCCCCGAGCAGCAGGGACATGCACAGGCGCACACAGATTCGGCCTGGGACACTGTTGGGACAGAAGCTTGCTGGTGTCCTCAGGACGGGCCTCTGCGGCAGGCAGGAGCCTCGGCTCTGGGGACGCTGGGGGTGACGGGTGCCCCGCAGCCTGCCCTGGCACACGGCCCTGGGGGAGTTCCTCGGGGGGCGCCCCCAGACCGTGGACCCTGCCTGCCTGCCAGAGGGGAGCGGGGAGGCGACCCGGCCGGCTGGGGGGACCGAGCCAGGGCCTGCCCTCACACGACCTCAGGGTCAGAGGCTCCCCGCACCCCCCCCCCCCCCGCGGAGCCCAGGCTCGGACCCCACCCGGCTCAGTGATGGGGCGGATCTCCTCCACTCACGGCATCGGCGCTGCCTGCCGTTACCTCAGTTTCCCCGCCGGTAACCCCGTCCCAGCAGGAGCGGGACCGGCAGGAAATGGAGTTGGTTCGGAGCCGCTTTGCTGGGCTCCCGCCCGCGCCCCGCCGCGGGGGGCCCGGTCGCCCGGTCCCGGCGGACCTGGAGCCCGAGCTCCGGCTGGCCAGCGGAGCCGGTGGGGTGGGGCGGGGGTGGGGTGCGGGGTGGGGAGGGCGGGGGTGCGGGTTGGGGTGCGGGCTGGGGTGCGGGTTGGGGTGCGGGGTGGAGTATGGGGTAGGGTGCGGAGTGGGGTTCGGGTCGAGGTGCGGGCTGGGGTGCGGCTGGGGCACGGGCTGGGCTGGGGCGCGGGCTGGGGCGCGGGCTGGGGTGCGGGCTGGGGCACGGGCTGGGGTGCGGGCTGGGGCGCGGGCTGGGCTGGGGTGCGGGCTGGGCTGGGGTGCGGGCTGGGGCACGGGCTGGGGTGCGGGCTGGGGCGCGGGCTGGGCTGGGGTGCGGGCTGGGCTGGGGTGCGGGCTGGGGCACGGGCTGGGGTGCGGGCTGGGGCGCGGGCTGGGGTGCGGGCTGGGGCACGGGCTGGGGTGCGGGCTGGGGCACGGGCTGGGCTGGGGTGCGGGCTGGGGTGCGGCTGGGGTGCGGGCTGGGCTGGGGCGCGGGCTGGGCTGGGGCACGGGCTGGGCTGGGGCACGGGGTGGGCTGGAGCACTGGCTGGGGTGCGGGCTGGGCTGGGGTGCGGGCTGGGCTGGGGTGCGGGCTGGGCTGGGGCGCGGGCTGGGGCGCGGGCTGGGGCGCGGGCTGGGGCGCGGGCTGGCGGCGCGGACTCACCTCGCTCAGGCCGGCCGCGCCGTCGTCCCCGGGCCTCGGGGCCGCCCCGTCGCTCATGTCGGCCCCGCGCGGCCTCCCGGGCGCCGCTCATCTACGGCCGCCGCCGCCGGCCCCGCGGGCGCATCGCGACCCGCCGCGCGGGCTCCGGGGCGGGCGCGGCCCCCGGCCGAGGTCGCGGCTGGGCCGGCGCCGCCGCCCCGCGTCTACGGGGCCGCGCCGGGCCCCATGCGCCGGGGAGGGCAGCCCGCAGCCCGCGCCCGCGGCGGCTCCGGGAGAGGCGGGGCGGGGGAGGCCGCGCTCCCGGGTCCGCGGGAGGGAACGGCGGGGCCGGGGCCCGGGAGGAGCCGGAAGGGAAGGAGCGGAGCGAGCGGGGCCGGCGCCGAGACTCTCCACGCCGAAGTTTCCCGGCGCGCGGCCGCGAGTTGGAAGCCGCGCTGATTGAACGCAGCTGTCCGGGGAGGGCGGGGCCGGGGCGGGGCGGGGCCTGGGCGGGGCGGGGCCTGGGCGGGGCGGGGCCTGGGCGGGGCGGGGCCTGGGCGGGGCGGGGCCTGGGCGGGGCGGGGCCTGGGCGGGGCGGGGCCTGGAGGGTAGGCTGGCCCTGGGGGAGGGGGGAGAGGGCATGGGGCGGGGCCGGAAGGGCGGAGGCGGGGCTTGTGAGAGGGACGATGGGGCGGGGCCTGGAGCTGAGGGGCGGGGCGAGGAACAGGGCTGGGAAAGATACGGGCGAAGGCTGGGGAAGCTAAGGGGCGGGGCCGGTGAGAGGGCGGGGCCTTGGAAGGGAATTGAGAGGGGCGTGGCCGGACTGCGCTGGGGGCGGGGTCTGGGTGGGAGGGGCGTGGCCCTCGGGGTAGAAGCCGAGGAGGGCGGGGGAGAGGCGGGGCGGGCGGGGAGAGGCGGGGCGGGCGGGGTGAGGCGGGGCGGGCGGGGAGAGGCGGGGCGGGCGGGGAGAGGCGGGGCGGGCCGGCATCCTCCCGTCCTCCCAGCGGGGCGCGTCGCCATCACCGGCCCCGAAGCGGGAAAGCCGCCGCGGGAGCCGCCGAGCAGGAGGGGTCCCGCGCCCGGGCCTCGCCCCTCCCTCCCCCGGGGCCGCGGAATGGCAAAATAGGAGGAAACCGGCCGTGGGAGGGAGGAGGCCGGGCCGCCGCCGGGGTGGGGCCGGGAGGGGCGGACCGTCCCGGGGCGGCGGGCGGGCGGCGCCAGCATCCCAGCCCCGCCCCCGGAAGTAGAGCACCCGCGTGGACCGGGCCCGCCCTGGGGAGCGGGGGGAGCCCCGCGGAGCTCGGGCGCCAGGACTGACGGCGGAGAGCCGGCGGCCTCGGTCCCGGGAGGCCGCGATCGGGGGTCAGGGCAGCCAGGCCGGCGCGGCCCAGGCCACCCCCAGATGACCAGCAAAGGGCTGAAAGCGGGAGGAGCTGAGTTCAAGCCCAGGTGGGGCGTGCACACGCATGTGCTCACACGCATGCACACACACGCATGCAGTACACACATGCACACGCGCATGCACACACACGCATTGCCCACACACATGCATGTACACACATGCACAATGCATGTGCTTACACGCATGTGCACACACGCAGACGCATTGCACACACATGCACACACGCATTGCACGCACGCGTGCACGTACACGTGTGCACACACGCATGCACGCATACGCATGTGCACACACACACAGAAAACAACTGAAGCGCCGACAGCCCGTCCGCAGGGAGAAGAGCGCTCCTCGGCCTTTCTCCACCCGGCAGGAACAAGGCGGCTCCAGCCCCAGGAACAGACCGACACTTCCTGAAGCGGCCTATAAAAAGCTGCTGTATTGTCCCCGTGCAAGGTCTATTTTAAGAACCCCAATAGGATGTTTCTTCTGCTCTTTAAACAGGAAAGGGGGTGGGGGGCCGTGGCATCCAGCCCCCCCCCCCCCCCCCCCCCCCGTGTCCTGTGCCCCGGGTGTCCTGGGGGCCCGGCTGCTGTGGGTGGGGGTGCTGGGTCCCCACACCCCCAGGAGCTCACCCACCTTCTCCCCCGTGGGGAGGGCCTGGAAGCCAGGCCCGTCAAGGTGCTCATAGAACCTTCCTGAGTTGGAAGCTGGCTGGGTTTAGGTTGATTTGCCTTTAGTACCAACATTGGGGGCCAGAAATGTTTCCGATTTGACATTTTCTGTGTGTGTGTGTGTGTGTGTGTGTGTGTGTGTGTGTGTGTGTAGATTTTTTTTATTTGTCCGTCCTGGGGCTTGAACTCTGGACCTGGACGCTGTCCCTCAGCTCTTCAGCTCAAGGCAAGCGCTCTACCACTGAGCCACCTTCCCAGCCCTAGATTTTTTTTTTTAATCAATATCGAATATCCCTCATTGAAAAACCCAAGAACAAAAACATTCCAAAATCGGATGTGGCGTGTGTATGTGTATGCACGCATGCACGCGCGTTTGTGCGCTCGTACTGGGGCTTGAACTCAGGGCAAGGGGAAGCTAACCGGAAGCGCATCTGAGAATCTGAGGAAGACAGGAACAGCAGAGTCAATATTATCCTGGGGGGGGGGGGGGGGGGAATGAAGAAGCAAGTCAAAGTCATTCATGCCCTTAGAAGATAATTTTCAGTAAAGCTGAGTGACAGAAGATAGATTAGATTACTAGGGGAGTGGGAAAGAAGGGGGGGAAGAGAGGCAGGGACTTCCCCCCCCCCCAGCCCCCAGCTACTCTTCCTGTAAATTCACTGGTGACTGGAGAGGAGGGGCCTGGCTGCCCCCTTGGAGACTGGGGAGGAGGTAGGGTAGGGGAGAGGGTGGGAAGGGCTGAAGGAAATTCTGGAAGGGACTCTCAGATCCCATCCTAAGAAGGAAAAAATAACACTTATTTCCTGAGCCAATGCACTTCCTCTTGCAATTGTTCGAGGGTTGGCACGAAGTCTAATGACAATTGGTGGCCGCACTCTGACCCAATGAGAGGCCACTGGGGCAGAAGTGTGCACGAGTAATGGGGCCCCTTGTAATAGGGGGGTGTCTAAACTGGCTTATGATGTATAGCCAAAGATTCCACGGAATAAAGCCTGAGGGGTGTTTCTTTTTTTTTAATTACAATTTAAATGTCTTCTTTTAACTTCTTGGTCTGCCTCATGGCTATAAAGAAAGTTCTAGAGATGCAGTCCTGTAGTGAATGCTGGCCTGGCACACAGGAAGCCCTGGGTTCGATCCTCAGCTCTGGACACACACACACACACACGATCATGCCTCAGACCAGCTCCTCAGCTGTCACTCCTGCTCAGCAAAGGAGAACAAAGTCTCAAGCATGATCCCAGAATACGAGACCCCATCTCAAGACTACAGCTCAGCTCATCGTGGCTTACTATAGTGTGAATGAGTGTTCAATGCCTACCAACCTCTCTTGTGGGGCAGGAGTGGCAGGGAGGAGGAAAAGCTGCCCTCCCAGCAGAGTGGCCTGGCTAACTCCTGCCACCACAGAGGCCAGTCTCTCTCCCCCTGGGCTCTGAGGAAAAGAGGCCCCAGGTGCTCTGGGAGAATTTCGGGGTGAGGGCGATCTGCCCCCGCCTGCCAGCCTCAGTCTCTCCCTGCTGGCTGTCTGTGTCAGGCTCTCTGGGTCGGGCCTTTAGCTTCCTTCCAGAGTTCCGGGGATCGGCAGGGCTCTTGGGCTGGCTGGGTGTGGCTGCCACCGGGTCGGGTCTGGCAGTCCCTGGCAGTAATGCCGGTTCCCCAGCCCGCACAAGGACCCCTCCTCCAACCTCCTGAACACCTTGTGGGATCCCGGGAGTGGGGGAAGAAAGCGGCTTTGCTCGGCTCATTCACACCAAGGTGGAAAACACCATCTTGTCACCCGGGCCCGGAAGGAGAATGCTTTGAAATCTCTTCCCGGGGAAGAAAGTGAAGTTTGAGAGTCAAGGGGGGATTAGGAACCCTGCAGGGCCTCGGGAAATGCAGGGTGGGGGGTGGGGAGGGCGGGGAGGGGAAGAGGCGTCTGGTCCTCAGAGGGTCATAAAATGTAGAACACCCTGCTCACTGGGAACACAATGGCCTGCGGGCCCTGAGCCCCGCCCAGCCCCCCTCCCACCCCACCAGGCTTCCGCTCCTCTCTCAGCCCCGGGCCAGATCTGAGTCTTAGGTAGGGAGGCTGCAGCCAGCCTCCCCCGTGGCCAGCCTCCAATGCAAACATCCTCTGCTCTGAGACGTGACTCCGGGCCGTCTCCAGTCGCTGGCTGGTCCCCGCATCCCATCCCCCCGGGGTGAGCGTCTACGCAGGCTCTGCAGGTGTGTGGAGAGCATCGGGACACAGGCAGGCGCTGCACCTCTGCCTTCCGGCCCTGGGCTTTCATAGTGTGCTCTAGCAAAGTCCAGAAAGATGAAGCTGCAGCCTAGGATCAGCACTACCCAGAGGAGCTAGGATGGGGAGCACAGGCCCCCCCCCCCAAAAAAAAGCGATCAGAAGCCTCTGGAGAGCAGGGCTCCCCAGGAGGAAGGCCAAGGGGAGGAGGAGGCCAGACATGGGAGAGAGCAATGTCACCTGCATAAATGTCCGCACACTTCAAGCTCTATTTTTTTTTTCTCGTGCCCATGCTGGGATTTGAACTCGGGGCCTGGGCGCTGGCCCTCCGCTTTGTTGCTCAATGCTGGCATTCTACCACTTGAGCTCCACTTCTGGCTTTCTGATCATTAACGGGATAATAAGAGTCTCACCGACTTTCCCGCCCAGGCTGGCTTCAAACCACCATCTTCAGATCTCAGCCTCCTGAGTAGCCAGGATGACAGGTGTTAGCCCCCAGTATGTGGCCAGGTTATACTTTTGGGGGGGAGGAGGAGAGACGCTAGCTGGGGTCTGAATTCAGGGCTGATCTTTTCCATTCCAGACACCATGAAATCCCTCTGTAACACTCCAGCCATACCCCTGGCTTCAATTTCCATGTTTAAAGGCAAATACATTTCTTCACAAACTACACTCCTAGGTCATCTGAAAAACAAATTTAAGGAATGCTCTTCCTTGCTGCTAGGAATGACTAGAACAGCCAATGAGCATTACAGACAGACAGACATCGGCCTGTGACTCCATGTCTGATGCCAATGCCAACCAGGAAGCCATTGTATACCTCACAGGGACACAGTCGGTAAAAGTCTAGCTTACAATGCTACAGGACCAGAAGTCCTGCTTCTTCGACAAATCCAGTACAAGTAGAATGGGGAAGGGGAAAGGGAATACGTCTTGAGGTTGACAGGTGAAAATCTCCATGGATTACGAGGTTCAAGGACATGTCCACTGTGTGTGGACTTATATTGAGATCTTGAATCCAACAAGCTGGGGAAATGCGGGGCTTGAGAAAGAAAAAAGAAATCATGACACGGAAGCCAGGTGTGGTGACACACACCTGTAATCCCAGCACTTGGAAAGTTAAGACAGAAGGGCTGGGAGTTCAAGGCAGCCGGGGAGGCCTAGTCCTCATGAGGAGACCTAGTCACAAAAACATTTTTCATTACATTGAGAAACTCTTTAGCTGGTTGGCGGATTAAATTCCTAATTTTTTGGATACGTAGTCTTGCAGTTGCTTCTTTTTCTCCTCTAACGTTCTTTTAGAGATATAGATTGGAATACTGAGGGTTGAAAGGGTACACGAGACTCATATGGAGCTGCCATGGGGTGGGGGCGGGGGCATCTCTGGGGCATCCAGGCCCAGAGGAGCAGGGAGGAAGGCCCAGGGACAGGTGTACGGGAGCCGTGCTGGTCTGAGCACCTGGGGTTGTTTGGAAATCCTCACAGTGCGCTCACGCAGAACAACTCCAGCTTGTGTGCAGAGAAGGGGCTGTGGTACCCAGAAGGAAGGACCATTAGCGATGACCGTTAGGGCTGCTCACTGCACATGGCAGCATCACCCGGGACGCTGAGCAATGGAGAGCTTCGGGGTCCGACTCTCACGTCAGAGGTATCATCACCTCTGTTTTAGTCTCTTTAGTGACTTACTGCTGCGAGATAGCTGGCATGCAGACCATGCGTTGGTTGGTTTATATTTAATTTTTCTTTTTTGTTTTATGGTCGTGGGGCTTGGACTCAGGGCCTGGGCGCTGTCCCTCAGCTCTTCAGCCCAAGGTGAGCGCTCTACCACTTGAGCCACGGCACCACTTCCAGTTTTCTGGTGGTTCATTGGAGATCAGAGTCTCCTGGACTTTCCTGCTCGGGCTGGCTTTGAACCACGATCCTCAGATCTCAGCCTCCTGAGCAGCTAGGATGACAGGCGTGAGCCACCAGCGCCTGGCCTATATTTAAAATTTCTAAGCAAAGAAGTATTTTTTAAAAAATAAATTTCCAGATTAAATCTCGCACTTGTTTGCTTAGTCTAGAAAGCAAAAAAAAAATTAAAAATTGAAAAACTAAAAAGTCTAACTTTCTTCAACTGAGAATGTAATGCAAAACAAGCAAGCGCGGGTGAGCTCGTTAATGAGTTACATGATGGATCATGCCAGCCTGGGCAGTCTAAGCCTATAATGTGCCTGATGTTATCAGCAGGAAATTCTTTTTTCTTTTCTTTTCTTTTTTTTTCCTCCCAGTGCCAGTCCTGAGGCTTGAACTCAGGGCCTAGATGCTGTCCCTTTGTTTGTGTGTTCGTTTGTTGCTCTAGGATAGTGCTCTCCCACCTGAGCCACAGCTCCATTTCCAGCTGTTTTGCTTGTGAATTGGAGATAGGAGTCTCACAGACTTTCCTTCCCAGGCTGGCTTTGAACAAGGATCGTCAGCTCTCAGCCTCCTGACCAGTGTGAGCCACCGGCACCCCGCATTAGCTGGAAATTCTGATGTGCGATTTGCTGTTTCCAGTAAGCTCTTGCCAGGCCTCAAAACGGTTTCACTGCATCATGAGATGGAGATCAAACTTTCCTGTCTCTGTCATCATCTATATTCAGAGTGGCTCTCAAAAATCTACACTTGTTTGGTCTCCAAATTGTTAAAAAAAAAACCTGTCAGATTATCTATGGAAAGGAAAACTAATCAGAGATGATGATTTGCAAATCCAAGGAAGTTATTTAAAAAAAAAAAAAAAAGTTTGCCATCCTCCAAGGATTACCTGTGCATGGTCAGTTCATTTCCCCAAGACGAAGCCAAAAGAGCCCTATGCAATTCAATGCATAAAAACAGAGGGAGCAAAACCTGGAGAAAGCGCTTCAGTGGAATGACTTATTTCTGGAGCGTTTGGGGCTAACGCAGGATTATTCCATTGCTCGAGTTAGGCCAGAGTATGTTACAGAGGTTGCTCAAAAGACATCATGACAGGCCGGCTGCCAGTGGCTCACGTTGTAACCCTGGCTACACAAGAGGAGAGATCTGAGGGTCACGGTTCAAAGCCAGCCTGGGCAGGAAAGTCTGTGAGACTCTTATCTCCAATGAACCACCAGAAAACTGAAAGTAAGGCTATGGCTCCAAGTAGTAGAGCACTAGCCTTGAGTGATCAAGAGTTCAGGGACAGAGCCCAGGCCCTGAGTTCAAGCCTCACCACTGACAGAAAGAGAGGTGGGGGGGGGGGGAGGACATATGTAACGTACATACTTGGCATGTATCTAACAACAGAGGGGAGTTAACCTGGCATGGCACCAAGCTGAGGGGTGAAGGCAGGGCCCAGGCAGAGGCCGGACAAATCCATGGTCTCAGTGGCCACGGCTGAACAGCCGGGAGGAACTTCCTGTGAGGCTCCTCAGAGGCCCCAGGATCGGTCCTTGCCTGTCCTGATGCGTTTCTTTCTCTCTCCAAAGCGTGCTCAGTTATTTTTTATTGTCAGGTGAGCTCAACCTTCCCCTTCTAAACAAGTGGTCTTTTTTTGTTGTTGTTGTTTTTTGGGTGGGTCATGGGTCTTGAACTCAGGGCCTGGGCGCTGTGCCTACGCTCTTTTGCTCAAGGCGAGCGCTCTATCACTTTGAGCCACAGCACCGCTTCTGGTTTTCTGGTGGTTCATTGGGAATAAGAGTCTCACTGGGACTTTCCTGCCTGGGCTGGCTTTGAACCGTGATTCCCCAGATCTCAGCCTCCTGAGTAGCTGGGGTGAGAGCATGAGCCCCCAGGCCTGGCTCACCTCACACTTCGATTAAGCTATAATGATGTCACGAATCTCGACAACATCTAGAAGGGGTAAGGCTCCTCATTCTTTCTCTTATTCTTAGCCAAGGCCGCAGGTTTGCACGATGGGATTGTGCACTTGAGACCATCAGGAGACCGTGATCGGACCGCCATGGGGTCCTGGTGGGCTTTACAGGAAGGGATGGCGTTTCTTTTAAGGTGCCTAGAAACGTACTGAAAAAAAGAGGAAGGAGAGGAAGACCAGGAGGAGGAGAATGAAGAGAACAGAGGAGGAGGGGGAAGAGAAGGAGGAGGATGTAGCCAGGCGCCCTGGCCCATACCTGTCAGTCCAGCTACTCAGTAACCTGTTATCTGGGGGATCGTGATTTCAGGCCAGCCTGGACAAAAACTTCACAAGACCTCATCTCAACAGGAGAAGCACAGTAATGCGGACCTCTCATTACAGCTCTGGTGGGAAGCATGTAGAGGAAGATCACGGTCGGGAGACCCTATCTCAAAAATAACCAGAGCAAGAAAGGCTAGAGGTGTGTAGGTCAAGGAGTAGCGTGCCCCGCCCAGCAAGCGTAAAGCCCCGAGTTCGAATCCAAGTGCTGGTAAAAGAAGGAGAAGAGCCCCTTCCCAAGCTGCTTGCTGTAGAAGGATCGACTTAGCATTAGTCCTATAATTCAAAGACTAGAAACACAGCTCGATGACATGACTCGAAAAGCCTCTGCATTACTGTCGAACTAACATCCCACTGATAAATAATCATAATAAAAAGGTGGGGAAATAGGATTGTAAGCATCATCAGCTAGCAAAGCCCACACAGCCCACGTCTTGACGGAAATGAATTCTCATAAGGGTGGAATATTTTCCTACAGGTCATCTATATTTCTGTCATAATCCAGTACGTTCTAAGAGGGAGAGAGAGAAACTCATTTCACCAGAACTCACGTTGAAGCTGCAATCTCCACTTTTAATTTACATCTGAAAAACGAGTGAATGACTACAAGGATATAAAAGCCAGACGTTCCTCAATAGAATAGAATTATACTCCAGTCCACCTGATGCCCAGCTCTGAACAAATAAACTCTATCCCGTGTGCTGGCCTTGCATGAAAGAGAGAAAAGGAAAAGTGCAGTGGGAGATGGCTGTTTTACACACAGAATCTACCAGGTAACAGAATATTCTGCTCAACACACTGACTCGACTCTGTCATGTATGTATACACATGTGTGCACATGTTTCGTTTTGTTTTTTGTCAGTTGTAGGGCCTGAACTCTGGGCCTGGGCGCTGTCCCTCAGCTCTTAAGCTCAAAGCTAACTCCCTATCACTTGAGCCAAAGTGCTACTTCCAGCTTTTTTCTGCTTATGTGGTGCTGAGGCATCGAACCCAGGACCTCATGCATACAAGGCAAGCACTCTACCACTGAGCCACCTTCCCAGCCCTACATGTATTTCTTAAGCCAAGTTTTCCTTTTTATAGCATTCCTTTTTTATTCAACTTAAATCAAATGGAAAGAATACTGTAAATGTAAACATAAACCAAAAATGTCTTGTGTGTGTAATTGTGTATATGTGTGTGTGTGTGTGTGTGTGTTGGTCCTGGAATTTGAACCTAGATGCTATCCCTGAGCTTCTTTTGCTCAAGGCCAAGGCTCTACCACTTGAGCCACAATTCCATTTCTAGCTTCTTCTTCTTCTTCTTCTTCTTCTTCTTCTTCTTCTTCTTCTTCTTCTTCTTCTTCTTCTTCTTCTTCTTCTTCTTCTCCTTCTTCTCCTTCTTCTCCTTCTTCTCCTTCTTCTCCTTCTTCTCCTTCTTCTTCTGTAATTTAGTGAAGATAAGAGCTTCACAGACTTTCCTACCCAGTCTGGCTTCTAATTGTTATCCTCAGATCTTGGCCTCCTGAATAGTTAGTGAAAACTGTCTTCTTGAACAAAGCTCTGTGTGTGTGTGTGTGTGTGTGTGTGTGTGTGTGTGTGTCCTGGGTCCCTGAACTCAGGGCCTGGGTGCTCTCCCTAAACATTTTTTGCTTAAGGCTGGTACTCTACCATGTAAGCCACAACTCCACCTCTGGCTTTTTAGTGGTTAATTGGAGATAAGGGTCTCAAGGACTTTCCCAATCAGCCTGAGCCTCAATCCTCAGATCTCAGCCCCCTGAGTAGCTAGGATTATAGGCATGAGCCACCAGCGCCTGGCCGTTTTCTTTTTTTGTCCCTCCCATTTCCTAGAAATAATTTCAATAACTATTATTTTATATGATCAGAGGCACAGGGGCATTGTGCCTTTGTGTTCCTAATTCTACTAGAAGAAAAGTAGAGCCGGGCGCTGGTGGCTCACGCCTGCCATCCTAGCTACCCAGGAGGCTGAGATCTGAGGATCGCGGTTCAAAGCCAGGTAGAGCAAGAACATCCCATGTGACTCTTATCTCCAATAAACCACCAGAAAACTGGAAATGGCGCTGTGGCTCAAGGGGTAGAGCGCTCGCCTTGAGCTGAAGAGCACAGGGACAGCGCCCAGGCCCAGAGTTCAAGCCCCACGACAGACAAAAAAAAAAAAAAAGAAAAAGAAAAGAAAAAGTAGATGTATTCTTTCACGAGTGGCTCAGTTAAATAGTATAGGCATTTAACCCGGAAGCAAAGTCAAAATTAAGCATCTAGCTGACCTCTTTCCAAACGCTGGAGGCTGAGCCCCTTTCCAGCCTTTGTGCTCTGGGGCCTGAGTGCGGCCTGCAAAGCTCTCCTGCTGCGTCCACATGGACGTTACCATGTGTACCTGGGCCCTTTGTCCTGCAGCTTCCAGTCAAGCCTTATTCCAAGGGGCCAAGCCAGGCCCCACACCAACCTGATATTCTCCTGACTTCCGTAAGAAGCCCAGACTGACCTCGGAGCCATTAGAACACCAAGAGCTGCAATGCGAGACAGGGAAGACAAATTGCATGAGTCCATCACCAGTACTAACACACACACACACACACACACACACACACACACACACACACATACACACACAGCCCTTGGAGCAAACCCAGGGAGTTTCAGGAGCAGAGAAAGCAACAGATCCTGAGTGAAAACGGAACTGTTTTCAATGTGAAGGAAATGCAAATTTTAGAGCTGAGGTCTGGAAGCAGATTTTAAATGGGGCGAAAAGTACAGATGGCAGACCCGTTTAAGGAAATGCACCAGCCAGGCATTGGTGGCTTACACCTGTAATCCTAGCTGCTCAGGAAGCCCAGACCTGGGAGGTCAAGGTTTGGGAGCCAGCCCTGGAAAAAAAAGTCTGTCAGACTCTGATCTCCAGTTAACCAGCAAAATGCCAGACTGGAGGCATGGCTTCAGAGTGTAAGGGGCTGAGTTTAAGGCCCAGAAGGTACCCATCCAAATAAAATAAAACAAACCACACACACACACACACACACACACACACACACACACACGTCATATATATCACCCTGGGAGAGACAGAGCGGTGCTGGCAAAGCAGTCTGATAATCTACAGGTTATCTGCTTGTCTCGAAGATAGACAATTCTGAGGAAATGCATGTTTATTTTAAAATCAGGAAAGCATTATGCTTACATCTTCACGTTGTCAGGGCCAGGATCTAGCTTAATATTTTTCACAGTTCCCTAGACAAACGACTGCATGAAATAAAAACAACTTTAAAAAGACCTCTTCATACATCGCGCCCGTTTCTTATTTATTTTATTGTCTTTTTTCAGTACTGGGTAGCCTTACACTTTGCAAAGCGAGCTTTGCAGCATTTGAACCACTACGCCTCCGGCACGTTTTGCTTTAGTTGCTTTTCAAATAGGATCTCATGTGCATGCCCAGATAGGTCTGGATCCAGGTCTTCCTTTTCTGTTCTTTCTCAGCCTTTTCTGTTAAGGTGGGAGTCTTTGTGCACTTTTATTTCTGACCCAGGCTGGCCTCAAAACACGGTCCTCTGAATCTCAGCCTCCTGCACAGCTGGGCTGGCAGGGACGTATGTGCTGTCTCTAGGGCTGGGGTGTAGCTGTGGGGCTTAATGCTCTGCCACTGAGCTCTACCCCTGGCTCCTAGCCACCTGCTACTTCATCTCCCACAAGGGAAAAAGTACTTTAGAGACGGAAAGAGGGACAGAAAAGAGAGGCGCTTGTGGCAATACCCAGGGAGAAGCCCCCCCCCCTTCCTCCCTGAACCTCCTCCTTACTACAGGCCCTAGCAAATGGCCTCGAAAATATATTATTGGGGCAGAGTTTGGAGCCATAGATAAAATGTCAGTAGTCCACACAATAAGGAGCGGAAATGGAATTGTCAAATGCAAGGCAAAAACATGTCTGGAGAAGTGAATTAAATTCTGGTTGTTTTACTGACTTAGGTTTTTCTTGATCTACTGCCCTAAGACGTATCTTGCAATAAAGATTCTCCTCTTAAGGACACCAGCCACTCGAGTGTCTGTGTCTGTGTGCATGTGTGTGTGTGCGTGTGTGTGTGTGTGTGTGTGTGTGTGTGTGTGTGTGTTGGTCCTGGGTCTTTTTTTTTTTCCTCAAGGTTAGCCATAGCGCCACTTCTGGCTTTTTGGTGATGATTAATTGGAGATCAGAGTCTCACGGACCTTCCTGCCCGGGCTGGCTTTGAACCGTGATCCTCAGATCTCAGCCTCCTGAGTAGCTAAGATGACAGGCGTGAGCCACCTTCCCAGCCCCCCATTCTTATTTTCCTACAGCTCCTGATTCTTTCTATCTGAGAATCTGCCTCTCAGGCAGCCACCCAGACCCTCCCTGCCAGACTCCCCCAATCTCCCCGGCCCCCCCCCCTGCCCCCCCCCCCCCGTGGCCTAGCCCTAGAGAAACTGAACTTAGTATATTAATCTTGGATATTTTATTGAACAACTACAAAAATCATTGACTCAATGGGAAGCATCCTAACACACAATGTCAGGCCAATCAACGTTTCATACATCTGAAGGCAGAATGAAGAAAGGAAACCTGGGTTTTGCTTATAAAACGGTGCTTGGGTTTTGTAGGAATCTTTTTTTTTGGGGGGGGGGTCCGGTCGTGGGGCCTGAACTCTGGGTCTGGGTGCTGTCCCTCAGCAATTCAGCTCAAGGCTAGCACTCTACCACTTGAGCCACAGCGCCACTTCCGGCTTTTTTTTTGCTTATGTGGTGCTGAGGAATCGAACCCAGGGCCTCGTGCATGCAAGGCAAGCGCTCTACCACTGAGCCACCTTCCCAGCCCCTTTGCAGGAACCTTAAACCACCAACCCACCACGGAGAGGGCTGGTTTTATTTCTTCCACCCCTTGGCCACTGCAGTTCTTGTGCCTGGGAAATGGTTTTTAGCTCGCAAGGCCCAGCAGAGACGTGATCTCAATGTACCCGAACGCGGGACACGCAAAGGCTGGGAACGTGGGCCGTGTTGCGCGAAGGGAAGCTGAGCCGTCCCAGGACCAGAGACCAAATTCATGAATCCAGGTTTCCTTGACACCTTTGTGGTCAACCAGATGTTTGGCCTAGATGAAGCCGTCCGCGGCCACAAGGAGGAAGAATGTGTTTGAAGGTGATACGGCTCGACTTTCCCGCAGTGAGTGCGCATCAGGATGAGAAAGGCTGAAGGGGACAGAAAAACACCGGACAGAGGCAGGGCCGTCCGGTGCCAGGTTACTCCTGGCCCCAGCGTGTGGGGAAAGCGAGCAGACACACTGGAAATGACCACGACGATGTATCACGTGGGTGAGGATCGGGGCCTAGCCCGTGTGAGCTGCTGTAACAAAAAGGCTTGAGCCCGGGGAACATTCACGGCTCACCATTCCGGAGCCAGGAAATCTAAGATCAAGGGGCCCAGGACTTCCAAGGTGGAGAGGGTAAATTAGGGGTGACAAATTGACACGTGACAGAGGGGAGGAGCTAGTTCCCCCGGTACTCTATAAGAAGCCTCAAGAAGCCTCTATTGCTTGACTGCACCCTCAAAAACCCCACCCCTTAAAACCACCCGGGGGCTAAGTTTCCACATGAATGTCGGAGGGTGCCTAGTAAAGCCATAGCCGGTGATCTATCAAGTTTGCTCCAGCTGCCCTCCCCTCCCACCCTCCCACCCCCCTCCCCTCCCCCATCCCACCTCCGGCATCAAGTTGGGTAAGTCCCAGGAAGCTCATCTTACCTTCTACCTGTGCCTGAGAGTATGCCTGGAGAATGTGCATGCGCGCACACACACACACACACACACACACACACACCCCTGCTACAGATTTCACAAAGTCAAAAAGCAAATCTCCGCAAAGTTCATTCTCCAATTCTTATCAACCCACATTCTGAGAGCTAATCCTTTCCGAGAAACATCTCAACAGTAAACATTAAAAAGAAGGAGAAGGAGGGCTGGGAAGGTGGCTCAGTGGTAGAGCGCTTGCCTTGCGTGCCTGAGGCCCTGGGTTCGATTCCTCACCATCACATAAGCAAAAAGAAAAAAGCCGGAAGTGGCGCTGTGGCTCAAGTGGTAGAGCGCTCGCCTTGAGCTGAAGAGCTGAGGGACAGCGCCCAGGCCCAGAGTTCAAACCCCACGACCGGACCCTCCCCCTCCAAAAAAAAAGAAGAAGAAGGAGGAGGAGAAAAAGAAGAGGAGGAGGAGGAGGAGGAGGAGGAGGAGGAGGAGGAAGAAGAGGAGGAGGAGGGGGGAAGAAGAAAGGAAGAGGAGGAGGAAATCAAAGCTGGGTGCTTTGAATGATGAAGCCATACCTTATTGAGCAGCATCTCTTTCAATGTTCACCTTTGATTTCTTCCGGAAACTTACTACAACCTGCATCCTACCTCCTCACCCCAAAGCCCTGTGCCAACACAGCCTAGAAGTTTCTCCGCCTTGGCCCCCCCATCCAGCTGGTTTCTTGACACCACAGCTCCACTTCTGTTTTTTTAGTGTTTAACTGGAGATCAGAGTCTCACGGACTTTCCTGCCCAGGCTGGCTTCAAGCCATACTCCTCAGATCTCAGCCTCCTCAGTAGCTAGGATGGCAGGCGTGAGCCGCCAGTGCCTGGCTTCCTCTACTTTTTTCTTTAAAGACAAAATGCCATGAAGATGTTCCCAGGAGGCTGGAGTGTGGCTCAAGTGGTAGAATGCCCGCCTCACAAGAAGGCCCTGAGTTCAAATCCCAGCACCACCGGAAAAGATAGAAGAATAAGAGCATCCCTGTGAAAGGCCTATGGAGATGAGTCACTGCAGGAAAGATGGAGAAGAAACTAGAAGGAGCGAGAGTCGGAGCGCTCTCCTTCACAAAACACTCCAGACACAAGTGGCGCTTGTGTGAAGTGGAGGAGAATCCTCATCGTGCTCTTTGCTTACACCAGAGGGAAGCAAAGCAAGCGGCGAACGCCGCTGCCAGGGGTCCAGATACAGCACCGCCGCCCTCAGTGTGCACTGAAAATCCCTCAGGTCTTTACCCGCACCGTAGTAGCAGAGGACGAAAACAGAAGCCCTGGTGAATCAGCCAACAGTACCGTTTTCTTTAAAAAACCAAACACAGGGGCTGGGAAGGTGGCTCAGTGGTAGAGCGCTTGCCTTGCATGCCTGAGGCCCTGGGTTCGATTCTTCAGCACCACATAAGCAAACAGAAAAAAGCCGGAAGTGGCGCTGTGGCTCAAGTGGTAGAGCGCTCGCCTTGAGCTGAAGAGCTGAGGGACAGCGCCCAGGCCCAGAGTTCAGGCCCCACGACCAGACCAAAAAAAAAAAAAAAAGCAAAAAAACAAACACACAAAAAAACATCCAGCTGGGTATCAGTGGCTCACGCCTGTCATCTTAGCAGCTCAGGAGGCTGAGAGCTGAGGATCACGGTTCAAAGCCAGCCGGGGCAGGAAAGTCCTTGAGACTCAGAAAACTGGAAGTGGCGCTGTGGCTCAAGTGGTAGAGTGCTCGCCTTGAGCTGAAGAACTGAGGGACAGCACCCAGGCCCAGAGTTCAGGCCCCACAACCGGACCCAAAAAAAAAAAAAAAAGGGCAAAGATGGTCAGGTACTGGTAGCTTACACTTGTAATCCCAGCTATTCAGGAGGCTGAGATATGAAAATTGTGATTCGAAGCTAGCCGGGGCAGGAAAGTCCATGAGACTTATTGTCAACTTATGGCTCAAAGTGATAGAGTGCTAGCCTTGAGCACAAAAAGCTCAGGGACAGTGCCCACGTCAAGCCCCCAAACTGACACAAAACAAATAGGGAAAGATGCCATCAGGGTGACTCATTCCTGTAATCCCAGCTACACGAGAGTCTGCAGGTAGGAAGATCATAGCGTGAGGCTATCTAGGCTGGAAAAATAAAGCAAAAAAAAAAAAAAAAGATGGAGGTGTGGCTCAGTGGTAGAATACTTATCTAGAAAGCATGAGACTCTGAGTTTACACTCAGTACCACCAAGAAAAAAGAAAAGGGCAAACTGCCTAGAGGAGAAAAAGACAGCGGAAGAAGACATCACAGAAACGTGGCCTGCCGTGCTCCCCTGTGATAGCAAATGCCACCCCGGGAAAGAGCAGCGTGAGTGTCCACACAGGGCAGGCTTGGAGAGCCCGGAGCATGCACACCCACGCTCTAGTAACAGAAAACCGAGTCTCGACTATTTTGAGGTGACGATTCAAGTCTCTGAAATCTGCAGACTATTTCCTATCTCCTTCTCTCTCTCCCTTCCCCCACCCTTTCTCTTTCCCATCCTGGGGCTTGAACTCTGGGCCTGGGCACTGTTCCTGAGCCTCTCTGAGCTCAAGGCTAACGCTCTGCCACTTGAGCCACAGAGGTACTTCTGGCTTTCTGGTGGTTCATTGGAGATAAGAGTCTCACAGACTTTCCTGCCCAGGGTGGCTCAGTTTCCTGAGTAGCTAGGATGACAGGGGTGTGCCCCCTGGTGCCGGAAGGTGGCTCAGTGGTAGAGTGCTTGCCTATCCCTTTTTCTAACAAAACCAAACCAATGTTTTTATTTGTCCTGTTCCCCTCCCTGGAACTCACAAGAAGCCATCACGAGGCAGCTCCTGTTCATCAACACTGCATGCTGTCCAGAAGGGGGGCGGCCAGAACCACTAGCCTTGCTGTGACCACCCAAGATGCATCCTCCAAGGACGAAGGTCTCAACACACGCCCCTAATGTGACAGTGGCTGTGATGGTCACAGAGTTACAGAAAAGGAAATGAAAACCAGCCCTATGTTGAAACCCTCCGGGTTACATAAAAAAGAGTTGCTGAAGACAGCCAGTTGGGGTGACTCACGTCTGGGATCCCAGCTACTCAGGAGGTAGAAATCAGGAGGATCTTGGGCCAGACTGGCTGGGTATAAAAGTGAGATCCTATTAGAACAATAACAAGGCTGTTCCTCAGGTGGAGCTATGGAACAAACCACCTGAATCCCAGTAGTTAACATAGTTGATCAGTTGTTAGTTCTCTACCACATATCTGAGAGGAAGAGGTCCAAATCACATCAGAAATGGTCAAATCAGAGCTAAGGTTTGGCTCAGTGATAGAGCACCTGCTCCTAGCAAGCCTGAGGCCCTGAGCTCAAGTCCCAGCAGTACTGCCACAAAGAAAGGAAATAGTAAAGGCACAGGACAGGATGAAGCATTGAGGCTTATTAAATGCCCTCTACCATAGGGTCATTATTAAGGATTTGAGAATGCAACTAGCATTTTTACTGTTTTTTTTTTTCCTCTCCATTCTGTGAGAAAACAGTACCCTAAGTTGCACTTAGGGTGTAGCTTCTACCACATACACTTTTGTTTCGTTTGTGGTGTCAATCATTGTAGCTTGCTGCTACAAACTGCTCAGCCATGAGCCCTGGGTCTTTTGGTGGGTGCACCAAATTTTGGTTATGCTGACTTTTTTTTTTTTTTTTTGCATGTATACCAGTCCCGGGACTTGAACACTCAGGAGGAAGAAGAAGAGGAAGAGGAAGAGGAAGAAGGAGGAGGAGGAGGAGGAGGAGGAAGAGGAAGAGGAGGAGAAGCTGCCAGGCACTGGTGGCTCACGCCTGTCATCCTAGCTACACAGGAGGCTGAGATCTGAGGACCACAGTTCAAAGCCAGCCTGGGCAGGAAAGTCCACGAGACTCTTATCTCCAATAAACACCCATACACACCAGAAAACTAGAAGTGGCCCTGTGGCTCAAGTGGTAAGTTCTCACCTTGAGCTGAAGAGTTGAGGGACAGCGCCCAGGCTCAGAGTTCAAGCCCCACAACCAACAACAACCACAAAAGACAATATTCAATATGTCCCCTGGAACTCCAAATTCAAATATTTGTGTTGGAACACAGACAGGCCTAAAGATACACTGTATGGACCGAAGCGTGCTCACCCTGCTGGCCGGCTCCAGATAGCTTCCTCCCACGGAGTAGCCAAACTGTGAGATCTGCCGATGATCAGGAGTGCTTCCACAGGGTTCCAGCAGCTTCTGGAGGGCCGGTGGGCTCTCCAAATCCAGGCTCTGGGGTTCCTTGGCAGCAGAGTTGTGCTTCCAGTTCACTGTGGCCTCAGCAAAGGCTCCTAGGCCCAGGAGACACAGGGAATATAACAAGACCATGGGTGGCCAGGGCGCCCCCCCCCCCCATTAACATGCCACAATGGACACATTCAGCCAGGAGATAAGAACAGCGTCAGGCAAAGCAACTGGGAAGGAGGACAAATCTGTGCTCCCCCGAGCAGAAACGCCCAGCCAAAAAGCACTGCACCGCAGCCCGGGGCTGCTGGCTCACGCCTGTCATCCTAGCTACTTGGGAGGCAGAGATCTGAGGGTCATGGTTCAAAGCCAGCCGGGGCAGGAAAGTTCTTGAGACTGTGATCTCCAATGAAGTACCCCAAAGCCAAAAGTAGAGCACTAGCCTGGAGCACAAGAGCTCAAGGACAGTGCCCAGGCCCTGAGGTCAAGCCCCAGGACTGTCAGAGGAAACAAAACAAAAGTACTGCACAGGACAAGGACTCGGGACCGGGGGCACACACGGCTGGCAGGTACGCACGGCTTCTGTCCACCTCGGTGCTGCTGGCTCCTCCCATCCGAGGGAGAAGGGAGCGAGGGGAAGCAGTAGAAGAAGGTGCCCGCCGTTCCCGGGGCTGTGACCCTGAGCTCTTATTTGAGGATGCTCCATGAGGCTCAGCTGTGTTCTCTGTCGGGCACGGTCATGCATGCACCCAGGGTTCTGGGCCTTGCTCGGAGGCTTGGAGGCCCCGCATCCCCAGCGAGATGCACACGCGCTTTGCCTTCTGGCCTTGTGCAGATGGAAATGGGAAATGGTGTCCTTGAAAACCAGATGGCGCCGTGGGCGGGTGGGTAGGCGCAGGATGGGAGATGCCTGATCAGCTCGAGGGCAGTGGTCTGCTCCTCCTTACCATCTTGTGTTGGCTCCGTGTGATTAGGAGAGGAACTTCTATTGTGTCTGCTGTACCAGGTAGTTTTGGTTTGTTGTGGGAGCCTTCACTGCCAGAGCAGAAATTTACATCAGTTGGACTGTGTGGTTCCAGTTAGTGAGACCCACATCTCAATGAACAAGCTGGTCTGGCGGTGCGTGCCTGCAGTCCCAACAATGCAGGAGGCAGAGATAGGAGGATTGGAGTCCAAGGTGGGCTCCAGGCATAAAACATGAGAGCCTGCCTAAAATAATCACTAAGAAGGAAGGGCTGGAGATGTGGCTCAAGCGGCAGAGTGCTAGCCTGTGTGTGTGTGTGTGTGTGTGTGTGTGTGTGTGTGTGTGTGTGTGTGTGTGTGTTTTACAAGTTCGGGGTTTTGTCTGATGTCTCCACAGCAGGCCGAGAACCTAAGGAACTTTGTAACTCTTATCATATAAAAATCTGTTCGAACAGGGTGCAGTGGCTCACGCCTGTAATCCTTGCTATGTGGGAGGTAGAGCTCAGGGAGATTTCCAGGAATGCTTAGACAAAATTTCACAAAACACCATCTCAACAGAAAAACCTGGGTGTTGTGGTGCATACCTCGTATTCTGAGTTATGGAATGGAGAGATCAAGGTTTAGGTCTGCCTAAGCAAAAAAATGAGACCTCATCTCCCAAATAACCAGAACATACTGGGACTAACAGAGACCTAGAAGACAAAAGGAACCATGTAGAAGACCCAGTAATAAAAAATCACACACCTAGAGCCAACTAATTTTGGACAAAGGAGCCAAGAGTATACAACGGAGAAAAGACTGCTTTTTAAAAAACAAGACATTAGAAAAATTGAGTATTCCACTTTTAGGAGGTTAAAGCTGTACCTCTGTTTCTTACTCTTTACAAAAATCAACTTGAATTACATCAAAGAGCTCGAAGTAAAACCTAAACCTTTAAATCTACTACAGGAAAATGCAGGAAAAGCTCTGGAAGTGAGAGGTAATTTTTTTTTTTTTCTAAATACGATTCTCACTGCCCAGAAGATAAGAGCAAGAATTGACAAATAGAATTGGATCAAAGTTGAGTTTCTGCACCAGAAAAAGAAAGCAGTCACCAGACAAGAAACACCCCACAGAACGGAAGAAAAGCTCTACCAACTACTCAACAGATAAAGGAAACTATCTAGGATATAAAAACGACTGAAAAAATTGAACAGCCACACTTGCCTTGCATGCCTGAGACCCTGGGTTCGATTCCTCAGCACCACATAAGCAAAAAGAAAAAAGCCGGAAGTGGCGCTGTGGCTCAAGTGGTAGAGCGCTAGCCTTGAGCTGAAGAGCTGAGGGACAGCGCCCAGGCCCAGAGTTCAAGACCCACGACTGGACCCCCCCCCCAAAAAAAAAAAAATTGAACAGCCAAAGAAGAATCCAATGAATCTGAGTAGGTAAACCAACTGAGCTGTCCTCACCAGCAGAAACTCAAATGGCTAACGGATCCATGCCGACCTGTTCTTAGCCACAAAGGAAATACAAATCCAGAGAACACTGAGATTCCATCTTATTCTGTCAGAAAACAATAAACCAACAACAAAGCTGTCAAGCACCGCGGGAAACAGCATTCCTCACACATTACTGGTGGGGATGCAAGCAGGTGCCAGGTTCTGAGGAAATCAACCCAAGAGGTTCCTCAAAAGACTCAAAAGATGGGCTGGGAAGGTGGCTCAGTGGTAGAGTGCTTGCCTTGTATGCACAAGGCCCTGGTTTGATTCCTCCGCACCACACTAAGCAAAAAAAGCTGGAAGTGGCGCTGTGGCTCAAGTGGTAGAGCGCTCGCCTTGAGCTGAAGAGCTGAGGGACAGCGCCCAGGCCCAGAGTTCAAGCCCCATGCCAACAACAACAACAAAAAAGACTCAAAGGAGATCTGCCTCTGAATCCCACAATGCCACTCTTGGGCATATATCTGAAAGGGGGTTCAGTCTGCACACCTATGTTCAGATGGTTATATAAATACGCTAGAAAGATACCTGCTGTGTTTATTTTTTTAATTTTATTTTTTTTGTCAGTCGTGGGGATTGAACCCAAGGCCTGGGCGCTGTCCCTCAGCTTTTCAGCTCACGGCGAGCGCTCTACCACTTGGACCACAGTGCCACTTCCTGTTTTCTAGTGGTTTATTGGAGATCAGAGTCTCATGGACTTTCCTGCCCAGGCTGGCTTTGAACTATGGTCCTCAGACCAGAGAGCACCCAGTGCGCTCTCTCTCTCTCTCTCTCTCTCTCTCTCTCTCTCTCTCCCCTCCCCCCAGCTCCCCACACTCAGAGAAAAGCACAGAGACCAAGTGGCAATTTGACATGTTTTTAAAAGGCGTTGCTGGGGGAATCTTGCCCGCTTTCTGGGAAGTCTGGGCTAGAACGCTTGCCAGACCCAGAGCGCCTTCCCCTGCCGGCTATTGGCAGCCACAGGCTGGCGCTTTCCACTTTCATCTCTCTCCCAGGTGCCACCCAGGTTGGGCGGGAAGGCCGCAATTACTGTGCTTCTTCAGCGAGGTGAGTAAGGTGGCATGATGCCACCTTCCCGGGGAGGCCTCCCACAGAACAGAGCGGGCCAGAGACTTCGCCATGAAGACGGGACCAGTACAGCGGTGACGGCAGCTGGAGTCTCCCCCAAACCCACCACCCCAGCTCGTTGTACCCATTTTCCCTGCACTAGCCAATCTGGTCCTTCCAGGAGTCGAGGAACAGCTAGGATTATCTTTCCCATTGAGAGAAGAAGTCATTTTGTGAGTCTAAGTTGCTCGGATGGAAGAGTCATTGGCAACTGGGTTTGAGCAGGGTGCCAGTGGCTCACGCCTGTCATCCTAGCTACTCAGGAGGCTGAGATCTGAGGATCGCAGTTTGAAGCCAGCCTGGACAAGAAAGTCTGTGAAACTCGCATCTCCAATTAACTACCAAAAGGCTGGAGGTGGAGCTGAAGCTCAAGTGGTAGAATGGTAGCCTTGAGCAAAAAAGCTCAGGGACAGCGCCCAGGCCCTGTGTTCAAGCCCCAGTACTGGAACGAACTAACTAAAGTCTGCCGGGTGCCTGTGGCTCATGCCTGTAATTCTAGCTATTTAGGAGTCTGGGGGCCTGGAGGATTAAGGCTCCAAGCCAGCCTGGGAAGAAAAGTCCCTGAAACTCCATCTCCAAACTAGCCAGAACAGGACTGAGGGGAGCTGGAGTGGTTGAACACTAGCCGTGAGCAAAACACTCTGAGTGAGCAAGAGGCCCAGTACACAGAAACAAAAGAAAGCAACCAACCCCCCCCCCCCCCATACACAAACAAATAAGAACAACTCAAGAAAACAAAAAGCTGTTGGCACCTACTCAGTGTGCACAGTTTTATGCTCTGGTAAATATTGGCCTTACTGTAAAGCAAATAAAAACATCCAATGATGTCAGAGCCACAGTTATCTTTCTTTGAGTATGGAAGGAAGGTTCTATAATAAGTCAGTCTGTGTGTGTGTGTGTGTGTGTGTGTGTGTGTGTGTGTGTGCCAATAATGAGGCTTGAACCCTGGGCCTGGACACTTGTCCCTGAGCTCTTTTGTTCAAGGCTAGTGCTCTCCTACTGGAGCCATAGCTCCACTTCTGGATGTTCAATTGGAGATAGAAGCTTTACAGACCTTTCCTGCCTGGGCTGGCTTTGAACTGAGATCCTCAGATCTCAGTCTCCTCCGGAGTAGCTAGGATGACCAGTGCCCGGCGTGGATAGCCCCTCTCTCCAGGCTTGAAGGCAGCACTGGGCAGACATCTGCATGGCATAAAGGGTCTTGAGGACTATGCTCTGTCCTCTGCATTGCTGTTTCTCTACTTCCTACCTCCTTCCTTCCTTCCCATGAATGCTAGGGTCTCTCACGTCAGCCCAAGAAGCTGGTGGTGCAGTGTTCAGGGATCCTGAGATTCCCGTTGCTAGGACCTTGTCATTTTTGCCTGTGGTTCGTAGTCATTTATCTTCCGGTGTGGTGGATGGTTGGGAACATGGCCTCACGTACCTCTGAGCAGTGACAGAGAAAGGCCTTCACGCAGAACGCCCCGAGCGGCTGTGTTCCTGCGTCCACAACCGCCACACCCCCAGACAGCAGCAGGGAGGCGGTGGGCAGACTGGCAGCCAGGGGCCACGGCGCGGTGGCCGTTCTTTTCTAAGTTGTCTTGCCCTTGGGAGGAGCACTGGTGATCCGCCCAGTCCGGGCCAGAATCAGCTTAGGGGTCCTGGCACTTATTGGGGCGATGCCAGCTGCCCGCCCCGGGGGCCTGCTTCCTGGGGGAGGCTGCGGGCGTACAATCTGAGGAGCAGAGTAGGGAAGGATGGAGGCAATCTAGATAGCCTTTTCCAGGGTGGAGGTGGGGAGGAAGGTGGGGATTAAAACTTAAAAGCAATCCAGAACATGTTTTTACTTAGGGGAAGTAAAATATCTTATCTCTTGGGGGATAAGCGTCAGATCTTTGCCCATTTCAGGAAGTAAGCCTATTAGTAGCTGGGTTTTGTTTGTTTGGTTTTGTTTTTGCCCTTTTTTGTTGTTGTTGGTGGTGGTGGTGGTCCTGGGGTCTGAACTCTGGGCCTGGCCGCTGTCCCTGAGCTCGGCAGCTCCATTTGAGGGGTTGGTTCCTTGGAGTAAGAGTCTCACAGACTTTCCTGCCCAGGCTGGCTTTCGAACCGTGTGCCTCAGAGCTCAGCCTCCTGAGTGGCTAGCATTAGAGGCGTGAGCCACGGTGCCCAGCTACCGTCCTTCGTTAAAACTCTGCTCCCTCTTCCCTGGGCCCCGCTCCCCGCATGGGTCAGCCTTACCTGAGTAACGCCAATCTCCTCGGCTCCTCACGCACTGGATCCTGCCAGTGGATCCCTGCCGGACCCTCTGGTATGTTTCCTGAGAGATGAAGCCCAGTCCTTGTTTTCTTTCCCACTGGGCCTCTCTGCTGCTCTAATCTGGACAGACCCTGCCTTCCCCTCTGCCCTGAGGGAACAAAGCCTTTTGCTCTCCTCAGACATTTCTGTGCTGCTGCTGAGAGTCCACATGGAGAAAAAGTTCCATGTGTCTTCTCTCCCTCGCTGGACTGTCAGAAACGAAAGCCAGGGCTCCCTGGTTTGGGGGTTGGGGGGGCCCCCTTAAATCAGTTCTAGCACCTTTGATCTCCCCGCCCACCGCCGATACCGAGTTCCCATCTGCGCGAGTGCTCTGTGTGCGTGTTTGCGTTCCTTTGCAAGGCCCTTGGTGACTCTCCCGGGGAATCTTCTCCAGGCTGCTGAGCACCCTGCTTTCTGATTCACACACGTATTTCCTTAGCTCCCGAATTACAATTCAGTCGTTTTTTCTTTTTTTTTTAAGGTGAGTCATCAAAATTTTGGAACGATCATGTTCTACAAAGGCAAAATATTTTCTTGGCGCTGATCATCCACATATGCACACAAAGACACACACACACACACACCATCGAGAAAGAAGTGGTTCTCAGCCCCACATTCAATCTGCCGTAGGAGTTCCACGCCGAGCACCCCTCTATTTTAGACAGACACCCTCCACTTTCCTGTGTGCATCACAGCGTAGTTTCAGTATTCATGGGAGAGGGGGGCGCTGGTGGGGGGGGGTAGCCCCACTTTAAGAAGGACTTTTGCTGGATACCAGTGGCTCACGTCTGTCATCCTAGCTACTCAGGAGGCAGAGATCTGAGGATCACAGTTCAAAGCCAGCCCGGGCAGGAAAGTGTGAAACCTTTCTCATCACTAAAATTCTATGCAAACCTAAAGTGGGGCTGTAGCTCAAGTAGTAGAGTGCTAGCCTTGAGCAAAAGAAGCTCAGGAACAGTGCCCAGGCCCTGGATCAGGAAAGTGAGAAAGACACAGAGGGAGAGAGAGAGAGAGAGAGAGAGAGAGAGAGAGAGAGAGAGAGAGAGAGAGAGAGAGAGAGATACGGCTGTTCTGCACGGTGCAATGGTGGTATCCACGCCTCTGAAACTCGGTGTTTGATGACTCTTAACAAAGCCAGATGCAGTATGGGAAGAAGTGAAGTATGCTGTGCTCTGAATGTCTGTGTCCCCTCAAAATTCGTACATTAAAATCCTAACCCCGGGCTGGGAGTATGGCTCAGTGGTACAGCGCTTGCCTAGCATGCATGAAGCCCGGGGTTCAATTCCTTAGTACCACATAAGCAAAAATAGAATGATAAAATAAATTTAAAAATTATCCTACATTGGGCTGGGAAGGTGGCTCAGTGGTAGAGCGCTTGCCTTGCATGCATGAGGCCCTGGGTTCGAGTCCTCAGCACCACATAAGCAGAAAAAAACCGGAAGTGATGCTGTGGCTCAAGTGGTAGAGCACTAGCCTTGAGCTGAAGAGCTGAGGGACAGCACCCAGGCCCAGAGTTCAGGCCCCACAACCGGACCCCAAAAAAAAAAAAATTATCCTACATCCCATTCCCAATCAGGCTGCAACTGGGTTCTAGGATTCCTTAAAAAAAAAAAACAAAAAAACCCTAACTGGTGCAGATTTTATGAGTTGAATTGGTCATGAGAGAAGTCTGGGAAGGTGGCTCAGTGGTAGAGCGCTTGCCTCGCATGCATGAGGCCCTGGGTTCGATTCCTCAGCACCACATAAGCAGAAAAAGCCAGAAGTGGTGCTGTGGCTCAAGTGGTAGAGTGCTTGCCTTGAGCTGAAGATCTGAGGGACAGCGCCCAGGCCCAGAGTTCAGGCCCCACAACTGACAAAAAGAAAGAAGATAGAAAGTCAGTTTTACTGCAGTGCTGGGCACAGACCCTGTGTCCTGTATACGCTAGGCAAGTGCTCTGCCCTGAGCCAGTCCCAGGCCCAGAACACGAAGCAAGTGAAAGGAAAAGGACAAAGTGCAGAGTGACCAAAAATCACAGACTTCTCAAATGCGTCAGGTGTTGCTATTAAAGCCACTAAACAGGAGAGACGTAACTGTATTTATGCTCTTTCCTTTCTTTCCCCTCCCTTCTTCTTCCTTCTTCCTTCCCTTCCTCTTTCCCTGCCTTCTTCACCTCCCTCTTTCTCTTCTCCTTACTCCCCTCCCCAACAAAGAAAGACAAGGAAAGCCAGTCAGCCTACGGCGTGCTGGAACTAGAGGTGTATGCCACTCTACTTGGTAGCTCCCTGGTGACTTTTTTTACCCTTAAATTTCTACACAGAAATCCCCAACAAGAAAAAAAAAGCCATCTTAAAGACACAAATTCTCAAGATTTGTAAATACAGCAACAGAAAGGGGGAGATGACCACAGGAGTGTGGATGGGAAGAAAGACATACCAGGAACCAAGAGAGTTCCAGTCTTGCCCTGGGTCTCCATACCGAGTCCTACAGACGGTAAAACGAAATGGTACTTCACAGACCCTGGCTTGTAAGCCTGGCATGCAAGAGCCAAAACTCCATCCAAGCACTCTGAATATTAAGTCAAGACACATCAAAGCAGATGCCGGCGACAGCAAGAAAGAATCTGACAGGGCAAAAATGTTGAGTTTAAAAACTGATCGAAGCCAAGCGCTGGTGGCTCACACCTGTCATCCTAGCTACTCAGGAGGCTGAGATCTGAGGATTGAGGTTCAAAGCCAGCCGGGGCAGAAAAGTCCGTGAGACTCTGATCTCCAATAGACCACTAGAAAACCGGAAGTGGCGCTGTGGCTCAAGCGGTAGAGCGCTCGCCTTGAGCTGAAGAACTGAGGGAGAGCGCCCAGGCTCAGAGTTCAAGGCCCACAACCAACCAAAAACAACAACAACAACAACAAAAACCAAAACAACTGATCAAGAAAGAACAGATGCATCTATAAAATCAGAGCTTGACAGACATGCAAGGTACTAGATTAAATTATGCTTCAACCAACAGTGGAAAAAAAATGTTTTCCTTGTAGATAGCTCACTTAAATGGATCAACTGGAAACCATACAAAATTCTTCCAAAGCAACAACCTAAATGTACTTGATTTAAACAGTCATTTGCTTAAATTCTCTTTCATCTATGCCCGCCAATGAATTTGAACTAGTCTTAGAAGAGATAAAACAGGAAGCAGAATAAACCCTTCCTGAGGCTTTGGTGATTCTAATGTTGAGTGACAGGTTCTCTCGAACAAACAATGGACAAACGAAAGAGTCTGGCCAAGCCAAACACTTTTTCTTTTCTGCGAGCAGACTGAACCTTTATCTCAGCCAAGTAATCATTTTTGTCTCATGAAAAATATCTAAAACCATGCCAAGTTGTATCGCTGCCACTGAAATTGGAAAGGCTTCAGCATTCTGTAAAAGACAGTGACAGTTAATGAATTGCTTTAGCTACGTCGCGCTGGCTAGAGAAAAAATAGATGAACAAGTTCATTGTGCTTTGTGGGATTCACAAGAAAATCATCAACCCAGGTCATCGCTGGTGATTTCCTGGATTCTCACTGGAGATGCACACACCTGGCTGCCCGCGAATGAGGAGCTAAGACGAAGTGAACTGGCTAAAATAATAGATTCAAAAGCAACCGTACAGCCAGGTGCCGGTCATGACAGCTCACATCTGCCATCCCAGCTACTCAGGAAGCTCAGAGCTGAGGATGGTGGTTCAAAGGCAGCCTCCGCAGAAAGGTCTGTGAAACTCTCATCTTCACCTAAAAACTGAAGTGGCACTGTGGCTCAGTGGTAGAGTGCTAGCCTTGAGCAAAAAAAGCTCAGGGACAGCACCTAGGCCCTGAGTTCAAGTGTCAATACTGGCAAAATAAAGAAAGAATTCAGACCACCACAGAGCAATTTATTGTCTATTGTGTGTGTGTGTGTGTGTGTGTGTGTGTGTGTGTGTGTAGAACTCAGGTAAGTGGTAGAACACCTGTGTAACAAGTGTGAAGCCTAGAGTTCAAATCTCAGTGCCACCAAAACAAAACAAACCAAAACCCAAACCCAAGCGGTAACCCTATTGAACTATGACGAGCTACGTAAGGTCATAACCTACAAAGAACTAAAATATTTGGCATATTGAGAAAAACTTGAAAAACTAATGAGCCCTTAAGAGGAGAAAGGTTGAAACATATTGGGTCTATGATTTTTCAATCAACCATGCCAGGCCTTCTTTTGCTGGTTTAGAAGCAAGTACAGTGTGGGTACTGAGTAGATATTATCTGAAGTGAACTCGAATCCTGGTGTTTTTTATTTCGTCTGTTTTGGGTGTATAGCCTCAGGATGAGAATAACTTTGAAGGGAAATATGAATATTGATCATGTGGATTTCAGACTTATTACCTGAACTCATGTTCTTTCTACAACTTGCCTAAATCCAAACACAGGTTTTTATTTCAAAAGAATAGCTGTACCTCCAGAAACCAGATCTAAACGGGTGTGGTGGGGCATGCCTGTAACCCTACCACGCAAGAGATCGTGAACACATGATCAGCCTGGGTAACGTATCAACTCTGTCTCAAAAACAAAAAGCAAAATACAAGGAAGTCCATGCCTTAGAGCCGGTTAATTAATCAACAAATAGACGTTATATCAAAAAGTGTACCAAAAAGTTTCATTCGCTGGTGCAATCATTTCTTGATCATCTAGTATTTATCCTGTGCTAAGCACAGTGCTGTTTGCTTAGAATGTATAATCGCTTAACGGAGACGAATATAGAAATGAATCATTATAACGTGCACTATGATTCATAATTGAATGATAAATAAAGGTACAGGCTAAAACAAAACAAAAAAAAAAGTTCAACAGTTCATTAAAAACATTTATAACTCGACTGCATCAGAAGCGGCAGGCTAAGAATGCACACATAGCCATCGGTGTTACCCAGCACCGTTACAACCTCTCAGGGATTTTGAGTCAGACACCAAGAAGGGAGACGGGAGTTCCACTATGGGACCATCTGGGGGACAATCTGCTCTTTTTTGCCTGCTCAGCATCTCTCCCTTTTCTTCTGCGTCTTGTAGTGACAGTCCCTTGCTTCCCGGCTCCCTTTCCTTAGCTTGCACGCCATATGATATGGACAGAGACAACATTACCTCACTCCAACGCTACAGAGCGAGCATATGATCATGTGTGACCCCCCAGCCTGGCCAATCAGATCTCTGTGTCTTCTCTAATGGAAGCAAATTTGGTGCTTAGCAAGGTCTGTTGGTGGGGCTTCTTCTTCCTGATTGTCCATCTTCAGGGAGAAAGAGGCTCTGTGCTTATAGGGAAGTTGAAAGAGGCTCTGTGCTTATAGGGAAGTTGTATCTCACTTAAGGACTTAGGACTCTTCATTGTTGTTTTTGTTTTTCCAAAGCCTCAGGCTTGCTAGGCAAGAGCTCTACCACTTGAAGACGTCTCTAACTCTTTTTTCTGTTGTTTATTTTCTAGGTAGGGTCTTGTTTTATGCAAGGACCAGCCTGGGGCTACTCCTTTATATTTCCTTCCATGGCTGGGGAGGAGAGATTTGGAGCATATATTCTTTGTTGTTGGTGGTGGTGGTGATGGTAGTGGGGCCTGAACTCTGGGTCTGGGCGCTGTCCCTCAGCTCTTCAGCTCAAGGCAAGCGCTCTACCACTTGAGCCACAGCACCACTTCTGGCTTTTTCTGCATATGTGGTGCTAAGGAATCAAACCCAAGACCTCAGGCATGCAAGGCAAGCGCTCTACCACTGAGCCACCTTCCCAGCCCTGGAGTGTCTTCTTTCATCTAACTTTTACTTTAAGGTCCTACTGAGGAAACCCAGTTTGCTGTAAGTTTCCCCTGGCATCTCCAGAACTTTCTATGCTCCTTGGGGATATCAGGGCACTCCCAGAGCAGCAAGGAAGGCTGGCACACCAGGCAGTTGTGTGGCTCAAGGAAAAGCCAGTGAAGAGCCTTTGAAGACCTGGGTTCTCGAAGTGCAGAAACTGCACTGCTCAAATCTCGGCATACATGTGGTTGCACGAATTATCAGGTTTTAATGTCTGTGGTCTTAAATTATGTTTTTAAACTGTGGGGATTTGATGCAAATAACTTCTCAGGTTCTCTGAGACCTGACCAAAGAAGGGAAAACAAATGTCCTGAGACCTCGGAAGGCAGACACAGGACAATCCCCTTAGCCAGCCTGCCAGAGCTGAGCCCTACGCCTCAGGCTCGCCAGCATTCCTCTAGTGCTGTAGCCGTGAAGCACCGGCTCTTACGCAATTCCCACATTTCCCACAAACAGTGTGGAAATCCTATGGGAGGCTTACAGTTAGCTGAAAAAAAATTTTTTTTTCAATCTTGTTTATTCAAAAAGGTTTGTTCAAATGCCAGCTCTGCTGGAATTTCTGATCTAAGCAAACATCTAATGCTTTAGGATTCCAATTTAACTTTGAACCCAAATCCTCAGCATCTCACCCTCCTGAGCAGCTAGGGTTACAGGTGTGAGCCACAGTGCTTGGGCTCAGTGATTTCTTGTCCTTTGGAAAAATCAAGGCAGCATACCTGCTTTTGGTGCAATGTGTGGCTCGCTTTTCTGTGGAAGGGGTGGGTCTAAACACACAGGAATTGCCCTCTGAACTAGCTGCCTTTCCCGGAAGCTGGGAGCTAGGGGTCTGAGATTTCTGGAAGTGATCTCAGATGGTAGTGCTTTGTTTTGTTTTGTTTCTAGCTCGTATTTGGGTAGCAAGGCCAAGTTTTATATTAAAGTTGCTAGGAACAAGCAGACACTGGTAGTTAGTCTCTGCCACCCACAAGAAAGCAGAGAATCAGAGGCTTGAACTCTGAGTTCAAGCCCTGATAGCAAAAACATAAAACATCAGTTACAAATTAGTTATTCAGGTCTTTTAATTCCTGCCTCCCCCAAATAAATTTCAACAGAGAATGTAAACATAAAGCCCTTAGAGAAACTTTGTGAATAAAACTTTATGTTCTATTTTATTAGGGGAATGCTGTGTGTGTGTGTGTGTGTGTGTGTATATATATATATATATATAATATTGTTGGAGATTCATAAGGGATTAGCATACCAAAGACTCTCAGAAGGTAAAGATGGCTAGTAGTCTACTTCGACCCAAATTATTTGACAAAGGAATTCTTTCTTCTCATAATATTTATAGCCAACCCTTGGAATCACTCTTCTGTGGAAAACCCACGGGGGATAAATGAATCAATTGAAATTCCTCTTCCTACTCGTGCATGTAATGTTTTGACAGGTCTTTTTCTGCCAGCTTGACTCCCTGCCACAGCGACGCCATGAACTGCCAGGGCTGACGATAAAAGTTTTTCTGACACTTAACCCTTAAATCTAAGTTTTCCTTAGGCTTTTCTCCTGAGAGTCCAACATCCTTTTTCCTCTGGATCTTGTAGCCACAGCTAAAATTCCAACCCACTCCTGCAACTATGTTGTTCATGATATTCCTTCTCAGTTCTTACATTTTTTTTTTCTCCACCAACCAATGGTATCTTTTATTTTGTTAACTGTAATTTGAATTTTGCCCCTGGGGATGGGGACTTAGCTCAATGGTAAAGTGTTTGGCTAATCTATTACTGTAGGGTCCTGGGTTTGATCTCCAGCACCTTAAGAAAAAAAAAAAATAAACATAAAAAGAAAAAGAAATCCTACATATTTAGTTTGTCATGAGTTTAGGTTTCCACAATTAAATTGTGAGTTCTTTATCGCATGAAAGTGTGCACTGCACTTGTATGCAGCCCCAAACAGCTCGATCTGAGTGTGTAGCTCTTTATTCATCCAACAAGCTTACCTTGACATTGTTCCAAGTGCCGAAGTATTGAAGTGAATCAGACATGCCAGGTCATTAAGACTTCGTACTGACTTTAAGAAGAATGAGTCACAGTGCCTGTTGGCTCCTGTAGCTAGGAAATCCTAGCTACTCAAAGGCTGAGATCTGAAAATCGGGTTCAAAGCCAGTCCAGGCAGACAAATCTATGAGATTCTGGAAGTAAGCTGTGGATCAAGAGCACCAGCTTTGAGTGAGGAAGCCAAGGAAGAGCACAAGGCCCTGAGTTCAAGCCCCAGTACCAGCACACGTTTATTTATTTATTTTAAAGGGAAGAAGGGTAGATGTGGAAGGAAAGCATTTTTTTATTATATTAATTTTACTACAGTATATTAAAAGTCTGTTGGGATTTTTACTGTCCTGGAAGAGAGAGGTAAAGGTTTAAATGGGCATTAAAAATGAGAACAGGTAAGCTGGGAGCTTACGCCTGTCATCCTACCTACTCAGGAGGTGGAGCTCCAAGGATCTCGGTTCAAAGCCAGCCCAGGCAGAAAACTCTGTGAGATTCTTCTCTCCAGCTAACCACTAGAAAACCGGAAGTGATGCTGTGGCTCAAAGTGGTAGTGGTAACCTTGAATGCAAAACTTAGGGACTGACCCATGCCCTGAGTTTAAGCCCCATCCCCCGCCAAAAAAAAATAATAAAAGAATGAGAAGAGGTGATTTAACTTGGGAAGGCCTTTCTAAAGGGAACATATTTAAATTGAAATCTGAATTGCTGAGAAAAGCCAGCCACATAATAAGAATGTGACAAGCCCGGCACCGGTGGCTCACACCTATCATCCTAGCTACTCAGGAGGCTGAGATCTGAGGATCGCAGTTTGAAGCCAGCCAGGGCAGGAAAGTCCAGGAGACTCTGATCTCCAAGAAACCACCATTTTAAATTTGGGAAGCCTGTGTATATCCAGGAATCTATGTCAGTTTACATGATTCTGGTGTCCATGTTTATCTCATCTTTCTATCTACTATCTACCTATCTGTATTAACTATCTAGCATCTGTTATTTATTATTCATCATCTATTTATTTGTGTATCTATCATCTATCTATGTATCTGTCTCTCATCTCTATGTATCTATGTATTTATGTGTCTATGTATCTATTGTCTCTATGTATCTATTATCTATCTTATGTACTTAGCTATCATCCTCTATCTGTCTGTCTGTCTGTCTATCCATCCATCTATCTATCTATCTATCTATCTATCTATCTATCTATCTATCTATCTATCTATCTATCTATCTATCTATCTATCTATCTATCTATCTATCTATCTGTCTGTCTGTCTATCCATCCATCTAGCTAGCTGTACCATAATACATAGAAAGTATTTAGGAGTTACTGGCATGAAGTTGTACATATTTGAAACCACTAAATCCTCTGGGGAAAGAATGTAACCCTGCGTCACCTCAAACTCTGGAAGGAACAAGGGGAGTGGAGAGGGTGAGTAGGATGATGACCGTGGGAGCAGCCATCCAGGCAATCCTGGCTTGCAGGAGCCTGCGGGAGTCAGGTGCAGCCAGAATGAGGGGTCAGAAGGCCAAAGCCGGCTCCGAAGTAAGAGGAGAACACGGGGCCAGACGCCGTGGGCACAGCAGGGCAGGCTCGGTGGAAAGGGAGGGGTGAAGACGGGCGGGGGATGGGGAGGGGGGAATGGGAGGGTGTCCCTTTCACAACTGAGAATTTCAGATAAACCGAAAGAAGACAGATGGCTGGGCATTCCAAACCGTGTGCCAGAGATCTGGCGTAATTGTCATTCCGTTGCCGCGGTTATCAGTATGATTAAGAACTTTCCGACTACCTGTTGTAGCTGTATCTTGCTTTGCTTTTTGGTGGTCCTGGGGTCCGAGCTCGAGGCAGGGAGTCTGTCACCTACGCTACGCCGCCAGCCCTTTTTTTGTTCTTTAGTCGTTTTTCAGCTGGAGTCTTGATATTTTTTTTGGCCCAGGCTGGTCTGTCCACGAGCCTCCGTTGCCGCTGGTATGACAGGCACACCATCGCACCTCGTTAATGGTTGGGATGGGGCCTTCATACACGTCCCCCTGGGCTGCCCTTGAACCACGACCCTCCCGATAGCCATCTCCCAAAGCCATCAGGGCCACGGGTGGCACCTGGCGGTACCTACCCCATCGGTCGTCACTGTCCCTGGGCCCAGAATGCAGTTCTGTCCCTCAGATTCTCGTCCTTCCTTCCTGATCTCACCCACAAGCTGCAGGTGACACCTCGGGAAAGCCTGCAAGGAAATCTTCCCGTGTTCATCTGCGCCCAGTTGGTTCACAATCGCCGACACAGACTCTTCCTCGTGCGACTGGTGGCGGGCCATCTGTAAATCGTTTCTACAGGAACAAAAGAGGAAGTGTCAGGAGAGACAGGTGTGAAAATGACTAGGAAAAACTCTGAGGGGGGGAAGGAAGAGTCTTTCTTAAATAGAGTCCCACATTGGAGACCTATTTTCAGCTCTCCTATTGCTTCCAGAAAGCATTATTGCTCAAAAAAAAAAAAATGTTTCATCCGGGCTAGTCTGGACAAACACTTTATTATTATTTGGACGGGGCGAGGCCACTTTTAATCCTTTGTTATTTTCCTTCCTGTTCCCACGTCCTCTCTTTTTCTTTCTTTTGAAATCAAAGAGCTTAACAAGTCTTTCTACCTATAGAAAGTAGTCTCGTAATCTCACTGTGAGATTGAGTTTCAGGACATAGGAAAGACATTGTGTTTACTCCTGGCAATCCAAAATCTCGTCAGGCTGAAAGGGAACGCGACCACACTGGATTTCCAACTTGCTGGAGCACAGCTACATTGTCATACTTCTTTCCGACGCCATTTCATCTGCACGATGACCCTATCTCTGGTTTTTCCTGACGTTGGTTATTTTCCACCATCCTGCCCACTGTTAGGAAGCCTTAAGACTTCAGAGTAAGGATCAAACTCCCAGTGCCTTTTGGGACTAGGGAGAAGGATGGAGGTGCAGCATGGGTGGATTTAAGTCACATAGGGTCAAGAGAGTCAGTATCCATGATCACAAACCAAGCTAATTAACTGTCCCACATCAACACACCACTGGAATCACACCATCCTGCGGACAGGGCACTCTGCTGAGATCTAACACCTTGCCAGGGTGAGGTACTGGTGGCTCGTGCCTATCATCCAAGCTACTCGGAGGCTGAAACCTGAGGATCAGGGTTTGAAGCCAGCTTGAAAGTCCGTAAGACTCTTAGGTCCAGTTTGCCACCAAAGACCAGAAGTAGAGTTGTGGCTCAAGTGATAGATCAATAGCCTGGAACAAAAAAAGCTCAGGGACGGTGCTCAGGCCCTGAGTTCAAGCCCTGGGACCACTCCCCCCGCCCCGCACTCCCCTCCACGTGACCTAGCCATGGAAAGGAATATACATATCCTTTCTCTCCCAGTGTCCTTCACAAAACCCACCTTCTGATCAAGGCTACCACGACCTCACCTAAGTTCCTTGGGTTCACAGAATTGTGAGCCTTACGGTCCCTCAACCTCGTTCACAACCCCTCACCCCTTTCCTGCCCCTTCCACAGCTCCCAGTGTCCAAATAGCATGGAATTTCAGATGATCTTGTCCTTGAAATACTGAGAAAGCCAGACGTGGTGTTATGGCCTAAATGAAAGAGGTTAATAATAGCAACTGAACCACATGGTTGCTCTAAGTGCCTAGCACAGGTTCCTGCACACATTCAGTACTCTGCAAATAGTTGCCATCAATATAATTATCTTACAATTGTTGATGGCAGATCCTTCATAACACCCCAGTTTGAGGATGAGGGGTTCGGTATAGAGCATGAATTCCAGGGGACAGGAAGGCTGCTGTACTGCTCCAACAGGCTCCTATGGGTTGGTCCCCCGGCACCCCCTCCCCCTCTCCCCTTTCCCCTTTGCACAGAGCTGCCCATTCCCTGCACACCCTGGTGGAAAACCCACCTCCATCCAGCTGGAGAAAAGGCATCCTATGAGAAGCAGCTCAGAGACAGGAATGCCAGCCAGCTCACGGCGGGATGTGTGAGGCTGCATTTTTATGTATGAAGTGTGGAGGGGGGAGGAAGGGAGTCAAAAACAAAAAGTACCAGGTATGGCGTCCTGCTCAATTAGGTCAGATTGTAATCTTCAACTACAAGTGCCAGTCTTTACGAGTGAAATAAAACCCAGGTCTTTCAGTATTGAGACCGAGGACTAATGGGAACAAGGAACAAGCCTGTGGGCCACGTACTACTAACCCTGTTTTACAGATGAAGACACTGAAGATGAACCACAGAGGTGGTCTGTGGCAGAGCCGGAAATCTGAACCACATCCGTGTGATTCCCACTGCGAGTCCCTGCATCCCGCCCGGGGCACCAGGGGTGACGGTCATAGTAGCTTCTGGCAAGCACCAACCTGACAGCTCCATTATCAAAGGCCATCTACTAAGGACATTTTTGCTTTAAACCTGAAAGACGACACCCATTTACATAACGCCGTTCTTCTATGTTACACGTGGATGAAAATTCTTGAGTTACATATATGTTACAGGAGAGACTCAACGATCCGAAAGCCCTCCCTCCCACCAACGGGCGGAGGCTGCATCCTAGGATTTGGTGCATGTGGGCGTTCAGACGCATCTCAGCTGAAATCTTCCCCATCCTTAGTTGTACTGATATAGGCCAGGTGGTCTTTTCCTTCCAATAACATCTGGTACCTGTGTAAGGGGCAAATTAAAAGATGCTTTTTGCTGGGTCTAAGGACTAACCAAAAGCAGCATGGAAGTGGGGCACCTAGCCCCCCACTTTGTATCTGTGCCCTTTGACGTGAGCCATTCCCTTCTGTAGTTGATCTGCCATTATCTTGGGTTCCCAGGAACAGGATCTGCTGATGAGCACTGGAGACACCAGCCAAACTGCCCCTCCTACCGGAAATGTCTTCTTATCATCTGCCAGTAACTGGGAAGCGAGCCGTCCAAAGCTACAGACAACAGTTCAGCAGCAGTGACAGACATATTCCTGTCCCTCTCAAAGCACAAAGCAGTAACTCGGTGAGACACTGGGATAAGGGTCCAGCAGGCCACGCCTGTGACTGGGGGCTGTTGTAACTCTGCAGACCTCTCTCACCCTCTACCCTGCTTCCCATCGACTTAAAGCCAAGGCCAATGTCTGTAACCCTAAAGCCAGCTGACGATAGATGGTTACTGAAGTACTGTCTGCCCGTGGCTGTCACGTAATGAATGTTTTTCTGCCTTTCACCAGGTCTCTCTATTTGGTGTATGGGGGTGCGCGGACGGTCCTGACATGGGGAATTCCTGGAGTTTGGGCTTGAGGTGGAAAAACCCCAGTTACACTCGCATGATCCACTCAGTAATTGTGTACAATTTTGAGACGACGTTTGGAACATTGTACTAAGCTTCCTCTCATCTGTCTTCTTAAAGATTATTTCCACAGATCCCAAAAGGGCAGGGCAATACTTTATGAGACGTAAACAGGAGTTAATTACCTGGAGAGAATGTGAATTCTTTTTTTTTTTTTTCCCCCAGATGGTCCTGGGGCTTGAACTCAGGATGCTGCGGAGCGTAGGTGCACAAGGCAAGCTCCATGTCCAACTTTTTGGTGGTTATTCAGAGAGAAGAGCCTCAGACTTTCCTACCCATGCTGGCTTCCAACTGTGATCCTTAAGTCTCAGCCTGCTGGGTAGCTAGGGTCACAGGCATGAGCCTCTGGTGCCCAGCAGAAAATACATTCGCCAGCCAGAGACAGGGCATAGCATCTCTCCTTACATACTCTCACAGTGCTAAGAAGACAAGCCAGACAGAAAGACAATTATCATGCTTTCCCTCATTGGGAACTAAACCAGTCCCAATGAGGACCAGAAGTAGCAGAAGGATTGCTGGGAGAGAGGAGAGAGGAGAGGCAGGGAATCGGCATAGGTTTTTCTACTCCTGTTGTTACAGATAGGAAAGTTGAAGGACACACCTTCATTATCCTGGTAATGAACAGCAAAAAGGAATTTGCCAACCTTGAAAGTTGGCTAAAAATAATTTTGAATCACTCACCTAAAGGACATTTCCAGTCGGCTTAAACATCATTAGTGAATTTAAATGAATTGCTTGCCCTGGAAAAGCGGTAAAAAAAAGTTTGTGTCATTCCTCTAATATGCAATTAAAGCAATTAAAAACACTTCCTAAATGCTCCTGTGGGCCACTTGCTGATACAAGCTGCTGCTGGAACTCACTGGAAAGTTCCTACTGACTTCTCAACATGAACGAAGCCTGCTGTCGACATCGTGTAAGAAAATCAAGTTTGTCAACTTAATGGATCAGCAAGGCAAACAAAACTCTGGTGTGCCAAGCAGAAGACTTTGCTGTGCTTGTGTTTTATCAGATGGAAATTTGCTAGCCTGAAAGAGGTTTCTTTCCTTTTTTTTTTTCTTTTTTGGGTGGGTCCTGGGGCCTGAACTAACTCAGGGCCTGGGGCGCTGTCCTTCAGCTCTTCAGCTCAAGGCTAGCGCTCTACCACTTGAGCCACAGCACCACTTCTGGCTTTTTCTGCTTATGGGGTGCTGAGGAATCGAACCCAGGGCCTCAGGCATGCGAGGCAAGCACTCTACCACTGAGCCACCTTCCCAGCCCGAGAGGTTTCTTAAACATCCACAGAAGCCATCAGGAACGTCCACTTCACTCACTAGAACCAAAGGAAGATGCCTATGTGGCACCCTTTACTAGTAGCAGGATGCTCTCTGCAACCATTCTTAACGCTCTACAGATGTGTTTTGCATGATTAAATGTAAGAATTTAGCAGTCAATAAAGGTCTCAGCAGGAATATTGATAGCCAATGACTTCATTTAGCCTACTAATTAACAGCTCGGGACTGAGGCACACTTACATAGCAGCAGAGTGCCTTCCATCTTCTTAAACCCTTGCACTAATTCTAGAGAATGAAGGCAAATACTCGCAGAAAACACAAAACAAAACAGCCAGGACGGTTAGGGAGACCACACCTACCTCTCTGGAGATCATTTCCTCCACCACCCAGACTCAGGCTCGTCTGAACCCCGGGCCCTGCTACCACCTCTATGCCAACGCCTCAGCTATGTGCACAGCGGCCTCTGGCTCCTCCCTCCCTGAAGCCTGGGACACCGTGCCTTTCCATTCTACAGTTATACACAGTTGTGGCTGGTCGTCAGCCAGCGTTTCCAGTCCCCCCCTTACCCTCCCCCGCCCCCCATCAACACTTTCAGCCTGCAGCACAGGATGCTTTTCCCAGCCAGGGGTTCTGGGATGAATTCCAAATGAAGAGTTGCGAGAGGATCTTCCCCTAGAACTAATATCCCACTGGCACTGCCCGCCAGCCCTGGTGGGAGAGGCTGGCTCAGCACTAAGGGCCCAGGGCTCCGACTGAGTCCCTCGCTGGGAAGCACTCCCTGTGTAAGGTGTGCGGCCCGCAGTTCTGCCCTGTCTCCCGGGGCGGCCATTTCCAATGACTGATCTCTGAAGATGGTAGGGCCTTGCTGTTCCAACCTCTGCTCTTGGCCATGCTGAGGGCCATCTTCTTCCAGACCTTTCCACCCTAGCAGCTGAGGCACCTTGTTACAAGCATCACAGTTTGGTGTCTTCCTTGTGCCTATCTCTGCTTCCTTTCCTTCTTCAAGGGCGTTGACCCCTAACAAACTTGGGCATCTGATCCACGACTCTGGTTTTTGGAGAACTTAAAGTATCCTTGTCTGAAGAGCCCAAGCTTAAGGAAGGGCTTAAGGGGAATTCCATGAACATAGTTTGGCTTTCTGTTTTAAAAAAAAAAAATAAGTGAGGGCTGGGAAGGTGGCTCCGTGGTAGAGCGCTTGCCTTGCATGCATGAGGCCCTGGGTTGGATTCCTCAGCACCACATAAGCAAAAAAGAAAAAAGCCGGAAGTGGCGCTGTGGCTCAAGTGGTAGAGTGCTCGCCTTGAGCTGGAAGAGCTGAGAGACAGCGCCCAGGCCCAGAGTTCAGGCCCCACGACTGGACCCAAAAAAAAAAAAAGTATGTTAATTCCAACCAAACACAGTCCAACTTTTTATATTAATGGTTCCATTCTTCACAGTCCAAAATAAATAAATTAACTAACTAATGAAATAACTATGCTAAGCAAAATGTACATCCCCCAATAAAAGCACTGCCTTTGAAGGCTCTCGGTTCACGTGTCTTAACGTAACAAGAAGAGGCCAGATCGCTCCTGTGTCCAGCTGACAACCAAAGCCGATGGAAGGAATTACTCTAGATGGGAAACTTACGGCATTTCTAATCATACCACATTGAATTATCTCTTTATCCACCAGCTTTCCTCCATAGGAGCAATTTGGGAAAAAAAAAAAAAGTTCTGTAAACATTTTACTTCCTGGGGATGAGATGAGGGACATCCTCTCCTGACCCCTGGCCCTGCGTACATGCTCATACATTAGCGCTCGCATGCACAATCCAACTGTCTTCTCCTCTCCCCTCTCCCCTCTCCTTCGCTCCTCTCCTTCCCTCTTTCTTCCCCCTTCTCTCTTCCCTCTCCTCAGACATGGGGAGTAAAGTGCTCTTAGCCAGGCGCCGATGGCTCACGCCTGTCATCCCAGCTACTCAGGAGGCTGAGATCTGAGGATCGCGGGTCAAAGCCAGCCGGGGCGGGAAAGTCTGTGAGACTCTGATCTCCAGTAAACCACTAGAAAACTGGCGCTGTGGCTCACCACGGTAGTGAGCTCGCCTTGAGCTGAAGAGCTGAGGGACAGCGCCCAGGCCCAGAGTTCAGGCCCCACGACCGACAAAAAAAAGAAAAAATAGAAAAGAGCTCTTACCAGTGGTATGGAAGACACAGGGCCTGGAGATCAGCAAGCGGAAACAAATGGATGGACAAGAAAACCAACACAGCGGGTGAATTAGCAGCCGACAGAGGCAATGCATGCTGGGACTCAGCCCCGTGGGGAAGGAAATGCTACACTGCCCTGAAGACCACATCTTTGTACACTCCTGGCCTGGGCTCCAATCAGCTCTCTTGCTACAGATGGAGGGAGTCAGCAGGAGGCTCCGGACTCTCCTTTCTCTGGACTCAGGAGGCCTTCTATTAGAACATGTCCGCGTCTGGCCCCACTGGAGAGGGAGAGGATGCCCAAGACTCCC
The DNA here is from genome assembly GCF_019054845.1 of Dipodomys spectabilis. NCBI lineage: Eukaryota > Metazoa > Chordata > Mammalia > Rodentia > Heteromyidae > Dipodomys > Dipodomys spectabilis. The sequence goes on along the minus strand of NW_024871288.1, from coordinate 186,782 downwards.
CTAAAATATGTGCTCCAAGGGGCTGGGAGTGTGACTCAGTGGTAGAGCGCTCGCCTAGCATGCATGAAGCCCTGGGGTCGATTCCTCAATACCACACATGCAGAAAAGTGCTTAAGTGGTAAAGCACTAGCCTTGAGCAAAAGAAGCTGAGGGACAGAGCCCAGGCCCTGAGTTCAAGCCCTAGGACTGGCAAAAAAAAAAAAAAAGTGTGCTCCATTGTGCTTGGCAGTGATGCTCCCTAAACTGGGGGGGTGGGGGGGGGCAGGGTAGGAATGGCAGTCTAGCAGTTATGTTCATTTCCCTCATGGATTTTGTTGACATGCATTAGCTCCACGGGGTCAGGTCACGCGGTCATCATGGTAACATTTAGTTTCAGACCGTGAAGTAGACTTACCACGGGGTCCCGAGGAAAGCAGCAGAACGTGTGGCGTGAGGGTCTGGGCCTGTGGGGGGTGACATGGTGAACTCACTACTAAGATAACCCTGGCAGCGAATGGCGGACGGGACGCACAGTTTCCGAGGCTGAGGCTTTGAAGGCCTATGCATGAGGATGCGTCTCCAGACCTTGCTTGGAGGAGGCCAGGGAGAAGGCGGGAAGTTTGGATGCCTGGTTAGCTGTGGAACACAGACAAAAGGCTGGACGCAGAGTCAGATCTTGTGCCCCGAGGAAGGAGGCAGAAATGAAGGGACAGCAAATGGGACTGGCCCCCGAGCAGCTGTGCTGGGAAGGGAAGATGGCTTCTAGAAACAATGATCAGATCTCAAAGTGGAAATGGTGGTGAACGAACAATACACATGCCAGGGAAAGAACCACATCTCTTTCGCGGAAAGCTCAAATGAGTGTGGGAAGAGGTGACGGCAGCTGCTGGGTCCCTGTGGCTCACACCTGTCATGCTAGCTGCTTTGGCTGAGACATGAGGATCATGGTTCAAAGCCAGCCTCAGCAATCTGGGAGACTCTTCTCTTCGGTTAACCAGCAGAAAGCCAGAAGGAAAGGTGTACTGGAGAGGTGGAGTGCCTGTCTTGCGGGTGTGAGGCCCTGAGTTCAAATCCTGGTACTGCCAGGAAAAAAAAAAATCAAAGTTGAACAAGCTAGAGGCTGAGTGAACGTGTCTTCTACCCTTCCCTTTCTCTCCAGCTCAGCTCGATCCCTGTGTATCTAAGTGTCTTCTACCCTTCCCTTTCTCTCCAGCTCAGCTCGACCCCTGTGTATCTAAAGCGGGATTGAAAAGAAGCACATCTGGAACAGAACATTCCCAGAACGTCCGCCAGCTGGGCGCTTACAAGGCTAGTTTGTTTTAAGACAAAAGTTTATCTGTTAGTGATGACAAACCTTCAGTGTTAAGTTTACCCTGAGGAAAGAAAGCAGCTGCAGAAGTTTTTACCTTGGTGTCATGGCTGTTTTCCTTACTGCGCGAACTTGCAGAGGAAATAGGGAGAGACAGGCAAAGGCTGGCAAACCAGCCTTGCTCCCCCCCCCCCCCCGTTCCCCCCCAGCACAACCAGCCTTGCAGGCCACACTCTGAGCAGATGCCGGCCGCAGCGACACAGGTGGCAGTCGGGAGAAAGAACCTCAGCTCTCTTCCGCATTCTTTTTGTGCTGTTTATCATCCGAAGATAAAGACAATGAAGTAGGAGGTGCTCAGCCAAGAATATCCACACCTAAATCCTCCATGAATGAGATAACTATGTGTTTGCATTTCACCTGGTCAATAGACCACACACACACACACACACCACCATCACCGTCACCATCACCACCTCCAGCTTGAAGAGTGATGCACTCAGATAATAACTGTTTTTCTTAAACTTCCCTAAGCGATGCTAACAGCAACCTTCCAGGATCTCTCCATACTCCCCCCCCCTTTTCTCTTTTCATTCCTAAGATGGTATATAAATTTAAAAAGATTCTTATCTAACTGCCAGGTAATAAGGTTTTCTAGAGCCCTAACCAATAGAGCACCAGAGTAATTGTTGCTGTTTTTCTACTGGGAGAAAATGAGGAAGAGTGAATAGAAGGAGAAAGGCGGGAAGAAATAGAAGATGATACTAGAAGTTTAACAATGAATACAGTTTAGCCTGGTTGGTTGATAATTAAAGTTACTGCCTGGTGGGAGGAGGAAGTTAGGGAGTTCTGTACTTGCCCTTGAAGGAGATACTGGGCCCTGGACATCTTCCCCTCTCTCTTCACTACCTGACTGCCATAAGGTGAGCAGATTCTCCAACACATGTGTTCCTACCTCAACACAGGCCTCAGGGTAACAGGCCAACTAACCGTGGATTGGTGCCCCCCAAAAGATACCCAAATAAACCTAACACAGCCCCCAAAGCAGTGGGCCAACGAGCCAGGCACTGAAGCTCCCAAAACTACACCCAACTGATTTTAACTCAGTTATTTGTTTTAGGAACAGAAAGGTGACTAACACACTTGGACAGATGAACAACCAAGAAACGTGTGGATTTAGAAAACCAGCAGTATTCATACACAGACATGCTGAAAGGTACAGTCATCCTCTCTGATAACTGAGCCCAACCCCCCAACAAATGTAAAAAGGAAAAAGGAAAAGGAGTAGAGAAAAAGAGTCGTGAAGAACAGAGGTTGGAAAATGTTTTTGTTATGGAATTGAACTCAGGGTCTGGGCGCTGTCTCTGAGCATTTTTGCTCAAGGCAAGCGCTCTACCACTTGAGCCACAGCGCCACTTCTGGTTTTCTAGAGAGGTTCACTGGAGATGAGAGTCTCGTGGACTTTCCTGCCCGGGCTGGCTTTGAACTTTGATCCTCAGATCTTAGCTTCCTAAGAAGGTAGGATTACAGGTGTGAGCCACCGACGTCTGTCTATAGTATTTTTTCTTATCTTTAAGTAGTTGTACAAAGGGGTTTCACAATTCTGCATGTTCAGTATATGAGTACAATGCATCTTGAGAAAAACATTTTCTGTAAAGTGCTAGGTAGTAAATATCTCAGGTTTAAAGGTTTACTTGTAGTCTTTGTCATATTTCTTTCCTTCCTTCCTTTCTTTACGTCTTTCCTTTTTTTCTTTTCCTTCTATTGTTCTTTTAAAATGTAAAAACCATTTTTTTTTTTTTTTTGGTCAGTCATGAGGCCTGAACTCTGGGCCTGGGCTCTGTCCCTCAGCTCTTCAGCTCAAGGCGAGCACTCTACCACTTGAGCCACAGCCCTACTTCCGGATTTTTCTGCTTATGTGGTGCTGAGGAATCGAACCCAGGGCCTCATGCATGCAAGGCAAGCATTTTACCACTGAGCCACCTTCCCAGCCCCTAAAAACCATTCTTATCTCAAGGGCTGTAAAAAAAAAAAAAAAAAAAAAGACAGGTTACAGGTCAAGTTTGCCTAAGTAGGTCATAGTTTGTACATTTCTTAAAAGAAGACGAAGGAAGCACCAAAAAGTTTGCAAGTCTCCAAAGAACTGAAAGTGAGAAACCAACAGGAAGAGAGAGAAGATGACAGCGCTATAGCCTGACAGATAGAGAAGCCCTAGCACCAAAACCCTGTCACCAAAACCCTATCCTGAATGGGTCCTCCTTTAATATGCTTGGAGAGTTACTTGATTGAGTCTCTTTGAAAGGAGAAAGGAAGAAGCAAGAAAGGGTCCTACCGACCCCAGATTTATTTGCATAGGAGCTGTAGAATGTAGGTACCGACCACCCACCCTGGAGGATGATAAGCTCACTACACAGTGTGCTAGGCCTCTGCCCCGGTGCCTGCTCTCCTTACTTCCTTGTTGCTGGAAGGACTCTGCTGCTTAGACCAAGGGGAAAATCCTTCTGCTGCTGTTCGTCAATGATTCATGCTTCATTTTGTCCTTCCAGCGATAACGATGACTGACACGTGGCCAATACGCTATTTTACGTCACTGATCCCTAATAACTGTTCCTGCAGAAGGAGAATGTGATGTCATTTCTAGTGACCGAGCGAGTTGTCACCTGCCTTCCCTCTCTCCACTCTGATGGAGCCTTTCCCTTGGAGGTTTGCAGGTAGATCTGTGTCCCTCCACCGGACTTCGGGGTTTTCTACGGCTGAGGCTGACTTGGAAGAGGTCTTAGAAATCATCGAATTCCACCACCAGCTCCTCTGGCATGGGGGAAGACCACATGTTCCATATGGATACGTTTTAACATTCTCTCAGTCTTGGCTTCCTCCCCAAGGATTTAAAATATCTCTCTCTCTTTTTTTTTCTTCTTCAAACCTGTGATACTATTAAATTGGCCAGAATTCAAATAAACACATCCTCCCCACATTCTCGCTCTCAGCATCTGCTCTGACTCTTAGAGATAGATAATGCTACCTCTGACGGTTTGGCACACGGGGCTTTCGTGCGGCTGCCAAGAGTCCAGCCCTGTCTGGGGCTGCCGCAGAGCGGCCTCCGCGGATGCCCGTGCAGACACGGGGCCTGCCTCCCCGGGCCTCAGCACGCGCTGGAAGACAACCAGCTAAAGTCATCTCAGCTCTTTTGAGAGGCTGGGCAGGACAGCAATCTGTGCAGTGTGAGAAGATCAAAGAGGCGGCCGGGCTTGGGCTTAACTATGGCTGTGATTCGGGGACCTGTGTGGAGGGGAGAGGGGCTGGAGAAAAGGGAAAGAAGGAGGAAGGGAAATAAGAGCGGTGAATAAAACATCAATAAAACAGAGAAGATGGATGACAGCTCACAATAGGATGCTCCTGTCGGTGTCTGCCCTTGAGATTCTGCACATTTTTGATGATGACAAGACCCAGCCTTTTTCAAGGGATAGAGGCGGGCGGGCCGGTGCGGGTGCTGCTTGGTTGGGGAGGCTGGTCTGTCTCCGCCCCTCCCCTCCTCTGCTTCTGCTGGGTGACCTCTGGAGGAAAGAGGCATGTGGTAGAGCTATGAGTCTGGTCAGGAAACATAAATTGTGCAAAGATCATGCTTCCAGACACAACTCTGGCTTCACATCAGAAAATTAAAAAAAAAAAAATCCTGCCAGGGTAAACATTTTGTTTAAATATTAAACTTAAGCAAAGCCAGATGCAAGAATAGAGACTGAGGAGCAAAGGAGACCAGCCTTGCCCTCTGGTGAGAGGAGAATGATCAAATGCTCCCTCAGGCGGACAGACCCTGCAACCCAGAGAGACGGCTAGATCCCCCGGCTCTCCAAGTCTTCCGTTTTTCAGAGCTGGTGCATTGCCTTCAGCTAGCATAACTAAAACCTGTTTTCTGCAGACCTCAGATTTTAATGGTAATGAGGAAGAAGGCACCTAAAAATGAAGACAGGTGGTCTTTCTAGAAGTCTCTAAAGCAAGCCCACAAAAGAAGTGAAAAGCACTCTATTTGGATGGTATCCACCTTGGATTTGACTTCTACCTCTCTACGCAAAGAGCTTGCAGGATAGGGCCAATTTCTGTGTGAACTATATTTTGAAAGTAAAAGCTAAGTTCACGCTATTTCTTACAGGGTCTTAACCTTCAGGGAGCCATTGGTGGCTGCTCAGATGCTAAAGGTCACCAGAGAAATCTAGAAGGCCAGCTCGCCTCTTCCAGGGAAGAATCCAGAACACGTGGCCCATGAACTAAGCAGCTGTGTCAATACCACAGGTCAGGGCAGCTGGTTGATATTCTTTAGCCCTTAGGGATTTAAAAGCAGGAAAACAGCTGGTTTTTAAAAACCGGGGAATGAGACCTAGGAGGAAAGTATAAAGAAAGAAATGACTTGGCCTAGAGAAGATGATGTTGGAGAATGTTCTAATAAAGGCTTGCCTGTAGAGCCGAAAAGCAGAAAAGGTAACTAGAAGAATGAACCGGAATGAGACGAGACTGACATCATCTAGGAAACCTGAGCCTGCAGAGCAGTTATTGAAAATATTAAGATGTTGGTAGGATTGGCTCCAGTTGGGTGAACTTGCTGCGTTGCTCAGTGACTAGTATTCCTCTAGTCTGAAAGACTGTACTTCCGTGTGACCTACTTGACAGTAGAACCCTCCCATCTCCTGGAATGATTTCCTGTGCTTTACGTGAGCATGGTGATGCTTCTAATTGTATTATAGATGGGGCAGGGGAAATGCTGCTCATTTTTTTTTTTTTTGGTTGGTCGTGGGGCTTGAACTCTGGGCCTGGGCGCTGTCCCTCAGCTCTTCAGCTCAAGGCGAGCGCTCTACCACTTGAGCTACAGCGCCACTTCTGGTTTTCTGGTGGTTTATTGGAGATAGGAGTCTCACGGTCTCTCCTGCCCGGGCTGGCTTTGAACCGCGATCCTCAGATCTCAGCCTCCTGAGTAGCTAGGATTACAGGCATGAGCCACTAGTGCCCGGCTGCTGCTCATTTTTTAAAGAGCTGAAGTGTGTTGACATCATATTATCTTTGTTTATTTTGAAGTAATGCATGGGTGTCAACCATGTGAGTGCTGAGGGATAGCATTTTGCTCATTCATTCATTCTCTCAACAGTATACCCAGGGAACAAACACTCAGCAGGGTGCTACTCAGGCCAGGCACCCACCCTCCCTGTGACCATTTCTGTAGAGTCTTATCTAAAAGCAAACAGATAATGCGAGTCAGCTTATTTGGGATCCATTCTTCTTTCTGAAGGGAAGAAGATCAGACAACCAGTGTGGTCCAAGAAAAGAGTATTCTTCAGATTTGAAGCTGTTTTGACTAACATTAGAGTCTGGAGGAACTAGAGTAGTCTGCAGGTGGGTTTAGGAGTGAAGGAAGAGAACTTATGAACGTGGGTGTGTCTCTTTGATCATATTTATCTCAACTGATCCTAGCAGAAATCACAGCAAAGACATGATTATAAAAGTACGGATAGGGGCTGGGAAGGTGGCTCAGTGGTAGAGCGCTTGCCTTGCATGCCAGAGGCCCTGGGTTTGATTCCTCAGCACCACATAAGCAAAAAGAAAAAAGCCAGAAATGGCGCTGTGGCTCAAGTGGTAGAGCGCTAGCCTTGAGCTGAAGAGCTGAGGGACAGCGCCCAGGCCCAGAGTTCAGGCCCCATGACTGGACCCAAAAAAAAAACCAACAACAAACAAAAAGTATGCATATAGCCAGGTATCAATGGCTCCCACCTGTAATCCTGGCTACTCAGGCGGCTGAGATCTGAGGATCACGGTATAAAGGCAGCTCAGGCAGAAACATCTGTGGAACTCTTATCTACAATTATGTACCCCAAACCCTAAAACAACAACAACAACAACAACAAAACGCTGAAAGTAGATCTGTGGCTAGAGCATCAGCCTTGAGAAAGAAAAAAAAAAAACAAACTTGTTATTAGCAACTCACTTTGAGTTCGTTCATTCATGCAAATGGAGATAACTGGTTCTAAGAACCTGAGGGGCTACAGCGGGTCTGGGGCTGCTGGAGACTCTGGAGAAGGGCCAAGGTAGATTCCATCAGCCGCCGTGGGGTTAGCCAAGGGCCCGGCCCAGCGGGGGCCTGGCAGCCTGAGACAGCTCTTTTGGCAGAGGGGGCTGCCTTTGGCTGATAGGGTGCCTCCAAACCTGGCAACATCATCAACAGGAACATGTGGGAACCCCGGGAGGTAAGGCATTTTTGGGGAGGACCATTTGCCTATCATGACCCTAAGGGGACCCAGCGTGCGTTCAAAGCGAAGCTGCAGACGTGTTCACAGCATCTGCCCTGTGAAGAAACACCCACGCCTGAGCTGTAGCTCACAACCGCCATGTCCCTTGCCAGACCGGGGGTTTGGATTTTTTTCCAGAAACATGGAAAAAAAAAAACAAAAAACCCTTCTCCTCTCACTCTGCCTTTTCCACAGAACGTGTGCACATACGTGTACATACGTGCCCAGGAAAAAGCCACCTCCCCAGGGAGCAAGCACTTCAGGGACTTTAGGTCAGCATGGTTGATAAGGTCTTCAGGAAGCAAATGCTTGACATGCCTTTCTATTCTGGTAGGTGACTCTTAAGTCTTCCGTTTATTACCAGATATAACAATAAAGGGCCTGTAGGTTCAATTCAGAATTTCTAAGACAGCTTCTTCCTCCCCCCCCCTCCTCCCCCATCCCCCTGGCCTCCTTTGCCTGTCTTCTTCCTTTTCTTTTTTTTTTTTGGTCGGTCGTGGGCCTTGAACTCGGGGCCTGGGAGCCGTCCCTCAGCTCTTCAGCTCAAGGCGAGCACTCTACAACTTGAGCCACAGCGTCACTTCTGGTTTTCTGGTGGTTTATTGGAGATAAGAGTCTCACAGTGTTTCCTGCCGGGGATGGCTTTGAACCTCTATCCTCAGATCTCAGCCTCCTGAGTAGCTGGGGTTACAGGCGTGAGCCACCGGCGCCCAGCGCCTGTCTTCTTTCTTTCCTTCATACCCTTCCTGCTTCTTTTGGACTCCTGCATTTTCTCCTTTCCTTTAATTAATAGTGCATTTTTCTTTTCCTCTGACAGTGTGTTTTTTCTTTTGAACTCTGGGACTCAAGCTCTCACTAGCCTTTGCAGTAAAGAATGGTCCTCTAGGGCTGGGAAGGTGGCTCAGTGGTAGAGCGCTTGCCTTGTATGCATGAGGCCCTGGGTTCGATTCCTCAGCACCACGTAAGAAAAAAGCCAGAAGTGGCGCTGTGGCTCAAGTGGTAAAGTGCTAGCCTTGAGCTGAAGAGCTGAGGGACAGCGCCCAGGCCCAGAGTTCAGGCCCCACGACCGGACTCAAAAAAAAAAAAAGAAAAGAATAGTCCTCTACCACTTGAACCTCAACTCCATTTTTGGCTTTTTGGTGGTTAATTGAAGATAAGAGTTTCACGGACTTTCCTGTCTAGGCTGGCTCTGAGCTGCGATCTTCAGATCTCAGCTTCCTGAGTGGCCGGGATGACAGACGTCAGTCACTCGTGCCTGGTGTGATGGCACATTCCAAGCCACGCCTCTTGGTGTGCTGTTGTGCTGTGACCCAAGGAGATGCAGCCCACTGCATGGGAAAGCCTGGGGCTCTCAGGTCTGAGGCAGACCATCTGGGCCGGGCTTAGAGGAGAGGGGGGAGGATGGGGGAAAACAGAGGGAGAGAGAGAGAGAATACAGAAAGAGGAGGTACCTTCATCACCCTATCAGAAATTCACTCTGTGTTCCATTGCCGCTGGCTGCTCTTACAGAACTTTCACCTCTAGCCCTAAAGAGAGAGAGTTGGTACTCTAGGGTAAACCCTTTTATTATTTATGTCGCCTTTCATAAAATCATTCAGAGGATACTCTATTTTCAAGCAAACAATTTTGAATGTTCCCAAATTTGTAATAAACACACATATATGTACATACTTAAAAATAAAAAAAAAGAACCGAAAGAGTGAAAAACAATGACAACAGAAAAAAAAATGTTTTTAAAACCCTGACCTTTCCTCTCTGCGATAGCAAACGTCTCCAAAGTAAAACAAGGGATTCTTTAGGAGAGAATGAGAGAAGGAAAAACGGTTCAGCAACGTGCATTTTAGGTTCGATTTGTAGTTTATCCAGAACATCTGCTCTTCTCACCTATGCATCACCACGCTGATGAGAGGCAGGCTGAGCAAATCAGTTCGTTAGGGGAATCTGCTACCACTGAAATCCCAAGGTTACAACTAAAAACCAAAAATATACAGAAGGTAGAAAAAGTCCTAGAAGAGAGTAACTGTAGGCTGGGTACATACAAACACACATACAAATTGGTATACAAATCCTTCCACTTTGTCTAGACTGGACCAAGAATAGGGAGCTTTTTTTCCCCCTAAAAATTGTTAAGAGTTTGATTTGTTTTGTTTTTGGGTCCGGTCGTGGGGCCTGAACTCTGGGCCTGGGCGCTGTCCCTCAGCTCTTCAGCTCAAGGCTAGCGCTCTACCACTTGAACCACAGCGCCACTTCTGGCTTTTTTCTTTTTGCTTATGTGGTACTGAGGAATCAAACCCAGGGCCTCAGGCACGCAAGGCAAGCGCTCTACCACGGAGCCACCTTCCCAGCCGATTGTTAAGAGTTTGAAAAGACGACTTCACAAAGAACAATTTCATGTTTGATGAGTACTTAGTGGGTTTCTACGCAGTGACAGAGGCTAAAGGATCTCTGCTTTGAGTCTGGGGAAGAAGGAACTGAGGCAGGGAGAAGATGAAATCTGAGCGGGGCTGGCACAGGGTGGGCCGAGATCTCAGGATCGTGTGCAGAGAGGAAGACATGTGTCCAAGCAGCGGGGAGATCATGAGAGTGTGCCAATCGGCTAGATGAGGGGAGAGAAGGGCGCTGCCCTCACAGCTGGCTGTGTGGGCACCGTGCTTGGAGCATCCTGGCACGCGGGAGGGTGGAATGGGAAAGGAATGTAGCAGGAGATAGCACAGTAGAGGCAGCCAGCCACTGCGCCAGATAGAATGGACTTAACTGGCTGTAAAAGGAGTCTCACTTATCTCTAAGCAGCAGGCTTCAGCTGAAGGTCTTTTGAGCCGACTGCTCAGTTCTGAGCTGTAGGAAAAAATGACTTTGGGGTCAGTGCTGAGCGTCTCAGGGTAGGGGGTGGGGAGAACTAGTCTGCAGATTAGAACACTAGGAAACAATTCGGGTCACCGGTCAGGCCGGTTAGGAAACCGAGAAAGGAGTACAAGGAGCATTACAGATTTCTGCCTCTCTCCTTTAACACACGTCAGAACACCCGTGTAGTGTTCAGATGAGTCAATCATTTCTCAGGGCTACGTTCGCATGGATTTACATCCTGCTTGTTACTATGAAATAAACTCAGATGAGGACTGTATAGAATAAGATTATGAAAGGGAAACAATCACAAGTCAACCCCTTTCCTAAAGACGTTGACTGCTAGTGCGGAATACTCTTGTCGATTGTCAAAAGGAAGTTCTAAATGTTTGCAGATGAACATTTGAAGAGAACAAGCCGCACTTTTACAGAAGAGTTTTCTTCGTCTATTTTTTCAAGTTCTTCGTGTGGTTCTACATATTTGGACACATCCACCTTTAAAATACTGGATAACCGTCAGCCTCACCCAATGTTGGGTAGATAACCAATTAACACTACTATTAAATCAAAAATGCTTCCCAATTCCCGTCTATGTCCTTGTTGCTTGCATTTAAAAAATTTAATTCAACTCAAAAGTGGTGGCTCACGCCTGTCATCCTAGCTACTTAGGAGGCTGAGATCCGAAGACTGATCGGTATTAAAGCCAGCCCAGGTAGGAAAAGCCCACTGAAACTCCTATTTCCAGTGACCCATCAAAAAAGCCTAGAAGTGAAGCAGTGGCTCAAATGGGCGACGCTGATCAAGGCACGTTGTATTCATAAACTGCTTTGTGAAATGGCGCCTCCTTTGTACACCTACTTGAAGATAATAACTTCAAAAGAAAAGTCTCCTGCCCAGGCTGGCTTTGAACAGCAGTCCTCAGACCTCAGTCTCCTGAGCAGCTAGAATTATAGTCTGGGGAGGAAGACTTGGTTAACCTAATGTTGAAGGCACAGAGTTTCATTTTCTTCCTCCTCATTTCCCTCACTGCCTCAGTCGAGCCTCCACTTTGTCCTGATTCCAGCCCACTCCTGCTCAGAGTAAGGACCAGGCAAAGGACAGGCTTGCAGCAGTGTGCAGGCTGATGGGCCACTAATGGCCGCCTGTCCAGGGTCTGTTCTCTGTTTTCAGTAACAGAGCTCAGGCTTGGTTTAGGTGGCAACGAGCCTATCTGCACCCCCCGACTGCTGCAAACCAGTGTGGTCACCGTGTGAATCACGGGGGAGCCAGGGCCCCGGGGAGAGCTTGCCTCTGGAGGAGAAGCTGCCCAGCGCCCAGACTGAGGACGGGCCGGGGCGCATGGCAGGCAGAGGGGACTGTCCTGGGGCGCGTGGCGGGCGCAGGGGACGGTTCTGGCGCGTGGCGGGCGCAGGGGACGGTCCTGGGGCGTGGCGGGCGCAGGGGACGGTCCTGGGGCGTGGAGGGCGCAGGGGACGGTCCTGGGGCGTGGAAGGCGCAGGGGAGGGTCCTGGGGCGCGTGGCGGGCGCAGGGGACGGTCCTGGGGCGCGTGGCGGGCGCAGGGGAGGGTCCTGGGGCGCGTGGCGGGCGCAGGGGACGGTCCTGGGGCGCGTGGCAGGCGCAGGGGAGGGTCCTGGGGCGCGTGGAGGGCGCAGGGGACGGTCCTGGGGCGTGGAGGGCGCAGGGGAGGGTCCTGGGGCGCGTGGCGGGCGCAGGGGACAGTCCTGGGGCGCGTGGCGGGCGCAGGGGACGGTCCTGGGGCGCGTGGCGGGCGCAGGGGACGGTCCTGGCGCGTGGCGGGCGCAGGGGACGGTCCTGGGGCGCGTGGAGGGCGCAGGGGACGGTCCTGGGGCGCGTGGAGGGCGCAGGGGACGGTCCTGGCGCGTGGCGGGCGCAGGGGACGGTCCTGGGGCGCGTGGCGGGCGCAGGGGACGGTCCTGGGGCATGGAGGGCGCAGGGGAGGGTCCTGGGGCGCGTGGCGGGCGCAGGGGACGGTCCTGGGGCGTGGAGGGCGCAGGGGACGGTCCTGGGGCGCGTGGCGGGCGCAGGGAACGGTCCTGGGGCGCGTGGAGGGCGCAGGGGACGGTCCTGGGGCGCGTGGCGGGCGCAGGGGACAGTCCTGGCGCGTGGAGGGCGCAGGGGACGGTCCTGGGGCGCGTGGAGGGCGCAGGGGACGGTCCTGGCGCGTGGCGGGCGCAGGGGACGGTCCTGGGGCGCGTGGCAGGCGCAGGGGACGGTCCTGGGGCGTGGAGGGCGCAGGGGAGGGTCCTGGGGCGCGTGGCGGGCGCAGGGGACGGTCCTGGGGCGTGGAGGGCGCAGGGGACGGTCCTGGGGCGCGTGGCGGGCGCAGGGAACGGTCCTGGGGCGCGTGGAGGGCGCAGGGAACGGTCCTGGGGCGCGTGGAGGGCGCAGGGGACGGTCCTGGGGCGCGTGGAGGGCGCAGGGGACGGTCCTGGAGCGTGTGGAGGGCGCAGGGGACGGTCCTAGGGCGTGGCGGGCGCAGGGGACGGTCCTGGCGCGTGGTGGGCGCAGGGGACGGTCTTGGGGCGTGTGGAGGGCGCAGGGGACGGTCCTGGGGCGTGTGGAGGGCGCAGGGGACGTCCTGGGGCGTGGCGGGCGCAGGGGACGGTCCTGGGGCGCGTGGAGGGCGCAGGGGACGGTCCTGGGGCGCGTGGAGGGCGCAGGGGACGGTCCTGGGGCGCGTGGCGGGCGCAGGGGACGGTCCTGGGGCGTGGCGGGCGCAGGGGACGGTCCTGGCTCGTGGCGGGCGCAGGGGACGGTCCTGGCGCGTGGAGGGCGCAGGGGACGGTCCTGGCGCGTGGCGGGCGCAGGGGACGGTCCTGGGGCGCGTGGAGGGCGCAGGGGACGGTCCTGGGGCGCGTGGAGGGCGCAGGGGACGGTCCTGGCGCGTGGCGGGCGCAGGGGACGGTCCTGGGGCGTGGCGGGCGCAGGGGCCGGTCCTGGCGCGTGGAGGGCGCAGGGGACGGTCCTGGCGCGTGGCAGGCGCAGGGGACGGTCCTGGCGCGTGTGGAGGGCGCAGGGGACGGTCCTGGGGCGCGTGGAGGGCGCAGGGGACGGTCCTGGCGCGTGGCGGGCGCAGGGGCCGGTCCTGGCGCGTGGAGGGCGCAGGGGACGGTCCTGGCGCGTGGAGGGCGCAGGGGACGGTCCTGGGGCGCGTGGCGGGCGCAGGGGACGGTCCTGGGGCGCGTGGCAGGCGCAGGGGACGGTCCTGGCGCGTGTGGAGGGCGCAGGGGACGGTCCTGGGGCGTGGAGGGCGCAGGGGACGGGCCGGGGCGCGTGGCGGGCGCAGGGGACGGTCCTGGCGCGTGGCGGGCGCAGGGGACGGTCCTGGCGCGTGGCGGGCACACGGGACGGTCCTGGGGCGCGTGGCAGGCGCAGGGGACGGTCCTGGGGCGCGTGGCGGGCGCAGGGGACGGTCCTGGGGCGTGGAGGGCGCAGGGGACGGTCCTGGGGCGCGTGGCGGGCACAGGGGACGGTCCTGGCGGGTGGCGGGCGCAGGGGACGGTCCTGGGGCGCGTGGCGGGCGCAGGGGACGGTCCTGGGGCGCGTGGCGGGCGCAGGGGACGGTCCTGGGGCGCGTGGCGGGCGCAGGGGACGGTCCTGGGGCACGTGGCGGGCGCAGGGGACAGTCCTGGGGCGTGGAGGGCACAGGGGACGGTCCTGGCGCGTGGCGGGCGCAGGGGACGGTCCTGGGGCGCGTGGCGGGCGCAGGGGACGGGCCTGGGGCGCGTGGCGGGCGCAGGGGACGGTCCTGGGGCGCGTGGCGGGCGCAGGGGACAGTCCTGGGGCGTGGCGGGCGCAGGGGACGGTCCTGGGGCGTGGCGGGCACAGGGGACGGTCCTGGGGCGCGTGGCGGGCGCAGGGGACGGTCCTGGCGCGTGTGGAGGGCGCAGGGGACGGTCCTGGGGCGTGGAGGGCGCAGGGGACGGGCCGGGGCGCGTGGCGGGCGCAGGGGACGGTCCTGGCGCGTGGCGGGCGCAGGGGACGGTCCTGGCGCGTGGCGGGCACACGGGACGGTCCTGGGTCGCGTGGCAGGCGCAGGGGACGGTCCTGGGGCGCGTGGCGGGCGCAGGGGACGGTCCTGGGGCGTGGAGGGCGCAGGGGACGGTCCTGGGGCGCGTGGCGGGCACAGGGGACGGTCCTGGCGGGTGGCGGGCGCAGGGGACGGTCCTGGGGCGCGTGGCGGGCGCAGGGGACGGTCCTGGGGCGCGTGGCGGGCGCAGGGGACGGTCCTGGGGCGCGTGGCGGGCGCAGGGGACGGTCCTGGGGCGTGGAGGGCACAGGGGACGGTCCTGGCGCGTGGCGGGCGCAGGGGACGGTCCTGGGGCGCGTGGCGGGCGCAGGGGACGGGCCTGGGGCGCGTGGCGGGCGCAGGGGACGGTCCTGGCGCGTGGCGGGCGCAGGGGACGGTCCTGGGGCGTGGAGGGCGCAGGGGACGGTCCTGGGGCGCGTGGCGGGCGCAGGGGACGGTCCTGGGGCGTGGCGGGCGCAGGGGACGGTCCTGGGGCGTGGCGGGCACAGGGGACGGTCCTGGGGCGTGGAGGGCGCAGGGGACGGGCCGGGGCGCGTGGCGGGCGCAGGGGACGGTCCTGGGGCGCGTGGCGGGCGCAGGGGACGGGCCTGGGGCGCGTGGCGGGCGCAGGGGACGGTCCTGGCGCGTGGCGGGCGCAGGGGACGGTCCTGGGGCGTGGCGGGCGCAGGGGACGGTCCTGGGGCGTGGCGGGCACAGGGGACGGTCCTGGGGCGTGGAGGGCGCAGGGGACGGGCCGGGGCGCGTGGCGGGCGCAGGGGACGGTCCTGGGGCGCGTGGCGGGCACAGGGGACGGTCCTGGGGCGCGTGGCGGGCGCAGGGGACAGTCCTGGGGCGTGGCGGGCGCAGGGGACGGTCCTGGGGCGTGGCGGGCACAGGGGACGGTCCTGGGGCGCGTGGCGGGCGCAGGGGACGGTCCTGGCGCGTGTGGAGGGCGCAGGGGACGGTCCTGGGGCGTGGAGGGCGCAGGGGACGGGCCGGGGCGCGTGGCGGGCGCAGGGGACGGTCCTGGCGCGTGGCGGGCGCAGGGGACGGTCCTGGCGCGTGGCGGGCACACGGGACGGTCCTGGGTCGCGTGGCAGGCGCAGGGGACGGTCCTGGGGCGCGTGGCGGGCGCAGGGGACGGTCCTGGGGCGTGGAGGGCGCAGGGGACGGTCCTGGGGCGCGTGGCGGGCACAGGGGACGGTCCTGGCGGGTGGCGGGCGCAGGGGACGGTCCTGGGGCGCGTGGCGGGCGCAGGGGACGGTCCTGGGGCGCGTGGCGGGCGCAGGGGACGGTCCTGGGGCGCGTGGCGGGCGCAGGGGACGGTCCTGGGGCGTGGAGGGCACAGGGGACGGTCCTGGCGCGTGGCGGGCGCAGGGGACGGTCCTGGGGCGCGTGGCGGGCGCAGGGGACGGGCCTGGGGCGCGTGGCGGGCGCAGGGGACGGTCCTGGCGCGTGGCGGGCGCAGGGGACGGTCCTGGGGCGTGGAGGGCGCAGGGGACGGTCCTGGGGCGCGTGGCGGGCGCAGGGGACGGTCCTGGGGCGTGGCGGGCGCAGGGGACGGTCCTGGGGCGTGGCGGGCACAGGGGACGGTCCTGGGGCGTGGAGGGCGCAGGGGACGGTCCTGGGGCGCGTGGCGGGCGCAGGGGACGGTCCTGGGGCGCGTGGCGGGCGCAGGGGACGGGCCTGGGGCGCGTGGCGGGCGCAGGGGACGGTCCTGGCGCGTGGCGGGCGCAGGGGACGGTCCTGGGGCGTGGCGGGCGCAGGGGACGGTCCTGGGGCGTGGCGGGCACAGGGGACGGTCCTGGGGCGTGGAGGGCGCAGGGGACGGGCCGGGGCGCGTGGCGGGCGCAGGGGACGGTCCTGGGGCGCGTGGCGGGCGCAGGGGACGGGCCGGGGCGCTTGGCGGGAGCAGGGGACGGGCCGGGACACCCAGGACGGAGGAAGCCCGTTTCGGCGCTGGCTCTCCCGCCTGCCGCTCCCCTCCCCGGGGCCGCGCGGGGCTCCACAGGGGGTGGGGTGGGGGGACTCCGGTGGCTGGCCGGACCCCGTCCCCGGGCCCCACGGACGTGGATGTGACCCCCGACTGCGGGGTCCGGAGCGGCCGGGGCGGTTCCCGCCGCACGGAGAGCCTCCCCGGGGCCGACTCCACCGCAGGCGCCCGGACACAGGCCCACCTCGGGCCCAGGGCAGCAGGTCCGCCCGACTCTCTGAACTGGGACGCGAACTCACCAAGCTTGAGCTGCTCTGAAGGAAGAAGCTGCTGCCCAGGGACCCACGCAGAGGGGAGAGCGCGCCAGCCGCCCCACGCCCAGAGGTGTGAGCCCTTCCACCTGCGCCGGAGAGGGAGAGGCCGGGCCTGGACACGGCCACTGCGGCCGGAGAGGGGGAGAGGCCGGGCCTGGACACCGCCACTGCGGCCGGAGAGGCCGGAGAGGGGAAGGGCCGGGCCTGGACACAGCCACTGCGGCCGGAGAGGGGAGGGGCCGGGCCTGGACACAGCCACTGCGGCCAGAGGGGAGAGGCCGGGCCTGGACACCGCCACTGCGGCCGGAGAGGGGAGAGGCCGGGCCAGGCCTGGACACGGCCACTGTAGGAGCTGACCCTCCAGAGCCCGGATCATGAGCGCAGAAGGACTGTGGTGGTGGAAGCTACAAGTCCATGTGGGAACCACCCACCGCGTCAGGAGGACGGGGCTCCTGTCCTCTTCCACCCCGAACTCCTCCTTCGGTGTTCGGGCATGTTAGAGCAGTTACACTCATACGGTGAATAGGAGAGCACCTTAGGGGGAAAATAATGTTTGTTATTGCGACTACTCAATAATATTCGTTTTAAAACACCACCCGCATCACAGAGTGTTGTCTTCACAGGACAAAGATGAAAGCCCATGTTTCCATGGCATAATTCACTGTTCTTGTATCTCCCCCTCCCTCACCTCACTACGGGGGTTTGAACTCAAGGTCTTGTGCTTGCTAGGTGCGTGTTATACTTAAGTCACATCCAGCTCTATTTTTTGTTGTTGTTGTTGTCGGTCGTGGGGCTTGAACTCTGGGCCTGGGCGCTGTCCCTCAGCTCTTCAGCTCAAGGAGAGCGCTCTACCACTTGAGCCACAGCGCCACTTCAGGTTTTCGGAGTGGTTTATTGGAAATAAGAGTCTCAGGGACTTTCCTGCCCAAGGTTGGCTTTGAGCCACGATCCTCAGATCTCAGCCTCCTGAGTAGCTAGGATGACAGGCGGGAGCCACTGGCGCCCAGCACTCCCACTCTTTTTACTTATTTTTTCTTTCTTTTTCTCTTTTCTACCTTCCCTCCTTTCTTCCCTCCCTTCCTTCTTTCCTCTTTTTTCTCTCTTCCTTTTGTTCTTGCCCCTTCTTTCTTCCTTTCTCTCTCATCTTTCCGCCCTTTCTCTTTCCTTCTTTGCATACTTCTTTTCTTTTTGTGCCAGTCCTGGAACCCTTTTTGTTTTTCTCAAGGTCAGTGCTCTAACACTTGAGCCACAGCACCACTTCCAGCTTTTTGGTGATTAACTGGAGATAAGAATCTTATGGATTGCTAGGGCTGGCTTCAAACCACAATCCTGAGATCATGGACTCCCGAGCAGCTAGGATTACAGGCGAGAGCCACCAGCTCCCAGCTTTACTTCAGTGATTTTTCAAGTAAGGTCTCCTGTTTGTGCTCAGGCCAGCCCAGGACCACAATCCTCCCGTGCACCCTTCCCACGTGGCTGGGATGACAGGCGTTCACCAACCGTGGAGCCCCTGTAACCACATCCCAAATCCACAGAAGGCAGAGGGTAGACCACAACCCATAATATTTCAAAGCAAGGAATGTTTCTCTCATCAGAGAAAGTGCACAATTGCTTTGGCGGTTTGAATTTAAACCATCTTGATTTAAACCTCAAACACACCAAAAGTGGATTTTGACAAATCTCCTAAGCAACATGTTCTCGTGCTTGGGTAACTCAGAAATGGCAGAATAGCCGAGTTTGAGTTTCCAGAAGAGAATCTGTTTCTGAAGCCTACGAAATTTCAGCTGAAAGGTTATGAGAGAAGATAATATCTGTAAGACATTGAAACTAGAGATGTCATGTGAGTAAGAAGATGATAAATAGAACGTTGGAAGTTGGAATGAGAGCAAGTAGCCACGGTCATAAATCTAACTGTGCCGGTTATGTCATAATCTCAAAGATTTTATGTATTTATCTGAGATGAATATATCGCTCGACCTCTGTTCTTATTTAATTCTTTCTCATCCCCAATTTCTCTTGGTTATAATCATCTTTCATATTTATGTAGTACATTTCAAAATATACTGCATAGCATCTCATATGCCTAAAGCTACCAGCTCCAATAAATAAAACAACCATGGTCCCTTTGTAAACTTGATCAGTGGGTGGCAAGGCTTCCAAATTCCATTTACCCGAGCTAAGACTATTTGCAAGAGTTGGCATGGGGAGCCCAAGGTGCCCTCTCCCTGCCTTTCTCTCTAGGGTGCTTTTATGAATCGTGCTAAATTCCCATGTCTCTCAAAAGCCTTGCTGCCAACTCTGAGTCACACTGGCCTTCTACAGCTCTTCCAGCTTAGAAAGCATTTTGCAGAAAGGACCATCTATTTTAATCGTGATGCGACTCCTCGTCTACCTTGCCCCAGGGTATTGATTATTAAGTGAGGAGGCTGCAGATAGAAAATAGTGAGGCCAAGAAAGCTTGCTTGTTCAAGCCAGCACCTGTAATCCTAGCTACTCAGGAGGCTGAGCTCTAAGGATTGAAGTTCAAAGCCAGCCCACGTAGACAAATCTGAGAGGCTTTTATCTCCAATGAGCAGCAAAAAGGGTGGAAGTGGAGCTGTGGCTCAGATGGTAGAGTACCAGACTTGATGAAAAGGCCAGGGGAGAGCGAGAGGCTCTGAGTTTGAGCTCCCCTGCAAAAATGGAAGCTTCCTCAATTTTTCTGAGTCCTGATTACAATTAGAAATAGTGCTTAAAAGACACTGATGATGAGACTATTTACATGCATTTCCTGTATACTTAGAAGAAGTCATCAGGAGCTTGAGTGAAGTGTAGTTATTACCTCTTTTTTTTTTTTTTTTGGTGCCAGTCCTGGGGTTTGAACTCAGAGCCTGGATGCTGTCCCTGAGCTTCTTTTTGCTTAAGGCTAGTGCTCTCCCCCTTGAGCCACACTGCCACTTCCGGCTTTTTCTGAGTAGTTTATTGGAGATAAGAGTCTCACAGACTTTCCTGCCCGGGCTGGATTGGATCTGTGATCCTCAGATCCCAGCTTCTCGAGTAGTTAGGATAACACATGTGAACCACCAGGGCCTGACAGTTACTACATTTTTATTACAAACCTGGATCCAGCTGTGATGTTTCCAGATGAATCTTTCTGGAGGAGTGTCAAATATCACCCGACCCTCTCTTTTTAAACGTTCTCTAAGGTTCATAACTAGGAAATTATCTAAATAGCACTGAGGTTCAGATCTTTGGACAGGGGACTTGGTATTGATTTGCACGCAGGACACCGGTTGTATGTACCTGCATTTTTTCTTGTGGGGAAAAGGTGTGCTGCTCACCACAAAATTTAGGGTAGGCTGAATGCGTCCATGGCTGTGTACATCAGCACTTTCTTACTGGCTTTCCAGAAACTTCCATCCCTGCTCTGGAGTGTTGGGCTGGCTGGGAATCGTCTGACAGGTGTCTGAGGCTAGCTGACTTAAATTGTCCCCAGAAAACGGAGAATGTCAACAGGTATTGAATTTAGAAATCCTACATATTATTTCATAACATTTCTCATTTATGTGCCATTGTTTTTTTTTTCTCCTAGGGTACAATTTTAAGAGTGTAAGTCTGACTCTGTATCTACCTGACAGACATTGCTTTAGGAGAAGATGCTTCTAGAAAGAGCCCTTACCCAACACTCTTTACCGCTCAAAGCTTTACTTTTCTATCTTTGGAGCAGTAATGTCTTCAGGCATTGCTCATTGCTCTATTCCTGTTTTCTCTTTATTCACCTTCTATTCACTGCACTTGGGGTAATCCAGAAGGAATGCTTTTCATTTCTCTACCTTCTGTTCTCAGCCTCAAGAGGCACCCAGGGTGGGTCAAGAAAGGCCAACCTGGTTCACTTAACTCGCTGAGCAAGAAAAGTCGCCAAGAGTGAGTCAGATGGCCCAGTTTCTGGGACTCGATTAGCGCAAGCTCTTTCTCTGAGATTAGTGTAACCAATGAAAGATTACTGGTGATCTCTGGTGGTTCCTCACATCTAAGTAGCTCGACAGAACTCTGCAGTCAATGTGCAGAGGCTGTGTCAGGAGAGGTGGGAGGAGGAGGCCTAGCTCGCCATATTGGATGGAGGAGGAGAGGATCAAGGCAGGACTACCTAACCCCGGTAACAACACATTGTGCTTTCAGAATGAGACGTTACAAGGTTATGAGTTCTATTCTTATCTACATACTTACCCATCTTTTTTGTGTGTATGTGAGTTGTAGGGCTTGAACTCTGGGTCTGGGCGCTGTCCCTGGGCTCTTCAGCTCAAGGCCAGTGTTCTACCACTTAAGCCACAGCGCCACTTCCGGTTTTCTAATGGTTTATTGGAGATAAGAGTCCTAGTCCTACGGACTTTCCTGCCTGGGCTGGCTTTGAACTGCGATCCTCAGATCTCAGCCTCCTAAGTAGCTAGAATTACAGGTGTGAGCCACTGGTGCCCGGCTTTTACTCATCTTAAAGGTGCCAAAAGGATGATAAGATTGTGGTTTCACAGGCATATTGTTTCCAAATAATACAGTTAAGAAATTGTGTGCTGGAGCTGGTAACGTGGCTCATGGTAGAGTGCTTACCTAACATGCATGAAGCTCAGTACCACATACACAGAAAAAGATGGAAGTGATGCTGTGGCTCAAGTGGTAGAGTGCTAGCCTTGAGCAAAAGAAGCTCAGGGCAGTGCCCTGGCCCTGAATTCAAGCCCCAGGACTGTCCCCCTCCCCCAAACTAAAAAATAAAATAAAAATAAAAAATTGGGGGGCTGGGAAGGTGGCTCAGTGGTAGAGCGCTTGCCTTGCATGCATGAGGCCCTGGGTTCGATTCCTCAGTACCACATAAGCAAAAAGAAAAAAGCCAGAAGTGGCACTGTGGCTCAAGTGGTAGAGCGCTAGCCTTGAGCTGAAAAGCTCAGCGCCCAGGCCCAGAGTTCAGGCCCCACGGCTGGACCCAAAAATAAATAAATGAATGAAAATAAAAAATTGTGTTCATTGAAATGTGAATAGTTTTACTTCAAAATAATCATAATTAGTGGGGTTGGGAATGTGGCTTAGTGGTAGAGTGCTTGCCTAGCATGCATGAAGCCCTGTGTTCAATTCCTCAATATCACATAGATAGCAAAGGCCAGAAGTGATGTTGTGGCTCAAGTGGTAGAGTGTTAGCCTTGAGCAAAAGAAGCTCAGGCACAGTGTCCAAGCCCTGAGTTCAAGCCCCAGGACTGGCAATAAAAAAAAAAATCAAAATATTTAAGCTGGGCGCAGGTAGCTCACACCTGTAATCCTAGCTACTCAGGAGGCTGAGATCTGAGGATCACGGTTCAAAGCCAACCCAGGCAGGAAAGTCTGTGAGAATCTTATCTCCAACAAACCACTAGAAAACCAGAAGTGGTGCTGTGGCTCAAGCGGTAGAGCACTTGCCTTGAGCTGAAGAGCTGAGGGATAATACCCAGGCCCAGAGTTCAAGCCCTACAACCCACACACACAAAAAAAATCATAATTAGCTGGGGGCTGCTAGCTCATGCCTATAATCCTAGTTACTCAGGAGGTTGAGATTTGAGGATTGGGGTTTGATGCCAGCCCAGACAGGAAAATTTGTGAGACTCTTATCTCCAATAAACTACTAAAAAAGCTGGAAGTGGAGCTGTGGCTCAAGTCGTAAAGCACTAGCCTTGAGCAAAAAGCAGCTCAGAGCCAGCACTTGGGCCCTGAATTCAAGCCCCAGTACTGGCAAACACACAAAGAAATATCATAATTAAGTAAGGGTGGGAACTGTGTTGAGGCGTAGATGGATCAGGGGTGGCAGGGTGTTGGGCTGGAATACAACATCTACCTAGCAAGCACCAGGCCCTGAGTTCAAGCCCAAGTAACACACACACACACACACACACACACACACACACACACACACACACACACACACAGGAATGGTGGGCTGTTGAGGCTTTGTGATGGATCGTGGGGGTTTATGATATTATTCTGCTTACTTTGGATTTGAAATTTTCCTGACAAACAAAAATCTCAGAACACGTTTACCACACTGCCTTGCTATGACCCTAACATGGTTTGTTATTATTACCTTTTTCTCCAAAACTTCAAACCAGCATGGGGCAATAGCTACCATAATCCCACTCTCCCATGTCTACCACAGTCCCATTGGCAAGTCTACCACAATTCTACTGACATATCAACCGCAGTCCCATTGTCAGGTGTACTAGTCACATAATTGTGTACCACAGTCACACTGAGCAGTCAGAAGGTGTCTAAGAGACAGAGGTGGTAGCTTTGGGTTGCTCATTATTTCAGTTGTGCATTGATGATTAAGGAAGAAATATAGCTCACTTACGAAGAGATGGCCTGATCTTGTGTTTATGAATAGAAGAGGTACAGTGGTAAGAGCTAGTGATTTGACATGTACACGATGCTTTAACAGGAAAAACCACAAACCATATTTCGAGGCCGAGTATAGCATAATATGTGTAGAATTGTTTCGGGCTAAGAAGCCAGAGGCGGAAGTGGCGCTGTAGCTCAAGTGGTAGAGCGCTCGCCTTGAGCTGAAGAGCTGAGGGACAGCGCCCAGGCCCAGAGTTCAAGCCCCACGACCAACAAAAAAAAAAAAAAAAAAAGAAGCCAGAGGCTTGCTGATGAAATGGCCTGCGTGGGCTCCTTGTTAACAAATCCAGACTGAGATCGTGCGGCCAGCATCTGATCTTGATGTCAAGCAATGAAGGGAAAAGATGCCGTAGAACATTATTCTTGTCTTGGATCTTCAGGTAAGTGTGCAATATTGGGCATTCCACGCACTCAAGCTATACCCTCCGTGGCTCATGAGTAAAAAGGATCGGGTTTATTCCGAAATCCTCTCTATTCCTGAAACTCCGTGACTTTTTTCCCCATAATTAAGAACTCACCCGTTCCATTGGAGGATCCCCAGCAGGGCAGAGCTCTCCTCTCTGTGTGCTGCCAGTGTGTTGTCTCCTGACTGACATCGAAAAGCCCGTGATCAGTCCCATAAGCTGAGAGAGTAGTGGCCACTTCCCTGTGGCAATTCTGGGTACAAGGAGACACAAATCAGGTTTGCAAACTGATCAGCAGTTATCGCATTTCCTGATATTACACTAGACACATTTATTTCCTTGTAATTTGGAGATTATCCTTTAAGGCTGTCTTACTAAAATGGAAATGCCAGCTGGGCACTGGTGGCTCACGTCTGTCATCCTAGCTACTCAGGAAGCTGAGATCTGAGGATTGTGGTTCAAAACCAGCCTGAACACGGAAGTCTTATCTCTAATGAGCCACCAGAAGACCGTAAGTGGAGCTGTGGCTCACAGTGGTACGGCACTAGCCTTGAGTAGAAGAGTTCAGGACAGTGCCCAGGCCCAGAGTTCAAGACCCACAATTGAGAAAAAAATAAAATAACCTGGAAATGTCTCTGGAAGACTACTCAGTCCTTAGCACTGATTTAAAATTTTCTGGCACTGTCCATGCACCAGCTTTTAGGGACCAGAGAGGAAGTAGCTGAAGATGAGTGTGAAGACAATGGTAGGAATCCGGTCTGCTTCTCCTACCCCACTAACCTGAGCGACAGACTAGTCAGTATAGGAAAGGAAAAAGGAAGGGATTAAGGTTAGAGGAGAGTATGAGGAGACTTAAGTCAAATGGCGTGCAAGTGAATTTTAGCACAGCTTTGATCCTTATAGGTCTGATATAGAATGAACATTTGAGTTCCTCTCCACTCCTAGGTCAATTCCTCAACGTGGTAGTATTTTGAGACTGGGCCTTTGGAAGATACTTAGGGTTGCATGCATTTGTGAGGATAGGGGGACTCTGGAATCATGCACTTTTTTTTCTTTTCTTTTTTCTTTTTTGTTCTGTGAGTACTGGGGCTTGAACTCAGGGCCTGGCCACTGTCTGTGAGCTTCTTTTGCTCAAGGCTAGCACTCTTCCACTTGAGCCACAGCTCCACTTCTGGCCTTTTCTGTGTATGCAGTACTGAGGAATTGAACCCAGGGCTTCGTGCATGCTAGGCAAGCACTCTACCACTGAGCCACATTGCCAGCCACTGGAATCATGCACTCTTAAGAAGAGATATGAGAAAGCAGGCTTTCTGAACATGCAGCAAGCAAAGATGTGCTGTCTAATGAGAAGAAGCCAAACCAAGTACTGATTGGTTAGTGAGGAGACCTGTCTTCCATACCTAAATGGCTGTGTGCAGCTATCTATACACCAGGGAGCTCAATATGGAAATGAAATTCTGCAGGACCTTAATCATGGGCTTTTCCACCTCTAGAACTGTAGAAAATAAAATGTGTTACTCAAGCCACTCAGCCTACAGCATTTGTTCTGGCAGCATCGGCTGACTAATATCACCTCTAACTGGATAGGCACCTTTCCTTTCAGGGTTATGAGTTCATTTGTCAAATGGAGCATGGAAGACATGTCTTCATAACTGGCAGTGAGCGATCCCTAAACATCATTCCTCCCTCAGACAGCACCACACTAGCTTTCCTTTTGGCACGAGTTGTTATTGAACTTGACTTCTGTGGGATGAAGACTGATCCATTTCAACAAGATAGTTGACCTTCCTGGGGGGACCTCTCTGTCTCTCTCTGTCTCTGTGTCTCTGTCTCTAAGAACATTTTTATTCCATTTAGCTCATGTGCCTTATATACAAAAGAAAAAGGACCCAGCCAGGTGCCAGTCATTGGCTCACACTTAGAATCCTAGCTCCTTGGGAGCTGATGGGGAAAATCCTAGTTCAAGGCCGGCCAGGGCAGAAAAATTCACAAGTTCCCGCTCGCAATGTACAGCTGGGCTGTAGTACATGCTTGTCATCCTTGCTACAAAAGAGGCTGAGATTGGGAGATCTGGGTTCAGGGCCAGCCCAGGCAGAAATTATTCACAAGACTCCATATCAACGGAAGTCAAGCTGGCTATGATGGCAACAATGGGAAGTCTTAAATAGGCAGAGGTGGTCCAAGTGCATGCCTGGGCAAGTACTGAGACCCTAATCTCAAAATAACCATGGCCCTGTGGCTGGCAGCATGCCTCGATTTTAAAATTGAAGACGTCAAGATGATGTCTGCATAATATCTGTCTGTCTATCTATCTATCTATCTATCTATCTATCTTATTTTTGTTAGTCCTGGGGCTTGATCTCAGGGCCTGGGCCCTGTCCTTGTGCTTCTTTTGCTCAAGGAAGAACTCTACCACTAGAGCAACAGCGCCACTTCCGGTTTTTTCTGTGTATGTGGTACTGAGGAATCAAACCCAGGGCTTTGTGCATGCTAGACAAGCGCTCTACCACTAAGCCACATTCCCACCCAGACTATGTGTGTGTGTGTGTGTATACATATATATACATAAACACACACACATATATATATATATATATACACACACATATATATGTATTTCAATCTATGAGTTTGGGACACACTAGTATTTGATGCTTTGTGCAATTATTGGCATGTCCCATGGCATGATAATAGGTATGAAAAAGGGGAATAATAGAAAGGAGTTGATAATATTCTTTTGGTCTGTTTTTTATGATTTTTGAATTTAAGTACAGCTTCACATGAACTCAGTGGCTGTCATCTCAAGTTTTGCTATAATTTCAGCTATTATTACAAGAATTCAGGAAATTGCATGTTAAAATCAGGGCCCTTAAGGTGCTAGATCTACCAGCATAAGATAACTTTCTAGCACCACCTTGTGGCCAACCTGTAATATACACTTCAAGTTGATTGCCATGGAGACAGGTAGGTAAGTAATAAATACACAGGGCATCGCAAGATTCCCATTTATTTTTTATTTTTATTTATTTTTTGTCAGTCATGGGGCATGAACTCTGGGCCTGAATGCTGTCCCTGCACTCTTCAGCTCAAGGCGAGCGCTCTACCACTTCCCATTTTCTAGTGGCTTATTGGAGATCAGTCTCACAGGCTTTCCTGCCTGGGTGGGCTTTGAACCTCGATCCTCAGATCTCAGCCTCCTGAGTAGCTAGGATTACACCCGTGAGCCACCGGCACCCGGCTAAGATTCCCGTTTTTGTCCATAACATATGGATCAAACCATACAGATGAAGTACTTTACAATTACTTAAACCCTGGGTAATGGGAGAAGATTTCATTCTATAGATTCAGGTAAGTCGGAACTTGATTTCTCTGTAAACTTCACTTAATCTAAATTATTATTTTTTTGTTGTGGCAGTCTTGGGTCTTGAACTCAGGGACCTGGGCCTTGTCCTGGAGCTTTTTTCTCTCTCTCTCAAAGCTAGTACTCTACCACTTGAGCCACAGCTCTACTTTAGCTTTTTTGATGATTACTTAAGTCTCTCTGATTTGTCTGCCCAGGCTGGCCTCAAATCTTGATCATAGCTCTCAGCCTCCAGAGTAGCTAGGATTATAGGCATGAACCACTTTGCCCAACTAATCCCCACTTTTTGCCTAGGTTTTTTTGTTTTGCTTTTGGTTGGTCGTGGGGCTTGAACTCAGCCTGGGTGCTGTCCCTCAGCTCTTCAGCTCAAGGAGAGCGCTCTACCACTTGAGCCACAGCGCCACTTCCGGTTTCTTGGTGGCTCATTGGAGATAAGAGTCTCATGGACTTTCCTGCCCCAGCTGGCTTTGAACTGTGATCCTCAGATCTCAGCCTCCTGAGTAGTTAGGATGACAGGCGTGAGCCACTGACTCCCGGCTTGCGTAGGTTTTATAGTTTTAAGTTCTAGAGGACTGCTAGGGTCTCAGAGCACTAAGAAATGGGAGAGGGGGTTTCTGATCCTGATACTTGACCCACAAGTGTCATCGCCTGCCCATTTGAGACCCGGGGGCATTCTGGGGTTCTGCTTAGGAAAGCAGCTACTTGAGTCCACTTTTTATTGATAACACAAGACCGCAGGCTGGGCAGGTTCTAAGGAGAAATTTCTCTCACATTATTCCCTCACATTTCTGGTCCAAAGTCAAGGGGGTCCACATTTAGCTGTGGCAGGCAAAACTGGAGAGCAGGACATCACATGGCACTAAGCAGGGAGGGCACCCGGGGGCATCTGAGGGCATCTGAGAGCATATCCTCCCAGTATTAAATGATGGAGGCTCTACCCTAGTGACCTTCATAATCCTGATCACCTCTTAAAGACCCCCACACCTCTGGATGCCACAGCTGGATTCAATTTCTATCCCAAGCCTCACAGTGAGATTAAACTTCAACAGGTGTTCCGTGGGGATCAGGCCAGCAGCAGCACACTGTTGCTGGAATCTATGGTGGTTTAGGGGCTCCCAGTTTGTCTGGGATTTTTATTTTCTTCTTTCTCATGGGAGCAAGGGCAGTGGCTTACTAGTGACTCCAGCCGGGCGCTGGTGGCTCACGCCTGTCATCCTAGCTAATCAGGAGGCTGAGATCTGAGGATCCAGGTTTGAAGCCAGCCTGGGCAGGAAAGTCCTTGAGATTCTCATCTCCAACTGAACACCAAAAAAGCCAGAAGTGGCGCTGTGGCTCAAGCAGTAGAGAGCACTAGCCTTGAGCACAAAAAGCTCAGGGACAGTGCACAAGCCCTGAGTTCAAGCCGGAAGACAGGCACAAAACAAACAAAAAAGAAAATGTTTGACTCTCTCCTTTCTCAACTTGTAGGAAGCCAAAACCAACCCAAGTCAGTATTCCTTCCTTGAAATAAGAGACCTGAAGTGACCTAGCTGAACAAGGGATGGAAGAGGTGAAAGGGTGGAAGATGGACGTGGTGAGGAAGCGAAGGGTGGAAGGGAGTATTTGTTACAGCATAATAAAAGCATACAGGTCAAAGTTTAGGAGTGTTAGATCACCAGCCACTTTCACAGAAGAGTCGCCTGAGTGAACAGTTCCCAGACCGCTGTGCTGTGACACAGCAGCATGTCCCAAGACCTGTGCAAGCAAATCACAAGATTGACATTCCCTGGTCCTTGAGTAGCGGGACAGGAACTGGACCTGTTGAGTCCTTACCTCCTGGTCCATTCCGTTCTGGGTCAGCTCCGCCTTATGGCTCTCCCAAGGTATTAGTCAGAACTAGCTGTGTGTATTACTTATCGGTTGCTATGGAACAAACCGAACACTTACCGTGCTGGTGCGATATCCCTTTTATTGACTCGTGTATTGTGTGGACAGAAGTTTTTGGTGTTTGGGGAGCTGCAGGAGTCCTGCTTGAAAGGATCCTTCATGCCCATCCCAGGGGACCACCCAAAGGCAAGCAGGAGCAAGAGAAAGATTAATACAAGGAGTATTCGAGAAGCCATATTTCCCCCTGAAGAGGGAACGCATGGAATCCGTCCCTATTCAGGTAGCAGGAGGGTCTGGGGGCAGGAAGTAAGGTAGGTGTGTGCTCAGGTGGGTCTGGGTGGAGAGAGGGAGTGGCCAACTGTAGGGCGGGAACTCCAGGGCAGGCAGTAGCTCAGGGCTGGGTGGAGCTGAGGACCAAAGATGGGCGTAAAGCTAACTTCACCCTTGGCAGCTGGTTTGAGGCTTGGCTTTCCAATACGGCTTCTTCCACTGGTCTGACACTAGTGCTGACTGCTGGCTGGCTAATCTAAGTGTGTGCACTTGGTGGAAGACTTCTCACCAGGAAGAGGTGGGTAAACTGCAATGCACAAATACCTTTCAAACTTCTGTGTATATTTGCTGATGGCCCAATAGCTAAAGCAAAGTGCATGTGCAAAGGGCAGAGTCCGTGTGGGAGGGTGTGCAGGGTGTGAATTCAGGAAGTGAGATTCCCTAGCCAGCTGTGAAAGGAATCATCAAACAAGTTATTGAAACATCTCCAAAAATCTCAGTGGCTTCCTCCAACTAAGGATTCTCCTTATTTTTGTCAGTCATGGGGCTTGAACTCAGGACCTGAGCACTGCCCCTGAGTTTTTTTGCTCAGAGCTAGCACTCTACCACGGTAAGCCACAGCTCTACTTCCAATTTTTAGGTTGTTCATTGGAGATAAGAGTCTCATGGACTTTCCTGCTTGGGTTGGGTTTGAACTGAGATCCTCAGATCTCAGCCTCCTGAGTAGCTGGGATTACGGGCATGAGCCACTGGTACCCAGCTTGAGGATTATTTCTTGCCTAACACAATTTTAAGCTGAGGAAACTCAGCAGGAATTCTCTTATCCAGTTGCTCTGCCATGGGCTAAGAACTTCAAAGCCCATGGCCTGGTCTCAGTGTCCACCCTTTCTGGACCCTTGAGCCCCAGGAATTCTCCACTACTCTGGATGGAGGACTAAAGAAATGCTTTAGAGATCAAGTCTGGAAATGGTGTATGGCAGCTCTAGCTGTTACCAGGTCAGAGGGCCTGGAAGGTTCTAGAAAGAATTCAAGGATAGATGGAAAGGAGACACGAGTGGGAGCAAGTTTACTGATGCAAAGTGAAGGCAAAGGAAGAAGGCGGCAGGATCACAAAGGAGTAATGGCCTTGAGGGTCCGAGGACCCTCGATCTTTTCCGCAGACTTGCAGGAATGGAAGTGGTCATGTCTGGAAACCCGTGTCCATAACTTCAGGGGACTGGGTTGTGCAGCACCAACACTGCATGTTGGGCAGGACATGATGGTCAGACCAGGACTGTCCCCTTCCAAAGCTGTGGGGACGGAGTCAGCAAGACCTCGTTGTGTGTCACAACTCATTCTATGAAGGGCAGCAGATCAAGATGTGACTTTTTCTTTTTTTGGGCTATTGCTGGGGTTTTGAACTCAGGGCCTTTTCCTTCTAGGCAGTGCTTTACCAGTTGAGCCATTTCCTCCATGCTTTTTTGCTTTCTTTTCTAGATTGCATCTCTTGTTTTTGCTTACAGCTGGACTCAGCAAGATCTTCCTTCCTGTGATTGCTGAGGAGCTGGAATGCCGTTATGTTGGCTTATTGGTTGAGATGGGGAAATCTTGTTTGCTGCAGCTGGCCTTGACTTGCAATCCTCCTGATCCCTACCTCCCTTGAGTGCTTGTTTTATGGGTTGTTTCTAATGTAATTCGTAACCCTGTGACAATCTGACACTCTACCAAGCTTTTAGAAACTGACTAACATGTTGGGAATTAAACAAGCTCTTTAGCTGAAGATGAGCTGTGAATTCCAATTCTTGTAGGTGTTACAGGTGTTCTGTGGTCTGTTTTGCTTTATGGAAAGACGTGTTAGGTTTTTAAAAAGAGTAAGAACAGCACCACACACATGGTATTCAGGTAAGGGGTAGGTTTATTCATCGCTCTGGCTGGCACCAGGCCATGTTGGCCCTCCACGTGGCTGGGAAAGAGAGAGAGCTGAGAAAGAAAGAGAAAAGAACTAACTAGAAAGGAGAGCATCTGGGCCTGGACTAGGCCTTATCTAGGGTATGGGTGGAGAAAGGTGTGGCCACATCAAATTCAGATCTGACCTCAGGGGATACAGATGTGACTTCTTCCAGGTGTGCCAGTTGCCTAGGTAACGAAGGTACTGGGTGGAGACTTTGCTGCCAGGAGGGTGGAGTCTTCTTGCCACCCAGGAGTCCTGGGCCTGAACTCTGGGCCTGGGCGCTGTCCCTCAGCTCTTCAGCTCAAGGCTAGTGCTGTACCACTTGAGCCACAGTGCCACTTCCGGCTTTTTTCTTTTTTGCTTATGTGGTGCTGAGGAATCGAACCCAGGGCCTCATGCATGCGAGGCAAACGCTCTACCACTGAGCCACCTTCCCAGCCGTGTGTGTGTGTGTGTGTGTGTGTGTGTGTGTGTGTGGTTTTAACGCAGGGCTTCACACATTACTAGTCTGACAGCTGACCTCTCATTTGGCTCATATATATATATAATACATATATTTAGTAGTATATATTATGTATCATACGATATGTAATATTTAATATCTACACTATATAATTATGCATAACACGCATTATGTATATAAAAATACATAATACATATGAACAAGATCGCTCCTGGGGAAGACTAGATCTTCAGGAATTAGGGAGGTTGGGATTAGCTATGGGGGGGAGGGAACCCCAGACCTCCCAGTGGGGCTCCCATTAGCTCCCCCCTCCCCTCCCTCCCCCCTCCCTTCCCCTCCCCCCCCCCCCCGCCCGGCCTCCGGGACGCCCCACCTGGGTCCACCCCCTGGCCGAGGGCTGGCTCAGGGTCCGTCACGCCCCACGGGTCTGCGCGGCCAGCGAAAACGTCCACGGGTCCAGTCGGCGGGAACCTGGAAACGTCAGGCGAAGAAGGAGTAAAGCCGCGTCCGCGCCGCGTCCCCCGCGAAGGCGGCCCGGCCGGGGTGCAAGTCCCCGGCCGTCCCGAGCGGAACGGGAATCCCCGGGCCGCCGCGCGCCGGGCCGGACGGGCTTCGCGCGCCCCCCGCCGGCCGGGCCCGCGCGGCTCCCCCCCCCCCGACGCCGGGCGCACCGCGGGGAGCCCCCCGTGTTGAAGGAAGAGGGGTGTGAGGTGAGCGGCGTGTGCAGGGCGAGGCCGGACGCGAGAAGGAGAGCGACACCCGAGCGGCACCCGCCGAGCGCCTGACGGGGACTTCCGGGCGAGCAGCGAGGCGGAGCCCGGACCCAGCCGCACGCGGCCGACGCGCTGACGTCACGGCGCCGACGTCTCCTTCGCCTACTCCCCTCACCCCCACCCCAGGCGGGCGGGACGTCCCCGCGCATGCGCACTCCGGGCCTCGCCGGGACGGCTTCGGTGGCGCGCCGCTCGCCGTCCGCCGCGTCTGCTGAGGCGAGCGAGGGCTGTTTGGTGACGCCGAGCGGCCGCGGCCTTCGCCCCGCCCGAGGCGCCCCGTTCACCCCCCCCTCCCACACAGCCCCTCGTCCCGGTCCCCGGTTCCCCGTCCGCCCACCGCAGGCCTGGCGGCGTCGGCGCGGGGCGAGCATCTCCTCAGGGCCATGTCGAGGCCCAGCAGCGTCTCCCCGCGGCCGCCGGCCCCGGGCGCGGGCGGCCCGGCCTCGGGGGGTCCCGGGGGCGGCGGCCGGGCCAAGGGACTCAAGGACATTCGTATCGACGAGGAGGTGAAGATCGCCGTGAACATCGCCCTGGAGCGCTTCCGATACGGGGACCAGCGAGGTGGGGGTGTGCGGCGGGGCCGGGGCCGGGGTCGGGGCCGGGGTCGGGGCCGGGGCCGGGGCCGGGGTCGGGGTCGGGGTCGGGGCCGGGGCCGGGGCCGGGCTGGGGCCGGGGTCGGGGCCGGGCTGGGGCCGGGGCCGGGGCCGGGCTGGGGCCGGGGCCGGGGTCGGGGTCGGGGCCGGGGTCGGGCTGGGGCCGGGGCCGGGCTGGGGCCGGGGTCGGGGTCGGGGCCGGGGTCGGGGCCGGGGCCGGGGCCGGGGTCGGGGCCGGGGTCGGGCTGGGGCCGGGGCCGGGCTGGGGTCGGGGCCGGGGTCGGGCCGGGGCCGGGGTCGGGGTCGGGGCCGGGGTCGGGCTGGGGCCGGGGTCGGGCTGGGGCCGGGGTCGGGCTGGGGCCGGGGTCGGGGTCGGGGCCGGGGTCGGGCTGGGGCCGGGGTCGGGCTGGGGCCGGGGTCGGGGTCGGGGCCGGGGTCGGGGCCGGGGCCGGGGCCGGGGTCGGGGCCGGGGTCGGGCTGGGGCCGGGGCCGGGCTGGGGCCGGGGCCGGGGTCGGGGCCGGGGCCGGGGCCGGGGTCGGGCTGGGGCCGGGGTCGGGGCCGGGGCCGGGGTCGGGGCCGGGGTCGGGGCCGGGGTCGGGGCCGGGGTCGGGGCCGGGGTGCGGGGCCGGGGCCGGGGTCGGGGCCGGGGCCGGGGTCGGGGCTGGGGCCGGGGTCGGGGCCGGGGCCGGGGTCGGGGCCGGGGTCGGGGCCGGGGTCGGGGCCGGGGCCGGGGTCGGGGTGCGGGGCCGGGGCCGGGGCCGGGGTCGGGGCCGGGGTCGGGGTCGGGGCCGGGGCCGGGGTCGGGGTCGGGCTGGGGTCGGGCCGGGGTCGGGGCCGGGGTCGGGCTGGGGCCGGGGCCGGGCTGGGGCCGGGGTCGGGGTCGGGGCCGGGGTCGGGGTCGGGGCCGGGGTCGGGGTCGGGGTCGGGGCCGGGGCCGGGCTGGGGTCGGGGCCGGGGTCGGGGTCGGGGTCGGGGCCGGGGCCGGGCTGGGGTCGGGGTCGGGGCCGGGGCCGGGGCCGGGCTGGGGTCGGGCTGGGGTCGGGGCCGGGGTCGGGGCCGGGGCCGGGCTGGGGTCGGGGTCGGGGTCGGGGCCGGGGCCGGGGCCGGGGTCGGGGTCGGGCTGGGGTCGGGCCGGGGCCGGGGCCGGGGTCGGGGCCGGGGTCGGGGTCGGGGCCGGGGCCGGGGTCGGGGTCGGGCTGGGGTCGGGGCCGGGGCCGGGGTCGGGGCCGGGGCGGGGGGCGGGGGTGGGGTAGTGTGTGTGTGTGGGACCAGACCCAGTCTGTCTGTCCCCACTTGCTCACTCGCCTTAATGCAGGACTTAAGAGTCCAGGACAAATGAGAAGAATCATTTTTGGTGAAATTAGTTTAATACATAGTTTAAAAAACGAATATGAATTCTGGTAGCCACTGGGGTAGTTATTAACGTTTACTCTTCACACAAAGTGTAAGTTTGATTGCTTATATACGCATATAGGTTACTTGTTTTGTATTTATATTTGCTTTACTTGCAAGAAAATTGTCCGCTAGGGCTGGGAAGGGGCTCAGTGGTAGAGTGCTTGCCTTGCATGCCTGAGGCCCTGGGTTCGATTCCTCAACACCACATAAGCAAAAAGTAAAAAGCCGGAAGTGGCGCTGTGGCTCAAGTGGTAGAGCGCTAGCCTTGAGCTGAAGAGCTGAGGGACAGTGCCCAAGCCCTGAGTTCAGGCCCCACAACGGACCCCCAAAAAAATAAGATTAAAAAAAAAGAAAATTGTCCACTAATATTACTCTTCTTTTCCCCCATGTAGAAATGGAATTTCCCTCTTCTTTGACTAGTACTGAAAGAGCCTTTATTCATCGGTTGAGTCAGTCTCTTGGTTTGGTCTCTAAGAGCAAAGGGTAAGCTGATATCTCTAGTTATTTTAAAAATAAATTTTACTTAATTTGTTTTAGAGATTGTCTGCCTGTATGGCACATGCTGGAGCTTACAATCTGCTGGCTCCAGCCTACTGGTGCATTACAGGTGTGCACCA
The DNA here is from genome assembly GCF_019054845.1 of Dipodomys spectabilis. Lineage (NCBI taxonomy): Eukaryota > Metazoa > Chordata > Mammalia > Rodentia > Heteromyidae > Dipodomys > Dipodomys spectabilis. Next base: position 152,043 of record NW_024871288.1, on the reverse strand, counting down.
CCACACTCATCCTCAAGGGAAGATGTATTTACCAAGAGAAGGATACATGTGACTTAGTACATTTAGTTATTCCCCATTTAGCTCTGCATTTTAAATTACAGTGTGTGTAGATAAACTCAGGTCTTTACCAAGGCCTGAGTTATTTCTTTTTTCTTTTCACCTCTTTCTAGAGAAGGAAGTACAGTTTTCTTTTTGAAACTTAGACTCTGATACAAGACAGATTAACGAGAGGAAAATGTTTGTTAAAAGGTGTATTGCATATAAGCCGAGGGAGGCCAGTGAAGATGAATTCAACCTTGTTTTATAGAGCATCTACTCTTGCAAAACAAAAACAAACATAAAGGCCGCGGAGCTTGTAATTGCTTAGTTACACTGCTAGAAGATAAAGGTGGTTTTAACAAGTTTTGCCTTGCTGGCTTCTCTGGTTCCCTGAGGGTTTATCTAGCAGATGTCTCTGTGTCTAAGCATCAGCCTGCTGTTTTGGCCTGGAGCGGAAGGACGAGAGCTCTTTCTCTGTCTGCTTTTTCACATTTTTCTTTAGTTCAAAATAGCCCTAATGGGAAGAGTACACATCTTGGAGGCATACTCTAAACCCCTTCAAGGTGAGATTTTAAGATGTAAGGAAAAGATAGTTTAAAAGTTGAAGTTGGGCACATTATTTTTGTTTTTGATCAAAACATGTCTTTGAAGAGTGGATTACAAGATAATAAGATCTTGCATATGAATGCCTATTTTTTTTTTTTGGTGTGGTTGTGGGGCCTGAACTCTGGGCCTGGGCACTGTCCCTCAGCTCTTCAGCTCAAGGCTAGCGCTCTACTGCTTGAGCCACAGCACCACTTGTGGCTTTTTTCTTTTTGCTTATGTGGTGCTGAGGAATCGAACTCAGGGCCTCAGGCATGCAAGGCAAGTGCTCTACCACTGAGCCACCTTCCCAGCTCCATGAATGCCTATTATACTGGCTGAAACTGGACTTTAGCTTAGATGCCTGTCACCTAGGTAAATCCTAAAAGAGCAATTAGGTTCCTAACTAGGTTCATCAGGAACCTGGCTCCTGGCTAGGTTCATATGACTCACTCTACTAGATGGGTAAATGCTACACTTGAAAAGGAAAATACTTAAGCCATAATCTTCAAAACATGTTTTGAGGTTCAGGTCTTTCAGAATTTAGAATGGCATCAGGAGTGCCCTTATTGTATGTTACACAGTACTTCTAATAAGGTAGAGGCTTCACCTTTACTTTCATTAATATTTTTTTGGAAAATGTATAAATATTCACACCACATAAAGGCTTAATAACCTCATGTTAATTTAATCAGGCTTTGTTGCCCATGGAGTTGCTGCAAACTTATAAAAAAAGTAACTTCCAAGCCAGGTGCTGGTGGTGACTCAAATCTGTAATCTTAGCTACTCAAGAAGCTGAGATCTGAGGAGCACGGTTCCAAGCCAGCCCAGGGAAGGAAAGTCTGTGAGACTTAAAAAAAAAAAAATGAGAAATGGAGCTGTGACTCAAAGTGGTAGAACACTAGCCTTGAGAGAAAAAGCTTAGGGACAGCACCCAGGCCCTAAATTCAAGCCCCATAACCAACACCAAAAAATAAAAACAATTTCCAGTTTTCAGAGCTGTTTGAATTTCAGAGTTGCTGATAAGTTTGGGGCTTGCGTTAGAAAACAAGCTTCTATGTAGTTACATCATTTCTATGGCTAAGTGATAGTTTTAAATTCTAAATAGCACTGTTTATGATGGCTAGCAATTATTCATAAAAAAGCAGCCTGTTTGTACAGACTACCTGTATTTCTATTCAATAGCATGGTCATTTGAAAGGTGATCCAGAATGGAGAAACATCTGAGAAAGGAGAGAGAAAGAGAAAAGGTACCAGGACAAGAAAGGCAACTGAGGAACCCTTTTATTTCAATACAGTATCTCAACATGTAGCCCAAAGTGGTCTGAAACTTGCCATTTGCCTGTCTCAGCCTCCTGAGTGCTAGGACTGTGGAGAGAGAGAGAGAGAGAGAGAGAGAGAGAGAGAGAGAGAGAGTGTGTATTTACAGTTCTAAGAATTGAATCCAGGGCCTCATCTACACTAAGTAAACACTCTTAACAGTGAATCACACCCAGCTCAGGGAATGAGTTAACACTGAAGAGCAGGAGGTGAGGTAGAAGGAAGGAAACACTGAGGGAAACAGTGTCACTTGCTTACTCAGTTCCTCATGCCTAAAATCTTCAGGCAGAGACTTCTTAGATTTCTTAGTTCATTCCTTTTCATTTTGAGCAAACTTTGTACAGTGTTTATTTAGTAGCCATTGATTTTTCAAATGTTTTGTTTTTGCAGAAAGCTAACTTTGAATTTACTTTTTTGGTCAGATGTGGGGCTCGAACTTGGGACTTGGGTACTATTCCTGAGAGTTTTTGCTCATTGCCAGCGCTCTACCATTTTGAGCAACAGCACCACTTCCAGTTTTTTGGTGGTTATTTGGAGATAAGAGTCTCAAGGACTTTCCTGCCCAAGCTGGCTTTGGACAGTAATGTTTGGCCTCCTGAGTTGCGTGAGCCACAGGCGCCTTGTGAATTATTTTATATTTATCCACTATGTTAGGTAGTGTAATCTGTGTTAGGAAGCATTCATTTTAACACATAATTTTGATTGTTATGTTATTGAGGAAGGAGTATGTTTTACTCAGTTTTCTAATTCTAGTTTCTTCTGTAGTGTCTGGCGTATCTTAGGTGCTCAATTACTACACTGCATATCATTGAATGAGTGAAAGAAAATTAGCTAAAGGTGTAATACGGCAAAACCTTCTGTAGCTGGTAGATACATTGGAAAGGTACAGGGTTTTTTTAAACCAGGGTGTAGTAGTATAGAATTTAAAATATTTTTATCATGTAACCAGGTAGTTGAGAAATTATTAGTAGATGAACACTAGCCTCCTGAATTAGGCTCCATCCAGCACTTACTTCAACATACTTCATATCTCTTGCAGTTCACATCTTTTGAACAACACATGAAGGGATGAGTAATTGACTGTAATGCATAGTTTCAGAACTTGCAGAGAGGTCTCTGGGAAAAGCATGTTCGAAAACATTGCTGGAATCCAAATTTTGATTTTCATATGGAAGTAACTGAAATTTTTAGGTTAAAATTTATAGTGTGTGTGTACAAGTGTGTGTGTGTATATGTGCAAATGTACGTCTATGTGTGCTAGTATGCTTCTCTACCACTTGACTCACACAGTTCTAAAATTTAATCATTTAAAAAATTGTTTTAAAATCATCATTAAGCACTCAAGGAGTACCTGATCACTGAAAATTTACACTTTATTATAAAGTAGTATTCAGTAAGAGATTTCTGGAAAAAAAAAAACTTGGTAAAATGAAAGCCTCACCTGGAAGCATCATTAATCAAAATGGTGTAGGTTAATCTGTAGTTTAATATTCTAAGAGAAGACGAAATTGTTGGCAAAAATTTAAATTAATGAAAACCAAGGAAATGATAAAGTACATGTAATTTTATGGCATTTGTATTTCTGTTGCTCATTTCTGTAATAAGATAGTGCCATTCACAAATGGTCAATGTTTTTTACAACTTTTAAGGATGACTTTTTTCCTTGATTATAATTACAAGCTTTTTCCTGTTTGTAGCACACTCTTGCAGTCCGTTCAGTCTTAACCATGTGAATAATCACTTGAGCTAGGTGGCTCTGAGCTATGAGTTTGTTTATAGTCCCATGTTACTAAGCATTAGGCCTGGGATTCAAACCCAGGCCTGTGTGCCTTCAGAGCAGGAGCTCCTAATCACTATCCACATCACATTTGGGGACTTCACTGTGTAATATTTTCCCTAATACTCTTAGAACTACAGAAGTACTAAGAGGAACTGTCAGTTGAAGATTAGTTGAAGAAACAGAATTCCAGGAAATAACGTTCTTGAACAGTGTTAGATCATCATTACCTTATAATTGAAGGATAGAGCCAGAAGCTGTGAACATTGTATTTTATTAAAATAATGTGTATTGAGGGGCTGGGAAGGTGGCTCAGTGGTAGAGCGCTTGCCTTGCGTGCATGAGGCCCTAGGTTCGATTCCTCAGCACCACATAAGCAGAAAGAAAAAAGCTGGAAGTAGCACTGTGGTTCAAGTGGTAGAGTGCTAGCCTTGAGCTGAAGAGCTGAGAGACAGCGCCCAGGCCCAGAGTTCAGGCCCCACAACTGGACCCCCCCCCCAAAAAAAAAAAATGTGTATTGATATAGTTAGCATTTCTTCTGTGTTACTCATTTCTCTCAACAGGTTTTCATGGGAGCAGGTCATTTCCCACATACTGGAAGCGTTCAGTGGGACATAGTCATTTGAACTGTCAGCCACAGATTTCATTATCATTTTTAGGTTCTTTTGTTCAAATTTTTCCCTCTCTGTGCTTCGTAGCGTATGTTAACTGGTGATGTTTCATCTAAATGTTTACCATTTGTGAATGGCATTATCATATTATAGAAATGAGCAACAAATACAAATGCCATAAAAATTACATGTACTTTATAATTTCCCTGATTTTCATTAGGTTTAAATTTTTGTCAACAATAGGTACTTAACACTTGTGGGTAAGTGTTTTTTTTGTTTTTTGTTTTGTAGCATTTTCAAATTTCAATTGAAAATAATCTTGTGGCCACTTGAACTCCAGATCTGTCCTTACTGAGCTCTTAGGGATTTCTCAAGCCATTTTGGTCTTTCTTTCCCATTGTTTTGCTTGAGACATAATTTCTAAGTGGGTATATGTCATATGTGCATGAGTTGACTGTAGTAAATAAATGGTTTTTATTAATATTTAGAAAGGGAGCAAATAGATACCTAACTGTGAAGAAGAAAGACGGATCAGAAACAGCTCATGCAGTGATGACCTGTAATTTGACTCATAATACAAAACACGCTGTTAGGAGCCTAATTCAGAGATTTCCTGTCACCAATAAAGAGCGTACTGAACTTCTGCCTAAAACAGAAAGAGGAAATGTGTTTGCAGTTGAAGCTGGTATGTATGCCCTGGGAGTTACCTTATTTTTGTATTTGATGACTTTTCCATTTTAGATGTTAAAAACTAAAAGTTTTTATAGTTTGTTAGAAATAACTAAAGGTGGTGAAAAGTATGAAACAAAATGCAGAGTTAAGGCATGTCATGGAGTTGAGCCAAGTTTACTCTTAAGTGTTATTATAGTATTAGCTATTAGCTAGGGGACATGCTGACCTCTGTAAAGGGCCTCATAACAACCTTTGCATGCTAAGAACTTCCTAAATTTCAAAGATGATGAAACTGTAGCTCAAAGGAGTTAAATAATTTAAGGTCACTCAACCAGCCAGTGAACTTCAGAGCTGGGATTGATTCAAAGTCTAGGCTTCCCGAAATTATGCTGCTGCGATGCCATAGTGACCAGGAGTTTGATGGGGAGGCTTAGCTTCTACTAAGGGATGGGGCAGAATTGTCAGTGCATTAAATTTCTCAGATTTATAGTTTTAGAAAGAAGTTATTTGGAAGAATTACTTCCAAGTGAGAAAGTTTATCTTATTGAAATGGTAGTCATAAATTCATTGATGGTCACTTCTCCAGCATCTGTGTTGTGTAGCAAATACATGGTGAAGAGACTGAATTTGTCTAGTTTTTATTTTTATTTTTTAGCTTGTATTTATTTGGTGGTGCTGAGGATTGAACTCAGGGTCATATGCATGCAAGGCTGGTGCTTTATCACCTAGCTACATCCCCCCGCTTTGAAGAGCTTGTTCTAAATACAAGCATAGAAAAATATTCTGATTTGTCTAGAGAATTAAAAAAAAAAAATAAAAACCAACCAAAAACTTCTTCCTGCCTGCTTAGTTAAATGTAGCTAAATGCTCAATTAGGAAATTCACTAAGCATTACAACCTTGTATTTACACATATTATTCTGTTATTCTGTTTAATCATTTAATCATGATGTGTAACCTTAGTTAACTTTTGTAATGCTGTTTCACATTGTATGTAATGTATTTTAAGTATGATGAACATTATTTACTATTTCAAAGTTTTAATTTTTTGTGAGTGAGAGAAACTTAGAGCAAACCTGAAAATGATTTAGATTGTCAACACTTTTCTTTCTAATGGTTATTGAATTATTAACTTTTGTTCGCTATGCATAAGGAATACTCTTGAGGTGTTTGCTTTGTATTCAATCCTAGTGACATTTATAGTGCATGCTGTGGTGCACAGCTGGGTAGAAGTTTGCTAACTGTAGACTGGATTACATAGAAGCTACTTACCTTTGTTCTCAGCACTTCTTTTTCACTGTGGATCATGAATGTTTTCTTTTTTATTCCTTTTCAAAGAAAACAGAGAAATGAGCAAGACGAGCGGGCGACTCAACAATGGCATACCTCAAGTTCCAGTAAAAAGAGGAGAATCAGAATTTGATGCATTCAGGCAGTCTTTGCCAGTGTTTGAGAAACAAGAAGAGATTGTTAACATAATTAAGGAAAATAAAGTAGTTTTGATTGTAGGAGAAACTGGGTCAGGAAAGACCACACAGGTTTGTTCTTGGTTGTTTTCAAGAAGAAAATTTGTCCCATGTTGTAGTTTTACACCAGAGTTAGGCTATGGATTTTTTTTTTTTTGTCAATCATGGGGCTTGAACTCTGGGCCTGGGCGCTGTCCCTCAGCTCTTCAGCTCAAGGTTAGTGCTCTACCGCTTGAGCTACAGCGCCACTTCCAGTTTTCTGGTGGTTTATTGGAGACAAGAGTCTCACGGTTTGAACCATGATCCTCAGATCTCAGCCTCCTGAGTAGCTAGGATTACAGGCGTGTGCCACCAGCGCCTGGCTACGACGCATGTTTAAAAAATTTCTGGTTATTCTACTGGTTATTTCAGAAATAAATTATTATTAGAAGTATATTTAGAGAATCTGTAGAAAGCAGCTGTTTTTAAATTATTTATTTTTTTTGTCAGTTGTGGGGCCTGAACTCTGGGCCTGGCACTGTCCCTCAGCTCTTCAGCTCAGGGCTAGTACTCTACTACTTGAGCCACGGTGCCACTTCCGGCTTTTTCTGCTTAGGTGGTGCTGGGGAATTGAACCCAGGGCCTTATGCATGCAAGGCCAATACTCTACCACTGAGCCACCTTCCCAGCCCATTAATTATTTGTTTTTTAATTGGCACATTTGTACTTTAGTGAGACAGAGGGGCAGGTGCCCTTTGTAAGTCCTTTGGTGTCAAGGGAGGCATTTGGGAACCTTGCATCCAAATTCCAGTTTCCCCACTGATGACTGTGAAGGTTTAAGGGGATTTGTAACTCTGAGCCAGAGTTTCACTCTTGTAGATTCAGTGCCTCCCATAGTGTAGTAATGAGCACCTGAAGTTAAGACTCACTCAAATACTGAAAGTTAACCAAATTCTAATATGCAATAAAAAATTTAAAAATCATAGCATTTTGCTTTTAATGTTAAGAAATTAAGTAATACTTGCATTTCATTATATAAAACATCATGGAACATATTATATAGGAAGGGAGAAATGGAGTTAGTATTCTGTTAATTCTCTTCCTGCATTATTGTTAGAAACCTGCAATATGTTTTTTAGTTGTTGAGCGACAAAGTGTGTGTATTGTTGTGTTCTCTTTTCATCAAGAGAACACAGGCACACATATGTGCATCTGGTAATAAACATAGATAATGACATTTGCTTTTATTTTTTCATCTAGCCAAAATTAGATATTTTTCTATGCCGGTACTTAGAGGCTTACCTCATCTTAAAAATAGCTGCATGTTTTCCCAAACAGAATGATAAAAAGTGACAGTTTTACTGTGCGTTAAGTTTTACAAGGGCTGTATTATTCCAGCCTCTTCATAACCTCAAAACAAGTAGATTTTCATCCTCTCTTTTTACAGATAAGAAATAAGAACTGAAGTGTCCAGATGTTACCTGCCCTGGCGCAGAGTAGGAACCTTACTCTCCTTGTTTCCTAACATTTATTTGCTTTTCTGGGAAGATAAATTTCTAGAAGTGCAGATGCCATGTTAAGGATATTGTAGTTAGTAATATATTAAAACACTATTAAATGTTCCTGTGTCTCTTAAGACTTGAGCAAGATGGGCATTGTGCTTATAGTAACTTTTGCAAGCTAAGAACTTCCTGTATTTCAAACGAAGAAACTAGCTCAGAGGAGTTAAATATACACACCACACGCCACACACACATACACATACACACATTCACAGTCTTCCTGCCTCAGCTTCGTGAATGCTGGGAGTACAGGTGTGTGCTATACTATGCCTGGTGTGTGTTTCCTATTTATATCCTTTTTTTTGTTTTAATCATTTTGAATTAATTTTTTAGAATACTTTGTGTTATGCATCTATGTCTATTGTCTATTAAATATTTAAAAATAATTTCTAATCTTCTAAATTTTTCTTATGGTATTTTGTTTAGTAGTTTAACATTCTTATTTAGTCATACTTTTTTAAGGTTTTTAAAGTTTTTTTTTTTAAGGTTTTTAAAGTTTTTTTTAAGGTTTTTGGGAAGGAGAGCATTTTCTACTTGGACATTAAAAGTAATGTTTTCCTATAAATATTCTATTCTAATACTTTTTTTGTTTTTTTGTTTTTTTTTATTGTAAAGATACTATACAGAGGGTTACAGTTACATGAGTGAGGTAATGAGTACACTTCCTCTTGAACATTGTTACCCCCTCCATTGTTTTCCCCCTACCATCCCCTCCCTCCCTCTCTAATACTTTTATTTAAAACATTTCTTAGGAATTTCATTGTATTCATATCAAGTAGAAATCTTTATTCTTTGTCAGTATTTGTTGAAATACATCTTTTATGTAAAAACCCTTTGCCCCCTGATTTAGTATTCCATTTGTGATAATGTTTTTATTATACCTGGGTCTGTTTTTGGAGTTTTTGTTCATGTATCTTTAAGCTCATCCTTTCTGCTAGCTCCAGGATGCCACTTGTTACTTAATGTAGCTTATGGTGTTTCATTATTTTTTTTTTTTTTCATTATTTTTTTACTTTTTCCAGCAGACACAGGGTTTGCCGTACACATCTGTTCTATCTACCTTCAGCTATCACCACCACTCCACCGGTGGTGAGAGTTCATTAAATAATAGCATCCTTACAGATCCTTCCCTCGTGTCCCTGCATGCAGGGACATGTTGTTATGACACTGATGTCATAACTTACAGCCATGCACACATAGGATACATACGTAATCATATAATCACATACTATCACTATTCTGAGCAAGCTTACATCTTAGGTCAATTGAGGAAAAGAAAAATAAATTTTTGCATTAATCTATTCCTTGTTTTATGTTTCCTCTGAAGATCAGAGTTTCTGGCCTATTTTATTTTCCTGCAATGCATATATATATATATATATTTTTTTTTTTTAAATTTCTTTTTATTATAAAGATACTGTACAGAGGGGTTCTGCAAAGTATATTTACTGGCAACAAATTTCCTCAATTTTTGTTTATTTGAGAACTTTTTTGGTTCTAACAGTTTCTCAGTTGATTCATTTGGATTTCTCTGGCAATGAAAAAAAATGCATGGCATTTTATAATATTTTAAAACTTTCATTTCAGATTCCTCAGTTCCTCTTAGATGACTGCTTTAAAAATGGAATCCCCTGCCGCATATTTTGTACACAGCCAAGACGATTAGCAGCCATTGCTGTGGCTGAAAGAGTTGCTGCCGAGAGAAGGGAAAGAATTGGTCAAACAATTGGTTATCAGATCCGATTAGAAAGCAGGTAAAGGCAGTCCTCCTTCTCATGCTCAGAAAAGACTTAAGTATGTACATGTCATTAAAAACTAAGGATATGTTACTTGAAAAAGAAAAAAAAGAAGCCGGGCGCTGGTGGCTCACGCCTGTAATCCTAGCTACTCAGGAGGCTGAGATCTGAGGATCGCGGTTCAAAGCCAGCCTGGGCAAGAAAGACCGTGAGACTCCTATCTCCAGTAAACCACCAGAAAACCGGAAGTGGCACTGTACCTCAAGTGGTAGAGCGCTCGCCTTGAGCTGAAGAGCTGAGGGACAGCGCCCAGGCCCAGAGTTCAAGCCCCACGACCGACAAAAAAGAAAAAAAAGATTTTGTACTGGTCCTAGGACTAGACTCAAGGCTAGCACTTGACCCACAGCTCCGCTTCTGCATCTTTTGATGTTTATTTGGAGATGTTTCACAGACTTTCCTGCCCAGTCTGGCTTCACACTGTGGTCAGCCTCCTGAGTTGCTAGGATTACATGAGTGCCCAGCATGTTAGTTGAAAATTAAATGATCACTTTGTACCAGGATGTTGACATCATGTCTGAACTTGGTGAGGTATAGAAAAAATAGTTTGACAAACAGTTTGGACCAGATGTGCAAACCCCATTTCATAGTGTGATCATGTGTACAAGTTATTTCACCTTGCTGAGACTCTGTTTCCCCTGCAAAATGAAGCTAATTCGGCACCTAGAACATGGGTTTGGTGTTAATGCATATAGTAAGAACTCAAATGTTTGTGACTGGATTTTAACGTCATTGATCCAGATTGAATATTGTCCCTTTATCACCAGTTGTGCATCCGATTTTAGAGGTGTTCAGAAATTGGGATATTTGTATCAACTGTACCGATTAAGCGTCTATAATCAGAAATGTACGAAACCCAATACTTCCTGAATAATTTAGATTTGAGGCCTTCTGCTTAAGAATGCTCAGCCTCCAGTAGGACACAGGGCACCTCTTGACAAATACTATTTATTTGTCTTCATTAGTGATTCTAAAAGTTGGTTCAGTTTGTGATACATTCTTTTCCCCAAGTAAGAAGTACTTAAGGTTGTTTTTCAACCTGAGTTTTTTTTTTTTCAAATGTGTATATTACTTAGTTAATAAGACAGTTACTCATAACGAAGTTGTGAGATTACCATGTAGAAACTGTGTACTTCATATAACTTTCCTAATAAGCCATCATACCATTACTAATATTTATTAAACTGCACCTAAGACCAGCAGGTAAAGCAGTTTTTAATCTCCTAGAAGATTGGTAATTGTGCACTGTGTTTGTTGTCTTACAAAGGGTTTCTCCAAAGACACTGCTGACATTTTGCACAAATGGGGTGCTGCTTCGCACATTGATGGCCGGGGACAGCACCTTGTCAACAGTGACCCACGTGATTGTGGTAAGAGTGCCCCTGAGTTTGCCACAGGCTGCTCACATCGTTGAAGTGAAATCCTTAGTTGCGTTTTTAGAATAGGGTCAAAATGAGAAGTAATTCATTGTTCTGGACAGCCTATTCTCATCAACTTATTTTTTGTCTGTAACTACTAGAAATAAGTATTTTGTATTAAATATTCTTCAAGTTTTATGGGGAAAAAATAAGACATGGGAAAAATATCCATTTTATATGTAGAAGGTTCTATTTTTTTCCATCTCTAAAGGTACTCAGTCCTTCCTTTAATATGTATTTTCCTTATATGGTAAGTTGGCTAAATTAGCTCTTGATTAAATAAGATTATGAATGTTGATGAATAAGATTAAATTATATAAGCTTTTAATAAGCACCAGTTGGAAACTTAAGCCAGAAGATGCACTTGACTTCCAATGATAACAGTAGCATGTGTGTATATATGTGTGTGTGTGTGTGTGTGTGTGTGTGTGTGTGTGTGTGTGTGTGTGTGTGTGTGTGTGTGTGTGTGTGTGTGTGTGTGTGTGTGTATATATATACATATATATATATATATACACATATATACTTTTTTTTTTTTAGGGTCCAGTCGTGGGGCCTGAACTCTGGGCCTGGTCCCTCAGCTCTTCAGTTCAAGGCTAGCGCTCTACCACTTGAGCCACAATGCCACTTCCAGTTTTTTTCTTTTTGCTTATGTGGTGCTGAGGAATTGAACCCAGGGCCTCAGGCGTGCAAGACAAGCGCTGTACCACTGAGCCACCTTCCCAGCTCCATATTTTTTTGTTTTTGAGATGAGCCCTTAATAAGTTTCCTGGTCTGGTCTCAAACTGGTGATCCTGCTGCCTCAGCCTCCCAAGTAGCTTATACTTGCCCAGTATATGTGTCTTTAAATTAGTTTTGTTTATAATGGAGCTATATTAAGCTCTACTTGTTTAGAATTTGTTCTAGCTAATGTAGTTTTACATGCTATAGGAAAGACAGAACTTTGTTTTGCATAGTTGTTAATGCTTGATTCTGACTTGCCTATCACACAGTATCTTCCCTAACACCAGTTAACTTTGTCCACGTTTAATTTGAACTTGTGTAAGTCTAGCATACCGTTACTCTAAAGATTTGTCATTCATAACTTTTAACTGTTGCATGGTTTTATTTGATTCAGGATGAAGTGCATGAACGGGATCGATTTAGTGATTTTTTACTTACAAAGTTAAGAGATTTGTTGCAAAAGCACCCAACTTTGAAACTGATTCTTTCAAGTGCTGCCTTGGATGTAAATCTCTTTATAAGATATTTTGGAAGTTGTCCAGTGATATATAGTAAGTAGAATGATCAGATCTCTTTACTTTTTATGAAGTAAACTTTGGCATGTCTTACTTTTTTCTAGCAGAAGTTGGGGAGTGTTTTGAACTAGAGGGCATCCCTTTCGTCCTGTGAGATAAGGATACAGTTAGTTCTCTCTGCTTTCCACCTCTCCTTTCCCACCAGAGCCCTTTGGTGTAGTGTGGTAAATTCAGTTCTCTAATCTTAAAAAGAAATACATTTTATTTTAATCTGGGATTCTCTTTAGATTCTGTCTTCCAACTTCTTCCCTTTAATGTGAGGTCCTTTTGAAAAATAGAGCATATTTCCATGTTTGCTCTCAATTACTTCTGAGTATTCTGTCATTTAATATTTGCTCTGTCACTTTAATAGAACCAGATTTTGCCTCTAATCCTTAAAAAAAATTCTTTAAAAATTATACAAGTTGTATACATTTTAATGGAATAGTAATGAGAATTTATAGAGGAAATAAAACTTCATAGCGGTGTTTATCCTCTTTCTGTTCCATGCCCTATCTTCCTGGTGCTATGATTTTAAAAGCATGGTAGATTTCCTTTCTTAGTTGACCATGTCATGTAAATGTATGCAAATATATCTATACGTATTTACAAAAAATGGTGTATAAAACTGAGCATAGCTAGTCACTGGTGGCTTACACCTGTAATTCCAGTTACTTAGGAGCTGAGATCTGAGGATCATGATCGTAAGCCACTTCAGGCAGGAAAGTCTGTGAGATTCCTATTGCCAGTTATCCACTAAAAAGCCAGAAAGCGAAAATGCTCAAAGATACTGCCCAGGCCCTGAGTTCAAGCCCTAGGACCAGCACACACTCATAAACAAAAACAAAACCCTGAGCGTATACTTATTGTTTGATTTACTTACATGACAATAAGTTATAAACAGTTTATTGGTTCAGTAGGATCTAGTTCCTTATTTTAAGCTGTTGTCTGATTATTATAATCTATGTATATACCAAGACTTATTTAATATTTCCTTTTATTTTGAGATACTCTGATTGTTTTTAGATTCTCCCTTCCCCCTCCTATAAATGATGATTAAAAGAATATCTTTTTTAAAATTTATTTTTAATTTTTAATTTTTTGGTCAATTGTGGGGCTTTGAACTCTGGGCCTGGATGCTGTCCCTCAGTCCTTCAGCTCAGGATGAGTCCTCTACCACTTGAGCCACAGTGCCACTTCCAGTTTTCTGGTAGGTTATTGAAGATGAGAGTCTCACGGTCTTTCCTGCTCAGGATGGCTTTGAACCACCATCCTCAGATCTCAGCCTCCTGAGTAGCAGGGGTGACAGGTATGAGCCACTGGCGCCCGGCTTAAGAATATCTTGAATGTATATCCGTGTATGTATATCCTTGTATACTCTTATATCTAGGAGTAGAGTCCTGAAAGTGAAATTGCTCAGTAAAAGAACAGATGAGTTTTAGAGTTACTTAGTGATTTTCTTTTTTTTTTTTGGTCGGCCGTGGGGCTTGAACTCTGGGCCTGGGCGCTGTCCCTCAGCTCTTCAGCTCAAGGCGAGCGCTCTACCACTTGAGCCACAGCGCCACTTCCGGTTTTCTGGTGGTTTATTGGAGATAAGAGTCTCACAGCCTTTCCTGCCCGGGCTGGCTTTGAACCGCGATCCTCAGATCTCAGCCTCCTGAGTAGCTAGGATTACAGGCGTGAACCACCAGCGCCCGGCGTGATTTTCTTTTTGATGTGTGTGCAATGATAATAAGACCTTGAGCTTGCTATGCAGATGTTCTCTGTTTAAGCCATGCCCCCAGTCCTAATTTTTTCTTGTAGCTTTGGCCATTTTCCTTTTTTCAAAAAACTGAAATGCTTTCCATTTTTGAGCTGTGTCTGGGACGTTTACTTGTGCAATCCTCTGAGAATTACTTTGATTCAGATCTAATTGCCATACTCCATATTTTAATTTCAGACAAAAACCTTACTTCAGTGTTGAGTGTTATTTTGCCCCTTTGGCGAAATGCTCAGAGCCACGGTTCACTTGGCATTGCAACTTGCATGTCTTACTCTGCACTGTAGAATCACCGCATCTTTCTCCCTTCCCTCTCTTTTGTAGTATTTAAATGTTGGTATTGTCCTGAGTTTTTCCCTTGATCCATTTCCTTTTCTTTCTCCATTCCTTCTCCCTTCTTGGTTTTTCACCCCCTCTATCTTTCCTTCTCTGTGTTGCACTCTGTTAGTTACTGGAATTGCAGTCAGTTTGCTTGGAGACTGTTTCATGCCCTTGGCTTCTTTCTTTGGTGTGCTGAAGATGGTTCTCTATAGCTTTGGATTTAGGTAACTTATAGACACGAAATGCCTTGAGACATACTCCAAACCCAATACCTGGTTTCCTCCTTGAGTTGCTTGTCTTAGTTAATTCTACTGCTGTTGGCCTAGTCACTGGGCAAACCTATACATGCTCTGTGTAGTTGCTTAAGCAGTTACAATTGGCACCTTGAAAGTCTATGCCAATTCAAAGCTACTTTTGGTTCCTCATGTTTGAGATGCATAAAACCAAACACAGCTCCCACTAGCTGACATGTGTCTCTTACTAGCTTTCCTGGTTCCCTCAGGGTAACCACTTTAGGGATTTGTAAGCCAGATGGCAAGTATTTCAGCCAACACTTCCTTCAGCATTCTTTCCTACTGGTGCTTTTCTGAATTCTTTGTATTTCACTTCCTTTTTCAAGAACCTATTTCATTTTTACTCTAGTCTGATTTAAGTAGTTGGCTTCTATTACCTGGATTATCACGAGTTCCTACCTCATTCCATTCCATTCTGCTGACCTTTAAATCCATTTTCCACAATGCAGCCAGAGAGATCTTTTCTGAAGTAGAATTCTGATAATGTTGAGAACTTTGTTAAGTTTAAATCTTTGAATGTCCTTTTATCTTTTTTTTTTATTTTTTTATTTTTATTTTATTATTATTATTATTTTTTTTTGGGGTCCAGTCGTGGGGCCTGAACTCTGGGCCTGGGCGCTGTCCCTCAGCTCTTCAGCTCAAGGCTAGCGCTCTACCACTTGAGCCACAGTGCCACTTCCGGCTTTTTTCTTTTTGCTTATGTGGTGCTGAGGAATCGAACCCAGGGCCTCGAGCATGCAAGGCAAGCGCTCTACCACTGAGCCACCTTCCCAGCCTGAATGTCCTTTTATATAGGACAATGACCTAAGCTTTGAATAATTCTAGACTTCTTAATTTTTTTATTATTATAAAGGTGATGTACAGAGGGGCTGTAGTTATGTAAGTCAGGTAAAGAGTACATTTCTTTTTGGACAATGAACCCTTCCCTCACTGCCAGTTTTTTTTCCCCATCCCCACATACAAATTGTATAATTCATTTTCAACGCAGTGTCTAGTGAGTACCATTGCTGCATTTGTTCACCCTTTCTTCTGGACTCCTCTTGAATTCTTGATTTCCTCTCTACTTCCTTTTTCCAAGTGGGTTAGCCAGCTTTTTAGCCCCTTGACCACATACTTTTTCCCCACTATAGGGTCTGCATATGCTGGGTTTTCTTCCCTGCATATACTTTTCTGTAGAGCCAGTTGTTTAGTTTACTCCTTCTCTTGTTCCTCAGTTCCTACTTGAGGATATATTCTGTCCTGGTGTCTTGCATTTCTCTTTCATAAGACTGTTTTATAAGGCTTTTTTACAGCTCTGTTTTTGTACTTACTTTGTGTAATTGGTTTCCTGTCTGTCTCCCATGTTAATGTGCCTCAAAGAGATGGAGGTAGAGCTTTCTGCTTGGCGTTTATGTTCCTTCTGCCTGATGTGATGACAGACACATGATAAGCAGATGATATACATACATATCCCTTAGAGATAGGTGTCTAGAAATGAATTCTTTGTGAAGGACCATATGAGAGTCACTTGAACTTTCAGATTGCTTTTGCTTTTGGATATTACACTCAGTTCGTTAGACTTGGAATTCTCATATTTTGTGGATTGATTATCTGTATAATGCAAATTGATAGTGTTTTAAAATTTGTTTAGTACAAGGAAGACCATTTGAGGTAAAAGAAATGTTTCTGGAAGATATTCTAAAAACGACTGGATATACCAACAAAGAAATGTTAAAGTACAAAAAAGAAAAACAGCGAGGTAAGCTTTTTATCAAAGAAATATAAATTACTGTTAAAATGACTTTTTAAAATAAGTTTTATGTTTATGGGCACATAAGAGGATACTTTAAAATGTTTTTCTCTTGCATGTAATTGTATAAAACTATGTTAAACTATGCCCCTCTGCCTCATTGGATGCTGGTTTGTGTCCAGAAGTTGTAATCTGGAGAATGAGATTGAAAGTGGATCCCAGAATTGATGAGATGGAGTGTCTGAAGCCAGGCCTCACTTCGGTTTAAGAAATCAGTACTTGTAGGTGGCCATGGGAAGTGTGCAAAGGGGTTAAGAATGACGTCAGGGACGCTGGTGGCACCCACCCAGCATGCCAGCGGCATAGGAAGTTTCAGTGGGGGAGTCGTGGTCAAGGCTGTCCTTATTGGAAAAAATGAGAGAAAAAGAATGGTGGTGTGACTAAAGTGGTGGACCTCCTGCCTAGCAAGAATGAGGCTCTGAGTTTAAAAAAAACAAAGGTAGCACTGGGAAGGTGGCTCAGTGGTCGAGGGCTTGCCTTGCATGCATGAGGCCCTCGGTTTGATTCCTCAGCACCACATAAGCAGAAAAAGCTGGAAGTGGGGCTGAGGCTCAAGTGGTAGAGCACTAGTCTACAGCTGAAAAGCTGAGGGACAGCACCCAGGCTCAGAGTTCAGGCCCATGACCGACCAAAAAAAAAAAAAAAAAAAGAAACCACAAAAAAAAAGTAGCCTGTGAGTAATATAGGCTTACCTTTCATAAAAATGTCACATTTTTCCAACTCTTAATATTGTCATAGGATTGCATTGATACTTGAGTTTAACATTATTTGTCTATGAAAACAACTGTTATTATGACTGACACTATAGCCCTTTTCTTTTCCACTGGACTTGGCTTCAGACTTTAATTCCTCTGTTTGCTTTATCACCTTGGACAGCTGTCTTAGTTCCTTTGGATTCTCCACTTGGAAATGTGATGAACAATGCTCATTTTACTGGGTGTGCAGAATTGGCTATTTGGAAATTGTGAAACTTGTCAATCTGGAAACTTTTGAAATATTTGCAGTGTATATCAAATAACTTGCATGGTGACTGAAGTCTCATTAATAGTTTTCTAAAAATACTATGTGACAATAAGTCATTGATTTAATTGTGACATATAATATGGAGAAAAATACTCTTAATTCTGGGCTTACTTAGAAGTAAACCAGTTAAGAATAAATATATGTTTTTAGGCAGTTTCAGGAGGTTCATTATAACAAATGTATTGAAATACTCTTTATATATACATACATACATATATATATATATATATATTTTTTTTTTTTTTTTTTCCTGTTAATTTTTTGACAGCACTGGAGTTTTTGCTCAGGGCCTTATGCTTCTTAGGCAAGCACTCTACTATTCGAACCACACCCCCAGCCCTATCAACATAGTTTATAAAAGTACAGAATAAAACCAACTTTTTTACATCATATTTAAGTGAAGCTGTCAGTTACATTTTTTAAAGAAGTACATTTTATGAAGGAAGGTGCTGATCTTATTTTTTTACCTTTTTGATCAATTTAGAAGAGAAACAGCAAACCACGCTCACAGAATGGTACTCGGCACAGGAGAATACGTTCAAGCCTGAGTCTCAGAGGCAGAGAGCCGTTCCCAGCGTGACTGAAGAGTACGATGTACTGGATGATGGTGGTGATGCAGTCTTCAGTCAGTTGGTGAGAACTTAACTGGCTTCAGGATGATATTTCAAGTGAAGATTGTATGGTCACACCTGTGAGTGGGTGATTGGTTCACTTTGTAACTGAAAAGTAATTCTCTTAGTTTATGTAAGACTACAACATATTTTTCAAAACAGCCTTTTCTTTTTGTTATTTTGTCGGCTGGGTATTGAAAGGACCTTATAAGCACTCTATTTCTGAACTATGTACACCCTGGTGTTAACATAATAATACAACCCTTTGTTCTTAAAGAAGTTTGTGAACATGAGAAAGCGTATAATACAGATATGCTTACAGTTTTATACTAGTGTTTAAAGTTCTCATGCATACAAGTTAATTATAATTAGTGGTTCATGCCTGTAATGAATGCTGTTTGAGAGGCAAAATGCAGGAAGAGTGTAGTTTGGGGCCAGCATAGGCAGCAAATTCTCAAGACCCCATCTCAACCAGTACCAGGGCGTTGGTGGTATGTGTGTCTGTCATCCCAGGTATGATGGGAAGCTTAAATAAGACAGTGGTCCAGGTTAACACCAGGCCAAACCTGAGACCTACCTCAGAAATAACCAGAGTGACAAGGGCTGCAGTTGCGGCTCAAGATGTAGAGTGTCTGCCCAGCTAGAGCAGTCATTTGAGTTCAAAATACCAGTACTATCCTATCCTTGTTTCTCTACAAAAGAAGAATGCTTAAACATTGTTGTTCAGTATAAAGAAAGCACATTTGAGTATGATGAGTTCTATGACCATGTAAACTAGTGGTTCTTAGGCCTGGCCCACTTTGTATCACCTGAGGAGACTTTCAAGCCCTGAGGAATCTAGTCCTTATTAGCAGAGATACTGGTGTTCTTGAAGTGTGACATGGCATTGGTGTGATGGGTGATGCTGCTTTTGACATAGCTAGCAGAGGAGGTATATCTAGCAATAGGTTTCAGAAGCACAGTGCTTGAGACTGGGTTATAGCTCTTGGTTTTCAAGCTTGTGCTCAGATAAAAGATGAGTGTAAGAACAATACGGTATGGGGCTGGGAAGGTGGCTCAGTGGTAGAGCACTTGCCTTGCATGCCTGAGGCCCTGGGTTCGATTCCTCAGCACCACATAAGCAAAAAGAAAAAAAAAGCCGGAAGTGGTGCTGTGGCTCCAGTGGTAGAGGGCTAGCCTTGAGCTGAAGAACTGAGGAACAGCGCCCAGGCCCAGAGTTCAGGCCCCACGACCGGACCCAAAAAAAAAAAGAACAATACGGTGTGGTGAATGATAATGTCTGTTAGATGAAATCCATCTTTTGCTGTAATTCAGAAATGCCATATGGCATATAATAACACCCTGCCACATGGCTGTGCTTCTTGTGATCACTTTTCATTCTTTGCACGCAGTTTGGTAATTCATAATCTTGTTATTTTTTTTCTTTTTAAAAGACAGAAAAAGATGTGAACTGTCTAGAACCATGGCTAATAAAGGACATGGACTCCTGTCTCTCTGACATATGGCTACATAAAGACATCGATGCTTTTGCTCAGGTCTTCCACCTTATTTTAACCGAAAATGTTAGTGGTGAGTTCACTGGAATTTTTATTACTCTTGCTGCTTGTGGTAGAAGTATAGTTTAACAACATGCATCATCTATAGTTTTTATCTACAGCCAGTAATTTGTTTTTAGATTACTTGTTTTAAATTTGTTAACTTAAGGTCTCCAGAATAGTTACATGAGGTCTGTATATACATGGCATTTATTTACCAAAAATGCCTTTGTACTGTGTTGTGTGCACATGTACACATATGAGTGTTATATTTCTCTCTGTATGTTATATGCTCTGATATCCTTACCCTATATCTTGGAAAGTAATTTCTTGGGTTCACAATGAGATTTATTATGTCAAAGGAAGCAAAACAGTGGGTATCTGGCTGGGCATGGTAGTTCACACCTGTAATCCCAACTACTTGGGAAGTGGAGATAGGAGGTTCAGGGCCAACACAGGGAAAAGTTATTTGAGATCACATCCCTAAAACAAGCTTGTCATGGTGGCACAGGCCTGTGGTCCCTGCTATCAGGGGATACATTTAGAAGTATTATGGTCCAAGAACAGCACAGGGTAATCAGGATGGAACTTCATCTGAAAAACGAAGTAAAAGCACAGGAATTGAGGGGATGGCTCAGGTGGATGAGAGCCTGCCTAGCAAGAATGAGGTTCTGAATTCCATCCCCAGTATTGGAGGGAAAAAAATTGGGTCATAACTTTTGCTCAGGATTACTCATTGAGTAAATGGAAGGCTTTAGTTAATTTTATGAGCTCATGTTCGAATTCACATCTAAGTGCATTATGTCCTGTAATGTGCTTTCACTTATGACTTATCCTCATTTTCTTAGTTGATATTAATAACCAGAGTGCATTTCAGAACTTGGTAGCCTTCTAGGCAAAAAGGCAGAATGAAACCTCATAGAAAATCAGTATTGGAGTTGAGATGTTGAGTACTTTACTCATCCAGGCTTTTCAGCATTACTGTAATTATTACTAACCATTCCTTTTTGAAACATTTTCTGCTACTTCTGAAAATTCATACATGACCTGTGTTCTTTCCATTTTCCTGCATACAACTTGTGGGTTCACTTGGCAGGATATTGTTGTTGTTTTTCCTTCCTGATCTCTTAAGTGTGTAATATCCTAGTCTTCTCACTGATGTCATTTGACATCTCTAGTTAGATGTCATTAGGTGAGTAAAAACTGGGCATGTCACAAACTTTTTTTTTTTTGTCACTCATGGGGCTTGAACTCAGGGCCTTGGTGCTGTCCCAGAGCTCTTTTGCTCAAGGCTAGCAATCTGTCACTTTGAGCCATAGCATCACTTCTGGTTGGGTTAATTGGAGACAAGAATCTCATAGTTTACTGCCTGAACTGACTTTGAACCATGATCCTCAGATCTCAACATCCTGAGTAGCTAGGATTACAAGCATGAGCCACTAGTGCTTGGCTACAAGTACTTCATTTTTTTTTTTTTTGGGGGGGGGGGGTACTTGTTCTGGGGCTGAATTCAGGTCCTGGATGCTATCCCTGGGCTTTTATGCTCTACACTGGTGCTCTTGAGCCATAGTTCTACTTCTGGCTTTGTGGCTTTTTGGTAGATAATTGGAGGTAAGAGTCTCATAGACTTTCTTGCTTCGGCTTCAAACCTTGATCCTCAGGTTTCAGTCCACTGAGTAGCTAGAGTTACATGTACGAACCTGGCCCAAACACTTTTTGATTCCCTCATTACCGCCTTCCTTCCTAGCCTATTCTTTCCTTCTTATTTGCCTTTTTATGACACTAGGCACAAAATCTATCTTTGTCAGTCATGGGGCTTGAACTCAGGGCCATGGACCTTGTAGCCTGTTTGGCTTTGAACCTTGATCCTCAGTTCTCAGCCTCCTTGAACATCAAGAATTACAGGTGTGAGCTGCCAGCACCTGTCTTACTCCATCTTGTTTTTTTTTTTTTTGTTTTGTTTTCTTTCCATCCTGTTTTAGTAACAGATTTAGTAACAGATTTTCTTTCCATCCTTCTTAGTAACAGATTTCCTTGTATGATACAACACAAGGATTATATGCTCTTATATAAAAGGAAGCAAGTCTCAGGTTAATGCTGACAGCTAATTCTACCACTTACATTCTCTAAAAAATTAAATAGGTTAAAAAATTTGGGATGGGGCTGGGAAGGTGGCTCAGTGGTAGAGTGCTTGCCTTGCAAGCATGAAGCCCTGGGTTCGATTCCTCACCACCACATAAGCAAAAAGAAAAAAAGCCAGAAGTGGTGCTGTGGCTCAAGTGGTAGAGCGCTAGCCTTGAGCTGAAGAGCTGAGGGACAGCGCCTAGGCCCAGCGTTCAGGCCCCACGACCGGACCAAAAAAAAAAAAATACTTGGGATGTTTACCAGTTTATCTTTTCCTCCCTGTAGTTGATTACAGACATAGTGAGACCAGTGCGACAGCTCTGATGGTTGCTGCTGGACGAGGCTTCACAAGTCAAGTAGAGCAGTTAATCAGCATGGGAGCCAATGTTCATAGTAAAGCGTCAAATGGCTGGTAAGTCTGCAACATCCCATGCTTTGTCTTTGCAGAGTTTGTCTTTACGTGGAAAGGTATCATGTAATAATTGCTGATATGTCTCTACTTGAATGAGTAAATAGTTTTGAGTGACTTTATACTTGTAAGAAAATTATTTCTCATTTTAATGTCTTTGAATTTTGATAGGATGGCTTTAGATTGGGCTAAACACTTTGGACAGACTGAAATTGTGGATCTTCTAGAATCTTACAGGTAAAACGTCTTACACTGTTGCTAATTTATCTTCTTTAAAAGAAATATTAGCCATGTAAATCATAGAATGCATAAATGTAGGCTCTTCAGCTCAAGGCTAGCGCTCTACCACTTGAGCCACAGCGCCACTTCCGGCTTTTTTCTTTTTGCTTATGTGGTGCTGGGGAATCGAACCCAGGGCCTCAGGCATGCAAGGCAAGCGCTCTACCACTGAGCCACGTTCCCAGACCCTATTATGTCAGTCTTATTTTGTGTGTGTATGTGTGTGTCTGGAGAGACTTCTCAATCTCAGCTTTTTTGTTTATGGCTGGTGGTCTACCACTTGAGCCATGTCTCCAGTTCTAGCTTTTTGCTGATTAATTGGAGACAAGATTCTCATAGACTTTATTGCCTGGGCTGGCTTTGAACTGTGATCCTCAGATCTCAGCCTCTGGAGTAGCCAGGATTATAGGTATAAGCCACCAGAGGGAGACTGGTCTTATTTTTCATTTTATTGTGAAAAATCAGGAGAGTAATTTCCATTTAAACATAATAGATATAACCCATGTATTTATATCTGTGTTGCCTCTAACTTCACTAACAGTAATGATGGACGAAAATGCAAGCTGTACACTGACAGATTGGAGGAGGTTGTGCAACTAACGGAAGCAAGGAATGTTTGCACCATATGTTTGATAGCTAGGTAGATAGTGAGCAGGACTAGTAGAACTGCCAGTGAGAAACAAAAACCCACTTTAGTTGTAGAACTCCTTAGCTACCTGTTCTAAAGTACTTGAGATGAAGCACTGAAAGAAGAGTTAACAAGATCAGCAGAGTTGGTTAAAATTCTCTTAGGAAAATGAAGAGCTCCAAATTCCCCACTTCATTGCTATCAGATGACATTCCAGTGCCTGCCTTATGTAGACTTTAAAAAAATTGACAAATACATGTGGACTTATTTTTATCAATTTATCTTGTGTATACCTGGGGATGGAATTACTGGGGAGTATTGTAATTTTGTTTACCATTTAAGGAACTGCCAAAGAAACGGCTTTTCCAAATCAGCTATATTAACTACACTCCTAGCAGGAATGTCAGAGGCTTCTCCTCTCCCCTCCCTCCCCTCCTTTCTCTCTCCCTCTTTGTCTCTCCCTCTCTCTGTCTCTCCCTCATTCTCCCTCTTTTTCTCCCTGTCTACCCCCCTCCATGTCCCTCCCTTCCCTCTCTCTCTTCCCCTCCATTTTTCTTCACTTATATGACCTTTTGACAGTGGCCATTGATTGCTACTGCCTAGAAAGGAGTATCTTTGTGGTTCTCATCTGATGACGATGTTAAATATCTTTCTATGTGCTTATAGGTCATTAGTATCTTTCCTTTGGAGAAGTATCTACAGATTGGAATTTTCTTTTTTTTTTGTCGGTCGTGGGGCTTGAACTCTAGGCCTGAGTGCTGTCCCTCAGCTCAAGGCTAGCACTCTACCACTTGAGCTACAGTGCCATTTCCGGTTTTTCTGGTGATTTTTATTGGAGATAAGAGTTTGACAGAGTTTCCTGCCCGGGCTGGCTTTGAACCACAATCCTCAGATCTCAGCCTCCTGAGTAGCTAGGATTACAGGTGTGAGCCACCGGCGCCCGGCCATATTGGAATTTTCTAAAAGCACTTATTGCTGAATTTTGCCTGAAAAATGTCTTTGAAACTAAAACGTAAATCAATATTACATCACATAATATCACTTACTCTCCTTAGATGTTTTGAATATTTGAAAGACAAAGAGAAGTATTGGCTTTAAAGATTACTCTGTGTGAAAAACACTGACTTGTGCCAGGCACCAGTGGCTCACGCCTGTAATCCTAGCTACTCGGGAGGCTGATATCTAAGGATCGCAGTTTGAAGCCAGCCTGGGCAAAAAAGTCCCTTTGAGGCTCTTATCTCCAAAAAACCACTCAAAAACCCAAATGGCCCAGTGGCTCAAGGTAGAGTGCTAGCTTTGAGTACAAATAGGCTCAGGGCCAGGGCCCTGAGTTCAAGCCTCAGAACTGGTAAAGAAGAAAAACACTGATGTCTCTCTCTCTCTCTTTTTTTAAGTGCTTCATTGGAGTTTGGCAATCTAGATGAAAGTTCTCTGGTCCAAACAAATGGAAATGACCTCAGTGCAGAAGACAGAGAGCTCCTGAAGGCTTACCATCACAGTTTTGATGATGAGAAAGTAGACTTGGATTTGATCATGCATCTTCTATACAATATCTGTCATAGTTGTGATGCTGGTAAGTCCTGTCTTCAAGAACTGGATCTAATTGGGGGTTTTTTTCATTGAAAATTAGTGTTGGATTGTACAAGTCTTTGTATAATTGCATTGAAAAAAGTCCATGGATTGTAATTTATGACAGGTGATCAGTGTTTGAAAACACATGAAGTAATTCCATATAATTAGTTGTTTCGATTGCTGTTAATTTCACAAGATTTGATATTAAAAAAAATTATTCTCCAAGGTGCGGTCCTAATTTTTCTGCCTGGATATGATGAAATAGTTGGTCTCAGGGATCGCATCCTGTTTGATGACAAGCGGTTTGCTGACAATACACATAGGTAAAATCTAAAGCTTTATACTTGTTGCTTCGAATAATAGACTCGAACTGTAGTACATTTTCTCTTTCAATTGTCAATAGATATCAAGTCTTTATGCTTCATTCAAATATGCAAACATCTGATCAAAAGAAGGTATTAAAAAACCCACCTGCAGGTGTTCGAAAAATAGTAAGCATCATAAAACCTTGTTTTTCCCATTTTTATTAGTCACAATCCATTTTCATATTAATCATAAAGTAATGTTCCATTACAGATCCTTTCCACCAACATTGCTGAAACCAGCATCACTGTCAACGATGTTGTCTTCGTCATTGATTCGGGCAAAGTGAAAGAGGTGGGTTTGATAAGTTGTTCTTTTTCTTAAATGAAGAAGATGGAGTTTGAGTTTTAGCAAATACTCATACAGAATTGACCTCAGTGGAAAATTTTATTTCTGGATGAATTTAATGTAGTTAATATTGATTTAACGAAAGTGGATATTGTACCTTAAATCAGTATATATGATCTATTTATTTCAACAAATACATTTTAACTTCTTCTCACTAAGTACTAGAAAGTCAGTGAAATGTTTGTGGAGTTGTAGTGAAAATTTTGTCAAGAATGTAGCGTTTACATGCCATCCCTTTAGTTTTCCTTTTACCTATGGGCATTGTTGTATCTCCATTGCCTAGTGCACAGTTAGGTTGTTGAAAGGATATTCAGTTAGAACAGTGATGATGGGCTGGGAACATGGCTCAGTGGTAGAGAGCTTGCCTTGCATGCTTGAGGCCCTGGGTTCGATTCCTCAGCACCATATAAGCAGGGGGAAAAAGCCGGAAGTGGCGCTGTGGCTCAAGTGGTAGAGTGCTAGCCTTGAGCTGAAGAGCTGAGGGACAGTGCCCAGGCCCAGAGTTCAGGCCCCACGACTAGACCCCCCCCCCTCCCCCCGAAAAAAACAAAAACAAAAAACAGTGATGAAAGGAAATAACAGCAACAGCAACCCACATAAACCAAAGTTCAACAAACTATAGCAGTTCAGTCAGACTTACTATCTGTGTTTGTAAATAAAGTTGCCTCCACTCTTTTACCTCCTGTGTGTTGTTCCCTTGACACTACAGTAGCCTTTGGGTAATTGCAACAAGGACCTTCTCAAAACCTAAAATATTTATTTGCTTTCAATGTTTGGATAGCTAGCAACTACACATCCCTAGCTTGAGGTCCATCCATTCACTGAAAGAATAAAATTGATAGAGGTAACTGAGCTTTCAAGGGAGGAGATGGTATTTAAGTTATTGAATGTAAGTTGTTTCAGGGATATAAGTCATTTTAATGTGAAAAATTAATGTCAGTGTAATTATTGGGAATATCTTAGAGACAATAAAGTTTTATTACAAGATTATATAACCCCTTGCTGCTGATCACATATATGGTAAATATGTGCACACTGGAGGGAAACTAGGAGGAGGACACAGAACTAGAGGGAATCAGGGAAAAACATACAACAGTGGGACCCATCAGCTGCGCTGGACATTGACCAAAATGAACTAAGCAACTCAATGGCAGCGATGGGAGGGAGGGAACAAGTGGGAAAGAGGAAACAGTTGACTATGCAAAAGCAATGTACATACCACCCAATGTGGAAGAAATAACTATTGTCAAAGCTCATAGAACTCAAACTTTATAGACCACGATAGACAATTTGCCCCATGAAAGTTAGAATGTGTTTGTGACTTTAAGCATCACTATCCCACAATAATGTGAAATTATGTAATCACAATAAAGAATTTGCATCCTTGCCCATGTAATTGTAACCACTCTGTACGGTATTTTCACAATAAAAAAAAAAAAAGGTTTCATTATAGTAAAGGAGGGATAACTTTTGTTTCTCCTGTAATAGAACAGTAATGAATACTATTAGTAGTCATTGAGAGTTCAGGTGTTATTGCTCTAAAAATTATTAAAAGCTGAAACAAGTGTGTTTTAATACTTTAGAAGTTAATTCCTTTGTTTATTAAATTATGGCTTAGAAATGTAGTAGTGTCCTGGCTGGGAAGGTGGCTTAGTGGTAGAGCGCTTGCCTTTTGCATGCATGAGGCCCTGGGTTTGATTCCTCAGCACCACATAAGCAAAAAGAAAAAAAGCCAGAAGTGGCGCTGGGCTTAAGTGGTAGAGCGCTAGCCTTGAGCTGAAGAGCTGAGGGACAGTGCCTAGGCCCAGGCCCCACTACTGGACCCAAAAAAACATGTAGTAGTGTCAAAGTTACTTCACATATAGGGCTAACAAATTTTAGGCTTCTGGGGCTGGGAAGGTGGCTCAGTGGTAGAGCACTTGCCTTGCATACATGAGGCCCTGGGTTCGATTCCTCAGCACCACATAAGCAAAAAGAAAAAAAAAGCCGGAAGTGGCACTGTAGCTCAAGTGGTAGAGCGCTAGCCTTGAGCTGAAGAGCTGAGGGACAGCACCCAGGCCCAGAGTTCAGGCTCCATGACCGGGCCCAAAAAATAAATAAAATAAAAACAAATTTTAGGCTTCTGATGGGAAACCTAAAATAGGTGGATTGTAGTTCAGGCGTGTACCTCGGCAAAAAGCCAGACCCTATCTCAAAAGTAGCCAGTACAAAAATAGGCTGGAGCCTTGGCTTAGTGGTAGACTGCCTGCCTGGGATGAAGCCTGGGTTCAAACCCCACTCTTACCCCATCAAAAAAGCAATATAGTCCAGGCACCGGTGTCTCAGGCCTGTCATCCTAGCTACTCAGGATGCTGAGATCTGAGGATCGCAGCTCAAAACCAGCCCAGGCAGGAAAAGTCTGTGTGACTCTTTATCTCCAATAAAACACTAGAAAACCAGGAGTGGCACTGTGGCTCAAGTGGTAGAGCGCTCGCCTTGAGCTGAAAAGCTGAGGGACAGTGCCCAGGCCCAGAGTTCAAGACCCACGACCAACCCAAAGAACAAAAGCAATATGTATAACCAGAAAAATCTGGGTTTTTCAAAAATCAGTAGCCTCTTTAAAAAATTAAGCTAGTATTTAAACTTAGTATGGTAAATAATGTTGATAAAATGTCTTGCTCTTCTTTAATACCTTTGTATTTTAACAAAAATGATCTAAATATTGCAGAAATCCTTTGATGCATTGAACTTTGTAACAATGTTAAAAATGGTGTGGATTTCCAAAGCTAGTGCTATTCAGCGGAAAGGCAGGTAAGTACATGACTCATGTGCACGCACAAATCACCTGTAAAACGGAAGCATTATATATGTATGGCATAAATATCATATGTGACTCCTATAAAAGGTTAGCTTCACGTTAGCCTTAATTTTTATGTCCACTCCGTAAAGCAAGCCATTTAAAATGTCTTTTCAAAAGAAAAGTTCATGTTCAGATTTGAAAATATGTAATATAGCCTTCACTAAGAGGCAAGAAACTTAAACAGAAGCAAAAACTCTATAACATTTGCAATAAAGGATGTGGGCTGATTTCTACTTTAAAATAAAATGAAGATCCAGGTTCCAGTGGCTCACATCTGTAATCCTAGCTACTTAGGAGGCTGAGATCCGAAGGATTTCAGCTCAAGGCCAGCCAAGGCAGAAAAGTCCCATCTCAGGGGCAAAGTTGGGTGAGGTAGAACTCAGCTGGGGTAAGAAGTGAGAAACAGAAGGCTCACAGTTAAGTGCCTGCCTAGGCGGGAAGCAAGGTACTATCTCAGTAGCCAGTGTGTTGCCAGCTAGCTGTTCAGCAGATAAAAGATCAGTATATACAGAACTCAAAAAATAAAACAGCAAAAGAACGAACAAATGCCATTAATAAGTGGGCAAGTGAGCCAAACAGGCAGTTCTCACAAGCAGAAATCAAATGGCTAATAGATACATGAGCAGATGTTTATCACCTTTAGCCATAAAGGAAATGAAAATCAAAACCACTCAAAAAAAAATCAAATTTAAAAAAAGGAACAACAAATGCTGGCAAGGGTATGGGGCAAAGGGAACCCCATACACTGCCAGTGGGAATGTAAACTGGTGAAGCCACTATGATCCATATAGAGGTTCCACAAAAAACTAAACGTGGACTTACCCTGTGACCCTGTTACACCACTATTGGGCATATATCCAAAGGAGAGTAAGGTAATTTACCAGGAAGATTCCTGAATATCTATGGTTATGGCAGCTCTGCTCACACTAGCCTGACATTTAAAATCAGGCCAACAACAGATGAATGGATAAAGACGATGTGGGGTATGTGTACATGTGTGGACATATATACACATACAGACACACATTATGGTATATTACATAGCCACAAGGATAAAGGAAATCACATCATTTGTAGGAAAATGGATGCAATTGGAGGATATATTGAGTGAGACAAGCTAGTCCCCCATCACAACTTATTATATGTTTTCACTCACATGTGGAAGCTAGGCCTAAAAGACAGACATTACTACTTTCATTCATAAAAGGGACAGATGAAGGATTGTTATAGCAGTGGTGGAATAAAGTGGATGATAATAAGTATTAAGGTGTGATATCGGGGATCAGTTGTATGTCTGAGGGCTGGCGGGTAAAGAATAGAGTAGAATCAAGGATGTTAAACAGCTGTCTGTGCCAGACAATTGAGGGTGGTTGGCATTGTTGTGAGATGGGGAAAGTGCAGGTGTTTATGTTGGGAAGAAGTAACTTCTACCTGAGTTTGGGTTGGTTGGAGAGTGTCCAGTGCTGCTGTCTAAGGCTTCTAAAGCATTAGCCTGCAATCAGGGAAATTGGGAAAAGACCACCTAGGATAGAAGGAAACCAAAGCAAGGCAGAGAGAAAAGACATGCCTGGAGGAATGGTAGAGCAGAAGTCTGAGGCACCACCTCAGGGAAACATCAACATCCATGGTCCTCCCAGATGACATGGGTCTGTGGGGGTGGGATAAATGGCAGTTCTGTGTAATTTGCACAACTCCATCACAGTGCCAGAACATGATGCCTGACAACAGCTTAGCAAAACTGACTGAATTTAAGTTGTCAAACAGGTATTCATACTTGGATTTTGAGTTGCATTCAAGTGTGTGGTACTTCTTTTGTTTTTTACCACAATCCTAGAAAGTGTATCAAGAAGGTGGTGTTTATGAATCTCAGTAAATTAAATAATGAGATGCCAAGGCATCTAACTCAGATGTCTTGCTCCTGATTCATCCTAAATGATACTGCCTTTCTAATTTATATTCCTTCTACTTTGTTTGAGTTTTAATTTTGTATTTTATTTTTAAGAGCGGGGCGATGTAGACCTGGAATTTGTTTCCGTCTGTTTAGTAGACTACGATTTCAGAATATGTTGGAATTTCAGACTCCAGAACTTTTGAGAATGCCATTACAGGTAGAAACTTACTTAATTCTGAAAGACTTTGGGGGTCTTTGGGGGTGCTGGGGTGAGGGAGGAGAAAGAACATTTCATCTTCTGCTGCCAAGTGGACTTCCAGAAATGGCAAGATGGTAAATATTATAGAAGGTAGATATAGCCAAAACAAAATTCTTATTCTATGTAAGAAAAGTTAATAACCTTTAAATTTTTAAAGTTACTGGAGTTCATTTAAGTTATGGGATACTTATTAGTGTTATTTTGTAATGTAGCATGTTAAGAATCATAGCTGCCAGTGTTGACCTTGAAAATGCTCAGCAAAGGAGAAATTAGATTATTTAAGTTCCCAAACCTGAAGCAGTGGCAAAACTAATTGTACAATAGCACTATTATTTCAGAAGTTCTGGAACACAGTCTAGCCCTTACTGTTTTTCTTGAAGTTTAACAGTCATCCACTGTTTCCAGGGAAGACTACCAAAAGTTTATCAATTTAATTCTTTACTGTATTAGTCTCGATGCTTGCTTCCACATGTATAAAGAGATACAAAATCATGGTTTTGGCATCCAGGTACCTGATAGGATTTCCCATTTCCTCTGTGAGATTAAAAAAAATTTTTTTTCTGAGTTGGAGCTGAAAATTCTCAACAGAAGACTAAATTACCGGCTCTTTCCTATGTGTGCAGCTTTATTGCTTGCTTTCCTGCTTGTCTCATAAAAATAAGAATGAGTAGCTTTAGTTTCTTGAGCACATCTTGTATATCTGTCTCTGTATTTCTTACCCTTGCTTTTATGATAACTACTCATTCTTCACCTCTTAAAACATCATGGACTTCCCTTTCTGTTCTTTGCTGAGCTTGGTAAGTCTCCTTTTATCTGGTTGGTTCCTGGTACCCTCTTACAGCACTTAACTAGTTGTGGTTGGCAAATGATTAGTTGTTCAGGTATGTTTTTGATGTTAAAACAGTAACTCCATGAGGGCAGGCGTTTGTCCTCTTACTTTTCTCCAACTTGCTTCTTCGGGCCTTGCATCCAGAAAGCACTTACATATTAGTCGGCTGGTTAAAAGGTTCTAGAGCATGTGGTAGTGAAAAGGGGAAAGGGGGAATGGCCTTTGGGGAGTGACTCTGGGGGGTTGTGTGCAAGGACTGCATGAGGAGGTGGCCAGAGGAGGCCGTGGTCATTTGGGTATGAGCTGACTGAAGATGATTACCCAAGGCAAAGAATGAGTCCACGTTTTACCGAGAGACAGTGTTGGCTCTGCTGGTGCTCTAACCAAGAACACTGGTCAGTGTTTAGGAACACATGATTTCTTGAAAAATAACAGCATTCCAGTCATTTTAATTTAATTTTTTGCTGCTTTAATGTTTAGGAGCTTTGTTTACACACCAAGCTGTTAGCCCCAGTGAATTGCACCATTGCTGATTTCCTGATGAAAGCCCCCGAACCTCCGCCAGCTTTAATTGTAAGAAATGCAGTACAGATGCTTAAGGTTGGTATCCTCATCACTTGGCTCACCTGACTCACTGTTTTACCTGAACATTTAAACCAAATGAGAGTTATGTCTTTGTTTCTTAAAAAAAAATTCCTTCGTTGATCATGTACTTTAAAATCATATTTTTATAATTAATAGCAGGTAAAGTAGCAGGTATAATGCTAAAGTAGCTACCATATTTTATGAGATGTGGTAGCAACGGTATTTCTCAGATTTTGTTTTTTAAGTAAGCAGCTTTTGGACATGTCAAAATCTCTCTTCCATGTTAGACAATAGATGCCATGGACGCCTGGGAAGATCTGACAGAACTCGGGTATCATTTGGCTGACTTGCCAGTAGAGCCCCATCTTGGCAAGATGGTGCTATGTGCTGTTGTTCTGAAGTGTCTGGACCCCATCCTTACAATTGCCTGCACACTAGCGTACCGGGACCCTTTCGTTCTGCCAACGCAGGCCTCTCAAAAGCGAGCGGCCATGCTCTGCCGGAAGCGCTTCACTGCGGGCACCTTCAGTGACCACATGGCTCTTCTCAGAGCATTCCAGGTACTTCACTGCCTCTCCTTCCTGCAGGCGCCAGGGGAACGCACTTGCTCTTCCTGCAGGTGCTGGTGAGCTCATCCACTCCTGCAGGTGCTGGTGAACACTCTTCTAGGCCACTCTTTCAGGCAGTGTCAACCATAAGAAGCAAACAAATAATGATGGCAATTCCATTATGTTTGCTTTCTTTATGAAGTAACATTTTATTAGTAGTCTAGAAAAAATACCTGCTTGCTGTTAGTATGTTAAAATTATCACAATATTTTTCTATTGTATTTTTCCCTCATTTTTTTCTTATAGGAATATGTGTGTGTGTGCTTGTATTTACTTATATTCTTGTAGTTATTTTTTGGATAATGAATTCCTTATATTTGAATCATGTCTTGGGCAAGGAAGGCTGTAAAATTTTAATTTAGACCCCTTGTATATTAAAGATACAGAACAGAGCTTGAATAAGAATTACCTTGAATTTTAATAGAGTACAATGTGACTTACTTGTAATCCCAGCATTTGAAGGTTGAGCCTAAATAATCATGAGCTCAGGTCCAGCTTGGGATATATAAAATGAAAACCCACCTCAAAAAAACAAAACAAGAGCCAGACATTGGTGGCTCACACCTGTAATCCTAGCTACTCAGTAGGCTGAGACCTGAGGATCCTGGTTCAAAGTCAGCCCAGACAGGAAAGTCCATGAGACTCTTACCTCTAATTTACCACCAAAAAGCCAGAAGTAGAGCTGTGGCTTGACTTTGAAATCAAATTTTCTGATTGGGTTTTTTTGGTCAGTCGTGGGACTTGAACTCTGGGCTTGGGCGCTATCCCTCAGCTCTTCAGCTCAAGGTAAGTGCTCTACTGCTTGAGCCACAGCGCCACTTCTGGTTTTCTAGTGGTTTATTGGAGATGAGTCTCAGACTTTCCTGCTTGGGCTGGCTTTGAACCTTGATCCTCAGATCTCAGCCACCTGAGAAGCTAGGATTATAGGCATGAGCCACTGTGCCCGGCTTGTTTTTTTTTTTTTTTAAACTGTTTTCTTGAAAACTCAAGACACTATGCCAAGAATTTTTTTTTTGCCAGCCCAGGGGCTTGAGCTCAGTGCCTGAGCATTGTCCTTGAGCCTCTTTGTACTTAAGGCTAGCATTCTACCACTTGAGCCACAGCACCACTTACAGCTTTTTCTGAGTACTTTATTGGAGAGAGAAGAGTCTTACAGACTTTTCTGCCCAGGCTGGCTTTGAACCTCAATCCTCGGATCTCAGCCTCCTGAGTAGCTAGGATTATAGGTGTGAGCCACCGGCACCTGACTGGACAGCTTCTTAATACTTAAACTCTCTTGAATGTCTTATAGACCTATAGTTTTAAATTTTCTCTCTTCATTTATAGAAAAAGTGCTCTTCAAATATATAGGATATTTCCAATATGTATATAATGTTAAAAAGTAATTGTGAGTTCTGTACTATTGAGTAGTGGATGACTCACTGTAACTAATTGGGTTGAAAACTTCCCACATTTTTGTGCAATAGAATCACCTTAAAGATCTGAGAAGGAAAAAAAAAAAAAGATCTGAGAAGGTATTGCTTTACAAAGCTGGTCCTTTAGGTTACTGACATTTAGTTTTCATTGGGATTTTGCAGAACTAGCAGTTGAGTACATTTGAGTATATATTAACTAATGGTAAATTCTGTTTGATCATGAAGTCTTAGACTAGTTAAAAAGTTAGGATAAGAATTGACTTTTAGTGATGAGGGGAATGTTTTTAGCTTGTTTATTGATCAGCAAGTGATTGGTGTGTCATTGTTCTGTTTTTGTAGGCATGGCAGAAAGCACGGAGTGATGGATGGGAGCGAGCCTTCTGTGAAAAGAACTTTCTTTCACAAGCCACCATGGAAATAATTATAGGAATGAGAACACAGCTGCTCGGTCAGCTTAGAGCATCAGGTACAGATCCTTCCCAAGGAGTCTGTGTTAACTACAGTACCCAGCTTGTTCCTTATCATATGACATTTGTAGTGTCAACTGATGCCAGCCTCTGTTACTTTATAATACTGTTTATGAGCTGATTTATAGACATCCATGTGACCTCAACATTCACTTGTTGATGAAAAAGATATCGCAGAAGATGTAATAGAGAAATGTGTGAATAGAATCTATATTTTTTGATACTCAGCAATTTACACTGTAGTTGTTGGTAATGATTACTTTATATTCTTTTTTCGATTAATGGTTTTCTGTTGTTGTTGTTTGGTTGGTTTGGTTTGGTTTGGTTTGGTTTTTCGGTCGTGGGGCTTGAACTTTGGTCCTGGGCTCTGTTCCTGATCTCTTCAGCTCCAGGTGAGTGCTCCACCACTTGAGCCACAGCCCCACTTCCGGTTTTCTGGTGGTTCATTGGAGATAAGAGTCTCATGGACTTTCCTGCCCAGGCTGGCTTTGAACCATGATCCTCAGATCTCATCCTTCTCAGTAGTTAGGATTAAAGGCATGAGCCACTCGACACCCCGCAGGCTAATTGTTATTTTTAATTCTGAAAGGAACAGTGTACAATTTTAAGTAGATTGATAGGAGTGGTGTTCCTTAAAGTATGTTTTGAATTCTGAAACAAATATAAGTTATTTGAAGGTTGTTGATTCTTTTCTACAAGGGGATTTTAATGTTATTGTTTCCTTCTAGAATCACGTCTTT
This sequence comes from Dipodomys spectabilis, assembly GCF_019054845.1. Lineage (NCBI taxonomy): Eukaryota > Metazoa > Chordata > Mammalia > Rodentia > Heteromyidae > Dipodomys > Dipodomys spectabilis. Next base: position 116,861 of record NW_024871288.1, on the reverse strand, counting down.
GATTTCTTTTCCCCCCTAGTAACATAGTACATTGAAGTGCTAGTCAAAAGAAAAACACTAGAGCCTGGATTCATGTATTAGCTGAACTATAAAAGTAAGAGAAGAAAAGGACCAGAGGATTTAGAGTTGTCTCAGATGTTGGGAAATATGAAAATTTATTGAAATTTGAGCAAGCATATGTTTGTTTTCCATAAGTAATGTTTTATAAAACATTAACACCATTCAGAAGGAGTGTTGGGTTTCTTGCTGTGATCTTAGTATACTTCTGATAGCAGCTGACAGAGCACTTTATTGCAATAATGTGCACTTAGAGCTGGGTGTGGTGGTGTATACCTGTGGTCCTAGTGTCCAGGAGGCTGAGCTAGGAGAGCCATGAGTTCAATACCAGTCTTAACTGCAAAGTGAGATCCTGTGTCAAAAAAATACACATTTTGAAAAGGTTCTTAAACCACTGATAAATAGGGTACTTAATCTAAGTTTGAGCAGATGTAGCTCTCAAGTTTCCTATCATCTGTATTTTAGACTGTATAGAACAGAATCTGTGAAATATAGGATTTGAGTATCATTAAACCTGTGTGAATTATACTTGGTTTCATGGAAATCACACACTGTTTTTGTTTTGTTTTTTGGGTCTCTAGGTTTTGTTAGAGCGCGAGGTGGTGGTGACATCCGAGATGTTAACACAAACTCCGAGAACTGGGCTGTCGTTAAGGCTGCATTGGTGGCAGGCATGTATCCTAATTTAGTCCATGTGGACAGAGAGAATGTAGTACTGACAGGGCCAAAGGAGAAAAAAGTACGATTTCATCCCACCTCAGTTCTCAGTCAGCCTCAATATAAAAAGGTAAAACATTTTCAATGCCTTGACATGAAGTCAGTTTAGGTAGTTGAAGATCAACAACAAAAAAATACTCCCAAATATCTGTCTGCTTCAAGAGATTGATTAGTTCTGTACATGTAATAAAACATTGAAACAAAACTTTTGTTAAATCTTAAAATGTTAGAAGAGGTAAAATTATAATAGTAATAACTTTAATTTTTGCTTGGGTACTAATTAATTACGTACTACTGGTTACATCAAGAGACTTTGCCAGGCACCGGTGGCTCATGCCTGTCATCCCAGCTACTCAGGAGGCTGAGATCTGAGGATCACGGTTCAAAGCCAGCTGGGGCAGGATAGTCCATGAGATCCTTATCTCCAATGAACCACCAGAAAACCGGAAGTGGTACTGTAGCTCAAGTGGTAGAGTGCTCACCTTGAGCTGAAGAGCTGAGGGACAGTGCCCAGGCCCAGAGTTCAAGCCCCAAGACCAAGAACAACAACAAAAAAAGACTTCGAAGTATTTCTAATATATTAGGTAATAAATACAAGTAACAATGTTTTCATTTGTTTTCCTAATAGATTCCTCCAGCCAATGGTCAGGCTGCAGCAATCCAGGCACTGCCCACAGATTGGCTTATTTATGATGAGATGACTAGAGCCCATAGAATAGCTAATATTAGATGTTGTTCAGCAGTGACACCTGTCACTGTATTGGTGTTCTGTGGACCAGCTCGACTAGCAAGCAATGCTCTTCAGGAACCTTCATCCTTTAGAGGTAAATTTGTTAGGAAGGACATAAAATCCATTGTAAGTCAGCTAAACAACAACAAAAAAAGGTGAAATTACAATAATTTGTAGTTAGTAGCTTAGTTTTAAAATAGATTATTAAGGTATACTGTTCTTGGAATTATGAGGTTAATTTCTTAGATAACATAACATCAGTGTTTTGCATTTTTGACTACTCTTACTGATGGGAAGTTTTTTTCCTTCTTAAATATAAATGGTAATGAAAACACTTTAAAAAACTTTTCTGTACTTGATTCCATATTTTAACTTATTTTCTCATTGTTTTATATTCTTTGTTCTTGTATCAGAGTATTACTTCACACTAATGGCTCCATAAGATTCTCACATTCAGCATAATTATGAACTTACATATAAAATGTTATTGTTTGGCAAACTTTAAGCATTCCTTTATAGCTGGGTATTTTGATGATTTCACACTTTGCTATTCAGAGATTCAGTAAATATCAGCTATTGGGCTAAATATTGAAGGTGTAACAGAAAAGAAGATATTTTGGCATCTGAACTTTGCAGTTGAGGCAGTAGGCAATGAATAAGTAGACAGACTTTCAAGAAAATGAAAAGAGGACTACTGTAGAGGTAACCTACTTTAGAAAGAAGGCCTAGACAAGTTACTGTAAGGAGATGAGACTCAGAGTAGGAGAAGCCAGCCCTATCATTAGGCAGAAATGTTCTCCAGAGAGAAGGGAGCAAGCTCCGGGAGTCTACCCTAGGAAGTGAATGATCTTGGAGCTAGCAGAAAGGCCAGGTGACTGGGGCACATGATTAGTGGTAGGAAGACATAAGCCGGGCACGGGTGGCTCACGCCTGTAATCCCAGTTACTCAGGAGGCTGAGATCTGAGGGTTCTGGTTCAGAGCCAGCCTAGGCAGGAAAGTCCATGAGGTTCTTATCTCCGTTAACCACCAGAAAACCAGAGGTGGCGCTGTGGCTCAAGTGGTAGAGTTCTAGCCTTGAGCACGCAGGCCCAAAGCTAAAAAAAAAAAAAAAAAAAGGAAAGGAAGGCATAGATTTGTAGACCATAGTGCAGAATTAGCCCTTAAAGGATTTTAAGTAAAGGAGCAAGGTCATGATAGATACCGTGTTTCTTTTTTTTTTTTGGGTCGGTTGTGGGGCTTCAACTCCGGGCTTGGGCACTGTCCTTGGGCTCTTCAGCTCAAGGTGAGCACTCTACTGCTTAAGCCCACAGCGCCACTTCTGGTCTTCTAGTGTTTATTGGAGATAAGAGTATCATGGACTTTCTTGGACTTTCCTGCCCAGGCTGGCTTCTTTAAGAAGATCTTTTTTGGCTGAGTGAATAGATTTCTTAAGGGACAAGAAAGAAGCAAATACTTAGGAAAGATGATAGCTAATGTGAAGAGAAGTAGATTCAGAATTGCATGGGAGGCACTAGAATCTGCTAGACTGGATCTGGGTGGTAAGGAAAAGGGGGAGGCAAGGGTAACTTGTGTAAGAGGAACGTCAGGGTCTGTGCAGGCAAAGTCCGAGCTGCCTTAGACATCCTAAGTGAAGTTTGTTTTATTTTTTATTTATTTTTTTGGGGTCCGGTCATGGGGCCTGAACTCTGGGCCTGGGCGCTGTCCCTCAGCTCTTCAGCTCAAGGCTAGCGCTCTACCACTTGAGCCCACGGTGCCACTTCTGGCTTTTTTTTTCTGCTTATGTGGTGCTGAGGAATCGAACCCAGGGCCTCAGGCATGCAAGGCAAGTGCTCTACCACTGAGCCACCTTCCCAGCCCCTGAAGTTTGTTTTAGAAAGCAGCTGCAGATGCAGATCTGAAAGCCGTAGGAGTTCACAGAAGAGGCCTGGACCATACAAATTTGGGGGCCTTCAGCTTGTAAATAATATTTAAAGACACGAGTGGAGCTCCTCAAGACAATGTGTAAATTAGAGGACAGGAAGAAAGTGCCCTGGTGTTGGGGTGGTCATCTCTTCTGTAACTTTGAAGGCCTGGAAAATTTCTAGACTGAAGGCAGTCATGGCTGGATGGCCCGAACGAAGGGTGTTTCAGTGGGGTGATGGGCCGAGGGCGTGGGAGGAGTGGGAGGGTGGTGGTAGGCAGCTCGAGAGAGTGGGGTGTTGATACACTGGTCTCGCCTGTGTCTCCTGCTCTGATTTGCGTAATATTTTCCTTGGGCTATGAGTTTTTGTTGTTTTCCTTTTGGTAACAGTCCTGGAGCTTCTTTGTTCAGCTAATGAGGATTGTACTTCAGTTTTCAAGTTCTTGGCATTTTTCTTTTGTTGTATTGCATTGTGATTAAAGGTTGTAGTCTTGAGTGTGTCTTATTTTTCTCTTTAAATACTGATATTTAGTTTATGAGGTGTTGGATTAAGAAAACCTCCCATGTAAGTTGCTAGAATTTTGGGAAGAATTAATTGTGAACATAAAGAGTATTCTGCTTATTGTTTTACAATACGTACAATAGTAACAGTGGCTTGCTGTTTCCATGTGTTTGGACAGCAGATGGCGTTCCCAATGACAGTAGTGACAGTGAAGTGGAGGACAGAACTACTGCTAACTTGGCTGCATTGAAACTTGATGAGTGGCTCAATTTTAAACTAGAGCCAGAGGTACGTTTTTTTTTTTAACCTATTGGTAACCAATTTCTTTCATTAAGTTGCTATGAATTGATACAGTCTGATAAATTTTTTTCTTTAATACTAAGCCCTGAGTATTAGAGAATACAGAGCCTTCTTGTGTTGTCTTCCATATTTTTTTTTATCCCCAATAGAAGACTTGGAAAAACTGAGATGTGGATCAGTATTGATGCATATAGCTCGTTTTCTTACTCCATTCATGCTGCTACAACTACTATAGACTGAATAATTATAGAATATATGTGCGTCTCAAGGTTCTAGAGGATAAGAGTTCCAAGATCAAGGAAGGGGAAGACTGTAGGGGACTGTAGGAAGACTGTAGGGGAAGACTGATGTGCTCTCAGAAGGCAGAAGTGCAGAAGGGATGAACTCCCTCCACCAGGTGTTTATTTTTTAGTTTTGTTCTGCTCCTGGGGCTTGAACTCAGAGCCTGAAGGTTTTTGCTCATGGTTGGCAATTCTACCACTTGAGCCAGCTTTACTTCCAGCTTTTTAGTGATTCTACATCCTACATTAAGTTTCAACATGAATTATTAGAGGGAACAAATGCATTCAAACCATAGTAGTAATATTTGAGTATTTCTGCATATTAAAAAATTAGTATTGGAGACATGGATCCTTTATTTTGTGTAACCGTTCCTGAGTGAAATACAAGTGTTCTTTTCTGGTTTTTGTTTCCATCTATCTCTGAATTGAGAGTAAATTGTGTGTGTGTCTGTGCGTGTGTGCACACGTGCTAGAGTTAGGCTTTGTACTCAGGGCCTTTCCCTTTTACTTGGCTTTTTCACTCAGGTCTGGCACTCTACCACACCTGTGCTCCTGGCTTTTTGCTGTTTAGTTGGAGATAAGCCTTTCGTGGACTTTTTTGGCCTGGACTAGCTTTGAACCATAATCATAGCATCCCGAGTAGGTAGAGTTACAGGTGTGAGGCTCCAGTGCCTGGCTTGGAGTAAACTTTTAACAGTTTAAATTCTTTTTAAGTTAAAAATTTTCATGACTCTGTTTTTAATGTTTATTATATCCATGTTTGATGAGGAGGGGACAACTAAGCTGCCAGTAGTTGACAATTGCTAGCTTTACGTCTCTCAAACATCCATTCATTGATCATCACAACCTGCTGCAGTCTCATTCTCATTCCCAGCCCTTTGCTACACCGAAACTCTCCTTGCCGAGTCCATCTGTGTTCTCTAAGTCAGTTTGGTCATTGGCACTGTTGCTCATAACCTCCTTTTCGTAATCCTGCTCTCCCTCATTTCCCACCCCAGCTTCATTGTCTTTAAATTACTGGGACATTAATCCCTTTTAATTCTCCCTTTGTAGTCATTCCTTCTAGGATGTTTCTCTGTTCCTGATGCTAAGTTCCCTGGTTCTCTGTGCTTGGCTGTTTTCTTCTCATTGGCTCTGCTCGTCCCAGGGAGCCATGCCTCTGCATGTAGGCTTAGTCACCATGGGTGCTCTGGGAGTGCTGTTGCCTTCTGAACAGCATCATCTGGATGTTCTGCAGACACAGCAGTAATGTCTCAGTAGCACCAATGTCTTTTTCTCTATCTACTGTGTTATTGTGTTTCATTATTAGTCTTTACGTACCCAGTGTTTGCTCTCCCCCCCCCGAACACTCTCTAGTCCTAGGAAAATGGTAAATGAGAAATTTCATTTCACTCATGACATAAATGAATGGAAGTAGTAACAGCTGCAGACCTTAAGTAATGAAAGAGTGTCTTACATACATTTGCTTGCACCTGTTTGAACTGTATTACAGGCCGCCAGTTTATTGCTGCAGCTCAGACAGAAGTGGCACAGTCTGTTTTTACGCCGAATGAGAGCTCCATCTAAACCCTGGTCTCAAGTGGATGAAGCCACCATACGAGCAATTATAGCTGTGTTAAGTACGGAGGAGCAATCTGCAGGTTTACAGCAACCATCTGGGATTGGCCAGAGGCCAAGACCTATGTCTTCAGAAGAACTTCCTTTGGCATCCTCTTGGAGGTCAAATAATAGTAGGAAAAGTTCAGCAGACACTGAATTTCCTGATGAGTCTACTACTGCAGAAAGGTAAATTATGATTTTAGAAAGGTTCTATCTAAATGGAAGGTGATTTCTCCAAGAAGTTAATTATTTGTATTATTTAAGAATTACTTTTTTTTTTTTTTTTAATTTTGGTTGGTCTTGAATTCAGGGCCTGGGCACTGCCCCTAACTGAACTCTTCAGCTCAAGGCAAGCGCTCTACCACTTGAGCCACAGTGCCACTTTCAGTTTTCTGGTGGTTTATTGGAGATAAGAGTCTCATGGACTTTCTTGCTTGGGCTGGCTTTGAATCGCGATCTTCAGATCTCAGCCTTCTGAGTAGCTGGGATTATAGGCGTGAGCCACTGGCACCTGGCAATAGTTTTTTTTTACAATTCAGGACAAAGAAGAAAGTTTATAATAAAATGAAAAGTTTTAGTTAGGTCTTACTAGTATTAGGGTTATGTAAGGGATTTTTAAAGTATTTATGAGACATTTAATATTAAAGATCATTCTATGAAAAGAAAACTCAAAAATGTTCCTTTCCAGAATTCACAAATTGAAGGTATCTTAGAAAGAAAGTAACATTTTATTTTATTTATTTTGTGCCAGTCCTGGAGCTTGAGCTCAGGGCCTCACACTCTGGCTTGGCTTTTTCACTCAAGGCTAATATTCTACCACTTGAGCCACACCTCCACTTCTGAAAGCATCATGTTGAAAGTGTGTTTTGTTGATACATGTTAGGTATTGATACATGTTTCCTGGATGCCCTACATTGAGAATTACTTACCACCGTTTAAAGTGAATTTCCCACCATCTTCCCCAGGTATTGGAGCTATTGTGTCATTAACTTGTGTATTACTCATCTCTGACCATTCTGCCTTGTTCTAGAGTACTGACGAAATCTCCATCTCCAGCCTTACACCCTCCTCAGAAGTACAAAGACAGAGGAATTTTACATCCAAAGCGGAGCACTGAGGACCGATCAGACCAGTGCTCTGTGAAGTCTGCGGACAGCAGCACCTACCCAAGTCCTTGTGCAAGTCCTTCCCCACCATCTTCAGGAAAGGTAAGTAGCAGAAGTAGGCACAGGAAGCATCAGGTTTGTAACGCCTCCAGTGTTACACATTTAAATAAGATAATAAAAGCTTCCCTTTGGGCTGGGGGTTTAGCCCAGCGGAAGGGCACCTGCCCGGCGCGCACAAGGCCCTAGGTTCATTCGGTCCTCAGCCCTGGGAAAAAAAAAAAAAGCTTGCCTTTTTCCAGTTAGGGGTGCGGGGTGCCTTGCAGGTTTAAATTGAGTGACTCCTGGAAAACAAACTGCAGTGCTTGGAATACATTTTTTTTTTTAGTTTTCTTTCTGCTTATAAAATACTTCTATTATTCTATTCTGTACTTCTATTATTCTGTTCTACTACTTCTATGTTCTTACTAAATACTATTATTTTAGGATATTTTAAGAAATTATTAACTAGTTGTATATAGCTGGGCTGTTCATTTTTATTTCTTTAAAACCTTTTGGTTGAAAGAACAAAGCTAGGAAGTGGCGCTGTAGCTCAAGCAGTAGAGTGCTTGCCTTGAGCTGAAGAGCGCAGGGACAGCGCCCAAGCCCAGAGTTCAAGCCCCACAACCAACTAAAAAAAAAAAAAGAACAAAGCTATTTAAATTTTGGTATATAATTTCAAAATCAGAAGCATGTATTTCTTTTGCTTGTTAATTCAATAATTATGTTAAAATATACTAAATAAATTGTTAAATACAGAAGGTAGGAAGGCAAAAGATAGATAGTGATATGGAACTGGAAACTGTCATTTTTAAAATGTGTAATAGGAATTATTTCGTTTGTTCAGAAGCATTTACTTTTAGTTTCCACACCTGAATAGGTATTTGGATGGGTGATATTCAGCAGACATTTTTACCATATACTGTTTTACATAGTAATATGTTTAACTTTACAAGAAACTCTTCAACTCTTTTCTAAAATGGCTGTGCTATTTTGCATTTTCTTTAACAAACCCTTAAGAGTTTCATTTGGTGTGTATTTTTGGCACTTGGCATTATTTATCATTGTAATGTCTTTGTAATTCAAAATGCGAGATGATTTTGTAATTTCTAGTGAGTGGATTGGTGGTGGCTGTTATGTGAATTTGCAGTTATTCTCCCTGCTCTGCATCTTTTCTGTGCTAATTTCACACTCCAGCCATAGTCTTTGCTGAATTAGCATTCTAATTTGTTGTTGTTTGTTTGTTGGTTGCCAGTGTCAGGGCTTGAATTCTGAGGCCTGGCTCTCTCTTTTCTTGATTGGCTCACAACTGGCACTCAACTACTTGAGCTTTTGCAGTACTTACCACGCAGATTGGAATCCCTGCAGTCTCTAAACCCTTCTCTGTTTTGGAACTCCAAGACTGCTAGGCTTGTCACGAAGACTTCCTCCTCATAGTGCACATAGGAGTTTAAATTTGTTCTCTGAATTTCAAGGTTTTAAAAACATTTTGTGAAAATCCATTTGGAGTCTTAAAGTCTGGATCCTTTTAACAAGGCTTTTTTTTTTTTTTTTTGGTCAGTTGTGGGTCTTGAACTCTGGGCCTCGGCACTGTCCCTCAGCTCTACAGCTCAAGGCGAGTGCTCTACCACTGAGCAATAGCGCCATTTCCAGTTTTCTGGTGGTTTATTGGAGATAGGAGTCTCACGGTCTTTCCTGCTCGGCCTAGCTTTGAACCGTGTGAGCCACCGGCACCCGGCAACAAGGCGTTAAAAGTTTTCAAGCATCATGAGCTGTTTGCATTTGTTGACTATTTGATAAAATATTTTTGGCTTATGTATTTATGGAAATGATGTTTGCTGATCTTGAAAGGTCACATTACCCTCGGAGAACTTACACATTGTTTTATAGGGCTCAAAATCTCCTTCACCAAGACCAAACATGCCTGTTCGGTACTTCATAATGAAGAGTAGCAATCTGAGAAACCTTGAAATTTCTCAACAGAAGGGCATCTGGTCTACAACCCCTAGTAATGAGCGGAAGCTAAATCGGGCCTTTTGGGAGAGCAGCATGGTTTACTTGGTATTTTCTGTTCAAGGATCTGGACATTTCCAGGTGAGCTGTCCTAAAACAGTAAAATGGACTTGTTCTGGTTGTGGGTCACACTGTACAGGTAAAAACAGCAAAAGAAAACCAGCTTTGTACTGCATTGGAGTGGAATGGTGCCTCTTGCTTGACTTGGAATGAAGGGTATTTAACATCTCTTCTAGGGGTGATAGAACTGGGACCTCTTTAATTTTGCTTTGTCTTAACACCAGAGCCTTCACACATAAATATTTTCCTCTGAACATAACCGTAGATTTACTGGTTCTCAGATGCACTTAACACTATGGAGAGATTGACTCAGTTGAATGTTTATTTAAGTAGGCCAAGAAAGTTAGCATTGACAACATACGTTTTTTAACTTTGCTTGCCTTCATGCTTATCTGAATTTACAAAACATGGAATTTATTACAGAAATAAAACCTTAGCTCAGTTCTCTTCATTGTCATGAAATAAATGTAGACGTAAAAAACACATTATTTAGAAACTGTTAACATTTGAAGTGTTGGATTAAAATTGTGTTTTCTTCTAAAATTTGATAATAAACCTAGTAAGCTTTATATTTGATTTTTTTTGTTAAGTATCTTTTATAGTTTTACTTTAAAAGTGTAAAAAAAAACCCTCAGCTTTATCAGACAAAGTAAGTTCAGATGTTTTAACAACTTTCCCTCCATCTCTTCCCCTTCTTTTACCTACAGGGGTTTTCCCGTATGTCTTCTGAGATAGGAAGGGAGAAGAGCCAAGACTGGGGCTCAGCGGGCCTGGGCGGGGTCTTTAAGGTGGAGTGGATACGAAAAGAGAGCCTTCCCTTCCAGTGTGCACACCACCTGCTCAACCCGTGGAATGACAACAAGAAGGTGCAGATAAGCCGGGATGGGCAGGTACTGTGCTGGCGTTGACAGCGTTTACTGCTGTTCAGCACGTCCAGGAGAAAGTCTGCAGTCTGCGTACTTATTTATTTAATGTCTTTGTGGCTTAAACTAATTAGGTAAAGTAAATAACTATTTCATATTTTTAATAAAATGAGTTATTACTCCATTTGATGTTAAGAGAATATAGACTGAGGCCAAATGACAGTGAGTCACATGTTTGGATCAGTGTGGCTCGCTTTACATCCTCATGGGAAGTGTAAGTTATTTTTAAAGCAGGGCGCCGGTGGCTCACACCTGTAATCCTAGCTACTCAGGAGGTTGAGATCTGAGGATCATGGTTCAAACCAGCCCAGGCAAGGAAAGTCAATGAGACTCTTATCTCCAGTAAACCACTTAGAAAACCGGAAGTGGTGCTGTGGCTCAAGCGGCAGAGTGCTCACCTTGAGCTAAGAGCTGAGGTTCAGCACCCAGGTCCAGAGTTCAAGCCCCACGACTGACCCCCCCCCCCCCCCCAAAAAAGTTATTTTTAAATGCTCATGGTGATAAACATACACATGTAGACTGTAAAACAGTGGCATTCTTTTTACCTGTATAATAATATTTTTATTTTATAATGCTGATTTTGAAATAGACAATTCCTAAAAAAAGACTATCAAGTTTGAGTGCTTTTGCTAAATCACCATTAAAAATGTATTATTTCTACATAGAATTCCAGGACTCGTGGAAGCCAGTTGGCATTTTGTCGTGAAAGTAGAGACATTTGTAAATTCACTCATCTTAAATCTGAAAGTCAACTTGTATACCTTAAAGCAGAGATTCGCACAATTTAAACATTTGGTTTGAGCATGGTCTGGTTAAAAAAAAAAAAAAAAGAATGGAATTATTTTTTTGCATTTTTATCAGTGTAGTTTTTGGTAATTTTTCAGTTTAGTTCTTTGTATGTTTATTTTGACTTTTGATTTATCCAGGAGCTAGAACCACAGGTTGGTGAACAGTTGCTCCAGTTATGGGAACGCCTTCCTTTGGGAGAAAAACCCACAAGTGACTGACAATGCAGGTTATGCCTATTTGACTTTGGGTGCTAGCAGTATTTGTTGTCATTAGCATGACACTTAGAGTATTTGTTTTTCCCTTTTACTGTTCTAGAATGCTTTGCCGTGGAAGAACATGCCCAGAGGAAACTCGAAATGTACCAAGTTTCCCAAACGGAGAGGGGTGTGCGGCACGTGTGATGAGTGTGGTCGCAGTGCTGCTTCCGATGCCGTCTTCACGTGTGAGAACTATAGTGATCATAGGGAGCACAGCAGTAATAATTCCATGGCTTGACACAACAGCACTTACTTTGCTTTACAACGCACTGATCACTTTGTAACGCAGAGCAGGCATGACTATCGGTTTTTCTGAGCACCATGTAGAAGAGTCAGTTCTTTATTCACCACCAAGAAAAAAATGCCAGCAGCCAACTAACTTTATAAATGGCCTTTATAAATAGTGTGTGTTAAGAACTGCTCATTCTGTCATTTAAGCCAGAGACATATTGGAAAAAAATAAAAAAAGAAGGAATGCTCTTTTTTGTGTGTGATTAGATAAAACGCAGTAAAATCTAAAGAAGGGCAGAACTCCTTCCTGCCTTGATAAATGAGGTGGTGTGCTTAGCTGAGTCTAGAGCTGCCTCTTTTAAACTGAGAAGTCCCATATTCCTCCCTCTTTTTTCTTCCTCCCTCCTTCCCTCTCTTCCTCTCTTCTCCCTTCCTCCTCCCTCTCTCTTTCTCCCCCATAACAGCTTTCACATGTCCCTCACATGAGCACAGTAATTTTGACATCTTTGGCTATATAGCACCTTGTTAAAGATTTAAAGACATTTCTACAAGTTTTAAAAGATACACAGCAGTTATTGGTAGCTTGGTTGCTTTATGTCTTTGAAGCTAAAACACACAAGGACCACAGTTCTAAATGTCTTCTTTAATGTTTAATTTCTTTTTTCTAACTTATGTTTCAGACATGGCTTCCACCTTTTCTGCATTTACTACTTAATAAATGGGGATTTAAAAAATTTCCAACCTATGCTAATGCCAAGTCTCAGGTTTCTTTGTCCTCTCAGAGTTGCTTGGTTTGTACAGTTCCCTTAGAGGCTTGTTCAAGGGGAATAGAAGGATAGGGTATGTGGGAAAAAAAATACCTGAATACACTAGACTGGATACTTCTTCTCATGGTATCTTTGAGTTGTTGTCATAAAGAAAAAAATGGATTTTCTTTAAAGATAAAATTCTAAGTACTCTGGTTCTGTATTTGAGAAGAAATGCAAAATCATTGGTCAACAAAAAATCTTGAGACCATCAGTTCTCTCTGAGAAGCATTATTGGTGCATTAGAATGTCAGCCGTGATTTTTGTTTGTATTAGCTGTATTAGTAGCTCTTAGGTTTGTTCTTTTTATACTTTGAAGTACACCTGTAAGTTGAGCCTATATGAATTATGTTCCATTTTACATGTATTACATTTCTTTTCCTATTAGATCAGCTTATGTTTTCCTGATAATGTGTACTTTTTTTTTTTAAAGATATATACTTAGTAATTTTCAGTGTTTTAGATTTGGAAGGACTTCAAAAAAATACAGCTTGTTTAAATTTTCACGTTTTCTAATATCTAGCCTTGTATGTAAATGATGAGTTTGTTGGTATTTAAAATGAGTACAGTTTGAATGTAATTAAAATGTTGTTTTTGGAAGAAATGAACTTTAAATGTTAATATGCTTATTAAATCTATTAAATTATTTAGATTCCATGTACTACATCTCTTTTTTTCTCCCCATGCAACAGCCTTCCCATGTCTTTGTGTCATGCAGCACAGTTAACACTGACAGCAACCAAGGCCTTCAAGGAAGAGTCATTGAGGGTTTCATCATGAGATGCCTTTGAACTGTCTCTGAGAATAGATAAAACTGGGTACAGTGGCTCCCACTTGTAATCTTAGCTACTCAGGGGGCTGAGATCAGGAAAGTAGACAGGATTGAGGTTTGAGGTCTACCTGGGCAAAGGCTTAACAAGAAACCGTCTTCACAATAAGCTGGGCCAGCGTGGGATGTGCCTGTCATCTGAGCTGTGAAGGGGTTGAAGTAAAGGATCATGGTCCAGGCTGGCTCCAAGCAAAAATATGAGACCCTGTCAGAAAAATTAACTAGATGCAAAAAGGGTGGAGGGTGTTGCTTAATTGATAGAGCACCTGCCTAATAAGCACAGGGTCTTGAGTTCAAATCCCTATATATATATACATATGTATCTCACACACACACACAAACACAGGACAATTTGTAAAAGGATCAGGACAGGAAGTTAAAAAGTATAGTGAAAAGTAACCTGTAATTCAATCCTAGCTACTTGGGAGGCAGAGGTCAGGGCACCAGAGTTTGAGGGTAGCCGGGGAAAGTTGAAGAGACTCCATCTCAAGTCAATGGCTGAGTGTGGTGGCATATGCCTTTTACCCAAGTTGTAGGGGACATAAAAATCGGGGGATCACTGTCTAGGCCAGCTCGGGCATAAAGCAAGACCTTACCTTGAAAATAACAAGGTCTGACAGTGTGGCTGAAGTGGTAGATGGTAGATAGATACAAGTGAACAGCTGAAAGAAACACAGCAAAAATGTTCTGAGGAATATGTAGCTTATAAAACTGACAAAAGTTTTTTTTTTAAAAATAAGTTTGTCCTGTAAAATGTAATGATAGGGAAAGATAACTAAATCTAGAGGATCTTGAGCTTAGTCTACAGTTTAAGATGCCTATTAAAAAGGCTGTGTGGGCCTGGGAAGGTGGCTCAGTAGTAGAGCGCTTGCCTTGCATGCCTGAGGCCCTGGATTCGATTCCTCAGCACCACATAAGCAAAAAGAAAAAAGCCAGAAGTGGCGCTGTGGCTCAAGTGGTAGAGCCCTAGCCTTGAGCTGAAGAGCTGAGGGACAGCGCCCAGGCCCAGAGTTCAGGCCCCACAACTGGACCCCCCCCCCCCAAAAAAAAAAAAAAAAAAAGGCTATGGGAGCCAGGTGCCGGTTCACACCTGTAATCCTAACTACTCAGGAAGCCGAGATCTGAGGATCATGGTTCAAAGCCAGCCCAGCTAGGAAAGTCCATGAGACTGATCTCCAATAAGCCACTAGAAAACTAGAAGTGGTGCTATGGTTCAAGCAATAGAGCCCCTGGCCTTGAGCTGAAGAGCTGAGGAACAGCGCCCAGGCCCAGAGTTTAAGCCCTATGACAGACAAAAAAAAAAGCTGTGGTTCTAAACGTGGTGCCTGGTTGATGAGTAGAGTTTTTTTCTTTTTTAAAAAATCCTTTCGTGATAGTTCTAGCACTCGAACTTGGGGCTTACACTCTACCACTTCAGCTACAACTTGTTTCAGTTTTTTTTTTTTTAGAAATTGAAGATCAGAGTTTAACAGATTTTTCTTACCCCATCTGGCTTCAAATTATGATAGATTTCAGCCTCCTGAGTAGCTAGCATTACAGGCATGAGCTACCAGTGTCTGATCTGGTGAATAATTTTGTAATTGGGCTCAACAATCTGTATATTAACCTGATACCTATATGGCCCATGGATTATCCTGAAACAGATGAGTCAAAGGTATTTTTGGATATTTGTTTTAAAGTTCATAAGGCATCCATCTAAAATGCTCACATTATTCATCTTGTTCACCAGCGGAAATTATAATAGTAAAAATAGAGGTGATTGATAAAACATTCACCTCTTTGCAAGAGGTGCCACATTACACTGAAGCTCCAACACTAAACATGAGAACAGCAAGCTGCTCAACCATTCTGACCTCTAATTTCCCTATGTGAAAAAGAAAATACCACCTTTCCCATCTGTCTCACAGGATCACTGGAAGTGAGTGTTGGAAAAACCAGATGTCACACGGATATAAGTACTTAGTGTTATTTGCCCATAATTGCCTGATAGGTTGTGGACATTCAGTATCACAGATCTTTAATGTCTATTTATTCAGTAATTAAGTGTAACGTGCCCACAATGTGCGAACTCTTGCAGTTTAGAGCACCAAATTCAACAACAACAACAAAAAACAACCAATTCTCTCTTGGCGCACTTCGGTTATAGTGGAATATCTCCTATCTTGAATCACCTTGAAATAAACAGAAAACTACACCATCTATCTAATAATGAGAAGGCTACAGGTCCCATTGTAATGTAGATGTGAAGGAAAAGAGGCCCAGATTAGTTTATTTGGCAGTCATTTAAGAACGTAATTTCAGGGTTAATTTGGGGGACTCAAGGCAAAAGTCATTACCTCCTTTTGTAGAAAAGAATTTACCCCAGTGAAGCTGATGAGGGAGGAATCTGTTGCGGTTCTGAAGCAGTGGACTGTCTGTAGACTCGGTTATGTTTTGGATGTGAAGGTACAATGTCTTCTAGTGATCTAACTGTGCTATTGAGGCTGGGTTAATCTGGGTTACCTGTGTATTTTAGTGCTCAGAGATCATGATGCCTATTCCTTCTGGCTCCCAGGAAAGGCAGGAAGAATGACTTGCTGGATTGTTTATTTTCGGAGGAAGGCTGGTGCGTGCGCAGCTTCTCTTCCTGGCATGTCCATCTGTCTACCTTTTTCTTTAGGAACTGATGGTTTCCTTGGACAAAATGCATATTGTCAATGGAAAGTTAGTCAGAAATCATTTTTGTGCTAATGTCCTCAGTTTGTTTCCCAGGTCTGACTCCTCCTGTCCTCAGACCAGGCTAGAAGCTTGATGATATTCTTTATTTTTCTGTATTGTGATTAGCATGGAAAACTTTTGTTGTTGTTGTTGGTTATGAACATTGAACTCTGGTCCTGGGCGCTGTCCCTCAGCTCTTTAGCTCAAGGCAAGCGCTCTACCACTTGAGCCACAGCGCCACTTCCGGTTTTCTGGTGGTTTGTTAGAGATAAGAGTCTCACAGACTTTCCTGCCTGGGCTGGCTTTGAACCGTGATCCTCATCTGAGTAGCTAGCCACTGGTGCCCAACTGGAAAACATTCTTTTATCATAGTGACTTTTCTTAGGACAACTATCTAAGGATAGTATATAACTGGATGAACAGGTAAGCACAACTAATCACGTTATTTAAAAAATATCCTATAGTTACTGAAACAAGGAAGTCTTGTTTATTAATAATAATTTAAATTGATTTTTAATTGTGTGTGCTGATGGGTACATTGTGACAGTACATTTGTGTGCTGGGTAATGACTGAATCACGGTTAATTAGCGTTTCCATCTTCTAAATATAGGCCATTTCTTTGTATTTGAAATATTTCTTTTTTATTTATTTTATTTTTTTATTTTTTATTTTTTATTTTTTGGGTCTGGTCGTGGGGCCTGCACTGTGGGCCTGGGTGCTGTCCCTCAACTCTTCAGTTCAAGGCTAGCGCTCTACCACTTGAGCCACAGCGCCACTTCTGGCTTTTTTTCTTTTTGCTTATGTGGTGCTGAGGAATCGAACCCAGGGCCTTATGCATGCAAGGCAAGCGCTCTACCACTGAGCCACCTTCCCAGCCCTGTATTTGAAATCTTTCAACTGTTTTAGTTCTTCATAAAATAATAAAATGTCCTACATTGTACTCTCCTTGTGTGGAGTGACACAGGCTCATTCCTCCAGCCTCACTGTCTTGGTACCCATTATTTCCCCTCCTCCCCACTGCATGGCCTCTAGTAATTGTTTTTTTTTCTGGGAGATCAGCAATTTTTTTTTTAAGCTTCCACCTATAACTGAGAACATGCAGTATTTCTCACTCTTATTTAAAAAAAAAAAAGTCAGGGAAATAATACTTGAAAAGTAGGACCTATTTTGTTAGGGTTCAAAAAAGAAAAGCCGTGTTTAATATTTGTGATTCTTTCATATTGTAATTTTTTTAGCTTTCTACACTTCAAACCTCTTTTCTGAGAACATGTTTCATCCTTCCGTTGGCTAATCATCAGAAAACACACTGGTATGTAACTATATAAAATACCCTGGCTTGTTCAATACGTTAAACAAGAAATGTTAAGGGAAACGACTAAACAGGCTTCCCAGAGACTGGCTGTGGCGTAAAGTGGAGGGGAAGGGGAGGCTCGCGGGAGGAGGACTGCTGCCCGTGCTAACAGTGGCTTCTGGAAATTTTCATCTGCTTCAATGTGCCAATGAGAAAACACATTGCATTTAATGAGAATTAATTGTGTGCTCACTCAAAGAATTCCAGAAGTTCGGTGCAGTTTAATTGTAAGTACAGGGTCTGGCCTAGACAGTAAAGAGGTTTATTGGAAGAAAATTGAGTTGTGTAAGAATCTATGGGATTGAAGTGCGCAGAGGACAGGGTAAATGGAATCAGAGCCACGGAAACAGGTCCGGCCAATGCCTCCCCTTGGCGTCACTGGCACTGGACTCTGTTAGCACCAGATTCTTTATTCAACCATTTTCCAGCCTCCTATACATTTCTTTTTTTTGTCAATTATGGGTCTTGAGCTCTGGGCCTGGGTGCTGTCCCTCAGCTCTTCAGTGAGCTTTCTACCACTTGAGCCACAGTACCACTTCGAGTTTTCTGGTGGTTCATGGGAGATAAGAATTTCATGGACTTTCCTTCCCCAGGGTGGCTTTGAACTGTGATCCTCAGATCTCAGCCTCCTGAGTAGCTAGGATTATAGGCAACCAGTGCCCGGCTCTCCTATACATTTTTGCCACGCTTTTTTGAGAGTTGGAGTCTGAAGACAAGCGATTGTCTTTACTATAGTAGGAAGAAGGAGGACCTGGTTTCTTTTGCCCGGAAGGTGAGATACTGCTTTCTGTCAAGTAATACATCAAGTATCCCCCAATATAGAGACTATGTGTATTTGGATTATAGTTAGATTTTTAAAAAGTCACTAGGTACTCTGTAGTGTCTGTTGACTTGGAATTATGGTAGAGTTGTCCTAAGATGGAAATCATAGCTTCTGTGCAGTGAAATCAAATAGTCAATTGGCCCATGCATGATTGGGTAGAGCTGTGGAAGGTCAACATTTCCTTAAATTGTCTGCTGGAACATTGTGTGTGTGTGTGTGTGTGTGTGTGTGTGTGTGTGTGTGTGTGTGTGTGTGTGTGTGTGTGTGTGTGTGTGTGTGTGTGTATGTGTGCCTTCTGAGATTTCTGAAGGTCACAGGATCCATGGCTTGCCATAATCCTACAAAAAGTTTGGAAATCCCGCCTGGAAAGTTAAAACTTCATTAGCATTTGTCTGTATTGTTGCTTGGATTACGACCTTTTGCCCACTAGGGGGTGCAGTTGTATACCTTTCCGTCATCAATTTTAACTACAATATTGATATGAATTGTAGAAGCTCAGTAGTTTAAGTGGCCTGTTCTCAAGATGGCTTTTTAGATTTGGAAGTTTTAGAAATCATGTTTTACAGATGAGGAGCCTTTTTTTCCCTAGCAGTTTAAGGAGAACTTAAAAATATGTCGAGTCGCTTCTTCACCCAGGATGAGCCTCAGACGCACTGAAAGATGCTCACTTGCGGACTTCAGATTCCTTGGAGTTGAGACACAGATCTTTCATTTATGATCATGACTTGCACATATATCTGATGCTTCTTTCCTGGGGCAGTTGAAATCCTACTAAGGCTTGAAAAGAACTTTCATTAAGGAGGAGTGTGCATAGAAAGTCAGGGGTAGCTGGGTGCTGGTGGCTCACATCTGTAATCCCAGCTACTCAGAAGGCTGAGATCTGAGGATCGTGGTTCAAAGCCAGCCTGGGAAAGGAAAGTCTGTGAGACTCTTATCTCCATGGAACCACCAGAAAACCAGAAGTGGTGCTGTGGCTTAAGAGGGAGAGTGCTTGCCTTGAGCTGAAGAGCTGAGGGACAGTGTGCAGGCCCAGAGTTCAAGCCCCATGACTGACAGAAAAAAGAAAGTCAGGGGTATCGCTATACATGTGTATATAAGCAGTCTTGCTGACACCTAAGAGATGTGCTTTAACTATTGTTTCATTCCCTCAGACCCGAAGACAGAGCCTCGAGTCACATGGCAGAGCACAATAGAAAGTTCATTCTCAGAAGCAGCAGAAACGCCTGCCATCTGACCCCTCCTGCCACTGCCAGGAGGGTACAGCAAGCTCCTTTTACGTCAACAGTAGCTGTGAGGGGTAAGGAGGAAGCGGGGGAGTGAAATCTGAAAGAACCAGCCTCTCCCAAAGATCACAGAAGCTAGACACCATAGGAGGCTAACTGTGAATAGAATGTTGAAAAGCCATCAGTGAAATCGCTTACCATAGAGATACAGTGAAGGACAAGCCTAAGTGTTGCGTGTTTCTTAGCTAGCTTGCCAGCCACATCCGAGTGCAACGTGGGAGAGGGGCCATCAGCCCCTCAGCCAGCCAACCACTTTCAAGGTCATTTCGTGAGCCATGGTGCCTGGAAAAGGTGGTGAGTATCACAGATTCTTTGCAGCCCCCGCCTGCTTGCCTGGCTTCTAGCTCCAACAAGATGGACACACACAGTTTCTGGAACGAGAATCAACCATCTACGCTCCCCTAGGAACCCCAAAATAAGACCTCTCTTTGGTAGAGATGGTGAGGTTTTCCATCAGAGAATCTGTGGAAGATTCCTCCTAAGCTCATCTGGCCCAGTAGGCTCATTAGAACTGGCATTTCAGGTCCCACTATCTGCCTTCCTAAACCTTGCTACGTAGAAAATACTGGAGGGTATGATGAATTCTGTCCCATAAAGCAGTTATCAATGAAATTGTTCTTAAGGAGTTGGCATTGAGATAGCGATAAAAGCATCCCCTAGCTCTGCAAGAAAGGAATCAGGAAATGGTGTGGGATGCATTCATTCTTACTTCTTTCTACATGTCATGGATCTATCTTTTTTTTAATCACATAGTATATGAGAGTCCCATGGCAAAATATGCTTTGTGATTTTTTTTTTAAAAAAAAATGCCTTTTTTTTCGGGGGAGGGGGTTCAGTCATGGGGCCTGAACTCTGGTCCTGGGCACTGTCCCTCAGCTCTTCAGCTCAAGGCTAGCACTCTACCACTTGAGCCACAGCACCACTTCCGGCGTTTTTCTTTTTGCTTATGTGGTGCTGAGGAATCGGACCCAGGGCCTCATGCATGCGAGGCAA
This sequence comes from Dipodomys spectabilis, assembly GCF_019054845.1. Taxonomy (NCBI): domain Eukaryota; kingdom Metazoa; phylum Chordata; class Mammalia; order Rodentia; family Heteromyidae; genus Dipodomys; species Dipodomys spectabilis. The sequence continues at coordinate 96,576 of NW_024871288.1, read as the reverse complement.
GCGCTCTATCACTGAGCCACCTTCCCAGCAGCCCTCAACTAACTTTTTAAACCAAGAACCCAGCTGAGATCTTCACACTGGAACTGTATGGAGAAAGATGCAAATGTGTCTCACTAAGATGACATCTTCCCTACCCTGAGGTTTGTCCTAAATCATACCATTCATCTAAATGTCATAATGAATAATGGATTTGTAAAAGGTGATTAAATTGGGGGTAATGGTTGCTTTCCTTAAAAAAAAATATATATCAGCATCCTAATGTCACAGAGCCCTGATTTCTAAGTACTCCGGTGTTGAGTGTTCTTCCCCTTCTCCCGGTCTCTCTCTCGCTTCATTCTCTTCTCTCTCTTTTGGGAAACACAAAGTTACTATTTCAGGGTGCCCTCTCTGGTGTGGAGAGAAAGGGCAAGCTTTCCTTAGGACATTCTTCTCTTTGGCTAGGAAATGGTACTACGTTCACCATTGAATTCTAAGTCCTTTTGTTCTCTGTTACAAGAAGAAATGTTAACGCTTTGGGTGGTGATTGTTCTTTGACTCGACCTGTCTTTGATGCCATTTTCCTTGGCGGCGCAGTCGGTTGACACACAGTGGAAACAACCATCAAACGCTTTCATGGTAGAGAGTGATGGAGCGTCTGGGCAAGGGCGTTGGGGGAATTCGTTGGGGAGATTCTGTAAAGTGGTTTGGAGATGAAAAGTGCAATATAAATGCTAAGCAGCCCAGTGTGTTTCTGGGAAGAGGTGCAGGAAATGTAGTCAGGACCCTCCTCGAGCCTGGCCGTCTGAGGGCTGCCTTCATCCTCCAGCTCAATGAGAACTCGCTTCTCCTTCCTTCCCCACAGCCCACAGGATGACTTCCACCAAAGCCAGAGCCAGTCACTTGATGCAGTTTCCAGAACTGTGGGAAAATGCACCAGGGATATATAGTAGGTTCTCAATAAATATGTTTGTTTTACTTTCCATTTTTTCCATTACTTTTTTTTTTTTTTTGGTAAGTCATGGGGCTTGAACTCTGGGCCTGGGCGCTGTCCCTCAGCTCTTCAGCTCAAGGCAAGCGCTCTACCACTTGAGCCACAGCGCCACTTCCTGTTTTCTGGTGGCGCATTGGAGAGAAGAGTCTCAGGGACTTTCCTGCCCGGGCTGGCTTTGAACCGCAATCCTCAGCCTCCTGAGTAGCTAGGATGACAGGTGTGAGCCACCCCTGCCCTGCTTCTTTTATTTATGACTTACATTATCTTTAAGGGATTTCAAGTCAACAAATCAGTTTATAAGTACAATTCATCTTGCTCTATACCATCTGTCCATCATTCTCCCTCATCTCTTGCCAAACCCACCCATCCCCTCCAGTCACAATGTACATGTATGTACACTGAATATTATGACTACATTCTCTCACCCTTCCCTTCTCCCCCCTCTCCTCCTCTTAACCTCTGCCTCCCCTTAGCCTCCCTCCTTTCCTGACAACAGAAGTTGCAGTTTCCTCTCCTTCATTCTGTGAAACTATGAATTTTGTTACTTTATTTTGAATTCTTTTTGAACTGTTCCTGTGCCTCTGTATGGATCTTATACCCTGTGAGCAGTAGATGGCGCTCTGCCACCGTGATCATAGCAGGGTGATGGTAAAGGTGGGCTTCTCTGATTTTGTAATTAGCTAAAATGAAGATAAGCAGAGGTTTAATTTAAGTCATTTCCCTCTCATTATACTCTACAAGCGATCATGATCTTTTCAGGTAATGGAGGAGGCACAGGGACCAGTATTCCTTTACTCCACATAGAGCAAGTCAAAGTTGATTTATATCTCACCTTGAAGTCACCAGACTTCAGCACAAAGAACTGAGTGTTATGTAGTCTTTTCTTCACTGATAGCCAATGATTGTTTAATTTTCCTTTGAATAAAAGTGTGGCCTTTCTCATAGGCCTTGGAAATTCTCTTCACAGACTAAAATATTCGTTTGCTCTTTAAAAAACCATTTGTAATAATTTTCAACTCTTTAACGATTTGGAAAGCTAATTCAACCATGAAACCTTAAAGCAATATAAAGGGTTAAAATCTAGCAGAAGAAGGAGCTGGCTTCCACTATAAGTGGAATTATCCTTCATGGGGACAGAGAATCTTCTTCCCTGTGGCCAATGGTGAGAGGTGATGTAGAGTTCAAATCCGCTCATCTATGTCTTGATCTACTTGATGTTTAAAACATTCAAAATAAGCCCTTTAAAGAACCTGAGGAGGAAGTGGCGCTGTAGCTCAAGTGGTAGAGCACTCGCCTTGAGCTGAAGAGCTGAGGCACAGCGCCCAGGCCCAGAGTTCGAGCCCCACGACCGACAAAAAAAAAAAGAAATCACGGAAGTGGCGCTGTGGCTCAAGTGGTAGAGCGCTCGCCTTGAGCTGAAGAGCTGAGGGACAGTGCCCAGGCCCAGAGTTCAAGCCCCACGACCGACAAAAAAAAAAAAAAAGAAATCAAAAAGTAAAGAACCTGAGGAGACAGGAGATGGGTTTTTCATGACCACACTAGATGTGAACTTGAATCTTTTTATATATCTATCTCTGTCTCTGTGTACTCATGTTTGAGTGAACGCAGTAAAGGGTTTGGAGAAGTTATGAATCAAAAGCAGCAGGGATGGTTCACATGGATGGCTGTGTCTGATCTGATTCTCATGTCTGGGAGTTAGGCAAAGCGAAGAGGTATCCATCCCATGGTTAAGAGTTAAATGGATCTCACTTTTCAAATGGCTACTAAGTTGTTAGGATATAAATACTTTTTTTTTTTCTTTTTTGGTTGGTTATGGGGCTTGAACCTGGGGCCTGGGCATGTGCTCTTCAGCTCAAGGCGAGCACTCTACCACTTGAGCCACAGCACCACTTCTGGTTTTCTGATGGTTCATTGGAGATAAGAGTCTCACGGACTTTCCTGCCTGGGCTGGCTTTGAACTGCGATCCTCAGATCTCAGCCTCCTGAGTAGCTGGGATGACAGGCGTGAGCTGCCAGTGAATACTTTTTAAGACCTAACTACATTCATCAAAAGAATGACTAGGTATATCTTCTGGCCCAAAGATACCCTGAAAAAACAAAAACCAAAAACTCAACATTCTAAGACTCTCTAGGGGACTGTGATCTTTGAGAGTTTGTGAGAGGCTTCCCATGAGCGGTTTCTTGAGGCAGATAGAGACAGGTTCTGGCCTCAGCACCATTGCTTCTGGGGTGCCCGAGTCTGGGCCTTGCTTCTCTCAGATTCCAAGTTGATGGAATTCATCCTTGGCAATCAATCTTGGCTCCAATCTCACTTACCCAAGAGGCCCACCCTTTCCTCCTCTTCCATCCTGCATTCTACCCACTCCCCAGCCCTCAGCTCCTCTTTCTCACTGCTTTCCTGTTACCATTCCTGTAACATGTATTTCAGGTGTTTTGTTTTTTTTTTTGTAAATTATCATTTATCCTCTTACTAAATATGAATGACGCATTTACAGGCTCTTGCTGTTTGGTGTGTGTGTGTGTGTGTGTGTGTGTGTGTGTGTGTGTGTGTGTGTGTGTGTGTGTGTGTGTGTGTGTATCTGTGCTGGCTATAGGGCTCAAACTCATAGCCTGTGTGTGTGTGTGTGTGTGTGTGTGTGTGTATCTGTGCTGGCTATAGGGCTCAAACTCATAGCCTGGGGTGGGCTCTTTTTGTTCAAGGCTAGCATTCTACCACTTGATCCATAGCTCCATTTCTGGCCTTGGGTGGTTAATTGGAGATTGGAATCTCAAGAACTTTCCTGCCTGGGCTGCCTTTTGAACTGCAGTCCTCAGATCTCAGCCTCCTGAGTAGCAAGGGTTATAGGTGAGAGCCATAGATGCTGACCCTTTTGTTATTTTGGGGGGTTTTGCTTTTGTTTTTGTCTCTTGTGAGGCTTGAACTCAGGTCCTGGGTACAGACAGTCCCTGAGCTTTTTTGCTCAAGGCTAGCACGCCACTGAGTTAAGCCACGGCACCACTTCTGGTTTTCTGGTGGTTAACTGGTGCTAAAAGTCGCAGACTTTCCTGCCTGGGTTGGCTTCAAATCATGATCCGCAGATCTTAGCCTCCTGAGCAGCTAGGATGATAAGCATGAACCACCAGGACCAGGCTGGTTTTTGTTTTTAACTGACTAGTAACTATAAATAAGTTTAGTGCAGTGACTAGCACTGTGGAGTTCATAGTAAATATTTGCAGAGATAATGAAAAAAAAAAGTCAGCGTATCCAACCTGGTAAATATATATTCTTTGTATACAAAAAATATAGAAAATCATATTAAAAAATGTACCTTAGGAACTGTTTCATGCCCTGTTTTGTGATTCATTGTCTAAAAATAGGGAAGTGAGTCTTTGTTATTGCTGTTGCTTAAATAAACTCAGGCTTTTGCTTTATAGAATAAGCCAGTGAATGAATCAAAGATTCTATTCTTGCTTGTCCCTGGTTTTCTTTAAGGTAAGTCTCATTTGTACTGGAACTATCCTTACTATAAGTTCATTTAATTACATTCAGTAGAGGTCAACCTTAGTTTTGTGAAAGGACTAAAAGGTATCTTTAGGCATTTATTTAAGATTAAAGATGTTTTTTGTAAGTGAGGAAAACCTCACAAGGCATACCATACATCTTTTGCTGAAGTTGTAATCACTAAAAATAAGTGAGGGAGGAAGCTACAATGTGGTCACTTCTCAGTAAAAAGGACGCCATTTTGACTCGGTGTAATCGCTGACTCAGCACACTTTTTCTATGTTGTATAGCAAATTGGCACAACTTTGTGACTTATTACACCACACACTCGTATTAGTTCACAGCATCGTGAGTGAGAATTCTGGGCACAGGGCTGCTCCTTAGGTGTTTAGCATGTTGTATCCCATTGCCAGACCTGGCTGGGGAAATGTCTGTGTCCAGGCCCACTCCCATTATTGAGGAAGTTCATTTCCTCCTGGTTGAATGACCCAGGACTCTTGTCCCACTGGCTGTCAGCTCTTGGGAGGTTGCTCTTGGGTGCTGAAGACCACTTGAACCACAGCTCTACTTGTGACTTTTTTTTTTTTGTAATTTATTGAAGAGTCTCACGAGGACTTTCCTGCCCAGGCTGGCTTAGAACTGTGATCCTCTGATCTCAGCCTCCTGAGTAGCTAGGTTTACAGTTTAAAATGGTAAGTAAAACAAAACAATGTGCATGGTATTAAATGTTTGTAGTCAGTGTCTTAAAAAAGGAGAGAGAGACAACCATTTTGGCATTAGAGGAAGTCCAAAGTTGTATTCTCATATCTATCTCCATAAAATACCATCTTCTTGATAAATACTACTAATTATAAAATTATAAAAATTTAAAAATACCAAATACTGATTTAAGGAACTTAATTTATCATCTTAGAGTGAATATGTAGTTTCTCTAATAAAAAATTTATGTTATTAATAAAGAAGTTAGTCTATCAAAAGACATGCGGGAGCTATTCAGAAAGAAGTAGGGGGAAAAAAGTCATATTACCAACTATTAACAAAGTAAAATTTCATTGAGGAAGAATCCTAGAATATTTTTCTCAAGACCCAGGAGAGTCATAAATCCATGGAAACTGAGGAGACTTATTTTGCTTTGGTTAAAAAAAAACAAAAAAAAACTGAAGAAAGCTTTACACAGGAGCATGAATTTGTATTTATAAAAAGATATAAAAATTTCAATATATGGACTGGGAAGGTGGCTCAGTGGTAAAGCACTTGCCTTGCATGCCTGAGGCCCTGGGTTCGATTCCTCAGCACCACATAAGCAAAAAGAAAAAAGCCGGAAGTGGCGCTGTGGCTCAAGTGGTAGAGCGCTCGCCTTGAGCTGAAGAGCTGAGGGACAGCGCCCAGGCCCAGAGTTCAAGCCCCACGACCGCACCCCAAAAAAAAAAAAATTTTCAGTATAGCCTTGCCAGAAAGTCACTGCTCCATGACCTTTGTTGCACTTCCGGGTTGCTTTTGTATCCATGGAGAGCCTATAGTTAAGCATGGCCCATCTTCTGGCTGCCACATGGAACTCTATGATTTTTTCCCCCTCTCCATGGCTCACACACAGTTCAAGGCCATGATTGCAATTAAATTCATAGTTCTATTCTCCCCTGGGTCATCAGATAATACTGTGCGTGGGTTTCCTTATCTTTTATAAAGATGTCTATTTTTAATCTCTTAAGGATTTGTAAACTTGATCTCAACAGCAGGAAGGACAGATTCTCAGAGAACTTTGCAGGCAGAGATTTCCTGTGCGCAGATTGGAAAAGCTTCCGGAAGGAGGTTGACTCACCCTTGAGATCCAGGCTTGATGTATTTGGTGAGAAGCTAGAAGATGGTTGTTCAGAACCATGAGGAGGCGATATGACCTACAGCAGGGTTCTTCTACCTTAAGCCTCCATCAGATATCCTACCTGGAAGGATTATTAGGAAGAAATGACTGCCGGGCATCAGTGGCTCATGCCTGTTGAGCTAGCTACTCAGGAGCCTGAGATCTGAGGATCATGGTTTGAAGTCAGCTGGGGCAGGAAAATCTGTGCGACTCTTACCTCCAATTAACCACCAGAAAACCAAGTGGCTCAAGTGGCAGAGTGCCAGCCTTGAATGGAAAAGCTAAGGGACATCTCCTGCACCCGGAGTTCAAGCCCCAGCAACAACAGCAACATGCAAAACTCCCTTCCAGGAGCCAGGGCAGACGTACAACCTTGGCTTGGCCGTGGTGATGCTCTTCGTGGAGTAAGGCAGTGGGATCAGGCAGGGAGGCAAAGATAGACTAAGGGTTGCTATGAGTGGACATATCTGGTGTCTCCTGCCAAAGTGCTCAGGGTTTTGGCCCAGATGCCAACGTCCGGAGACATCTCCCCTGCCCATTCTTAAAGAGTGTTCACTTCTCTGTACACGGAACTCCCTTTCCCCATTGCTGCATCGAATCTATTCTACTATTTTTCTTACTTGATTGCTTCTGATTCTTTGGGTGCTGAGCCTCAGGAAGATATGTTGGTCTCTTGTTTATCCCAATGCCTAGAATAATACTTGACACCAAAGAGCCCTTGATGTATAAGTAGTCATTGAGTGAATGAACACCAGGAACCTGTTGTAGTATCTAGTAAATCTACTTGTTTGCCTTACAAGACCTAAAATTTATTGGTTGCGGGCAATTTTTCACCCTGCAGATAGTTTTTATGAGGAAGTTTAATTTTTCCTCAGTACCTGGGCTTGAACTCAGAACCTCAACGCTCACTGAGCTTGCTTGCTCATGGCTGGCCCAACCACACCAGACACACCTGTGTGGATTTTTATTTATTTTTGCCTAGTTAATTGGAGATGGAATCTTGTAGATTTTTCTGACTGGGCTGAATTTGAACCTTGATCCTTTAGGATTCAGCCTCCTGAGTAGCTAGGATTACAACCCTCAGGCACTGGTGCTTGGCTAATTAATCTAAACATTTAAGACAGAGCAGATGGACTTGTTTTGATTAGTCTGTATGAAGAGAATCACAGTTGAGAACCATTGGTATTTTGTTATTTCTTAAACATTTTTATTGTTATGATAAAGGTGATGTCCAGAGGGGTTGCAGTTATATTAATCAGGTAAGGCTCTTTCTTTCTCTTTCTTCCTTCCTTCCTTCATTTCTTTCTTTCCTTCTTTCTTTCTCTCTCTCTCTCTTTTTCTTTCACCAGTCATGGGGCCAGAACTCTGGGCCTGGGCGCTGTCCCTCAGCTCCTCATCTCAAGGCAAGTGCTCTACCACTTGAGCCACAGGACCACTTCAAGCTTTTTCTGCTTATGTGGTGCTAAGGAATCGAACCCAGGGCCTCATGCATGTGAGGCAAGCACTCTACCACTGAGCCACCTTCCCAGCCCAGGAGCACATTTCTTTATGGACAATGTCACCCCTTCCTTTGCTCTCTCCCATATCTCCGCCCCCCTTCCCCCCCAGAACCATGGATATTTTGTGTACAAACCTGGAGAGGTAATGTAGCAATTACCTTCCAGAAAGTGCAAAATGGTAATTAAAAAAAAAGTTTACTTGTTTGCAATTCAGCAGATGGTTCTTGTATAGTCTTCAAATTATTTCTTGAAGTCATAAAGTCACAACAGCAGCAACAAAAACACCCCTGTAATGTATTCTTTCTCTACTTCCAGAAATAGAAGGAGCTAAAAGCGGTAACTCTCTTGGCCCGAGGTGGAGCTGGGGCTTCAAAAGCTGGACGAGGGTGTGGAGGACAGCATTGCTCTGTCCCTGTGAGTCTGAGCGGTCACTTTTGGCCTGATAATTTATAGCCCGATCTGCAGTGTGAAAGGCAGTTCCTCAGTGAAGCCTCAGGCATTGGGAGGTTAGGAGGCTCGGTCAGAATGTGCAAGATAGGGTAGATGGCTTGGGGTCTCCAGAAGCCACTGCAGGGCAGCCTGAATTCTGTTCCCCCAGTCCTTCCCCTGAGAGGGCTGCAAAACAAACAAACAAACCAGGGATGCATATTAAAAAGGTGTTATAATAAATTCCCTGGCTGAAGCCTCTCCTTCCCTGCAGAGACAAGGCTTAGAGCTGGCAAGAATCTGGGTCACTGACTGAGAAATCAAATAATTGGTGGGGATGAATGAAAGGAGGGACAGCCCCTGCTCTGGGTATGAACAGAATCCCTTTCTCTGTGTCTTTCATGATTTGGGCACATTAGGATGACAGCAGAGCCCATGGGGGTGCGTGGCTAGATAAACCAGGGTACTGCAGATGTTCATTTTTACTTTGTGATTTAGGAAAGCCAGTGCGCGTGCGTGCAAGTGTGTGTACATCAGGTGTTTGGCTGTATGAATGGGGCGTAATTCCCCATCTCTCCAACAGGAAGCATGCTGTAATGATCTGCCCCTTTCAGTGTGGTGAGCATTGTGAACCCAGCAGTTAAAGGCTTATCGACTACTTTTTCCTCTAAAGCAAGTAGATATTTCCTGAGTTCCTGTTGCTCTGGGTGGAGTGAGGCAGTGCAGACAGACCCTCAGCCTATGGTCTTTTCCCACAGCCTGCCTAAGAAGTTTGCATCCTGATGATCATTAAGTCTCGTTGTCAGAGGTGCAGAAGGGGAAAGCAAAATGAGCCTGACTCAGGCTGACAACTGAAGTTAGCACTTTGGTGACCAATTCTCAATGGGCCAAGGAGATGACTGTCTATCAGAAGACAACAACGACAACAACAAAAGAACAACACTGGGCATTTGAGAAGTCTGACTGATAAGGAAACCAGGTTTATTAGACCCTAGGCCCAAGTCCAGGAATCCCCTTAGGACCACCCACTCATCCTTAGATGCCAAGGAAAGAGACAGACACGGGTGAAGAGCAGAGAAAGGAGATTTATTCCACGGCAGCCATGGGAAGACAGCACTTAGGACATCTTTCAGGGGAGTCTTCAGGGACGCAGACATTGGTTTCAGGTTAAATAGGGAAGACTGAAGTATGGAGGTGGCGGGGCGGGACAGGCAGCCATCAACAGGCCAGGTGTGGCTGCGGCTCTTGGTTAGCTCAGGCTAGGGCTGAGTTTATGTTCTCTGCCAACTAAGTAACAAAGAGGGTGGGAAGTGTTTGAAGTGCACAGAGTAAGCTTATTTTTTACAAGGGAAAAGAGGGGCTGGGAAGGTGGCTCAGTGGTAGAGCGCTTGCCTTGCATGCATGAGGCCCTGGGTTCGATTCCTCAGCACCACATAAGCAAAATGAAAAAAGCCAAAGTGGCACTGTGGCTCAAATGGTAGAGCGCCAGCCTTGAGCTGAAGAGCTGAGGGACAGCGCCCAGGCCAGAGTTCAGTCCCCAGGACTGGCAGAATAAACAAACGGGAAAAGAAAGAGTGAAATGGAGACTCTCAAAAGAAAGGACCAACCCAGACTTACTATCTATCATCTCTTCCCAGGTCTCCAGCTTTGGGGGGAAAAGAAGGTGCGGATCTTTCGATGTGATTGGTTGAGCAGGGGCCACGTGTCAACAGAGGCCTTTCTGATTGGCTCCCTCTGCCAGGGATCCTCCCAGTTCTCCCGTCGATGTGATTGGCTGAGCAGTAACCACGTGTCACCAGAGGCCTCCTATTGGTTCTTCTGCCGGGGATGGGTACTTCCGCCTCCGGACTTCCGTTTTACAGAGCGCCTGCGTGCCGCCCGCCTGACAGGAACAGGAAGCTGGTGGGAAGAGGAAAGGTGACTGCTGCTGTGTCCCTGCCTCCCCTCCATGTTGGGCTTTACCTCCGTCGCCATTTTCTTCCCCGGACCGCCTCGCCGAGGCTCGGCTGGACTGGCGTTTCCTCGGAGTGTGCATGGCGGGCAGGCGGCGTCGAGCCGGGCCCGGGCCCTGCCCGGCCGTGGGGCAGGGGGTGTGGAGGCGCTTGCGCGGCTCCCCTGCCTCTCCGTGCACAGGGTGTGGGGGAGGGCAGACCGAGGCCCGCACGAGATGGCGGCGGGGGAAGGAGAGCGGGAGGAGGAGGCCCGGCCGTGAGGAGCGGGCGCGGGGAGCGGGGCCTGCGCGCCCGGGACGAGGCCTCAGAGCCCGGGCTCCTGGCCTGACTGACAGCCGGGTGATTGACAGCTGGCACAGAGCAGGCCCAGGAAGTGACCTCAGAGCCTGGGCTCCTGGGCTGACAGCCGGGTGATTGACAGCTGGTTCAGAGGGGGGCGGGGCCTGCACAGGCCCAGGAAGTGACCTCAGAGCCCGGGCTCCTGGGCTGACTGACAGCCGGGTGATTGACAGCCGGCTCGGAGCGGGCCCAGGAAGTGACCTCAGAGCCTGGGCTCCTGGGCTGACTGACAGCCGGGTGATTGACAGCTGGTTCAGAGGGGGGGGCGGGGCCTGCACAGGCCCAGGAACTGACCTCAGAGCCCGGGCTCCTGGCCTGACTGACAGCCGGGTGATTGACAGCCGGCTCGGGGCGGGTGAGGGGAGGGGCCTCAGAGCCTGGGCTCCTTGGTTGATTGACAGTCGGGTGATTGACAGCCGGCTCGGAGCGGGTGAGGGGGGCGGGGCCTCAGAGCCCGGGCTCCTTGGCTGACTGACAGCCGGGTGATGGACAGCTGGCTCGGAGCGGGTGAGGGGAGGGGCCTCAGAGCCCGGGCTCCTGGGCTGACTGACAGCCGGGTGATTGACAGCCGGGTGATGGACAGCCAGGTGATTAAGGAGGAGGGAGGGGCCGGTCTCCCGGGCACACCTAACGACACTCAGGACCTGGATGCTGTCCCCAAGCTTTGGTGCTCAAGGCTGGTGCTCTACTACTTGAACCACTTCGGATTGTTGTTGTTGTTGTTGGTGGTGGTGGTGGTGAATCATTAGGGATTAGAGTCTCCAGGACTTTCCTGCCCGGGCTGGCTTTGAACCGTGATCCTCAGATCTCAGCCTCCTGAATAGCAAAGATGACAGGCACGAGCCACTGGTGCCCAGCTTTGCGTGACGTAGTTCTGTCTACTCGGTTAGCTTTGGAAGGACTTGCCTCTTCCCTTCTTGGCCCAATCTTCTTATGGATCTAAAGATGGACTATGCAGGGTTGACTCACTTCCTACAATTCCAGGTGCATACAGATGTCAGACAAAACCCCAGGGCGTGCTTGACCCGCAGGCAGGGCTATCAGACCTAAGCCTGCCTGTCTACCTCCCATTGGGGGCCTCCCCAGCCTTCATAGCCTTTTCCATAACCTCTGTCTCCCTGTTCAGACCCTCGCGGTTCTCCAGTAAACTGTCCTCCCCTGTGGAAGATCCAGTCCTGCCTGTTTCCTTTTCCTCTGTCCTCCATTTTCCTAACCCCTCCGGTGTGAGGTTTCCTTAACAGCTCTGGGTTAAAGTACAAATGAGCTAGAGGGCAGAAGGTGAAATTAACTGACAATGGGATTCAACGCGTCCTTGTCCTCCTCATCTCAGTGACTCAGGTGAATGCCAGAGAAGTATTTAATAGACAAACCGTGGAGGAGCCACGAGGTCTTCAGTAGCACTTGGGTGTGTATGTGTATGCAGGTATGCATACACACTGGGGCTTGAACTCAGACCCTGGATGCTGGCCTAGGGTTTTGTTGTTGTTGTTTGTTCTCAAGGCTAGAGCTTTAGTACTTGAGCCACAGCTCCGTTTCTGGCTTTTGGTGGTTAGTTGGAGACAAGTGTCTCAAGAATTTTCATAGCCTGGCTGGCTTCCTTCCAACCCTGACCCTTAGATTGCAGCCTCCTGAGAGGCTAGGATTACAGATGTGAGCCACCGGTGCCAAGTGTTTAAAGAGCACTTTTAACCACTTAATCCTTCTTAAAACATCATGCGCAAGTGCCCAGATGGGGCCTCTATTTACACTTAGATGCAATGTCCACTTTCATTGTGGGCTCTACACGTGAAGTTCCCAGGGCATCTCTCTCGGGAATGCTGAAGAATGGGAGGAATTTCAGAACCTGTATCCTAAGGAACCCAACACTTTTCAAATATCACAGAGTTGGCTGCACCAGAAATTACCAGCGCAAGCTGGACATGGTAGCTCATGTCTAGAATTCCAGTGCTAGGGACTAGCCTGGTCTTCATAGCAAGATGCTATCTCGAACAAACAAAAAAACCAAACCAAAATGGCAACAAAACAATATATAAGCCAGAGCAGAAGTAGATTTTGAGCTTTCCTATTTAGAAGCCATAGAATCTGTGGGGTCAAATATGGAAGCTTTGTGAGCATCATAGGAAGCAACTGTCACTATGTGCTGTTGGCTTTAGCGGTAAAATCATAAAACTCTCAGAGGTAGGGACCTTTAGTATCTTTGAGTTCATATCTTTTATTCTATAGTTAAAGCAACTTAAATCCTGCTAATTGAGGTACAAGGTTTTCCTATTTCTCATAAATGTGATATAATTATAGGACACGAGAGAGCATTCTTTAGTGTTTGGTGTCTTAAGTTCCTCAGCATGGCTTTTCAGGTTATTCAACAGAAAAACAATATGGCATATCTTTCTCTCTTTATATTCAGTGCAGAACATATTTCTTTGCAAGCATAATTAATTGGCCAGTGGTAAATTAGCTCATAAATTAGCCTTTCCCATGGATCTTTAATATTTCTTCTTCTACTTTTCTCTAAAGAAATGAAATTAAGTGATGGGAAGGGAGCATATTTATAATTATAAAAGGTATCAATCAATAAAAATCATATTGTATTTGACAACAATTTTTTTCAGGTTCCTGACAGCTACTTAGAGAGATTTCAGAGTCTTGACTTAAGTACATGTAGCAATTAGGAGGTATTTATTACTAGGTTAATGAGAAGCTATGCCTCTTAATGAGTCAAAATTGTTCAGGGGAGAAAATTGCAAGAGAGGAGAGAGCTCAGGGAAGGCTTTATCTCTAAAAGCTGTTCTCTCTTGAAGGTCATGTTACTGTTCCTGTGTGATTTGTTTGCATTCTTATTAAAAATATTTGTTGCACATACATTGTAGCAGTTGTGCTAAGTGAAAAATGGTGCATTTATCAAGAACCATTTCTGCTCCTTTGACTAAAGTAAAGCTGGATTATTTTTATTATTGACCCTGACATTACTAATCATTCTCCTTGAAGTCCAGCCCCCCTGGATCACAGTACTCTTTCTACCTCTTGGACTGATATTGATTTCTTCTTAGCACCATTAGGTTCTCTTCCATCTGCTATTGCTGTGTTTTTAGGTGTTCTGTGTGGTTTAGGACCAACTGTATCCTGATGACTAGAAACCATTTCCCTAATTTGTGATAGTGAATCTTTTTATTATTATTATGGCATGTAACAATTATTTTTATTTATTTATTGGTTTTTGTGTCAGCACATAACAATTGTTGACTAAAGCATGGTATATCTAAGAGCGAAACTCCATGCACTAAACCTTTTGAACAATTAACCGACAGTTCAACAGAATGAGTATCAGGAAGTTGAAATGACATTGTAAAGTTGCCACGTAGTGGGAGGGAGTGGGTGAATGAAAAAGGGAACGGGGGACACATACAGCAAGAATACTCAATGTACGCTGGGTGTCGATGGCTCACGCCTGTCATCCTAGCTGCTCAGGAGGCTGAGATCTGAGGATCACAGTTCAAAGCCAGCCTGGGCAGGAAATTCCGTGAGACTCTTATCTCCCATAAACTACTAGAAAACCGGAAGTGGTGCTGTGGCTTAAGCGGTAGAGCGCTCTCCTTGAGCTGAAGAGCGCAGGGACAGCGCCCAGGCCCAGAGTTCAAGCCCCATGACCGACAAGAAAAGAAAAGGAAAAAAAAAGAATACTCAGTGTACACCTGTGATCAAGGAAGTGGGAACTGTAGAGTGAATGTGAGGGTCAGGAATAGACAGGCTAGGTGGGCGGGGGAGGGGGCTGGGGGAGGAATAGATTGACCAAGAAGCACTGGACGTTTGGATACACTACATTGCCACCCCTGACTCAACCTTCCACAGCTCAGAAAAAATGAACTAAAGAGTTGCATAAGCTTCCTACTGTCATGTTCTCAGTTCCTTTCTCCGTTGACCTCATTAGAATGAGAATTTGATGCCGATCTCTCTACTGAAGCAACTCTCATCCCTAGTCACCCTACCCAGGTGACTAGTGACCTAGACCAGGTCACAGCCCACTGCTGAGTCTCCGTCCTGTGTCCGCGCTCCCGACAGCCGTTAACCTGGCCGATGAGATGCTTTTCTTTAGGTGTCAGTGGGACACCAGAAGACTGCTTGCTCCCACCACTGGGCCCCACTTCTCAGGCTTGTTGGCTTCTGTCTTTTGCTTTTGTTGGATCTCTGAAAGTGAGAATATTCAGTCTCTGGTTCTGTTGTTCTCTTTAGCACTAATCCTACCCAATGTGGCCTTGTCCTCTTGCTTCAGATAACATCGGTGTGTTACCAGGATCTCCATGTTTGTATCTCCAGCCCAGATCTATTAGCAGGGCTCTTCAACTTAGATCTACCTAAATCTTACTAATTACTATTGACCATTTATTAATTCCTAATTTACTAATTACTTAAACTAATCAGGACAGGGATGCTAATGGACACCTTGGGTGTAACATATCTATAAAGAACTATTACCCTTCTCTAGAATTGTCCTTCCCAACTATTAGATAGTACCACCCTCATCTTCCTTCCTTCCTTCCTTCCTTCCTTCCTTCCTTACTTTCTTCCTCCCCCCCTTTCTCCCTTCCTCCCTTTCTCCCTTTCTCTCTTTCTCTTTCTCCCTTTCTCTCTCTCTTTCTTTTGTCATGGGG
The DNA here is from genome assembly GCF_019054845.1 of Dipodomys spectabilis. Classification (NCBI taxonomy): domain Eukaryota; kingdom Metazoa; phylum Chordata; class Mammalia; order Rodentia; family Heteromyidae; genus Dipodomys; species Dipodomys spectabilis. Next base: position 81,405 of record NW_024871288.1, on the reverse strand, counting down.
CTTCAATTCAGGGCCTGGGTGCTGTCCTTGAGCTCTTTCACTCAAGGCTAGTGTTCTACCAGTTTAAGCCACAGTGCTTGGTGGTTAATTGGAGATAAGAATCTGATGGACTGTTCCGTCGGGGCTGGCTTCCAACTGTGATCCTCAGATCTCAGCCTCCAGAGTAGTTAAGACTATAGGCGTGAGCCACCGGCGCCCAGCTGGTTCCTATCTTATCTTCTCACCCTCTTTGTCAAAGTTGGCACCATGCCTCTGAGCCTGAGCCTCTGACTCTACTTTTGTACTCCAGTTAATCTTGAGTGAACTTTGGAAAGCATAAATCAGATCATGTCACCTTTGTTTAAAACAGTCCAACAGTTCCATTAGACGAGAGTGGAATCCAATTTCCTTGCCACGGTGCAGGAGGCTGCAAATAGTCTCGTTCCCTCCTAGCTCTGGGGCCTTGCGTTTTTCTGCTTTCTCTGCTGAGCGCTTCATGGTTACCTCTGTTGGAGGTCTTTAACTATGACGCGTCTCTTCCGGGTCTGTACCTTTGCACCACTCATTCAGTAGGTAGGGAAGTTCTTTCCTTGATCCATTTACACGGTTAGTTTCTTCTCACCGTTCAGGAATCAAGAGAACTATAGCAATAGTATCAACAGAACTGCCGAAATTTATCTAGTCTTCACTCTTTGCAAAAAAAAAGCACTACAACTTTTGTGAAGTCTGATTTGATCTTTATAACTGCTAAGAGCTTGAAGTCGGACTGGATTTTAGTCTGTTTAGCTGCTTATCCCAACATCATTTATTGAATGGGCAATTATTTTCTCCATGGATTTGAGATGCCAACAGCTTAGGTTGCTTGTGCTAGCATTTCTTGTGAAAATATCAGTGAATACAATCAAGAATCCAGATCTGTTTTTCACGGGATAGCCAGCGATTCCTGTAGACTGCCGTCGACGTTTATATAGTTGGTTGAAAATTACTCCAGCTCCAAGAAATTTTTATTTCACACCAGCATCAATAATCCAAAGAAACTATTTAATAAACAACAACGACTATCATGTGGACATGGCCTTTAGATGAGAACGGTCCAGGTTAAGTCCATGTGGATTTGAAGGTGGTACCCAACTCCAATTCCCTTGATCCTCATCCTCAACCTCCTTATGTGTAAAATAACTTTTCTGATTTCTTCTGTTCTAAATCCTTTGATTCTAGAAAGCTTTGAGCTTTTTTTTTTTTTTTTTGGTCCAGTCGTGGGGTCTGAACACTGGGCCTGAGCGCTGTCCCTCAGCTCTTCAGCTCAAGGCGAGCGCTCTACCACTTGAGCCACAGCGCCACTTCCGGCTTTTTTCTTTCTGCTTATGTGGTGCTGAGGAATGGAACCCAGGGCCTCAGGCATGCAAGGCAAGAGCTCTACCACTGACACCTTCCCAGTCCCGAAAGCTTTGAGCTTTATAGAAGCTTTTCCACTTGTTTTTAGTTGAATTTTTGAGATAGGACTTTGATAGGTGGCTTGAGTTGGCCTCGAGCGTTCACTCCTCCTGTGTCAGCCTCCACCCTGTCATGTCTGAGTTTCCTTATATTTTTGGAACAATTCTACCCCTGTACAAGATACTTTATGGTTTCTCTACTATAGTTTTTGGTTTGGAGGTGATAGAAATTTTAACTAGTTGGGTTTTCTTTTTTGGAAAAGTTAATGTCAAAAATGGAGTGTTTATCATTAGCACTTTGAGGTTCTGTGATTTTCCTTGCGTCTGGTTTTTTTTTTGTTGTTGTTGTTCTTTGCTTTTTACTCAGCTGGTCTCTTTCTTTTTTCAATATAAGACTAGACAAATTGTTGACAACAGGACATGCCCTGGAAGGGTGCCGGAGTTGGACAAACTTTACTCTTTTCTCTTGTTAATGCTGGACATTTATGATCTTTGAAACTGAAATACAGAAATATCAATGTTTGCCCAATGCTTGCCCAAGGTCATTCTCTCCCTTCCCCCAAATAGCTGTGCTAAATTGGAGCCTTATTTGGGCCATTCTTCATATTGAAAGGCTCAGGATGCTCTCCCACGTGGCTGTCCTTTCTCTTCAAAGAGGAAAAAGTCTAAACACTTTAAATGGAAATAGCAAGTCTATTATGTTGGAAGCAGCTGCCGCTGCATGTCATTTTGCTAACAGAGAGCAAGAGAACTCCTGAACATAGAACCTGGCTCCCCTTTGCTCAGAGCGCAATAAATAATGCAGTCTGCAGAGCCTGCGTCTGTAGATGCAGACCTACTTTTTGGTAAATAAATTAAAAAAAAAAAAAAAGCATTTCCATTTTGTTATTGGCCCTTGGCCTGTTTCTGTTTTCTACCAATTCTGACACCGCAGTCAATTAGGTCCTCCTCCCTGTGATAGATTGGAAACTAGAGGGAGCTTTATGAATTCCAACAGAGAAATCAGAGCTAAAAATGTCTCTACGATACTTCACATTTTTCTCTTTCAAACATACAGAGCACATTAATTTTCTTATATAATTAATCATGACATGTTCCAGACTTTTCCCTTACGTAAAGCTGACAGTAGGCACTCATTGTTCTGAACCGCTACCTATTTTTGAGAGTATATAGTATATATTTTAATCACTTCTTTTTTCCAGTTGGTAGATCATCAGGATGGATTTTCCTATCTTCTCCTGGATTATCAGTTCTGGTTTCTTAGGCTTGATTCCTTGTTGATCTATGAGAGCTCAACTTTTTTCAGTGTGTAACACCATCTGCGTCCATTCTAAGGTCATTCGTTCTATAGTTGGGCATCATTTTGGCGTTTCTGGTGGGTAAAGCTTCCATCTCTCCATGCTTACGTTGAGGAGCTATTTTAAACCTAGCAAATACCAGTCTGTGAAAGCAGGGCTCACCCTTCGGTATCCAGTGGATGCGGAGTTTGGTATATGCTGTTTCGAAGTCCTTCCCAGTTCTCCCTCATCCACGAATTCAAATCCCCTGGTTCAAATCCTACTGGAAAATCTGAGCTAGGATGACTAATTATTACCCAATTATTTGGTATGCTTGATATTTAAGAAATAAGACAAGTAGACATTTGACAGGTAGGAGACAGCATATGGGAAAAATAAGGTATAGCACAGAGAACATGAAGAAAGCCATTTTACACCACTTCCTGCTAAATTTTATCATTAGTTTGCTTATTGTCTTCTGTGGAAATGTCAGAGCCAAGGGGGCCCAGTCAGTCAGACAGAGTCCTGTCTTTATCTGGATTGTTCGCAGATCACCCCTTAGAATAGAGCTCAGTACATAGGGAAGTTCAAGAAATACAAATTTAATAGAAAAAAAAGAAACAGAGGGAAAAGAAAGAGCCCTCTTCTCCCCCACCAAGCACAGAACAAAAGTATAAGTAATTCTTAGCTCTGGGAAACTTTATACAACGAAGACTATATATGATGATTTAGTAGTCACAATATAAATCATAATATGTTTGGTTATAATATGAAAGAAATTTTAAGTGAAATTAAGTGTAGCAATTATTTCATAGTTGAGTAACAATTTATTAGATTTATAATATATGATTTCATCATGGTTACATATTATTAGCATATTATATGCTTTGATATTATATATTTCAATTATGACAGAACACTTGTAAGTATAAAAATTATGCAAAATTGTATAATGGAAAATGTGGCAATAATATACTTAGCTCTGGTAACATATCTTGATGTAATTATAATAATGTGACTGTATACTTTAGATGGAAATATAAATGGCCATATTGCTGTATTTGGAGATTTGTTTGGTTCTCGATTGCGGATACCTAAAAGCTAAGTCAGTCAATGGCAGCTGCACATACTGCTTAGAAACAGACAAATGTCAAAAGAAACACATGGGAGTGGTCGAGGGTTTGAAAAAGTGAACCTTGCTTGACATCAGGACTCTCTCATACAGGGTCTCTGATTCTTCACCTGTGTGTGGGTGTCACTTGGCTGCACATACACGTTCACCATGAGTTCTCTGAATGGCTCGTTTGAGGAAGGGGCCCGGAGCGCTTCCTGTGAGCATCCGAGACTTACTTCTAGAACTCCACCAGTGACTGTGGGCTCTCCGCCCTTGGTGTGGTATGGAGGGAGGGGTCCGTCAGCGTCTGGGTGCTGAGCGCAGCAGGTGTTGGAGCGGCAGGTGTGGAAGGTGATGTTGAAGGAAGAGCGTGTACGGTGGCCATGAGGTGAGAAGCCCATTCCTGGGCATCCTCTCCAGGCGCCGATACTTTCTTTTGGTGGAATCTGAGTCCCCAGCTCTTCTCGCTAACTCTCACTGCACACCCATCCTTGTAGAAGGCAGGGAGGAGAGGCCACCTTGCGTTTCTCTTGGGTCTTTCCAGTTCCACTCTTGACCTCTTTATAGAATTAATTTCGTTTCTGTAATATAATAATGCAAAACATTGATTTAATATCATAATGCCGCTCAATTTATAGGACGGTAATGGAAAAGGAAGTAAGCCTTTTCAACAAAGAGCACAGAAGAGTCCTGGCTCCACCTCACCACTTATTGTAAAAGCATCTGGGAATGAGCGGCTTGCTCACAGGCAATTATGGTTAGGCTGCTCTCTGAGATGACAAGTTCAAAGCACTTTCCAGACGGAAAATCCTCACGATGGAGTTAGAAGCGCAGGTAACAGGTAACGCGTCCCAGGAAGTCTTATGCATGTTTCACAGATGAGATCAGGGAAAGGCTGAGCCACACTTCTTCCATCTAAATGGAGGGGTGCTGGGATGAAAGCTGGGGGAGCAGGCAGCTGGAGGTGGGCCTTCCCCTGTGCACTGACTCTCACTTGACCTCCGTGGCTGGTCTTCAGCATCCTCCTTGCTGCTTTTCCCCTGCAAAAAAACTGCTCAGTATTTAAAATTCTGTTTTTGAAAATTCACAGCCCAGGGCGGGTTCTCAAGATGGCGACGGGGCAGTAGGGAAACGCCACAGCTCTCTCCAACCAAAAAGAGAGTTCGAGTTCCAACCTTTAATCTCCCCAAGAGACCGACAACAACAAAAAGACGAACACTCAGAGAAAAACCAGAGGTGGAAAATAACAAAAAAAGAAAGAGAGGAAAAGAAGAATTTCAGAACAGAGAAGAGCGAAGACCCCTCCCCCAACCTTTACTGGCCGCGCGGCAGTGCGCCAAGCCGCCGGCCAGCCGGCCCGGCGGGGGCTGCCGGAGCCACAGAGACACAGGGGGCTGCTTGCAGATCACCAGGTACCGGATTGCAGAACAGCGGATCGCCAGAAACAGAGAAACCTACCAGCCGGGAGTCTCCAGGAGGATCCCACCCCACCCATCACTCTCCACCGGAGCGGAGAGGCTCCATCCCGCCAAAGCCGCCCGGCACCAGCAGCGCCACAAAGGGACCTGTCCGCAGACCACCCGCCCAATCGCGATCGCAACGACCCGGCGGGGGGCCGCCCAACCCAGCCCGCAACCACCCCAACTGAACTCGGACTGCAACAACAACTGACAGACTGCAACAACAACTGACGACCTACAGGGTGAGTACCCATCAGGGGACAGGGAATCCATCAAGGGAGACCAGAGCTGGAGGGAATCCCCAGACCCTGACCTAGACTCCCTACCCCAACACCCGGACCACAGGACCCACTAAAACTGGGAACTGTTCGAGAGCCCCACCAGCCGGTGGAGCACACTCTGCTGGCCAGGCCAGAGCAAGAGCGCCCCGGGAAGGGAGCTTAAATGCTCAAGCCAGGAACAGTGCCCCTGGGTCAAGACTACCAACAGTAGAAGAAATTTGAACTGTGTCCTCCAGGCTGCATAACCAAGGTGGTATACACATTAGCACAGGCCTAACGAGCGCGCTCCAGGCTGGGGCCGGAACCAGGCCAGGGGACCGGCGCCTGAACAAAGCCAAAAGGGTCAGAAGTGGGGCTGTGGCTCAAATGGTAGGGTGCCAGCCCTGAGCTGAAGAGCTGAGGGACAGCACCCAAACCTAGAGTTCAAGCCCACAACCAGCCCAAAACAAACAAAAACACATCAGGAGCCCATAGCAGACTCCAGTATTTGGGAGAGTGCATCCAGAGCATCTGATCTTCCCAAGAGCACCCGCAGGAGCAAACACAAGCAGTCTAGGCTGCTCAACCCTTCCAAAGGCGGGAATTGCTACAGCAGAGAGCTGAGAATCCTAAGTGAATAGCAGCTGGAAATAGGCTCCCAACAGAATCCAGATCAGGCACAGACTCTCTCTACCAATAGAGAATCAGCAACCAAGCAAAGACAGACACACCAAAACAAGATTGAAGAGCAGTCTCCTGAACCCCCATGCGAAAATCACAGAGAAAAATCACAAGGTTTACCACTACCCAGGACAGCAAGCTCACCTCAAAAGCCAGCAGCCACGCAGGGGAGAGCCCCAGTGGGAGCAAAGCAGGAATGGAAGACAAAAACTACATCCAAGGGTTGCTGGAGGCAATGACTCAAGAAATAAAGCGAGAAATGGATCAGAAATTGAAAGAGCACAAGGATGAACTATCAAAAGATATACAGGATATCAAACAAAAATTGGATGCAAAAATAGAAGCTGCACAAACCTCAGTAAGAAGTGAGATAAACGCCAAATTAGAGGTAATGCATACTGATATCACCTCATTGAGAGGTGAGATCAGTACTCTGAGAACCAACATTGAATCCATAAAGGGATCCATTTCCACCATGCAAACCACAATAGAAGCCACGGTCAACAGAGTGAATGAAATGGAAGGTAGAGTGTCAGATACAGAAGACAGAATACACCAACTGGACCAAAAAGTGACAGATATGGAAAAATCACTCAAATTAAACCAAAGGGAAATTCAAGAGCAAGCAGATAATGCTAAAAAATTTAACCTTCGCATAATCGGAGTGGACGAAGGTGAGGAATTCCAGAGCAAGGGAATGCAACACCTATTTAACAAGATAGTCAATGAAAATTTTCCCCACCTCAAAAACGACCATCTTAACTACATCACAAAAGCTTATCGAACACCCAACAAGCAAGATCCCAGGAGAAACACTTCTAGGCACATAATAGTAACAATGATGGATCTGAATAATAAGGAAACAATCCTGCATGCAGCAAAAATGAAGAAGGAGCTATACTACAACGGGAAAAAAATTAGAATCACTGCAGATCTCTCCACACAAACAATGAATGCAAGAAAAGCCTGGGAAAGCACCATACGAGCCCTGAGAGCCAATAACTGCCAACCCAGACTGATATACCCGGCAAAGCTAGCATTCACATTCGATGGAGAACTGAAAACTTTTAATAGCAAAGAAAAACTAAATGACTACATAAACATTAAGCCAGCATTACAAAGAATTCTAAGAGGGGGGACACAACCTGAAGAAAGCAACCAGGAACTGGGACCTGCCCCAAACAGGCATTACTCAAAGTCTAACTGAGCAAGCACAGGAGGAAAGGAAAGAAGAAAAACTTAGGAAAACGGAATGGCAGGGACAACAATGCATCTCTCTATACTTTCTCTTAATATAAATGGGCTGAATTCGCCAATTAAAAGAAAACGAACTGAGGACTGGATCAGAAAACAAGACCCATCCATCTGTTGCCTTCAGGAGACCCACCTCTCAGCCAAACATACAAACAAACTCAGAGTGAAGGGGTGGAAAAGGATCTACCAATCAAATTCCCCCAATAAGAAAGCAGGTGTAGCTATCCTGATATCTGACAAAATAAACTTTTCATTAAAATCAGTACAGAAAGACAAGGACGGACACTACATATTAATAAAGGGAACAATCCAAGAGGAGGATATAACCATCATCAACTTATATGCCCCAAATATCGGTGCACCCAGATATGTTAAACAAATGCTCTCAAACTTACAGAATAAAATAGATCCCAATACGATAATACTAGGAGACTTTAACACGCCACTCTCACCAAAGGACAGGTCTACCAACCAGAGGATTGGCAAAGAAGCTACCGAATTAAGTGAGGCCATACTTCAAGCGGAATTAACTGACATCTACCGAGTATTTCACCCTAAAACAACACAGTACACATTCTTCTCAGCAGCTCATGGAACTTTCTCCAAAATAGACCATATCATAGTTCATTCAAGGAACTTAAGCAAATACAAAGGGATCGACATAATCCCCTGTATCCTATCTGACCACAGTGGAATCAAGCTAGCTCTCAATAACAAAGCATACCGCAGAAATTTCTCTAATACATGGAAATTGAACAGCACACTCCTTAACAAGGCCTGGGTAACAGAAGAGATCAGAGAAGAAATAAAGCATTTCCTAGAACTCAATGAAAATGAAAACACCTCACAAAGAAACTTGTGGGACACAGCAAAGGCAGTCCTGAGGGGCAAATTTATTGCCCTCAGTGCCCACATCAAGAGAATGGAGACAGACCAAGTAAATAACCTCATGTTGCAACTAAAACAGCTAGAAAAACAAGAAAAAATGGGACCTAAAGCTACTAGACGAAGCCAGATAACCAAATTGAGAGCAGAGATTAACCAATTAGAAAATCAGAAAACCATAACCAAAATAAACCAAACAAAAAGCTGGTTCTTTGAAAAAATAAACAAAATTGATGGCCCGTTGGCAAGATTAATTAAAAAAAGAAGAGAGGAAACCCATATTAATAGGATTAGGGATGCCACGGGAAACATCACAACACGTACCCAAGATATCCAAACAATTCTAACAGACTACTTCCAAAAGCTATACTCTCTAAAGGAAGAAAATCTGGCGGAAATGGATGCATTTTTAGAGAAATACAAGTTACCCAAACTGAGCAAAGAAGAAGTTAACCAATTAAATAAGCCAATATCCTATAATGAGATACAGGAAGCTATCAAAAGTCTTCCAACAAAAAAAAGCCCAGGACCAGATGGATTCACAGCAGAATTCTATAAGACCTTTAAAGAAGAACTAATACCCATACTCCTCAAGCTCTTCAGAGAAACAGAGAAGGAGGGAGCTATCCCAAACTCATTCTACGAAGCCAATATCACACTCATCCCCAAACCAGGCAAAGACCCAACCAAAAAGGAGAATTACAGGCCAATCTCCTTGATGAACACAGATGCAAAGATCCTTAACAAGATTCTAGCTAACAGAATCCAGAAACACATAAAAAAAATAATACACTATGATCAGGTAGGCTTCATCCCAGAGACACAGGGATGGTTTAACATACGTAAGTCAATAAATGTAATCCAGCATATCAACAGAGCCAAGGTCAAGAATCACATGATTATCGCCACAGATGCAGAAAAGGCCTTTGATAAAATTCAACATTCATTCATGCTAAAAGCTCTGGAGAAAATAGGAATAGAAGGAACATTTCTAAAAACAATAAAAGCCATTTATGACAGACCAATAGCCAATATTATACTTAATGGGGAAAAGCTACAACCAATCCTCCTAAAAACAGGAACAAGGCAAGGATGTCCACTGTCTCCACTCCTCTTCAACATAGTCCTAGAACCCTTAGCCAGGGCAATAAGGCAAGAAAAAGACATTAAAGGGATCCGCATAGGGAAAGAAGAAGTGAAACTATCCCTTTTTGCAGACGACATGATACTATACCTCCACGATCCCAAAAACTCCATCCCCAAACTTTTAGAAATCATAAGTCACTTCGGCAAAATAGCAGGATACAAAATAAACCCACAAAAATCAGTTGCCTTCCTATACACTGATAACGCACAGGAAGAGAGGGAAATAAAGGGAGCAACCCCATTCACAATAACCTCCCAAAAAATAAAATATTTAGGAATTAACCTAACCAAAGATGTAAAAGAACTATTTAATGAGAACTATAAAAAGTTAAAGAAAGAAATTGCAGAAGACACTAGGAAATGGAAAGACCTCCCATGCTCCTGGATAGGCCGACTTAATATAGTAAAGATGGTGATACTTCCAAAATTAATATACAAATTCAATGCAATTCCTATTAAAATCCCAATGACGTACATCACTGAAATACAGAAAACAGTCCAAAAATTTATATGGAACAACAAAAGACCTAGAATAGCCAAAACAATTCTAGGGGATAAAGACAATATGGGAGGGCTATCCATGCCGAACTTCAAACTCTACTACAGAGCTATAATCACAAAGACAGCATGGTACTGGCACAAAAACAGACCCGAAGACCAATGGAACAGAATAGAAGATCCAGATATAAATCCACAGGCCTACAGCCAGCTGATATTCGACAAAGGAGCCAAAGACATACAATGGAAGAAACACAGCCTCTTCAACCGCTGGTGCTGGGAAAACTGGGCAGCCACATGCAGAAAACTAAAAGTGGACCCCAGCCTATCACCATGCACCAACATCAACTCAAAATGGATTAAAGACCTTAACATTAAACCTGAATCTCTGAAACTACTGCAGGACAGAGTAGGAGAGACACTTGAACTAATAGGCACAGGAAGGAACTTCCTGAACAGAGTCCCAGGGTCACAACAAGTTGGAGAGAGACTCGACAAATGGGACTACCTTAAAATAAAAAGCTTCTGCACAGCTAAATCTATCGCAACTAAGCTAGAAAGACAACCAACTAATTGGGAAAAAATATTTACCAGCAATATATCAGACAAGGGGTTAACATCCTGTATATACAGGGAACTCAAGAAACTAATCCCTCCCAAACCTAACAAACCAATTACTAAATGGGCAAGGGAACTAAAGAGGGACTTCTCAAATGAAGAAATAAAAATGGCAAAGAAACACATGAGGAAATGTTCATCATCCCTGGTGGTGAAGGAAATGCAAATAAAGACAACCCTGAGATACCACCTTACCCCAGTCAGAATGTCCCACATCCACAAATCAGCCAACGACAAATGCTGGAGGGGATGTGGAGAAAGAGGAACCCTATTACACTGCTGGTGGGAATGTACACTTATACAACCACTTTGGAAAGCAGTCTGGAGGGTCCTTAGAAAGCTAAAGATTGACCTCCCTTACGACCCAGTCATACCACTTCTAGGCATCTACCCTGAACAACAGGAACCAATATACAAGGACACGTGCACCTCCATGTTTATTGCAGCACTGTTCGCAATAGCTAGGATATGGAAACAACCTAGGTGCCCCACCACAGATGAATGGATCCAAAAATTGTGGTATCTATACACAATGGAATATTATGCAGCCATTAGAAATGACAAAATAATGGCATTTGCAGGGAAATGGATGGAGCTAGAAGGAATCATGTTGAGCGAGGTAAGCCAAGAACGAAGAGACAAACGGTACATGGTCTCCCTCATAAGTGGATGCTAAATCCAAAAGGTTAGTGATACGACAAAACTAACAGGACTTAAGAAACAAAGAACTCCCGCTCATCTGGTTGAACCACTACTAAATATCCTCATGCTGCTGATCACAAATATGGTATATAACATGTGAACACTGTTATATATTACAGACTGTGGTAGACAATTTGCTCCAGGGAAGTTAGAATGAACTTGTGACTTTGAAATTATGTAATCATTTAATCACAATCAAAAAAAAAAAAAAAAAAGAACCTCGGGGAAGGGAGGGAGGGAGGGGATGGTAGGGGGAAAACAATGGAGGGGGTAACAATGTTCAAGAGGAAGTGTACTCATAACCTCACTCATGTAACTGTAACCCTCTGTATAGTAGCTTTACAATAAAAAAATAAAAAAAAAAAAAAAAGAAAATTCACAGCCCAGGTAAGGAAAACTCCAGTGTCCCCGTCGGTCTGTAATTTGCTAATAAATAAAAAGGCTCACTGTATTTTTATGCTTTGGAAAGGAATCCCTTCCCCCCCCCCCCCCCCCCCCCCCCCGTGGCATTATTCAGATGCACGGATCTGTTTTGTAATTTGTAAACAGAGTACTTCCTATAGCTTAATTTATTTTAGTGGGTTGGAAGCAGAGCTAAAAATAATCTCTGGTATTTGCATAAATGGATAAATACAAAAAAAAAAAAGGGAAAGAAGACATGAGAGCTGCCGGGATTCATGGAGAATCTACCAGGCACCCTACTGTAATCCAGAGAAGAATGGCAGCCCAGCCACACCGCAAGAGAGGAGAGAGCCGGGAGTTGAAAACCAAGCAGAACGAAACAAGTGAGGTTAAGTGTGGAGGAACATGGCGTGCATGCACATGCTTTTTGGCTGAGGCTAGACCGGTTTACCCTTGATCCACGCACAAGGTAGACATGGGCCGGGGACACACTTTCAAGTCTTCTCTCCCTCCAGGCGATACTGGAAGACGGAGGATTGGTTCCTGTGTGGCAGGGCCGAGCCTTCCTCACCCTCTGAGAGTTTCCTCTCAGCCTCTGTAGCTCCATTTTGCTTTTGTGTCTCCATCTCAAAGAAAGGACTACACCCCCACCCGTGAGACTAGTTCCTTAGAGTTTGCCATTTCAAGATCTACGTAGCCACTGTTTCGTTTATGCTTCTGGGTAATGCCCATAGAGACGGCCAGAGCGAGGGGCCATGCTGCCCTCGGCACTTGCTCATTGTCTAGCTTAAGCTTCTGTGACTTCCCGCTTGGCTTGCGCCCGCAGGAAAGAACTGTTAGGGACCTTTCCACTCCTGAGCGAACGAGGATGTAAATTTTGGCTTAAAAGCAGCCCTAAAAGGGGACTCAGGACTGCACTTTGGGGCACCCACCTGCTCAGGGTAGTTCCGGCCGGTAATAAAGACTTTCTATTGGCTGTACCCCGCGTCTGTGTAGTGTCTCCTACTGCTTTTTCCACGCATGGTCCCCTGAGTCCAGCAGCAGATGCTTGCAAGAGAAAGAAGGCTACGGTCTTCACCTTTGAGTCCCCCCTGGACACAGCCAAGGGTCTCAGTATCTGGGGTGGCTTCCTTGTGGTGAATATTGATGTGAGCTAGTTCTACTCCTCAAATTACACTCCTACTAATGACATAAAAGCAATAGCTTCCAGCCAGGCATGGGTGGCTCACACCTGTCATCCCAGCTACTCAGGGGGCTGAGATCTGAGGTTCAAATCCAGCCCAGGCAGCAAAGTCCATGAAACTCTTATCTCCAATGAACCACCAGAAAACTAGAAGTAGCGCTGTGGCTCAAGTGGTAGAGCGCTCGCCTTGAGCTGAAGAGCTGAGGGACAGCGCCCAGGCCCTGAGTTCAAGCCCCAGGATTAGCACACACACAAAAAATTGCTTCCTCTCAACGATTGTCATTCTCCCAAATTTTTGCTCATGGGTGCGGGGCAGGTGGGGGGAGGGGTAAGGAGAAATCAAGGGTATTAGTAATAGTTTGACTCTGATAACTGGTCAGGATTAGAAACAGTGAGTATATGTCAGATCCACGGATGTTTCTTCATTTATGAGTTTCTCTGCCCACTGGCTGTGATTTTATTTATTTTTTTGAGTTTTCATTGTCTTTTAAGGTTCTTTCTCGGGCTTCTTTTGCTTTTGTGTGATCCTAAGTCTTACTCCGCTCCAGTCACAGTTCTTGTAGGCTTTAGGTTTGGTTTGGATACACAGGACAGGGTCGGGAAGCTGTCTCCTCATCAGCATTAGGATCACACAGGGAACACGGTAGGAGCACGGAAAAGAACCAGGAGATCTGCCTCCCCGGCGCAATGCATACGCATGCTCTGGTGGCTGGGAAGAGAAGAAAAAGCCACAAGAGGAGCGAAGCTCAGGACAAGAGGGAGTCAGGACAGTGGCTAGGCGCTTCTTTGAATGATTCCCGGTTCCAACCCCCTGTCACCATCAGAGAGTTGCATTCAGAAGGGGAAGGCTGGGTCCGGCCCAGAAGTCACCAACCTTTTTCTCTAGAGAGGGCCAAAGGCCAAAGCGTTCGCCAGCCAGGTGGACTCCTTCACGGGGGCTCAGCTGAGCTTTCCTTAAACCAAAGCAGCCAGAGGCCCTGAGAACCGAGGAAAGCACCTGACTGGGTGGGAGTTGGCCGCGTTTGCTGACGGCTGATGAGGAAGCGGAGCCTAGAGGAGGCTGAGCGGCGTCCAAAGGTGCTCAGCCAGTGCATGCAGGAGGGAAAATGTCCTTCCACCTGCTCAGTCTGACCTAGCCTGACCACGGTTCCCATCCTCCTTGTGCTCTTTGTGCAGCGTTCAGGAGACTCTTAGGGTGGGAAGGTGGCTCAGTGGTACAGTGCTTGCCTAGCATGCACGAAGCCCTGGGTTCCATTCCTCAGGACCACATACACAGAAAAAGCTGCAAGTGGCGCTGTGACTCAAATGGTCGGGTGCTAGCCTTGAGTAAAAGAAGCTCAGGGGCAGTGCCAGGCCCTGAGTTTAAGCCCTAGGACTGGCAAAAAGAAAAAAAAGGAGACTCCTAAATGTATCTGTTTTCCTAGAGCCTTAGAAACAGGGAAATGACTTTCAATTTTTTTTTTTTTCTGTGCTGTGACTCAAAGACAAATAAAGTCCAGCTGAGTCACCCGATGATGCTGCGGCTCCCTGGGAAGTCACAGAGCTGGTGGAATTTGGCTGGATTGTAAAACGAGGACGGGGGGAAATGCGTTGCCTGTGTTTAGCTTTTCTTGCTGTGAGCTCTGGAGAAATCTGACCATCTTAATGGAGCATAAAGTGTTCATGCTCTTCAGAGACAAGTTCTAGCGTAGGCACAAGTATTATTTCTGAATTTTAGTCAATATGACCCGCGAGGGGATGGAATTTGCTATGTAGTGAAATCGATTTCTCTTTTTGGTCTCACTTTGAGGCAATAGACCAGGGCATACGCTTCGATGTAGACTGAGATTTGAGTCTGTATTGTCCTACTTACAGATTGAGAGACCCACTTAAAGTCCCCTTTCATTATCTGACTCATCCTAAAATGGGAATGATTGTGTGGAGGTTTAAATGAGATAATGTACAAAAAGACAATTTATGTGCTGGAAAGCATGGTAAAAATAGAAGCTATTAGTCAATGGGTTGAGAATAGAAGCCTTGATGTATGTACGTATGCGCGTACACATACACACACAGACACAGACAGACAGACAGACACACACACACAGACACACACACACACACAGACACACACACACAGACAGACACACAGACACACACACAGACAGACACAGACACACACACACACACACACACACACACACACACACACACACACACACACAGAAAGCAAAAGCCTGGCCAGTTGCTGTGATTTGCGATTTGCCACGCAGCCACGGCAGCAGTGCCCCCGGAACATGTTAACCAGCAAGCCCGAGCCGCATTTAGTAGGAAACTAAATGTTAATTTATTTCTGTTTAAATTTTACAGGTTCCCAGGGGCTTTCTTTCAAGTTGCTGCATCTACTTTTAATCTTCTTACAATTATCGAGGAGAATATATTAAGCCCTCTTCGCACTGGGGGTATTTAAATGAAGTATCCCATTTATAAATGGGTCTGCACGGAACACAGCCTGACCCACCGTGGAGCTGAGCAGGGGTGGAGTACCGTGGATGTCCCCTGCTTGTTTGTGAAGTCTCTCTTCATGCTCTGGCCTTCACTGAAGTTAAGAGCAGAGCACCATGCCCAGACTGTAGCCGCTACACGAGCCGGAAGGCCTCAGCTTGGATTCCCTCAGTACAGACCAGCCAGCCCATCTCTGCCCTGTCCTGCCTCCCAGCCCCCACCGCTTGTAGTCTACGATCTGTATATTTCAAACTACAGGTAGAAAACTCTGTCCCAGAGGTGAGCAGGACTGTATGTGCGTGAGTTTGGATTAAGAAGGCCCCCAACGCTCAACTGGGCCCAGAGAACAGAGCTGTTGAAACAGCCACCGCCACCTTGAACTGCTTCTGGGGGCACTGAGGCCCACGCCGCAGAGGAATCCACTGTTCCTCGAGGCCCACAGCCCATACAGACCCTAGATCGTGAGCGGTGCGAGATGTGGAATAAGGCCTGGGCACTAGCGTAAGTGTTAGTCCAAAGGCCATTTGGATGGACTGGACAAAAATAGCTAAGTCTACATTTTCAGAATGAAGAAGTGGTGGTAGGCATCTGGGGCAGCCTGGCTCAGCCAGCCTTCTTCCAGTAGGTGTGGTTAGTTCCAGTCCCTGAGCCTTCATGGCAAAGGTGGCTCCATCATCGTACACAACCATACAGAGAGCTCTGGTCAAAATCACCCTGGGGAAAGCGATCTCCTGGGGATCAGACTTTTACAGTACTTACACACCTGGAGTTATTATTAAAGGTAACACTGATGTCTGTCTGTCTGTATGTAAGTAAGCGTGTATGAATTGTTTTCCAAAGGCAGTCGTTAACTATATTTATTTCAAAATACTTCACCGTCAGGGAAAGAGTGAGAAAATAAATAAATGCGACCTCTGGGTTGCCTTTAAATGCCCCCGAATGTGAGAGGAACAGCCGTGAAATCTTATTTTTATCTAGCTCTCTCCAGCCCGCATGTAATTTCCAGCAGGCTGTGAATGCTCGCAGTGTAATTTCCTGGGGTTAAATGATCTCAGATCAGTGATCGCTGTACCAAAGGAGGGAGCCACAGAGAGCAACATCTGCCCAACAGGCACCGGCAACAGAGACTCTGGGATCTTGTGGCATAGTATGGCGACCATAGATAACGACTGCCTATTGTACATTCCCCAAAGCTATCAAGCTTGAAGAATAGTCTTGGTTTCAGTAAAGCGATTGCCTATGAGAATATGATATATTATCACTCTAATACCAACAATACATTCCAGATTATTCATACACTCATATGCCCATGTTTGAATATCTGTGTCTACGTTGGTATGTATAGATATATGTATATCTATATAAACTATCTGTCTGTCTGTCTGTCTGTCTGTCTATCTATCATCTATCCGTGGTAAACTCTTTAGCATAACAATCACAGATTTCAGGCTAATCCAGTCCTCTGGCTGCCGATGTGATGGAAGGGGATTTTCCCCTTCAACACGCTCATGAAGACAGATGATTCCTCCTCCCTGTAAGTCTTCGGGCTTGACGTTAGGGGAAAGTAATTAAAAAAGGACTCGGTAAACTCTGGAAGGACTCCATTTTCTGGGTGATTGCACTACTAAATAAGAAAACCTTACTGTGAAATAGTCTCATTGGATTCCTGACGGCATGATCAGCCTTATTGTTTCTCAGAAGAAAGCCACGTGTAAGATGGATTGGAACCACACCTTGGTAACTATGCTCCCAATGTTTCTGCTTTTTTTTTTTTTCCTTTTGTACAATGAAGGGTGGTGTTTCAAAAACTAATAAAACTTTTGTGAACTCAGGCTAATAACAAAATGCATTAGAGCTTTTGAAATAGATAAGTATAGTCTTAATTTCCTTGCTCTAGGATCAAACAGAAATTGTATTCATAAGCCTTCTTAATATGCTCAAAACCGTCCACATTTAAAGCTACTATTGCTTTATCTCAGGTGTTTTAGTGCTTCAGATAGCATCCGTGGCCACCACGGCACACGAAAAGAATGACTTAAGATGTTGTAGCTTAGTGCTGGTGGTTCACGCCTGTCATCCTAGCTTCTGAGGAGGTTGAGATCTGAGGATGGCGGTTCCAAGCCAGCCCGGGCAGGAAAGTCCATGAGACTCTTATCTCCAATGAACCACCAGAAAACAGGAAGTGGCGCTGTAGCTCAAAACGGTATAGAGCCCTTAGCAAAAGAGATTATTGCACACGGACACGTTAATCACCTGTCTTAAAGCCTGTCACACAAGGCCAAAGACGAGCCCTGAGTTGGCCCAACCTCTCCATCACCTCCCTTCAACGAAAGTATTTTCAAGGTTCCAGAAAGTTGCTCTTTCAGGCAGCTCACTCCACACTGCACAGAGAGGGCGCTCCCCTACCTCCGAGTGGAGCGCTGGCCCACTTCGTGCGGTCCCCTTGGTGCGGCAGGTGGTGGTGGCTCCTGACGGAAACTACATCGCCCTCCTCCCGTCCCGTCTCCGGCAGGGCCTCGGGGACCACACCCTGGTCTCCTGGTTGGATCGAGACTCCTTGACTTCATCCTGCCTACCTCCCACCCTTCCCACCCTCCTCTACAGCATCCTGCAGGACTTAGGATGCCGGCCGCCCTGGCTCCTCCCGGTGTGGCCACGCTGAAAGATAAAGTCTTGCTCACCCTCCTGGCCTATCAGAGGGACTCAAGGTGGCAGGTGACATTGTGGTCCTTTGGGACCTAGGCCGGTCCCTAGAACTAGTGTCAGGGCTGAAATTTTGAAAAACATACAAACGGTGCCCCAGTGGAACGTGACTCATCAGTGATAGGACTCAACAAGGAGAAAAATAATGAAAATGACCAAAGACTCGCGTGCAGAGGATTTATCAGTGTTAGTCGTGAGTCGTGGGGTAAGCCCCAAGGTCCCTGGAATGGCAGATGTTTCTTCTGTCATGACAAAGAAAGACTTGAATTTTGGATTGGCTTGTAGTCTGAGGAAGGCCAGCGTCTACCTCCGGTAGGTGGGCTTTGTTTTGTTTTGCATCCTGTTTGAGAGAAACAGCATCATCTGCGTGTCACATTGGTCAGTATGGAAAACAAGTGACAGATGTGATCCGTGGTGCAGGAAGGCAGTTTGTCACCCCACAGGGGTAGTGGGTACTGTACTGGGTACTTGCCTGGGAGGCGTAGGAGTAGGCAGGGTACTGGGAGGGGGAGGAGGAGGAAGAGGAGGGGGAGGAGGAGGAGGAGGAGGAGTAGGGGAGGAGGTGGGGGAAGAGGAGGGGGAGGAGGAGGAGGAGGAGGGGGAGGAGGAGGAGGAGGGGGAGGAGGAGGAGGAGGAAGAAGAGGGGAGGAGGAGGAGGAGGAGGGGAGGAGGAGGAGGAGGAGGGGGAGGAGGAGGAGGAGGAAGAGGAGGGGAGGAGGAGGAGGAGGAGGGTAGGAGGAGGGGGAGGAGGAGGAGGAGGAGGAGACCAGGGGCAATATATAACTGTCACTTCCTCCTCTCTTTAAAGTAGTGTTTTTTCTTTTCCTCCTCCCCCTTATCTTTTTTTTTTAAAGACATAAGTGTGGAGTGAGGAAATTTATTTCTAATTCCCGATAAAGAAATGCTTCTGAGATTATCCTGTGAAATGAAAGGTTGTTTTTAGTGGAAGGTAAACATCCCTTATCAAGTGAAAAAAAAAATTACAATTTATTCAACGACTTGATATTTGCGGAAAGGTTCCCACAGTGTGGCATTCTGCAGGGACTGTAAATATCCCCGGGGCCTAGTTTACTAAAACGCTTATCAATTTTTAAAGCAAGGACAGAATGCAGAATTTTATCACATCTGTTTTTTTTTTTTTGATACTTGCTTAAAAGGACTTGAAGTTGTTTTATTTTATTTTTTATAGGTTCCAGTATAGGATGAATTACATTAATTTAACTCCTCATGTCAAACCATGCTTACATTCTTGTAATAAAACCAATTTGGTCATTTTTAAAAATTTAGACTTAATGAGCTTTTTCCTTTTAGAATTAAAAAAAATAGACTTATTGAGCTTTTTGGATTATTGAGTTATACATATGCCCACTTTATTTAAAATTGTTGATTACATGTTCATAAGAAAGATTGGTACAATTTGTATTCTCATAATGTTTGCCAGATTTCATATCAGGAATTTGTTACCTTCTTTCTTTCCTTCTTTCTCTCCTTCCTTCCTTCCTTCCTTCCTTCCTTCCTTCCTTCCTTCCTTCCTTCCTTCCTTCTTTCCTTCCTTCCTTCCTTCCTTCCTTCCTTCCTTCCTTCCTTCCCTCCCTCCCTCATTTTTCTTTGCCAATCCTGGGGCTTGAACTCCGGGCCTGAGCATTCTCCCTGAGTTTCTTTTGCTTGAAGCTAATGCTCTACAACTTGAGCCACAGTGCCCTTTCAATTTCTTTGATCAGCACTTTATGGTTTTTCTTACGTAAGAATTCCCTACTTTGAAGTACTTATTGTTTTTATTTTTTGTGTCATCTGGAATAATTTATATGACCAGAGTATTAACTGTTCTTATCCTAAAAAAAACCCAACAAAACCCTTAGTGTTTTTAGTAGGATTTTAAAACATCCTTTACTATTTCTATTATTGTTGTTATTTGCAATTTCATAATTTCTGTATTTCTAAGAAAATTATGCAGAAATGAGGAAATGTTTTACTTTACTCTCTTATTTGTCTATGGAAAGGAATTTCAGTCTTATAGTGGGCCAGGCCTAGACTTGCAGTATAATACTTTTACTATATAGCTTGATCAAATTTCTTTTCTTTTCTTTTTTTTGTGCCAGTCTTCGGGCTTGAACTCAGGGACTGGATGCTGCCCATGAACTTTTTTACTCAAGGCTGGCGCTCTACCACTTGAGCTCTAGCTTCACTTCTGGCTTTTCTTGGTGCTTAATTGGAGATAAGAGGCTCACAGACTTTTCTGCCCAGGCTGGCTTTGAACCATGATCCTCAGGATCTCAGCCTCCGGGGTAGCTGGGATGCCAGGCGTGAGGTTGCCTAGCAACCATCCAGATTCTCTTTTGAGCTTCATATACTGCACAAACATGAGGACCACAGGATACAGTCTGTACTCCGTGTCTCTTCCTTCCATCTGTCAGAGGTACCTTCCTCTGTTCCTATAATACGGGGTTTATTATACTTGGCACTGTTGGCATTTGGAATGCAGTGATCTGTATTGTGGAAGACCTATATTGAAGCTGCGAGTCCGTATTCTTAGCCTATGCCCACTGGGTATCCATGGAGCAGCCTCTCTCCAGGTGTGACAGCTTCAAGTGTCTCCAGATATTGTTCAATGGCTCCTGGAAGGAGAGGCAGAATTGCCACTTATGGAGAGCCATCAGCGCATCACGGTTCCATTCTTTATAGAACAACTGCATAACACTTCATAAATGTCTGCTAATTACTGCGTAACCCTGATAAATCTTTAGTTCCCCCCTGCTGTTTTTCTACTGTGGTGAACTGTTGCAGGCAATGTGCTTTCATTCTGTGGTGGTTTTAAATGGTGTGGGTTCTTCTACCGGCTTTGCTGGGTAGGAGGTCTACAGTTTTTGCTTGAATTCTGCCGCAGGCCCTCGAGAGGTTATTCTAACAAGCCAATCAAATTAGCCAGGAATGAGTTCAGCATGCTCTCTCCAAAACTGATTGGCAGCTTTTAAAATTTCAGTTCATTATTTTAATTGCATTGTTTTTAATTGCATTGTTTTTTAAATTGAATTCTTTGCCTGCTATGTGCTGACTAATTGTCTTGTAATATCTTTTCCTGTGATATATCTGTTGTGCTTTTCATTGTAATGTTGGATTTTTTTTCTTTTCTGTTGAATTTGTAGGCTCTCTTCATGTGAGCACTAATACTCTTGTCTTATATATTAATTTTTTCTTAGCTCGATCTCTATCTTTTATCTTTGTTTTCTGAATTTGTTTCTACACAGATAATTTAAATGGTTTTGGGGTCGAATTGGTGTCATGATGGAATTACTTCTTTGTCATATTCCTAAAGACTTATACCATCTCTTTACTCATTTTATTGCTTATTTACATTTAAATCTTTCATCGCGGTGGAATTTATGATGCAGCTTATTTATGTAAAATCAGCTAGCTTATTCTTTTTTCAAATGGTTATTCCATTGCCCCATAACTTTTATTTAGTAGCTTGTGTTTTTCGTTGTGGTCAGGATGTCACTTACCGTGGATTACATTGCCAGTGCTGTTTTCTTTCGTGTATTTATCCATTTCTGACCAATACCCTACTGTGTCAGCTACAAAATCTTCATAGTAAATGCTGATCAGATGCTGTTCCTTTGTTCTTTTTGAAATAGATGAAGGTATTTTTTTTAAATTTCCTTTCAATACTGGGCCCAGGGCCTCAAACTTGCAGGTAATCTAACCCTTGAGCCACATCTATGTACAAAGGTCTCTGAGCACAGGGAGGGTGTTCTGCTTAGAATACTTAGAAAAATGAGCGAGACAACACATAAATGGTGCTAAAGGAATAGTTAAGTCACACACAGAGAAGATATGTAAGTATTAGCTACTCTAGTTCAGTCTTAACATTTTTCACAGAGCAATAAAGACAGTGACATTAGCCAGGCTCACGTCTGTCACCCTAGCTACTCAGGAGGCTGAGATCTGAGGATCACGGTTCAAAGCCAGCCTGGGCAAGAAAAGTCCGGGAGACTCTTATCTCCAATAAAGCACCAGAAAACCGGAAGAGGCGCTGTGGCTCAGGTGGTAGAGTGCTAGACTTGAGCTAAAGAGCTGAGGGACAGCGCCCAGGCCCAGAGTTCAAGCCCTATGACCACCCCACCCCCCCACACAGAAAAGACAGTGACAACTGAAAAATGGGTAAAGGTTTATTTTAATCCTGGGATGTGTGCACTATTAGAAGAGAACTGTCTTTCTAGTGTTTTCCGGGCTGGTCTTGAACTCAAGAGGTTCAACAGTCTTCCCATCACAGCCTCCTAAAGAGCTGGGACTACAGGCATGAGCCACCACATTCAGCAGTTCAGAACTGTGTTTATAAGATCCTGATGTTCCTTCTTCTATGACAGACCCGTTCTGCTGGACTTCTGGGGTTGATAAATTGTCTGCCCATGCCCTTCACTCCTCTCAGTAAGGGGCCCCAGAGAAGTGGAGCTCTTTGGTTGAGAAGTCATACGTGTTCTGCCCGAGAGCCTAGCGTTGTAGGAGAAAGATGGTTCTCACTAAAGTATGTAATTAAAGAAAGAGAGGGTAAAATGGACATTATTTGGAAGCCAGGGGGAAGACCAGTGAAGTGAACAAAGACTAATGGCATTATGTCATCAAGAGCCGAGATTCTGGCTTTGCCTGAATAATACATAAACCTGTAATTAAGATTTAAGATGATGCTTGTGGGAAATGTTCTTCTGAGCCAGAAGAATTCAATATTTCTTGTGGTCATTAAGGGCGGGATGATCAATCTCCTTCTCACCCTGGCTTGGGAAGGGGGGAAGGAGTGGTAATGGAAACCACATGGAAAAAGCTGAAGATGAAAGAAAGGAGCCTTCTTGGAGTAACGGAGAGTGTAGACTCCGGGGAGTCTTGCATAATCTCCGCAGCCGGGCTCTGGGGCAAGCCCCAGAGAGCTGTGACTCGCTAGTGTGTTTGTGGAGGGCAGTGATTGAGAGTTCTGAATTAAAAGTTTCTCCTCGTGAAAAGTTCTAATCATTTTGCAGCCTAGCAAGGTGTCTCTGTTGAACCGAGATTTTAGGTTTGACGTCTTCTTATGGAGGAACTGGAGAATGACTTAGTGCCCAGACCCCGGATGTTAGTGGAGGTTATTTATTTATTTACTTTTGTCCTTGGTCATGGGTCTTGAACTCCAGGCCTGGGCGCTGTCCCTCAGCTCTTCAGCTCAAGGCAAGTGATCTACCACTTGAGCCACAGCGCCATTTCCGGCTTTTTCTGCCCATGGGGTGCTGAGGAATCGAACCCAGGGCCTCCTGCATGCAAGGCGAGCGCTCTACCACTGAGCTACCTTCCCAGCCCACCGGATGTTAGTTCTTATCCATCAGGAAGGTTCAGGATTGCCGAGAGATGTAGACTGGAGGAGTTGTATAAACAAACCAGCTCACCTACATGTTTTTATTTGCAAGGATCAGGTGGTGGGAAAAGGAGAACTTGAATTCAGGTTTGCTGACATGCCGATCGGCCCTCATTCTCTCCATGTTCTCTCCATCGTTGGAATCATCCTCTCTGCCATCAAAAGGCGTTTGCTCATACCTTACTGGTGTATCTGGAACTGTGCAGAGATGGAGAAAACCAAACACAGTTTTGGAATTGATTTCAACAAGCTATGGGATATAGTGTGGTTTTTGTGTACAAAATAGTTTCATTGTGCTAATTCTACCCATAAACCACAATGTGCTTTGGTGAAGTTCACCCTCTTTCTCTCTCTCTCCTTTCCCTTGTAAACAATTTAGTGGGCTTCATTTGATTTTCATACATGCATATAAAGTGTACCCCATTATATTCCTCTACTTTCACCCCCTCAAGCCGCCCTCAAAAAAAGTCCCCATTTCACATCCATGTCATTTGCTTGTTTTTTAAGATCTGGAGTTCTGTCAGGCTGGCTTATTTCACTTAACATGATGATCTTCACTTCCATTCACCGTCCTACAAACAGCATCATTGCATTCTTCCTTACGGCTGAATACAATACTTCATTGTGATAATACTTCATTTCCTTAATCCATGCACTGATTGATACACACCTCTGGCTGATCCTACAACTTGGCTCTGTGAACAGAGCTGCAGTAAACATGATTGTGCATTGTCTCTGTTACTGGCTGACATCTATTTCTTTGGGTCTATGCCTGGAGTGCTAGCAGGATCTTGTGATAGGTTCATCTTCAGTTTTTGAGGAGCCTCTGTTCTTGTATGCCCATGGTGGCTGCACAGTTTATGCCTTCACCAGTAGGGCTTATTTTCCCCCTACATCTCTCCAGAACTGATTGTTTTCTTGGTGATGGCCATTCTGACTGGGGTAAGACAGAATCTCAGTGTTGCCTTGATTTACCAGTAAAGATGTTAAACATTTCTTCATGTATGAATTAGTCATTTAGAGCTTTTCTTTAAAAAAATACCTGTTCAGTTCATTTGTCCATTTATTAATTGGGTTGTTTTGTTCTATTAATGTTTGATTTTTGGAGCACTTTATATACTATGAATACGAATCTTCTGTCTGATAAACAGATGGCAAAGATTATCTCTTGGATATCATTATTGTTTCCTTTGTTGTTCAAAGGTACCTAAAAGGGGCAAATCATAGAGACAAGAGAGTAGACTGGAAATTTCCATGAGCCAGAGGAAGGAGAGAACAAGAAGTTCTTACATGGTAGGTGTAAAGTTTCTGTTTTATATAATGAGAAAGTTCTGGAAGTGGATGACCATGATAGTTTCACAGTGTTGTGAATGTGCTTAATAACTCTGAACTATGTACCTACAGTGGTTAAGGCGATAAAATTTGTATGATAGAAGTTTTACCTCAATGAAACAGGTGGAAAAAAAAAACAACTAGAAAGATTCTGAGTATAAATTCATTCTAGCTGAGTCTGTCCAGAGGGACCTAGGGGTGCTTGTTAGGCCTGCTTATGGACAGGAACTTTAGTTAGTTACTTAATTAAAAAATGTGGTGCCAGTCCTGGGGCTTGAACTCAGGGCCTGGGCACTGTTCCTTAGCTTTGGAGCTCAAGGCTGGTGCTCTCCCATTTGAGCCACAGCTCCACTTTTGATTTTTGGTGGTTATTTGGAGACTAAAGTCTCTTGGATTTATCTGCCCGGGTTGGCTTTGAACCGAGTTCATCAGATTTCAGCCTCTTGAGTAGCTAGAATTACAGATCTGAGCCACTGGTGCCCAGTTTAGGAATTTTGTCATTGCAAATGATATGCTGTGGATGACAGTTTCTTGAATCTTTGTGAGACTCAGTGAATCCTAGCTGCATTGAATTAAATGATCCGCCACCGGATGCTTCCGTTTAATTCATCCTTGGGGGAAAGGAGTAAGTGGGTTTTCTGATCAAATTCTGGGGAATGCGTTTAAAGGTTTGTTGTTTCTCTGAAACAGTGTGTAGAGACTTAACGGTGTTAGATCTCGGGCTGCGTCTTAGAAAGTTTGGGCAAGAGCCAGGCAGAGCGATACTGGAGGGGAGGGGAGTTTAGGGAGGGTGCGTGATGAGGATTCAGTCTCATGTATGGCCCTGAAAAGAAAGCAAAGGTTGTATTTATTTATGGGTTTGACAGGCTGCACGCTCTAGAAGGAGAATATAGCCTCTCGAAGCTTTCACTGTAATCCAGAATGTCCTTTTACCACTGCAATCTAATCACGCAGATGATGTTTTAAAGATACGTTCTTCCAAGTAACACATAAGCGTTCTCATTCTGCAGACTTCCACAGTGGACGGGGCGCTGGTGGGTCTGCCTGTAATCACAGCCGCCTGAGGTTGGGAGGATTGTGGTTCCAGCCAGTTGTTCCAGCCAGTGAGAGGCTGCGATTGGGATGATGATGGCAGAAAGAGACTGTGCCTGGTGGTGCATGCCTGTCATTCCAGCCACGGCGGGAAATACAAAATAGGAGGATCACAGTCCAGGCCCGGGCCTACGTAGGAAGTGAGACCCTATCTCGGAAATAACAAGTACACAAAGGGCTGAGGAAAGGCGGAGTGGTAGAGTGCCTGCCTAGTATGTGCCTGGCTCTGAATTCAGACCTCAGCACCACTAAAACATGAAGGGATGCCGGGCGCCAGAGGCTCACGCCTATACTCCTAGCTACTCAGGAGGCTGAGAGCTGAGGATCACCATTCCAAGCCAGCCCAGGCAGGAAAGTCCATGAGACTCTTATCTCCAATAAAATAATACCCCCCCCTCAAAAAAAAAAAGCCAAAAATGGAGTTCTGGCTCAAGTAGTAGAGCGCTAACATAGAGCAGAAGAATTCAAGGACAGTACCCAGCCCCTGAATTCAGACCCGAAGACCAGCCCCAAAATAAATGAATGAATGAATAATAGAGATCTTAGACAATCCACCCAGCTAAAATCTGGCATTTGTATAACAAGCTGACGGCTCATACTTGAATATGTAAAGAGATCTACCCCAACCAGGTATGTCTCCAGCTTTTCACCTGGAAGGTGAGGACGTGTACCTAGCATCACTTAATAGGAACAATTCCACTCCATGCCTAGAAATAAGTCACGGATGCACCTGGGACAGCAGCAGATCTGCCTGCCTTTATCCCCTGAACACCCCAGGAAATTCACAGCCTTTGTGTAAGAGCTCGAACGTTCCTTCTTCTCCGTCTTCTGTTCACCCAAGTGAGGAATCACACTCGCTTAGATTCATTACCCCAGCCACAGCCTGCATAATATTAAAGCCAGGAACTTTGAAGACCTAAAAAAGCCAAAGAAAATTAAATTAGGGGCAGAACTCTCATTTTATTCACCACCCTCCAATGACAGCTTGGCCTGCTGTTACCGTGGGCGTTGGGAGAGGAGAGAGAAAGGGCTTTTCCCCTGCAGGTTCTTTTCATCTTACAGAGAGTTGTGTTGCCTTTGAAAAAAAAATGCCACTTGCTTCTCGTTTCGATTGTGCGAAACGGGAGCATTCGGTCTGCGTGTGTATGATATCAGCCCTGGGATTTCATCTTCCTCCCGGGCCCGGAAACACTGTGAGCTCTCTGTGCGTCCTTGGCTCTCAGCCTTCCAGTTCAGGAGCCCTGAGAGGCGGTGCGAAGGCAGGCTCAGTTGGATCTGGCGACCGGATTCCCATTGGTACTGTGTCTCTGAATAGTCAGTTCCTGGCAGAATGGAAAGGTCAGCAATCAGGAAATGTCAGTTTTCGTGCCTTCGTACTTCCTAGTGTTCTACTTCCTGTGATTCCAGTCTAGGTGGTTGCCAACATTTATTGTTCCACTTTCGTGTGTGTGTGTGTGTGTGTGTGTGTGTGTGTGTGTGTGTGTGTGTGTGTGTGTTTGTGTGTGTGTGTGTGTTTCTCCGTGTGTGTCTGTGTGCCAGTTCTGGGCCTTGAACTCCATGGCCTGAGTTGTTTTTGCTCCAGGCTGGAGCTCTACCACTTGAGCCACAGCATCACTTCCAACTCTTTTCTGGTTAATTGGAAATAAGAATCTCCCAGACTTTCCTGCTTGGCTGGCTTTGCACTGCGATCCTCAGATCGCAGCCTCCTGAGTAGCTAGGATGACAGGCGTGAGCCACAGACCTTGGTGTGGTGCTTTGTGACTGAGCAAAGAGGCTGATTTTTGAGAAGGTACAACAAAAATACAATGTGGCTCCCTGCACAAGTGCCTCATTTTCTCCATAGCTTCTCCTGACACATTTCCCCTTCTTTCTGTCACAGGATCTCTGCAGGTACCTCGGTTGGCGGGAGTACAGATGGGAAACATGTCCAGCTCAGATCTCTCACCTGGAATCCTACAGGTCAGGAACGGCCTGGTCATCCTTAGAAAGGCCCAGGTAGGGAAGTAAGAGTTCTGCCGTGGAGTTGAGGGGGTGTTAGAGGTGTGCGTGCCTAGCCCGTGGGCATGTTAACAGGTACCTGGTGTTCTCTGGCCCTCTTTGGGCTTATTATCATACAATCGTATATGACGGTGCATTGGAGGATGGAGGATTAGGGAGGCATCCTAGCCACCCCTCCCCCCCTCCAGCTCAGACTACAAATCCTTCCAAATTCCAGATGCGCACACCTGGAAGTCTCGCGATCCCATTTTCGAGGACTCATCCTTGCGCCTGGGAAATGACATTGATGAAGGATAGCCGTTGCTGTATTGTCCGTGGTATGACAGGGGCAGGGGACAGGGAGCGTGGCTCAGTGTAGATCACAAGCTCTGGGGGGAAAGAAGGAAAGAGCTCCATAGGGGACTGGTTAAGAACCTTTGGATGCATCCGCAGAAGGGAATACTATACAGCTGTGTAAAAGAAAGAGGGATTCTCCAGTACGGATATGTCCCACATATATCAGGAAAGGAGAACACAAAGCAAGGTTCACAAGTGTGCATGTGTGTGCTGTAGGCTCTTGTTTAAGAGTAATCATGGAGACACAGAAAGGAGAAAGGATGTATGTTGATCTTCCTTCTGCCAGTGCACAGAAAACGTTAGAAGGAGATTCGCAGTGTGTACAGAGCTGAAACAACTTATCCATGCACTCAGCCTGGATAAAGAGAACAGTGAGTTTGCTGGCTAGCCTGACTTGACTTTGCCTTCCCATGATGCCTTTCCTGTATTCCACTGTCCAAGAGTTTCCATCCAAAGTATGGTTTTGTGTTTTTGTTTTTGTTTTTTTTTTTTATCAGTCGTGGGGCTTGAACTCTGGGCCTGGGCGCTGTCCCTCAGCTCTTCAGCTCAAGGTTAGTGCTCTACCACTTGAGCCACAGCGCCACTTCCGGGTCTTTTCTTTTTGCTTATGTGGTGCTGAGGAATCGAACCCAGGGCCTCATGCATGCAAGGCAAGCGCTCTACCACTGAGCCACCTTCTCAGCTCCTGCAGCTTTATTTCAATACTGCGGCTCTCCAGGCATAGAGGTGTGGCTTTCGTTGGAAAACAAACTACTTTAAAAGCTGTTCTGATTCTGCCCTCTAACATGATTTCGATCAGGAGTCCCGTGTGTTTGGAAGATTGTGACAACAGTCACAATTCTATCAGGGCTCCTCAAGGAGGAGACTTCCAGAACATTCTCCCAGCTTCAGAGAATGGAAGCGTAAAGGTCTATTACAAAAGGAATAAAGAAAGGAAAACTGGAGAAGAGAAAACGAAACAGAACTGTACCAAATCAGCAAGAACGAACAGCACAGTGATTTCAGTAGGTTATTTTTTAAAAGCTAGGATTGGACCTTTGTTTTCCTGCTTTAAGTTTCTTTAAATAGAATTTGAAGGGAAAGGATTAAATAAAAAGATGCCAGGTACTGATGGTTCGTGCCTATAATTCTGACTACTCAGAAAGCTGAGATTTGGAGGATTGTAATTTAAAGCTAGCCTGGGCAGAGAAGTTCACAAGACTCCATCCCCAAAATAACTAGCGAAAAACAGGGCTGGAGGCATGGCTCAAGCGGCGGAACACTAGCTAAACAAGAAAGCAGAGAGAAAGTGGGAGGCCCTGAATTCCAACCCTAGTACCAAATAAAAAAAAGAAAGAATTGCATGTGAGCTACGGCTTCTGGTCTGGAAGAATAAACCCAATGTTCTACTTCATGTAATTGAAGGATGGAAGAAGAGATTGGGTACAGACAATTGAAAACAAAACCCAGACGGGTTTTATTTGGTTTGTGTGTGTGTGCTTGTCTGAGGCTTGAACTCATGGCCTGGGCACTGTCCCTGAGCATCTTTTACTCAAGGGGAGCACTCTACCATTGGAGCTGCAGTGCTTCTGGCTTTTTGGTAGTTTTTGGTGGAGATCTGGGCTGGGTTCATACCGCAGTCCTCAGATCTCAGCCTCCTGAGCAGTTAGGATTATAAGCTTGTATTTTATGTTATTTTGTAAGTATCCATCACTTTTTAAAAATCTCATTATGTCTTTGTGTGGAGATTATTAATCTCACATTACTTAGTGTACATTTACCTTTGCATAATAATATGTTTGAGTTGTCCTCATAGTTTTCCAGGGGTAAACTATTCTTGGTTTAGTATATTTAACAAGAAATATATATATATGTACATATACACACATATTTTTTTCTCCCTCCATGGTATACATCTTCTTTAATTCAATTAACGTTATGTGACATTTTCTTCCAACTTTCAAACACAAGTTGCTATCACTCAACATTAAACCCAATTAATATTCAATAGAGCTGGTTTGTTGTCTATACCAACTTAATTCTTTGCTTCTGAGCCATTCTCTTCATTCGTGATACTTTTCCCTGCCTCTGTAAACTGACAAAGGCTGGCACTTTGGTATTGGTCTAGGGGATTAAACATTTCTAAATCTTGGGCCTTGAGATTTTTCCTCTGTGATTGGTGAGCGGCATGCTTGGGTTGAAATTCTAGCCATCCTGCCGCCGGTTCTGACGCAAACACGGAGCCTAGCACTCTGTAGACAACAGCGTGCACGCCACACACCGCTCAGACGAGGCTGGGGTGGGGGGGAGGAGGGGAGAGAGGACGTTGTACAGAGCCTGTAGAGAGAGTCAAGCAGAGGTCCCAGCAGCTGAGCAGGGCGGGGCTTGGAGTCGGACCCTTAGCAGGTGGATTGTTGTGTTGACGAGAAAATCCTGTTGGTGTTAGCCGTCGCTTAGAGTAGGATGACTTAACGTGGATCCAGTCTTGGGTTTGCCAAGAGTTTGGCATGGAACTTTCTGGGAAAATTGGACTTGGTGGCTGTGGTAGCTAGTTAACTTTAGCTTTAGGGTTGGGCCACCAGACTTGGGACTGCTTATCAATGGTTTGCAACTGGAGTACATTTGCAATGCGGCGGGGGGGGGGGGGGGGGCTCCCTGGAGTGGTGTGGTCTCCCCAGGGAGTGTGGAGGGGGGTCCCTGGTTCTGGAGGGGCTGAGGGAATCCCCAGCCAAACAGCTTCTGAAGTTCAAAGGCTGGAAAGTGCAGAGGGTCTGGTTCAGTGCAGACTTTCCTCCCCTTCCATCTGAGTCTCTGAGCTACTCAGAAAGACACGCCTTACCTTCCCACCCGTGGGAGAAAGCACCAAGGAACCCCAGTCTGATAAATCAACCACCCTCTCTCTCTCTCTCTCTCTTTTCAGTCACAGGGCTTGAACTCGGGGCCTGGGCACTGTCTCTCAGCTCTTTTGCTCAAGGCTAGCGCTCTACCGCTTTGAACCCCATCTTGACTTCTGGTTTTGAGTAGTCAAAGAAGCCGGGGGCTGGCTTCAAGCTGTGACCCTCAGATCTCAGCCTCCTGAGTAGCTAGGATTAAAGGTGTGAGTCACTGGCCGAGCATTTCTTAGTAGGAGACTCAGATCTTAACAGGAGGTTGCCTCTCCTTGATTGTGTTGTGTTTGTAAGGTTTCCTTCCTCGTAAGCAGCACTTGGAGTTGGCATTCGTGCTGGCTGATCACCTTCCAGTGCTTGGGGCTGGGAGGTTGGTAGACAGATGACAGAGCAATTTCTTCTGTCGCTGTTACGCTAGTTTCTGTCCAGTGAAACCCAGCTGCTGTGCAGACCTGATCCCAGTGTCCAGAGATCTCTTCCACCCCCTCGGGAGAGATCTGGAACTCTGATCACTTTTTTTTTCTTTTGGGCAGGGCAGGGATCTTTTCTTCAGGTTCTAGTACGTCTAGGGAACAACAAATAACTCCTAAATATACTGCGTCTTCTGTATCTATTGAAAAGTAAGGGAGGGATAAGGCCTGGCCGCGGGTGTTTTATGTGTGACGCATTGCTTAGACTTTCCTCCCAGACACACCGCCACCAGCGAGTGTCACTTTCCCACAGTCCACAGGGGACCGGGGACAACTGAACAGGGAGCCAGCAGAGGTGTGAGCCCAAAGAACCATTTCTCCTGTCAACCCGATTCCCTCTCTCCCAGAACCCCTTGCCGTCACCGAATGCTGACGGGCACACGAGGAACATTATCTTGGAGAATGGGAAGCGTTTGATGGCGAGACGTGTTGAGATTCAAATGGCTTCTTAAGGAGTTTACAGTCCGGCAGGGGGGAGGGGACAGGGAAGACGGGAATAAAGCAGGAGTCAGGGTTAAGCATCCGCTGTGGCAGTGACATAGATGGTTAGCAGGTGGAACCGTCCTAGGACTCTCGGATGGTGATGGAAGGGTATGATAACTCATCGTCCTTGGGTGGAGAGAAGGCTCATGTGACCCTCAGGAACAGAGGAGTCCAGCCATCTGTCTAGGAGAATGTCCTTGACCCCACAGATCCCTTCAACCTGACGAGGGAGGTAAATTGGGTATCACAAGCAGGGGCGAGACAGCCCTTCTGTGGGACCCAGGGAGCTGTTGGCAGGGCTCCGGGCTGGGCCAGGTGTCCTGTGTTCCAGGTTCCTGCCTGGCATTCCTGCCCCCATGGTTTATGTTAAGACTCCTTATTTCTCCAGGCTTCTGTGCGGCTCTGAGTGGGTTGAGCTACGTGATCCGCAAATTCCTTCCTGTGTTCCCGTCTGCGATTGTGTAATCCCTCGCTCGGAACATATGGATCATTTGAATGATGAGAATTTGAATGAGGCTCATCAGAAGTTGGAGAATACTCTTGATTTCAGTGCCAGAGTAGGCAACGTGGGAGGATCTGTAATATCCTCTTAATTTTTTCTCATTGTATTAGGTACTCTTTTTTTTTTGGAACCAGGAAATTTATTTTTAATGTCTCGCAAATGTCTCCTTGGTATTTCCTCCCACTTGGTGTGCGTTTTAGAAGGGACATTTCTCCCCCACGTACCACTTGCTCCTCACTTTCTCTGTGGTTGATTTGCGTTCCCCACCCCCTGTCAGCCGCTCATCAAATCTGCTTCTCGGCAGCCTTGGAGACATGCCTGGGCCCTGGGGCTTCATGCCTCTGTCAGCCGGGGCAGGGCATCCTGGATCTCTTCTGCAGGCGGACAGAAACTCTCACCTCAAAAACACGCTTTCAGATTCGCAAAGGTCCCCCACTTAGGACTGGGAGGGGCTGGGGTTTGTTTGTGCCAGTGTGCATGAACAAAGGCAGGAGTCTGTTCCTTTGGTACCATGATGAAGCCGTGTCTACCCAGAATCCCACAGTTATGTATGGATAATGATAGGACCGTGCTCTGAGAAGTTCATCCTTCCCTGTGTGTGTGTGTGTGTGTGTGTGTGTGTGTGCATGCACCGTTGGGTGTGGTTTCACAAACTACCACATCCAGCCAGCATGGGGTGGCAGGATCCTAGGTAGCCGTGGTGTATATACAGCGGTGTGTCCATCTTCGTGCCTTGCCAGGGCTAGACACCCTTCTTTATAAAAAATACTTTCATTTGTATCGTTCCTGTAGAGTTGAGATACAGAGGGGTTCCAGCGACGTGGATCAGCTAGGTATTGAGTACATTTCTTCTTGAACCAGGCCTCCTCTCTCCTCCCCTCCCCACCTACAAGAGGTACAGTTCATTTTCCATACCGTGTCCCATTGAGCACCACTGTGGGACCTGTTCACCCTTTGTCCCTCCGATTCTATGCCTCCCCCTTCCCCAAATGCAAACAAACTAACAAACAAAAGGAAAAGAAAATCAAAGCAGCAACAACAGGAACTAAAAAAAAAAAAATCTTGGGGCTGGGAAGGTGGCTCAGTGATAGAGCGCTTGCCTTGCACGCATGAGGCCCTGGGTTCGAGTCCTCAGCACCACATAAGCAGAAAAAGCCGGAAGTGGTGCTGTGGCTCACATGGTAGAGCGCTAGCCTTGAGCGGAGGGACAGCACCTAGGCCCAGAGTTCAAGACCCACAACTGACCAAAAAACAAAACAAAACACAAAAACAAGAAAACAATCTCGTAGCCTTCGAGTTCATTTCACAGAGTATTATTTCCTGCGGTCATCTGCACATAGCTCGTGAGCCTTTGTCAGCCTCTCCTATGCGTATCTTCCTGTGGCCTCTGTGTGTGAATGTCTGGAGTCCTGTATCATTTATCATGACCCTGTGTGTGTGTGTGTGTGTGTGTGTGTGTGTGTGTGCGTGTGTGTGTGTGTGTGTATATGTATATTACCATTCAGCGTGAACCCCTTTCTCGTGGTTTTTCCACCCATCTATTCAGCCGGTGGGCTTGCGTTGCTGAGGGAGGGTGGAGGGTGAGCAGGAGTTCGGCTTGTCCACGGGCGGCTTTAAGGTGAGTTGATGGTGTTCTGCAGCTCATACGCAGGAAGGGGAGGGGTCCTCTCAGGATGTGTGAGGACCCCTCTGTCCTGGGCTTGAGTGCCTCTTTCTCTCCTGCAGTTCTGCAGGCTTGCTCCTGGTGGCGCTGCTGCTCCGGTCTTCCTTCCCTGTGCCAGGAGACCCACGGGGGCTTCCACAGCCCAGGGCTGGGGGGGGTGGGGGTGGGGAGGGGGGAGGGCCAGGAATCTTTTATTTGCATGGAGGCTGAAGAGGAAGAAGAAGCTGCCATTTGTTGTCAGGACTCAGGACACGCCACTGGCTTGGGCGCAGAGGTCACTTTGCAGGGAATTGTCCCGGGCTGGCCCCAGTGGATTGATCGATCGTAGCAGGCTGTGGGGGGGGGAGAGGGAGGGCTGATGTAATTCACTCCCACCGTTCCCCCCCCCCCCCCCCCCCGGGGAGGGGAGGAGAGTCCAAAGGGCAGAGCGGTGCAGGTGGGTGGAGGGGTCAGGCCTCAGAATCCCAGAGTTCAGGGGTAGACACACACAGTGGGTGTTTTGTGTGCGCAGACCAGGCCCGTGGGCCTCTCTCTCCAGATGCGTGCAGGGGAGAGGGGCTGGCCGCCCCTGCTGCGGAGCAAGGCTCTGTCTGCCCTTGGCCCGGCTCTCCTCATGCTCCCATCTGGGCCGTGAGAGGAGGAGGAGAGTCCTTCCTGCCAGCTGTCGCCCTGGCTCTGGTTCAGGGACACCCGGCCGGCCGTCAGCCCTGATCACCTCAGACCAGGCAGCTCAGAGGCCCGGCAGGTCCCTGCCTGGGCACCGGAGAGCTGTCATCTCTCCTGCGGGTGAGGCCGAATGGGAAGCGGTTAGTACTGTTTCAGAGCTAAAATCCTAAGAATACTACTGCTAATAAAAAAAGAATCTGACAGCTTCGAAGGCAGGCCCTCTTGCTGGCTTAAATCGCGGGTGCTGTTCTCTGCCTAGTGCTGTGGAACAATAAAAAAAATACCAAAAGGCAGGCTGGGAAGGAGAGCGGCTCCCTCCCCTCGCCCCCCCTTCCCTCCCTCCCTCCCGATCGCTTGGGGAACCGTTCCCAGGGAACGCTGGCAGTCAGGCAATCCTGGTGAAGGATTTCCCCGGCACTGCGCCCCGGCAGGGTAACAGATGGGCCTTGGTGGCGCTCTGCAGAACGGGAAATACCTTTCATCTTTGCTGAAGCCCTCCAGTGCACACAAGCACGGGGCAGGGCCCCGGGGCAGGCATCCCTCGGCTCCTGGCTGCCGCATCTGATCTCTCTCTGGAAGCAGAGAAGCAGGCTGCTTTTAAAAGCCATCAGCCAGCCAGGGCTGCGCCCTTCAGAGGAGCAGCGTCTCCAGCGCTCCAGTCAAAAGCCAAGGGCATTTCTGTCCCCAGCCATCCTGCTTGGCTGACCTCACTCCCAGGTCTTCAGGACCTGAACCTCAACATATGGGAAGGGTTTCCTGCGTAGCACCAGTCTCTCTGGATGGAGGTGAAGTAAAACCACAGCCCCTGCTAAGGTTTCCCAAGGTCCTTTGCTGGCAATTTCATCATCGTCTTGATTGGCTTTGTACGGAACTGTGACTGGGAAGATTCCACCGGATGAAACAAAACCAGAATTCGCCATGGACTTCTTACCACGTCCTCGTGAGGGGAGTGGTATTAATTCCCTAATTGAAAAAAAGAATTGGGAGCTGGAAAGGTGGCTCAGTGGTTAGAGCGCTTGCCTAGCAGTCAGGAAGCCCTAGGTTCCATTCCTCAGTATACCACATACACAGGAAAAAGCCAGAAGTGGCGCTGTGGCTCAGGTGGTAGAGCGCTAGCCTGGAGCAAAAGAAGCTCAAAGACAGTGCCCAGGCCCTGAGTTCAAGCCCTAGGACTGGCAAAAAAAAAAGTGTGTGTGTGTGTGTGTGTGTGTGTGTGTGTGTGTGTGCGCACGCCAGTACTGGGACTTGAACTCAGGGCCTTGTGCCCTCACTTGGCTTTCTCCTTCAAGGCTGGTACTCTACTCCTCGACCCACAGCTTCACTTTTACCTTTTTGCTGGCTGATTGGTGGTATGAGTCTTCCCAGGCTGGTTTTGAACTGCAGCCCTCAGATCTCCGTCCCCCGAGTATAGCTAGGATTATAGGCGTGAGCCACCAGCGCCCTGTTGTAGGCGCCCGCCAAAGTGCCCACCCGGCCCGACCCCCTCCCTCCCTCCCCTTTGTACTTCTCAGAACGCTGTAGCCTCCGGCCCCACCCCGGTGTTTCCAGTAGATTACTTCTAGACTCATGACACACACAATCTGTCCCTGGTCAACAGAATGGACTGGCGTTCTCTCCCTGTTCTTGGCTCCCACCGCCCCGCAGGATTCTGTGATAATTTGGCTGCAGGAGTTGGTAACAGCCTGGCAAGGACCGAGAGAGGACCGTTGTTAGACTTGGTAATTTGTCGGGACCGGAGTGGAAGACGCTCCCCTCCACCATTCCCCCTCGCCTCTCTCCATCCTGGTTTTACAAGCACACACGCCATCTGTCTTCACAAGAACGGCTCAGTGCGGGGGCTGAGCAATTAGGAATAATGAAGCTTTTGTCCCACAGCTCTAAGTAAAACACAGGCCAGGCCGGGCGGTGGCACTGGGGTACATGTGGCCGTCAAAGCCTGCAGGTGTGAGCTCTCTCTACACACACACACACACACACACACACACACACACATGCATGCACGCACGCACGCACACAGGCCAGCGGTGGGGGAGAGAGGGCAGACTGACTGCCGTATCTCCACGTAGACTTGGTTCTAGGCAGGCAGACTCCCGTAAATCTAACCTTCCTGATGACCGTGAACACAAGCAAGATTACGAAGAGGAGAGGAGGTATAGCTCCGTGGTTAGTGCCCACAGGCGTTCCAACCTGGCTTTGAGTTCCTTACTCATTGTGGGATCCAAGCCGATGAGTCTGTCTTGTCCTGCCTGTTTCCTTGTATATCGAGTGGAGAGAATAGAAGCCACTTGAGAATACTCATAGCTATTACGCAGTCTTTGCCTGAGCCCTTTAATAAATCTCATCTACTAAAAAGGAAACACTACCAAGTCATATCAGGTGGGGTTGGGGCGTGGTGTTACCATAGTAAGGGATAAAGGGGCTCCATTGTTGTATGGGGTATCTTGATTGGCATCTCACCACTCAACTTCTCTTGGAACCTGACGCTGTTCAATGTGTCATTGTAACCACATCAGGGGGTTAATACTGGCAGGAATTCTTTTTTTTTTTTTTTTTTGGGTCCGCTCATGGGGCCTGAACTCTGGGCCTGGGCGCTGTCCCTCAGCTCTTCAGCTCAAGGCTAGCGCTCTACCACTTGAGCCACAGCTCCACTTCCGGCTTTTTTCTTTTTGCTTGTGTGGTGCTGAGGAATCGAACCCAGGGCCTCGAGCATTGCAAGGCAAGCGCTCTACCACTGAGCCACCTTTCCAGCCCCTGGCAGGAATTATTAAGTCTGCATTGCTTTGTTTTAACATTTTCATCTTACAATGTATCCTGTTGGGTAGCAGAGGCGTATGGCCCTTTCCCGTAGCCTAGCAGAGGCCTAGGTCTTTTGTGATTCTTCCCAGGCCTTTGTTATCCAGAGAAACAGTGGACTGCGGTTAAGAGAGGGAAGCATCAACCTTGCTGGACTGATTTTATATCACCGACTCCAGCCCAGATGAAAGCAAGAAGGAAGTGATCCTAGGAGATTCCAGCCGAGCCTATCCATCTCCCAGATTGCTCCTATAAAGATTCAGATCTAAACTGTCAGGAGAGATGCCAGGATGGACCAATAGTCCAGGGCCTGAACCAAAGGAGTGGCCGATAAAACACCAGTTTTTCATATCACGTGACCTGGGAACAGTAGGTTTGGGTTGCTTGGCTGTAAATGTTATTCTATGAAATTAGACTCAAAACTGAGACCAAGCGAGGACTGGGTACACCTGGTTCAACTTCCTTTCCCACTCAACATAAAGTGACAGCCTGGGAGATGAAGGCAGGCAGCCCTCCCACCTCCGCGTATTTCTGATCTGAAAACCTTCCAATGCGTTCGGCTCAGCTTTGAGTCAGAAGTGACTACTGGTGCCTCCTTCCAGAACTTTTTATCTTACCGGGAAGATCCCTTCTGCCAAAAGCAACGAGGCCATCTGGGAGAGTGGAAAGGTTGGCTTGGGAGAGAATTCATGCCAGGGATGACATACTTCTACGTGGCTCACAAAACATGGAGGGCTTCTCAAAGGGAGGGGCAGACACGAGTCATCTCGGCAGCCACAGAGTCGAGCGGGTGGAAGCACTTCAGGAGGCTGAGTCACCCGTGTGCCCCAGCCGGATTCCAGCAAGGTGGGTTCCCGTGGGCAGCAGCCGAGATGGCTCCAGTAGGGGCTGGGCGGATGGCAATGGTGGACCAGCGATGGTAACTGATAACAGATTGTCTGCTTAGTGATCCGTTAGTTAGACGCAGGCAGAGTAGTAAGCTGAAGGACGAGGAGGTGCAGACTCTCGGCCCAGAGGCTTTGGCTGAGCAGGACCGAGAAAACAGAGGCTGTTTACGCTCTAGGCTCTGATGATGGATTTTCCTTTGCTATGAAGGCTCAGAGCCCACAGATGTGAACTTCTATTCTTTCTTGCTGCCAAGAATCCATCTTTTTGATCATGCATCCTTATGCTCAATCCATCGTTATGATCCTGTTCTTCATCGAAGTGTATTTCCCGGATGCAAACTAAAACTGCTAGGAAATGTACAATGGCGCACTCATGAGGATGATATTCAAAAGGCTGGGTGCTCTACTGCTTGAACCGCACCTCTGCGCCCAACTTCTTGCTGGTTAACTTTAGGACTCACCTGCCCAAAGTTTGACCCTCAGCTCCCAGGCTCTGAGGAGCTAGAATTACAGGCAGGAGCCACCAGGGCCTGGCACAACTGTAATACTGAATCATTGTGGGAATCGTTTACAACCACGCACCTCTTTGGAAAATACACGCCCGTTTCTGGAAGCATTAAAGACACACGTCCCTTTCACCTTGGGATTTCAATGTCAAATGACTCATCCTCTGCCCACACCAAGACTTGTACTCAAACATCCACGGTGGCTTTACTCATCACAGTCTGACACTGAAAACAACCCAACGTGACCGTCAGCAGGTAACAGTGACAGCAAATCCATGTGATGAAAATAGTACTTAGTAAGAAAGAGGAAGGACATCGTCATCCATGCAAACAGAACGGGTGAACCTCATAAACATTCCGGGTATGAAGCCAGATGCACAGGACACTATGCTGCATCACTCACCGGTGTAAATAGTTGACGTAAAGCAGATTAGCATCATAATGTACGTCACTGATGGTCTGAGAGTTGGCGGGTTGGTTATTGGCTGCAGAGGGACTACTAGATTATTAGATTTGGGCTAACAGGGACAAATGAGGACTTTTTTTTTGGTGGGGGAGTAAGGGAATGGACAAGGCTTTTAGCCTCGATTTTTTTTTTTTTTTAGGGCAGGCGCACAAATATATGAATTTTTCAGAGCTCACAGCACCATCCAAATCACGGGATGCATTTTATGGTGTATAAATCCCCCCTCACTCCCACCCAGAGAAGTGACAACCTGTCACCTAAATTTAGCATCTGCCGCTGATTCTTCCCTGAATGATGAATTATGATTTCAGAAGTGTGTTTGCAGGGCAACTTGGGCAAGGTTGTTTGTAGACGGCGACGACGTGGGTCACAGAGATTTCCTTCTCGTTACTAAAAATTAACCATCCCGTCCAATTTCCAGAAGCACACGGAGGCTGAATCAGGGCCCGGTGAACGGGACCTGGCTGGGCGACCTCCAGCCGGACCCTGGCTGCGCTCCACAGCGAGACGCACATTGCGGGGGTCATCCTTCCTCTTGGGTGCCCCGTTGATGCAAAGGGCGGCTGCTTCCTGTGGCAGGACGTCGACGATGCACTTGGGGATTCATTTCGTTCCGAGCTAGGAGAGCTAAGGGAACTTCCTCCGGGAATTGCGGCGGGAGGCAGGGAGGCCTCTCGGGCTCTGATTTCTGCTGCGGTGGAGCGAGGGGCACACGGGGTACCCCGAATGTCAGAGTAGCCGTCTCAGCTCCGAAGAGCTGTTTCTTGTTGAGTCTAGTTTCCAAAAGCAAACTTCACGGTCCTGTGTCTTTGCACATGATAAGGAAACCATCGTAGCCAAGGGAGTTTTCTCTCCCAGCTCACATGTTCCTCTACTTTTTCATTTCAGAAAAAAAAAAAAAAACATCAATGTATATGGATAAGTCAGCCTCGAATTTGGCAATCATTATCATATTTTACATCATAGACAATAGACCTTCTTTGTTTTGGTTAAAAAAAGGCGAAGAGAGGAACGTAAAAGCAACACTTCCAAAACGAAATTCTCCCTGCTGCAAATTACAGCCATTGACAGCTTCATGACAGCATCTTACTACTAACGCTGTAAAAAAATATAGAAGAAAGCAGGGCGCGGGCTCACGCCTGGCACCCCGGCTACTCAGGAGGCTGAGATCTGAGGATCGCGGTTCAAAGCCAGCCCGGGCAGGAAAGCCCATGAGACTCTGATCTCCAATAAACCACCAGAAAACCAGAAGTGGCGCTGTGGCTCAAGCGGTAGAGCGCTCGCCTTGAGCTGAAGAGCTGAGGGACAGCGCCCAGGCCCAGAGTTCAAGACCCATGACTGACAAAAAAAAGTTCTCCAAATATTAAGAACACTATTTATAACTCAATGTCTTTTGAGTGGTTCTGTTTCTTTTATTATTGTTTGAATATAAGCTTCATCGCTACGATGGTTTCCTTATCGTGTGCGAAGACACAGGACCAGCTAACTCGCTGTCTTGGAGAAGATGCTCTGCTGTAGGCGTGGAAATGGCCTCCTCCGTGCCCTGGCCTCTGTCAGCTGGACCTCGGTGGACCTCCCTGGCTGCTCCTGGAGGCTCAGCCCCTTGCCTCTCAGCCATCAAATCCCACAGTCTCTGGCTGAAGCCTACCTGTGAGTATGTGTGCCTCCTAGACGCGCTTCGTGGAGCTTCAGGTGCACAGCGTCCCCTGGTGGGCCCGAGTTAGCAGTCAGGGATCCTCCACGCTTCCCTACTGTGTCTTGGGACAGAGAGAAAGCTGAGCTATCACGCTCTGCTGCTTTTCCCCCTGGTGACAGGTCTGAAGGGGGAGGGGGGGAGGAGAATCTGGGGGGAGGGGGATGAGAAGCAGGGGGGAGGGGGGAGGAGAAGCTGGGGTGAAGGAGAAGCTGGGGTGAAGGAAGGGAGCTTGGGGACTCTGTCAGCCACTTTTCCAGCCTGGGACTTACTGAGAAAACCCAGCTGTATTTTAGAAACAGAGGAGGAGAGACAGACCATTCATCCTGGGAGAAAATAACTTATTGGCATTGATTTTTGTTGTGCTTTCAAGTCTCACAAAAAGATGGCCTCATATATATATATATATGTATATGTATATGTAATTTATCTTTCTCTCCTGTTGGGTAAAGTGCTCTTGCATGATGGAGTTGGTGTTTATTCATCTCTGATGTCTGGTCCATTGCTTCCCCCTGTGGGGAGTGAGTGGGTAGCTTGCAGGATCCATTTCAGCCTTAATAACCGACGTCGGTGTCTGTTTTCAGAAGTACACAAATTGAATTCTCCGACTGAGCGGCCTGCAGAGCGGCCCAGCTGCAGGCAGAGCCAGAACAAGGCTGGGTCCCGACTCCAACAGGGGCAGGGGCGTTCCGTGCCTCTCAGTGCAGATCCGCCCGCCTGGGTCTTGCTCTGCACCACCAGGCTGGGCACAGGACAACACATTTCTTTTCTTTGCCTGTGGTTTCCTGTGCGGTCTGACGACGGGAGGCATGGGAGAGGAGCCACGGAGAAGGGACACTGCCCAACGTGCTTACCCTGGCGATGCCGGTTCCCATCACCAGCCTCCATTCCCACGTGCCGAGAGCCAGAGGCGCCTCCTCCCTCCTCCGGGACGTCATCTTGGCATTCTGCATGCACACACACACACACACACACATGCATGCATGCGCACATGCACACACACACACACACGCACACGCACACACACATGTGATGGCAGTAGGTCAGTCGTTTCTGTCTTAAGTAGGGGCAGGCAGGGAGCACCAAAGCAGAATTAAGTGTGGACACATCCCTGGCAAGAGGGGAAGGCAGGTGTGGGGTCTTGATATTCACATCCCTTGTTCGGATATTCTTTGGCCGCTTGCGGGATTAGCAAAAGTTTCGAAGGTAGTTTTCTGCTCGTAGCTACTTAGAACCGTCTCCATTGATTTCTGCCGTACTCTTCTCCACCAGGAAACAAATAAAACAGGCCGGAGATGGGGGAGAATTGCGTAAAGGGAGAGGAGGAGAAGGATCTAGACGCAAAACCAAAGCCCGTGCAAACTAGAATACCAACAGTTTCGGCAATTTCACGGGCCAACCCTGTGCTTGAACGGGTATTGCCTTCCTCTGCCGGCCGCCTGCAGGGAGCACTGGCCGGCTGAGCCGACCATCAGCATGCCAGGGCTGCCCCACTTAAAAACATCAGCGAAAGAAAGAGAGAGAGAGAAAGAAAGAAAGAAAGAAAAAGAGAGAGAGAGAGAAAGAAAGAAGAGAGAGAAAGAAAGAGAGAGAGAAAGAGGAAGAAAGAAAGAAAGAGGAAGAAAGAGAGGAAGGAAGAAAGGAAGGAAGGAAGAAAGAGGAAAAAAGAGAAAAAAGAGAGAAAGAAAGAGAAAAAGAGAAAGAAAGGAAGGAAGGAAGGAAGGAAGGAAGAGAGAGAGAAAGAGAGGAAGAAAGAAAGAGAGGAAGAAAGAAAGAGAGGAAGAAAGAAAAAGGAAGAAAGAGGAAGAAAGAAAGAAAGGAAGGAAGAAAGAAAGAAAGAGGAAGAAAGAGAAAAAGAGAGAAAGAGAAAGAAAGAGAGAAAGGAATGAAGGGAGGAAGGAATGAAGGGAGGAAGGAAGGAAGGAAGGAAGGAAGAAAGGAAGGAAAAGACAAGGAACGCAATAACCAGCCCTTTGGGGGCTGGAGATGTGGCTTTGTTGTACGAGTACCAGCCAGTGAGTGAAAGCAACTGCAGGGACTGAGTCTGAGTTCTGGTCTTGAACCAACAGGAAAAAAAGAGAGAGAGAGAGAGAGAGAGCAAAGACAAATGGCCGCTAGCCAGATGTTAGCCGTGCACCAGGTCAACCCTTCTCTTCCCGTGTTGGCCTTTGTACGCCGCGGTTGCCCACGCCGAGCTTGTGTGTAGCACTCTTTGCCGGATGACTCACACACCCGCAGGCTTTATCGCCAGTTCTGCAGCGGTGGCGTGTCCTCCTTCCACGATGTCACCGAGTGGATCGTGTGGTGATGTCACCGAGCTGCGCTGTGATAGTGCGTGTCATGTAGTGATGTCACCACGCAGCTCCGTGTGGTGACTGTCCTTTGGTGATGTCAGCGTGCCGGTCCGTGACGTCGCCGTGTGGGTCGGTGTCGTGGCGGTGTTATCCAGCGATGGCGGCGTACCGTGTGTGGAGGTCACTGTGTGGGTTGGCGATGGGGGCGTACTGTTCAGCGACGACATCCCTGATTCGGCCTCTGCGAGACATCATGATGCTAACCTTCTCGTGTCGCTGTAACTACCAAGTCGTATCAAACTCGCCACAAGCCTTAGCGATCGTGCTAGCACGCTCTCGGAAGGCAATACATAGAGTCGCGTGATGGAGCTCCATGACGGGGAAGAGTTGGCTGGGCTTGAACATGGCCGGAAGATTCACCATGGCTGGAAGCCTCAGGGAAGGGGGCAGGAGAGAGGAGGGGTGGAACTGAGGGTCCAGGGCAGGATGGAGCCCAGGGATACACACAGGAGCATGGGGTGTCTGACCCCCACAGAGACATTCACAAGGTTTTCATCGCCTCCAGCCTTTAGACCGGGAAACCTGGGAACTGCGAAAGAGGTGTGTGGAAATGCCCGAGTCTGTTCCAGTTTCTTCCTGTTCGGTTTACTTTAACTGTTTCCCCTGCATGTTTTCTGATCATCAGCTAGGAGGAGTCGGGCGGTTGTTTAGATGGATATTGGGTTTTATCTTCTGTGAGTGTGACAGGAGAGGGAAGATATTATCAAGAGAAGGAGGCTGGGAGGAGATCTTTTTATCTTGTCGTGGAGCCAGCCACCGTTTGCTCCCAGAATTCACAGGGTGGATGAA
This sequence comes from Dipodomys spectabilis, assembly GCF_019054845.1. NCBI lineage: Eukaryota > Metazoa > Chordata > Mammalia > Rodentia > Heteromyidae > Dipodomys > Dipodomys spectabilis. The sequence continues at coordinate 37,052 of NW_024871288.1, read as the reverse complement.
GACACAACTTCATCTCTGTAGACTTCAATGATAGCAAATGAGAGATGAACAGGTCACCTTGAAACATGTGGTATTTTAAGTTGTTGAAATAACTTCCTTGGGCCGGACCTTCGCTTCTTGATTCTGTAGCAGTGGTGAGCACGGTGTTGTGTGGATGTGTTTTGGAATCGGGGCCCTTGGCTGAGGCTAGTTTAGCATGTGATTTAGACCCTGACAGTTGGTCACAGCGTGGCCTCGGGGTTTCCTTCTTTAACTCAGGGAGATTCATTATTCCAGAGTCAGGCTTGTGCATAGTGGCTTCTTTGGGGTCCTCGTTACATGAAGGACCTTAGCCATTCTATGGACGTCCGCCTACATGCACAAGGACCGGAAGCAGTGGATTCTAACTGACGGTGGCTCTGTTTACCTCCTTTCAACTTTATGACGGTGTGGATGCAGTCAGCGGACTTGGTTTTGAATTTGGATCGTTTCCTGGGGTACTGGACCCTGACACGGTACCTGCCCGGCGGCGACGGGCTCAGGAAGAGCGCTGCCCTGCCCAGCGAGCCGCGCGGTGGCGTGGGCAAACGTGTCTGAGGTCCGCCAGCCACGGCCGCCCCGCTCCTGCTCACCCTGCCCCTCCCCTGTGCTCTGCTTTAGTCTGGCTGAAATCTAATTGGCATCTGAATGCAGATCTTGTAAAACGTGTATTTTTAGACCCCCCCCCCTCCCCATTTTAGAAATCAGATCTTGGAAAAGTCAATTACCTGCGCATTGCCAGCTCTCGGTTACATCCTGAACCAATATACTGTCTCATAATTGTTTCCAAGAAGATGATGTATTGGTAGTTGGTGGAAGGCTTTTTATTTATTTATTTACTTTCCTATCCTGTCAGTTCAATCTTCCTATGCAGGCTTGGATTTATTTTTCCTGAACGGATATCCGCAGATTTAATTACCAGTGCATCTCATATTGTTTTCTTCTGCCTGGATTGTGATACCATCATAGTTTGCAGCAGTAAAACCACAGTAGGATTTTTCTCTGCTTTTGTATGGCAGAGAACCTACGTCTCAGGAAAAAGTGCATTTCATGAGACCAATCTTTTTTTTTTTTCTTCTTTTTAATCTACAGTGGGACAGCATGCATTAAAAAAGAGGCTATTTTTTTCCAGCATGATTTTAAAGCATGTAACATTAGAGAGATCATGTATCAGGAGCCTGTCTGTAGTCACTGGGAAGCCATCTTCAAAACCAGCTGCTAGATTCCGGTGACCCTGCTCTTAAATTCTCTCCCAGACTGTTGGGAGTATATTTGTAATCAATCTGCTCCTATAAAGCTTTCTTTAAGGTAGTCTATGCGAAGTGCTTCAGATAAGGGAGGAGAGTGAATCACATCCTCATGCATGGATAGTCTTTTGTTGTTGGTGTTGGTGTTGGTTTTTGTTGGTCGTGGGGCTTGAACTCTGGGCCTGGGCATTGACCCTTCAGCTCAAGGCAAGCGCTCTACCACTTGAGCCGCAGCGACACTTCTGGTTTTCTGGTGGTTCAAGGGAGATCAGAGTCTCATGAACTATCCTTCTTGAAGGAAACCTGAGATCAAAGGTCCCAATGCCTCCACTGGTTATTCTTTCTAGGCTGTTCCTTTGTAGGGCTTCTTCGGCAAGGCTGCCACACTGAACTAAGTCAGATGCCCCTCGTCGGGAGAGGGGGCGGGGCAGCAAGCTGCCTGTTGGGCCCAAGGGAGAAGCCCTCTCCAAGGGTCATGATGGTGTGAAATCCCTTTGTTCAGAGTGGAGTTTCAGCCTGCAGCTCCGGGTGATCAGGTGGCGCAGACCGCCTGTGCATCCACGCACGTCCCAGCTGACGGAAAAGTCCAGCAGGTCCCAGCAGGAGGGGAAACCCTCCTGGCTCAGGCACCGCAGTGGAGGAAGATGGGAACGTCACCAGAGGAGGAGCGTGGAGCTGCTGTGGGTGAAGTGGAGGCAGAATGAAGGGGAAGGGAGGATGGAGAGCTCCAAGAGCTTTTGGCTAAGAGCTCTGGGTGTGTGCACCGTGGGAGGGGCGGTATCGGCACGTTTCTCACGCACAAGGCTGCTCTCCGGTGCTGGTCACCGGGGAGGAGCAGCTCCTCTCCCAAAGCCAGATTGTCACCCTCCTGGTCTCACAGTCCCTGCCCACCCCCTCCGCTGCTCCGCCGGAGCCAGGGCTGAGATCGTGCCGGACGCAGTCTGCCACACGACACGTCTCTTCTTCTTCTCTGTGTGCCCGCAGGTCTCCAGGGTGCAGCCCCGGGGCTCTGTGCGGTGGCCAGTGTGGGCCTCTAGCCTTCCGCGTGCGGCACTGTCCGCCCCAAGGCTTGTCATTCTGCTGTTCCTCACGCTCATTCTCTTAATGATCTTGTCTGCGTTCTGACCGACGGTGACGTGAGCTGTCACTCTGTCACCTTAGTTCTGCAGCTGCGGCCTTGAAGGCTGCCCCTGGCTTTCCCCGATCTTCTCCCCCCAGAGGCCTGCGTGGGGAGCCTGGTTGTGCGGCTGCACAGCCAGACCTCGGCCCCGCTGGGTGAGAGTGGGGCCCAGCAGACGGGGACCAGCTCTTCCCGTGCTACAGATGAGCTCTGCCGAGTGAAATGTCACTTGAAACTCGTATACGCGAAGGAGAGACATCGGGTGGTCTGGATCTCGTGGCTTCTTCTGACAGCCGCAGGAAGGATGGATCGGGGAGGATAGGGATCGGTCTTGGGGACCAGCGAGGCCGTGTGTTAGTTCGAGGACAGAGGTGCTGGTTGCAGGTTGGAGGAAGGCATTATGGTGAGGAACTGGTTTGAGCGTCCATCCTCCGGGGTCTTTGTTACAAAGCTGAGTGTCCAGCCCGGCATCACGGGAGGCTGTGGGCCCGGGAAGAGGCGGGGCCTAAAGGAAAGGCACTGGGTCACTCTAGGAGTGCCTGGAAGGGTAATAAGTAGTGCTTGTTCAGTTCCTGGGAGGCCTTCTGAAAGGACAGCTGTGAAAAAGAAGGCCTGGATTCTTCCTGCCCAGGATCCCCTCACACCACCCCATCTCCATGAAAACACCACCAGGATCCCCTCACACCACCCCGTCTCCGTGGGGACTCCGCAGCATTCCTGCCATGGTTTGTGGGTTTCCCCCTCCCTGACTGTAAATAAGCCTTGCCTCTTTATGAGGTCGGCAGCCCCTGGCATTGCCTTGTGGTGACCCAAAGCCGACTTAACACAGTAGGAGCCAGGGAAGAGAAGAGGAGCAATTTCGCCTGGGAATCCGGGCAACAGACTTGGTGGACAGGAGCGATGGGACCCGGAGGGGGAGGGGGTCAGACTGCCAGACTGCCAGCTGTGCGGAGGAGGCTCTCCAGAGCAGCAAATGTGCCCAGTGTTCGGGGGGCGGCGAGGAAGGGGTCGCCACAGCCTGGGTCTGAGGCATGGGAGGAGGGGGTTACCCGGCACATGGCTAGCTGGAGAGGAGGAGGAGCAACTTAGATGGATTTGTATGGAACTTCAAGTGCAAGCTGGCCCTGGAGCCACACACCGGAAGTCCTCGATGTGGAGTAGTTAGTACTCGAGAGCGTCGACGAGACTGGAAGCGCGTCCAGGAGGAGAGGAGAGGATGGCACGAGGCGGGGCTGGAGCAAGAGGATGGAAGGCAGGCAGTCTCTGCATGCGCTCCGGCAGGCTGCTACAGGATGGATGGGATCAGGTCAGAGCGGGTCACACACATCCCTGCCTAACTGCTCCAGCCCACGGATGCCCTCCGTCCCCCCCCCCCCCGCCCCCCGTGACCCGGATGCACCAGCCTCGACCTCAGCTTCCAAACCCGAGCAGCTCCTCTAGCAACTACGTTAAAAAGAAAGCCTAAGCATTCCAGAAGGTGTTCTACAGAACGGAACAGTATTCAATACGTTTGGAATCTTAACTCTCGGCACACGGCAGACGTGTCCATCGGGGCAATTTTCTGAAGTTGAGTCCGAGTGAACAGTGTTCCTTTCGGAAGTTTAAACATTAGTATTCCATCGGGGGGAAGAAAACAACTGTGACGTCAGGTGAAATCATGTATACTTTTAATATGCTTTTAATTGGTCCCAAACTTCTCATTTCCAGTTTGCCTTTTTTATTTAAAATTAGAAAGTACAGACGACGGAGAGACCGGAACCGTACACGTTATCAAAGAGATGAGTCAGAGAGAGTCCTGGGAGGCGAAATTAATTATGTGTGTCCTGGCTGAGAAAATGAGAATGGGAATGTAATGAGCCTTCACTTTGTGACGGTAAGGACACAGAGCTGACGGAAAATCTTCACCTTCACCGAGGGTCCAGCTAGAATTTCTGTCAGACATCGTCGTCGTCGTCTGGATAATAAAAGCTTTTAACCTGCAAGGGATTTAAAAAAAAAAAAAAAGAAAGAAAGAGGATTACGAAAAGAAGAAGGGAGGGATTTCCCAGCCTGTCCGATGACCCGAGTTGCGTGAGTTTGTGGGGCCTGGGTCCTGTTGTCCTTTGATGGGGGTCTTGGGGAATGGAAGCCCGCTGTCCGTCTCTGAGGGACCTGCCTGGTAAGGGAAAGAAGCTGGTTGGTGGGGGGAGAGACGGTGATTTGGACGGCCGCTATGCCCCTTTTAGTGACATCAGTTGAATTTGCAAAGGACTGCATTCTGAGACCTCATCTTCTTCTCGAAGGACCTTCTGGCTGCCCCGATTCCCAAGTTCTTGGCCACTTTGCAGTCATGGGGTATCCAAAATACAAAAACAGACACCACCACCCCACAACCATCTGGGTCTGGTGCTCACGGGAGGCCTCAGTGAACTCCTGCTCGAAGTACTGGTGTCCTGGCTCTTTGCTGGTCCTCTTTCCCCTTTTTGTTTTGTTTTGTTTATGGGTTGTGGAGCTTGAATTCTGGGCCTGGGCGCTGTCCCTGAGCTCTTCAGCTCAAGGCGAGCGCTCTATCACTTGAGCCACAGCGCCACTTCCGGTTTTCTGGTGGTTCATTGGAGATCAGAGTCTCACGGACTTTCCTGCCTGGGCTGGCTTTGAACCGCGATCCTTAGATCTCAGCCTCCTGAGTAGCTAGGATGACAGGCGTGAGCCACCCGCGCCTGGCACTTGAGTTCATTTCTGTTAGACGTTTAAGTTGTTCAAAGGACTTATATCAACACTCTTTCCCTGTGTATACCATACTTCAGTTAATATGTATATGTATATATATATATGTATATATGGACCTGACCTTGTATGTGTCTTTATAATTCAGATCTGACTTCCACATATTGTCTCCTGGAGGCATGATACTTAAAACACTTCCCTGAGGTTCGCGCACACTGCCTTTGCCGTGCGAAGGGGCTGTCTCTGCGCAGCCTGTGGCCTTCCGTGGCGTTTGTCAGAACCCTTCTGGGTGAACTTCGTCCTGTGCCTCCACTGTTCCTAGAGGCCGCTGATCTTCCAAAACGAGAGGCCTCGTCCTCATCCCAACCCTCTTCCACTCACAGTATCCAGCTTTGCCTCTCTGTTCTCAGCGTCGTTACAGGAAGTTACTTGTTCGCCGTGTGGTACTGTCTTTGCGGAAGGGCACTTGCTTCCCTTCGCAGAGTCCAAGACCCATCGAGCACTCCGCGTGGCATTTTTCCTCACAGGCTCAGCCCTTCCTGTTTGGAGAGGACGAATCATGCTGAAAGGCGTCAGAGGTCCCTTGCCCAATGAATACGTGCACGCGTGGTCCGAGAGGGTGAACTTGCCTTTTTCCGGAGTCAGATTCTTCCCACTGCAGCCAGCGGGAAATGGATTTCCAAGAGAAAACTGATGAGCTTCCAGAGGTTCAATGCAGTTCCTCCTCGTCATGGTCTTATTTGCGCAACGGTGTTGTGATGGCACAGTCCAGTTTGCAGTGCTTCTCTGCAGGGGCGAATGCAAAGCCAAAAGGCATGCAAAGCCAAAAGGCCTTTCCTGCAGGGCACTTCTGTCGGAATCCATCAATGCTCCCATCCTGTTCACATTTCCTCCCCGATTGTCTCCAGGAAGTCTTTTCTGTCTTCTCACGGGCCACCCAGGCTATTTCTCTATTTCCAACGGGAGTCTGGCAGACCAGAGAGAGGTACTTGCCCAAAGATCGTGCGCCTGACAAGGTGGATGGAGGAATGAGGAGGAACTGGAGACACAGGGAACTCGGAGGCAGAGTCCCGGGCAGGCAGGACCGGAGGGGTGAAACTTCCCCAGTGGAAACCTACAAGAGGAGGGTGTTCCATACAGGGCTGAAAGGAACAGTGGGAAATCTGAAAAGGACCTAGTGCCAGTGCTTACGATGGATTGTTCTAGATCACTTAGGCCAGCAGAGGGAGATTACACTTACAAGGAGAAAGGGGCTCTTGGCCATCTCGACTTACTTCACAACTGATGTAGAGTTGGCAAAGTTAGTTTCTCTGGGGCCTCAGCTACCTTGTTCAATGACAACGGTGTAAGGTAAACACTTGAATCCTGCACCCTTCTCCCTCCCCCACCATCTAACTTACAGGGGATGGAGTTAAGGCTCGGCAAACTCCTAGTACCTCAGATCACACAGGCCTACACACCAGATTCACAGCCTGCCTGTCATTTCCTTCCAACCGCGTTCCTGCCGTGTCCTGAACACCCTTTCATGTAACGGAGAGCATCTGTCCTAGGTAGAGTCATAACATTTTCTAGTAGAAGGACAGCCAGCGTGGAAGGCGTCCGGTTCCTTCATGCTGAGCTTGAAGAAATGGGGTACGGAAAGAAAATTACCTGCACGGTGATTGAAATTGCCTAGTCATTGATTGAAGAGTGAGTTAGCCCCGAAGCTATGCTTTTTGTCCAGGTTTCTGGCTTTCAGAAGAAACTCTCATTTAAACTTCAGGAGGCAGAGGCTCTATCTGTGGATGCAGACCAGCAAAACACAGATCAGGGACCATTTCCTTGGTTGGTACCGAGCGTGTGGAGTTAGAGACGAATCACAGGCTGGCGTAAGGTCTGTTACAGCTTCGGGGAGGAGAAAAAAAAAGTGTGCCAGTTCCCTAAGAATGAAGACTAATGACGCCCCATTCTGCAGGGCATAAATGACATATTTGCATTCGAATATTGGAAGCATTGAACACACACTACATCCTCAATATTTGAATTGACCCAGACAAAATGTGTGTGTGTGTGTGTGTGTGTGTGTGTGTGTGTGTGCACTGAGAAACCCCAGTAGCTGCTGAATGGAAGGGTTTTCTACAGCATAAGCAAACACGGACGGAGTTTAACTTGGGAACCAAAGTCAGGCAGGCTGAGTTTTTCAAGGATAACCCCGTGTGTGTAAGTGATTGCATCTCCTTTGCATGGCCAATGAGAGGGAAGTTCCTCCCGGGGAGGGGCCATCAATCTCCATCCTGGCCACAGCTTCAGCCCTCTTCAAGGAGGTTTCCCCGGCAGAGTGATGTCTCCGCAAATTACACTGATTTCCTCGCAGTTCTGCAGATGGCTTGTCTGGAGGGAACAGGGGGAGTACAGGGAAATGGCTCGCTGGTGGACACCTAGCATTGCTCGCTTGGCCTATGCACGAACCGCAGCCTTCACCTCTGAAGAGCCGCCGGTGCCTTCGGAGATTTTCGTTCTGAGAATTACCCAGGTGACCTCGGGGCAGATGAGCAGCAAGTTGGGAAGGAAAATTCCTAGTTATGACTTCTCTACTGGCCCCGTAGTTGTACTGGAGTTAGCTTACGGTCCCTGCATCTTAGCCTAAGCAGGCAAAGGTACCTGTCATCCTACCCAGGGGGGACCACAGGCATGTGTGGCCATGCCCAATTTATTGCTTCAGATAGGGTCCTGATAGTTTTTTTTTTGAGGGGGGAGGTGGGGGGCCTGGGCTGGCCTCAAAATGGGATGTGGTCAGTTTTTGCTTCCTGACTAGCTAGGATTACAAGCATGAGCTCTCATGCCTGGCTAGAAAGCTACTGACTTTTGATGTTGATATTTATACCTTATGACTTTGCTGAATCTACTTATTAGCTTACAGAGTCTTTGTGTGGACTCTTTAGGGCTTAAAAAAAAAAGAAAATCAGTTAGGCACCAGTGACTCAGGCCTGTCTTTCTAGCTATGCAGGAAGCTGAGATCTGAGGATTACGGTTCAAAGCCAGACCGGGCAGGAAAATCTGTGAGACTCTTATCTCCAATGAACCACCAGAAAAGCCAGAAGTGGAGCTGTGGCTCAAGTGGTAGATGGCTAGCCTTGAGCACAAAAACTTAGGGTCAGTGCCCAGGCCCTGAATTCAAACCCCTAGACACACACACACACACATACACACACACACACACACACCCCTCCAGAAAGAAACATGTTCCCCGCCTCTTGGTCTGACTTCTCTGATCAGAAGTGCAGTCATTGTTGGAACACAGATTCAATGAATTCCGTAATTCTAAACTAGTCTCATTAGACAGCCTTCCACCGAAATGGTGGCCAAGGTGTGGAGAGACACTTAACGCTTTTCACCGTGTCTTCCAGAGCCGCTCTTAAGATCTGAACATATTTTAGCGTGCAATATGGGAATGTTAAAAATGATTACAGAGATACAGGCATAAGTAGAAAATGCCTGAAGAAAACCAAACAGGTATGAAAAGAAAAAAAAAAGGAGTAAGAAAGAGAAGCAAGCGCCCACTTGGAATGAAAGATGGAGTATTTGGAATTAGGAGCATGAGAGATGAGTTACATGGATAATTAAGTAAGGAAGGGGAGATAATTAGCCGAGCTAAACGATTGATCTACGGAAAAATTCTTTGGGCGTCTGACAGGGAGAAGACGGAAGATGGATAAAGCTGTCAGAATAAACAGTATAAAGTGTGCAGCAGCAGAAATGGACAACTGGTAATATTTGACACCTTTGTGACTGAGCACAGGTGCGAATCCTGCATTTGGAGGATTCCAAAGCTCAGTGGATTGCAAGTAGAATTTCAAAGCGGGAAAGACCCACGGCCCGCCTCTTCTCCTAGATTAGTATCCTGCTCGTTGCAAAGGTGTGTTTCTCTATCTGTGATGCTGTAGATAACATCCTATGATAAACTGTCCACTGGACTTGGGGGGGGGCGGATTCGTAGTAAATTCTCAGTCCAAATAAACCACTTGATGATTAGCAGGAGCATCTCTAGCCAGCTCCAGACACCGAGCAGTGTGTTTTAAGTCAACCCGTTCCACGTTCTAGTACATTCCTACTCTAACGCTTTACTAGATGACCTGAATTATGGGCCTCTTCTCTGTCTTCTTTTGAGTGCGCTGTGTGGCATCGACTTCCTTTTGGTTCTAAGAGCCTCATTTTACAATTGCGTTGATTAGAACTCAAATTCATGAGCGGGGCAGTTATATGATTAATTCGGGAGGCGTCGGCGACTGCGGGTCTGAGGGTTATCAGGTGATAGTTGGTGGACCGGCAGCGTCAGAGCCAGCTCCTTTCAATTCTGTTTTCTTCGTGTGGCGCAGGCGGGTGACCCCACCCCGGGGCGATTCAGTTCCGGTCCTGGCGATGATGGCCGGCTGGCCCGGGCCTCTGGCTTTGCCTGGGAGCGCCGAGGGGCTTGGGCAGCAA